>NC_133230.1:5599752-6281366 GCF_040436345.1 Pagrus major | reverse complement strand
TTCCAAAACCATGTGCGTAAATCTGCTCCGAACCCACATCCTGGCTGTAGGGATTAGCTCCCAACCAGCCGCTGATGCTGGGTGACAAGGCTTGGCTTTGCAGTGGGCAGTAGAGGTGCAGGATGAAGTTGAGGTCATGGCTGAGCTGTTCTTACTGTTTTTCACTTGGTTATTGTCTGGATTAAACGGGATAAAGAGGTGTTGGTAGGTGCACCCCAGTCGGTACAATAAAGGTTGGCAATATATATTTCTGCAAACCTCAGATATGTTGAAACCTTACATTTCTTTATGGACAAAAATACCTGGTTCTGTCGCCACAAACACAGCTGGAAGTTGTCGAGGCGTCTTAAATTATCCAGTGGTTTCACGCTTACAAATGCCTTAAGATGTCTGGAACAGTGGTCTCTCGCTTGGCAGCTGTCTCACCTAGAGGTCACGCCACTTCTATCCCATCCATCCTGACATTAAAGTAAGCTTATTAACATGTAATGTGAATGTGATATGACACTTGCGTAGAAATGTTAATATGACACGTCTGAAACGTAAAAAATCTGTGGTTTGCAGGAACATTATATTCTCGGTTGGAATATGCTTTTAGTTTGGGTGAACTGGCCCTTTAAGCAGGAGATAGTTTGCTCAAGCACTGTAATATGTGGGACCACGTCACATAAGTGAAAAGATGCCTCCAGAGTTCAGCTCTCGTCTTGTGTTTTACATTTCATGTGGGACTGTTCTGCTTATTTCCGCTCGTAATTCAAGTTTTGGGGGATTTTCATGTTTTTACTCAAGTTAAAGGATTACATGCTCCTCTGTGGCTTGAGAAACATTTCCAGCCCTTTGGGCTTCTGTATCCAACAGATAAACTAAAAATGCACGATAGATCGTTCAAAACAAGAAAGCAAGAAACAAGAATGGTTGTGATTTCCTCATCCAGCGGTGGAATGTAATGTTACCATTTCGTGCAACTTTAAACATCTATTCCACTACATCTCGGAGACAAGACTCTTCACTCCACTAAATGTGTCTGACAGCTTCAGTTGTGAGTTACTCTACAGATTACAACATTCCTCTCCAGTTAAAACCACATATCTCAAAAGTTGTTGATTTTAATTTGAATGTTTGTGATAAACTGAAGGATGAAGTGTTCCTTCACTTGTTGACCAATTCTCCTTCTTCTTAAGCTGAATGACATATTTAACTAGAGTGGCACTCAGTAGAGAGCATACCTCCACCAAGGCCCAGCCGTCCCCTTTTGTACCAGCCACCTAAATACGCCTGATGTTTTTCGTCAAGATTCACATAGTTTTCTCTGAGAAATTAATATCGCAGATTTTTTTAGAAAGTGAAAAGAAATTCCTGGATCCCTCCCTTTATCTGCACCAAAAGATAATAGGGTCTATTCTGGGCTGAGAAATTTGTTCAGTAGTTGTTGTGTAATCCTGCTGACAAACCAACTAACCAACAAACTAACAGACACCGGTGAAAACATACAGTAACCTCCTCGATGTGCGCCTTTGCAACCAAGAGGACCTGACATTAAGAGCCGCTGTAGGATTATTCTGAATCAGCTCGTGTACAAATTTGGTGTCCAAATCTTTCAACTCTCAGTTTTCCAACATTTGAGCAATATTCAGGCGTATCATACAAATCCCATCCATCACGTCCTCCCTGAAGCTGATCAGCATTGTCAGCAGCAGCTCATGAAACAGTCTATATAAGGAGCTGAACTGAAATGCTCCTGCAAGCCTGTGTGTGTTGGAGATCTGCAGTGAGGCTTACACATGGGGTGCAGATGAGGACCATTCATTTTTGACTGGTAACTGCAAGCAGGTGCCGGGGGGCCGTGTAGCTGTTGGCGGGCGGCCGAGCGATCCGGGCCTCCTCCACCCCCCTGAAAGGACCACTGGTCCAAGTTGGCACAAAGGGCGACGGTCTCCCCGACAGACGTTATCGCTTATCATAGCTGCCTGTCCAAACATAAAGCCGGGCTCCCACCCACTTCCCCCACCGGGTTTCTAGAGATTGGTGACTTCATGGTCTGAGAACCATAAACAGAGGTTGGAATTTTTTGATTTGTCATATCCTCATAAGGAAATGTGGCTATTATGATGTAGTGTGGGAGCTGCTCCAAGGGCGTCGAAGGAATTCAGATTGTAATCTGAGAAATCTTTAATCTTTTGCAAAAACAATGGTAAGCCGATGCTGCATTGAAATGTTAACTGTTGTGTTAAGAGATTTTAAACACAGGGTGGTGAAAACCTGAGTGGTGGAGAAAACAAACTTTTGACCAGGAGATTGCTGGTGCAATCCTTATGCCAGCAGGGGAAATTCGAGTCTAGTGGGAATGCTTTTGAGCAATTAATGTAAACCTGAAAACCTGCAGCAGTTTTTCCTTTTGAATGAGCAAAGTACAGCTGTTTATCTATCCATCTCTCTTTCTTGTTGCTCTCCAAGTTTCTTTGTTTGTTTTTTTAATTTAAAAAAGAAAAAAACCTAATCATAACATCTCCTCTCTGCTCTGCTCCTTGTCTTTGTTTCAGACATTGATGAATGTGAGACAAACTCCCATCACTGTAACCCCACCCAGGTCTGCATCAACACAGCAGGTGGCTACACCTGTTCCTGCACTGAAGGATACTGGCTCATTGGTGGACAGTGTCAGGGTGAGTAAACGGTTGTAAATTTAAATGTTAGCATACCATCGTCAAATCAATTGTAACGAGCGATTTTAGATATTTTATCCGGTTAACTTCACATCGCATGTAATCAACAATCAGGAAGATTTAAGTATACCAGTCGGTTCGCTGGATCATTGTTGTTGTACACTAATGTAATTGTAATTATTAACAGAAAACAGCTGGAAAACAGTTTTTCTAATGTGGTGCATTCAAGGAAACATTTGTTGAAAGCCACTGGGTTCATAAGATATAGTAGATTGCACACAGTTTGTAGTTAATGGCCTAAAACCACCAAAGTGGTCCGTTGCACTTTGGTGTAAGTACAGCTAACTCATGAGAGCACCGCCAAGTAGGGATTTCAGTGCATGTATTTTCCTAAATTAAGACCACATTATATGTAAGAGCTGTTGGATAATGTAGAAAAGACAATGCTGCTTTTTGTCCGTCTTTATAAAATCCCATCAGCTCTCCTCCAGCAGAACAGCGCCCTCCTCAGGTTAATCTGCAGTAAAGCAGCTCAACAAAGTTCTTGCCAAAAGATAATAAAATGTTGTTTTTCACATTACTGTCTGTTTTTTAATTACAGTCTTAGACCTTTACTGAATATTTCATAACCAGCTTGTCTCTTTTTCTTTTTATACCAGATATTGATGAATGTCGCTATGGTTACTGCCAACAGCTGTGTGCCAACGTCCCTGGATCTTACTCCTGCTCCTGTAACCCTGGCTTTATCCTCAACCCAGACAGCAGGACATGTCAAGGTAAACACACACACACATGCACACACAGGTACAATTATAAATAGTTCAATACCTTCATTGACTCTCACAGATTAACACACACACAGGCAAGCACATTGTTTCTGTTCTTTCACACACACACATGCATGCGCTCATGCTGTGTACCAGTGTTATTAAATCCCTCTCCACTGTTGTTGTTCCTCCAGATGTGGATGAGTGTGAAGATGAACCGTGCACTCACGGCTGCTTCAACACCTACGGCTCCTTCATGTGCAACTGTGACGAGGGATTCGAGTTGGCAGCCGACGGTACCTCTTGTATCGGTGAGACAACATTACATTCTGTTTAAATTCACATTTTCCCAACATGTATAACTATTACTTAAACTTATACATAAAAACCTATCAAAACATCTAATTAAAGTGAAAATGTGCAATTGATACCTACAAACACTTTTAGATACAGTCATTGTTTTCTTTGGTAATTTAATACTTTATAACGCAGTCTATCCTTTTATCTATCGGACAAATGGATTCACACCTAAAGCTTTAAACCTGCGTGTCTATGAAGTGGTGGGAGACTTGGAGGAAATCCGAACAGACAGTTCTCAGTCGTTGCTGTTGGGCAGTCGTGCCCTCTCAGTCTTTTTCCTGATGCGTATTAATCCTGCCGTTTTGTTCCCTGTAGACTTGGATGAGTGCAGCTTCTCTGAGTTTCTGTGTCAGCACAGCTGTGTGAACACCCCCGGTTCTTTCTCCTGCATCTGTCCGCTTGGATATTATGTATTCGAGGACGGCAGGAGTTGTGAAGGTAAAGTACAGTGACAGAGAGTGAACTGAATAAATACACTGAATAAATGAATAAAGTCATCACAGTTTAGACGCAGTGTCAGAGAGGGAAAATATTTGGGCAGCTATGAAGAGAAATATTTCTCAAAAAACTGCAAGGAATATGTTTCATCTGTCTGATTTGATGTTTTTATTATTATTATTTTATTATTTTATTTATTTGGAGCTACAATGCTACACTGAAGATATTTAGGGAAATTGAATTACATTGCTATGTCACTTTATGTAGTATTAGTACATGCATTCTTTGTTTTTTGTATTGTTTTTAGGCACAGTCGTATCGTATTGTTGATGCTTTCTAAATGTTGTTTCTCTGATGATGATGATGATGATGATGATGATGATGATGATGATGATGTTTTAACTGACTTTGATTTTTGTGTGTTTGATTTTGAAGATATCAATGAATGTGACACTGGTAACAACACCTGTACAACAGCACAAGTATGTTTCAATTTCCAGGGAGGCCACACATGCCTGGATCCTTTACAGTGTCACTCTCCTTACGTCGAAGTTAGTGACAAGTAAGTATTTCCCTGTTCCTTATTGTTACACTTTACATTCCTTTATTTACTTATCCGTTATATATAACCCACCCTGTGTCTCCTCCTCTGCAGTCAGTGTATGTGTTCAGCTGAGAACCCTGCCTGCAGGGACAAACCCTTCACTATTCTGTACCGACACATGGACTTGTCGTCGGGGCGCAGTGTGCCTGCAGACATCTTCCAGATGCAGGCCACCACGCGCTACCCCGGCGCCTTCTACATCTTCCAGATAAAGACGGGCAACGAGGGACGAGAGTTTTACATGAGAGTGAGTACTTCAGGGACGAATGAAAGACCATACTAACTTGTAGATACGAAGGCGAAGGAACATGATGTAGTGATCGTACCTTGTGCTGAAATGTTAGAAGCAGACAGTCACATAAGATAAGATGTTCTTGTAACGTATATGAGGCAATATTCATTTCTCATGTGGCGGATTTTTCAAGGAAAATCTTCTGTCATACAGGAAGTGATTTATGTTTCTGACACCAGCAAGCAACTGCAATACACATAGCAAGAACTAAATAGTGAGCATGAGCTACCTTGGATAAACAGCGCCACCTAAAGAAATTCAAACTCTGCAGAACTGAGTTGGACACTTCAAGTTCCTGAAGATGTTGACAAAATATGGCACTTATTATTGAAGTTAGCAGTAAACAAGTTATATCAGAATCTCTTATGATAATGCTGCGTAAGCATCAAACTGAATTGTACGCACAGTATCACACTCTGGAAAAACTAAGGACTCTTTTGTTAGTTTTTTGACGTAATTTAGCAATTTAAAGACGCACTTCTTCATTTTTTTACAGTGTGTAGTGGCTCCCAGTTTCTCAAAATATCCTCCCGGCTACTGACAGTAAGCTTTTGTCGACAAATTGGGTTTACAACAAACAACAAATTATTTCGGGGCTCAATTTTGCAGCATTTTTTATAACATGTTTATAGAGACTGTATTAATTACAAATTTTTTTAGCTTCTGCACCAAATTTTGGTAATTTGGAGCTCCATACATTGATAAATGTAGGGCTCTGTGACATTCTGTATGATTTGGGGATAATAACACATTTTTGAATTGCTACTCCATATTTTTTATTATTATTATTATTATTTCCATATTTTACAAATTTTAGGATTTGGGTGCCAGCCCTGTTGTTAAATGTCTTACTTTTTGTTTCACGCTAATTCGTCACAAAAGACTTTTAATGACACGAACAACTTGGAGTCTGCTTATATTTACAGTCTCAGTTGATGCGTTTCATCCCACTCTGACTTTCTTTAAAGCTCATATTAAAAAAAACATAAACAGATTCTGAATATAAACCATGTGGAAACTTAAGTCTTTCAGCTCTAATGTCATTTGTTTACATACAAACAAGCCTTTTTCCACAAAAGACATTCTGACATGTAACAGGAAAATAAATGACTGAGACCTTTCAACAGAACAGAGCCATTGTAAATGTTATTAGTGACACTTTTCCTACTATGGAAAGTGAAAATTTGCACTGTAAAAAGGGGAATATATACAATAAGGATGTAAAACATAAATCACCTGACCGTTCAGTTCAGCTTGCAGCCAGCAGATGGCACAATAAGTGTGTGTAATGTGTTTGGAAGGGGGATTTTTGCTTCTCAAATGTCTTAAATACAAACTAAGAAGGGACTTTTTAGGAGGAATTCAAATTATAACCATTCATTGATGTTTGATTTAATTCACCACATGCGAATTTAAAATATCTTACTGAGTTACCTTCTGTTGTCCTTGTTTAAACAAGCCCTGGTCTGACCTTATGGCTATGGAAAACACATTAACTTTCCTTGACTTTGTGCATGTGTTTGCTAGTTGTAAACGATATGACATAAGCCCCCGAGTCTTGGATTTCCTCCATCATGTGCAGCTGGCAGATTCCTGTACGTAACATTTAACTCACATTCCTCTCCTGTCTTCTTTATCTTACAGCAAACCAGTAATGTGAGCGCCACACTCGTCTTGTCACGGCCCATAAAGGGACCGAGAGAGGTGGTGCTGGACTTGGAGATGGTCACTGTCAACAACGTCATCAACTTCAGAGGCAGCTCCATCATACGTCTGACGATATTTGTCTCAGAGCACCCGTTCTGAGTGTCCCAAATGAACTGCATCGCCCCGAAGAATCAAGCTGCGCTCATTTGCAGCTGATGTAATTGTTTGTTTGAGACAGCTCACCTTTTTTGTGTTCATATTTTGTAAAAATCATTATGTCATCCTCAATAAAGACACGTCCGATAAAGACTCAGCAAAGATCAGCTGATGGGAAAGCATCCCTGTGCTGGAATCCCCACCCTGGTTTAATGGACACTGAGCTTTTATGGCTGCGATATGGACTTTCGACACAGAGGGATGTTTATGGTGTACAATTTCTGACATCCTCTATTTAGAAAATGACCTGAAATGGGAATTACCCCCACTGAGTATCAGTCTATACACAATACAGTTTGCCCCAGTTGTCTGTGAATTTTCATCCCTTCAGATAAGCTGTGAAAGTGACTTTTATATGCCTGAATTCAAGAGCTGTCATCACATCGTAATGATGCTATCAGATCATTGTCGTGGTTTTTTTTATGAGCTGGAAGGAGAGTCGGTCATCTGAGCAGAAGTGTAATTGTGCATTTGCAATGGCAATATTTGAAATGATGTAACAACCAGTCATTAACTGAATTATTGATCACAGTTTCTTTTAGACCAATAAATGTCTTCACCACACAACTGTGCCTGGCATGAGCACGCTTCTCAACTCCTCAAACTGTAGCTAATTTTGGGATCACTAAAACAAAATTTGGAATTGTATCAATCGGGGGGAACCACACCAACATGTGATAAAAACAATAAATGTCTTCACTACACATCTTTTCCTGACATGAACAGGCTCCTCATCTCCTAAAATAATATCAAAATGTAGGATTATATGTAATATATGGGAGGATTTTAACAAATCTTGGGATTAAAGATCAAATAACACATTTTGGGGACATTACACCATATTTAGGGTATTTTATTATATGAATAAATACAACTGTTTCTGACATGAGCATGCTCCCCAAACTTCTGAGGGGGAGCAATGTAATGAAATCTGGGATTACATTAATAAACACATTCAAACCTTTGTTTTCACAGTGCATACCAAATGCTATGGGTGTATTCTGGAAAACAATGTGGGAGCATGACAATAAACAAACATAAGGACAATAAATCTCTTCACCATACAACTATAAAACTGTCAAAACTGTATTTAAGTGTTTTCAGTAAACAAAAGACATACTAGGCCTGGATGGTGGCCAAGCTTCCTCCCAGATGAATATTAAATGACAGGGGTCACGCAATGATGCTGGATGGGAGAAACAGGGAAAGCAAAACAGAAAATGATTTTCTCATGGCTGTTCGGGGAAGGAAGTGCAAACACACTGTCAGTCCGGGAATTAGAGCTGGGTAGTGAGAGAGGGAGGGAGGAGGGAGGAGGGTGAGGGAGAGAGAGAAAGAGAAAGAGAGAGAGACCTGTGACTGAAGTGAAACATAAACCTGAGCTCACTGGCATTTCTCTCCAGTCGGCCCGTGAGAGTGAACTCCACCTGCTGGATGTACTAACTTTATCCTCTTTCAGTGAAAACAGTGCATGGGTAAGTTTACATTTTTTCTTCTGGTTTAATAATTTAAAGTATGAGTTGATTAATTGCTCCATTATATATCCATGTATCAGGTTAGACCAATGCAAATGCCTTCATACAGCCGCAGCACAAAGCAGTGCTTCATATATCCTCCAACCATAACAATGAAGGACTGGACTGTAACAGATTTTGAAGTCATTAAATCAAATTTAGAGAGTTTGCAAGAATTTCGATGTTACATCAAATCACAATTTAGGGATTTATTGAGACAACAATGATTTCTAAGATTTAAAAAAAATGTAATATCATTAAGGTAAAGCAGATTTTGCCAGATTTGGGGCACTACGACACATTTTAAAGATATATTATTGACAAAAACACATTTTGTGGGCTCTGTATCAACTTTGGGGGATTTCATTCAACTTTGAATAACAAATGTTGGTGGTGCTCTCCCAAATTTTGGGATTTGGTATAAATGGAACACATTTTGGGGATTATATCAGCATATTTTTTGGACTGCGATGCCAAATTATAGGATTACAACAATACATTTGGGGGGCTCTATACCAAACTTGGGTATTGGGTGGTTTGCTGTCACAAATGTTTGTATTCAGAGTGTTATCAACTCCTGATTAGGTCCCCAGAAAGGCTGTTTCTATTTAAACTGTAACTTCCACTAACTCTTTCAACACTGAAATATTTCCAGTTGCGGCCATGGAGTGCCTCAAAGACTGCTGCAAGAACTTCATGAATAAGAAAGGGAAAGAGCAGGAGGCGCAAGGTAAAGTGACGTTCTGCACAGCTGCATGTCAGACAGCTTTGTTAGAGTGTGTTGTTTCTGATTGGTTGATTTCCTTTGCTTTCAAGTTATCACAGTGAAGATGCCTCCTACAAAGAAAGCATCATCAGGTCGGGCGCTAGATGATGAGAGAAGGGGTGTCACAGAGGATTACCTTCTGTCCAAGCTGCCCCCAGATGGTAGAGAGGTGCCGTTTGTCCTGCCGACCTTCAAGGCATCTTATATCCAACCCAGAGGATCCCGCTACCCCAATTTACAGTCTGGACCACAGAGTATGTACCCACTGAAAAGTTTGTTCAAAGAGCACACACAGTTAACTAGTGTGGAGTAACACATGCAAGCTTGCCTCAGTATAGGGTTTGGTGAAGCCAAAGGTTAAGGGGGCTGACACACATGACTCCACCAAAACAAGCTCAACACTCACTCAGGACTCACTGAGCAAACGGCCATTTAGGTTTCATTAAAATCAGCTCAGAGATTACCATGGTACGGCGTCACATTTGATTACACAAGAGACAAGTACCAGGATATCCTGTTTCTGAATGAATAGCTCTGGTCTCTCAGTTTACTGACTGAAAAGAATAATTTGGTCAAATGAAAGCATGTTGACCTGCAGCCCTGCTCTTTGTCTGCAGGTTCAGCACGGTCCACGTACGCAGAGAGGAAGGCAGAGCTGCTGGGCTCCAGTCACTTCACCTACAGCCCAGAGTCCATCTTGCACCAGGGCCGGATGACTGAGTTTATCTCCCCTGGATCGACCCGCCGCGACACACTGAAGAACAAAAACTCCAGTCCCATAAGTTCAGGTAGCAGTTGCAGCAGTATATATTTGCATTCATGCCTCTCTCATGAAGTAAATCCATATTATTTTGAAATAAGAGAAAAATGTGTGTATGTCTGACAATCAGAAATCAATCATTTGTGTCATTTATATCTGACAATGTTGTTTTTTCTTACTATTTAAACTTTATTGTCATTTCTAAAGAGTTAATCATGACATGAAGTTGTCAGAGTAAATCTGTGCTTGGATATCCATAATTACAGACATTATAGCCAGAAAATGGTGTGCACATTTCTTTATTATATGTGCTGTAAATATAGGGGTACATTAATAATCATAAATCCCAGAACTTAATCAAACCCACCTAATGTGGACGGATGTGTTGCCTCCAGGTTTGACTCTGTCGCCGGGCGGCGAGCAGCGACTCAGCAGCTCCATGTTTGATCTGTCCAGCTCTCAGAGTCACATGCAGGTGAGCGTGCTCTCTATCTAATCTATATTCACACAGCATTTCTCACCCTGTATCAACCAAGACTAAATATAGATTTTATAGTTTCCACTGTTCTCAGCAGCATAGTGGAAACATTGCAAACAAGCCTCACAGGCTGGTATTTTGATTTAAGGGGTCAAAGTGAGGGGGTCATTTCATCCTGGAGAGGTTATTAAGAAGCAGGTGAGCTGCTGATCGGGTGGAGCTATTCTGCACTACGAGGTTAACTGTGGTTAAAAGTTCTGATATTTAGAATAAGCTTGACATTCAGCAATTGTACCACTTCTGCTAAATAAGATATCATAAATGTATGGAGGCCCGAATGTGACATAAAGCAGTGTGTTGTTGCATGGGAAAAATAGGGAATGCATACATGATAAAACATAAAGTAACTCCAATTTTATAAATTATAAATGAATACTACTGAGAAGCAGGCAAAGACTATATCCTTGTTCTGAAAACTGGGGCAGCTTGCTCACGTAGCTTTGTTCAAAGTTAACCAAATCTATAAAACAGCACCTCTTGAGCCCGCTTCTGAACTAAGCATATCTTGTTTGACTGGAAACAAAGTGTGACAATGAAATGGGAATTTTACGGGGGAGTTACATATGGTACTATTTCCTGGCTGGGGCACGATAACTTCCTGGAGCCTCCACCAATATTCTAGAGCATGACAACTCGTAAAACCACAACGTTTACAAGTCAATTATACATTGTATTAAACAAATAAGAAATGGCGTGTCGATTAATGAGGCTCGGAGGTGCTAATAGACATATTTTGTTGCCTTGGGATAGAGCCAGGCTAGCTGTTTTCCTCTGTTTCAAGTCTTTATACTAAACAAAGCTAGCTGGCTGTAACCTGATACTGAATGGATAGATATGATTGGTATCCAAAATGTAAAACTAGATAGCTAGCTAGGTTAAATAAATCAAGTTCAGATTCAGTTAATTTTATCAGCTGATTAAACGTAAAAGAAAAGATCTCAAATGTTTTTGTTTTATTAAAATGCCTTTGAGTGTTTATGATAACAAAAATGCCAGAACTCCCTCAGAGATCCTCTATTTATTACATAAAGTAAATGATGGCGATAAGCTTTTGATCCAGACTGTATTATTTAAATTTGAATGTGATGATGAAGTCATTGGAGATTAATTTCAGCGTCAGCGCTTACTCCTCCTGTTTAGTGGTTGTCCATGAATGTATTTCTGTTTGCTACCAATGATTCAGCTGTTAGTTGTCTGGGATGAAGTGGCATTTAATCAGTAATATAATAAGGAAAACAATGCGTAAGTTGGGGTGTGTTTCTTTATTCTGTAAGGATGTGGTGTAGCTCTTTATTACTTAACATTTGAGGCTGTGTTACAAACAATGAAACGCCTCGCCCAAAACCTCAATACACAATACATTATCTCACTCAAGACTCGCACATGCAATGCAACACACTCACTGTTTTGCGTGCTCACTTTTCTCTTCTGTTGATGCCCTTATTATATACAGCAACATGCAGTGGGTGTACATGTACCATTCGATTAGCTCAAATGTTTAGCTTGGCAACATTATGAGCAAACAGTAATAAGTAATTAAAATCATGAAGGACAAAGCAACCCTGTAATAAACCACCAATAAAACAGTAAACCCGTTTGTTTTTTTTAAACATACTGTAGGTTCGTGTGCTTGTAAAATATCATATAAGTCTGCACCAACAGAAGCTCCTCTCTCCTACAGACAACTCTGCTCCTTAAACGCCTCGTCAGTAGTTTAATTCTGTGACTTTGCGACATCACACTATGTCGCCATGTCACAATAATAATAATTTACGTCTCGTGGCCAGTTTGGCATGAAAGAACTGATTTAGCACAGCTGCTCTGTTGTTGTTAGCGGTGCTGGGTCAGGCGTGTGTGAGCTGACCAATCAGAGCAGACCTGGGGCCTTAAAGAGACAGGAGCTAAAACAATGTTTCAGACAGAGGAAGTTTGAGAAAATGGATGTATCTTTTGAGCACTAAAGCATGTACACATATTCTAGTAGTAACCCAAAACAAAGTTATAAAACTGTAAATGAGCATAAGTGTCTCCTTTAAGTAATTTTCATTAGCCGTGCTCGTGGCAAGCTTAGGAATGTCAACATGTTATTGCTGTTGCAGCAATTGTTAGACTAAGATGGTGAAAATGGCAAACATACCAGCTAAACATCGTTAACATTGACCACAAAACACTCTTAGTCTTGTTATGATAAAGTTTATTAAAGAAATTAACAGTGAAGCCGTCATGCTGATTACCTCTGTGTGTTTGGATTCACCTGCAGCGCTTCAACTCCGTCTCCAGCGTCCTCAGCAGCACGTCCTCCATGATTGGCTCCATTGAAAGCAGCCTGGGTAACTTAAACACAGATTTGTCTCCATCTACAAACACTTTCCCTCTCAAGCTTTCTGTTTGGATGAACCTTTTCCTGCCACTGTCTTCTTTTCGGTGAATAAAAGAAAAACAACCCCCTCATAACACAAGTAGTCATTACGTAAGCCTGATTAAGATCTCTCTCTACATTGTGTGTAATCATGAAAGGGCAGTCACAGTAATCACCTCCAAATGTTTTCACTATAGTCCGCCGTTGAGCCTCGGAGATAAGGCTTCTTACATAAAGATTGTATTATTTCAAGAGAAGCAGCTTTGTTTTGATAAGACAAATGATTTGTATGAAGATAACTTTGTTTTTCTGTACTGCCATGACAAATTGCCACCCCTTTAACTTGTCATTTCTTGCACACTGTGCAAGAGTAAATCTGCTTTTTGTGGATTGATAAGGAGAATCACACGTGTAGCTATCCTGCTTGAGCAGTTCTGCAGACACTTGTCATATTACATCCAAAAACATTCAATAATTTGTTCCTGTTGTGCTGCTGTCGTCTGATTTCCCAAATGTTACAGACTCCATCACCCTATCTGGGGATGAGCGCGAGCTGGGGAAGGTGTGCGTCCGAGTGAGCTACCAAGAGGCTCTGGAGCAGGTGTGGATCACTCTGGTCCAGGTAAGGTTACATGCGGTGACTCGGGGGGAGCACGAGGACACAAAAAGCTCCATTGTGCTCTTCTGCAGCATCTCTCAATGGACCCTCTGTGTGTCCAGAACACAAGCCTCTGTTAGTTCCCCTCACTACTCCATTAACTTTGGCTCAGACACTCGGGAGGAAAAGGTTGTTTTTTAGGAGACAGAACCGTCTCCATTGATGCTTAAGCACAGTGATCTGTGTAATTGAGGAAGTGTGAATGCACTCAAAATCCAACACCCATAATGTGTTCATGAACTCTTTGTTTACAGTTTCAGGACTTTAATGAAGAGAGATGCACTAATTCCTCAAGAAAATGGGGGTTTTGGTTTCGGTTAGGTTTCATTTTCTTTCACCATCCACTGGAAACATTTGGATGAACAATTAGGGCATAGAGAGGCAAAGTCAAGGCCCTTCTCAGGGACCACCATGGGACCTTGAAAACTGCGACTTTCTCACCATCACTGTGCACATTTTTTCAGAAATAAGGTCCCATGGGCACACCGGAAGTGACGGGACTTCGCCTCTCTGTTGGGGTTCCAGTAATGCCTTTGTTGCATGACATTATGTCAGCAATTGATCATAAATTAAGCTTATCCTGCTTAAATAACGTTTTTATTAAAGCAAAAAAGAACAGAGTACTACACATATAAAAGCAGCTTGTTTTTTGTATAGTCTTTTTTTGTAATGATGTCCTTTTCACTAAGTAAAGCAATTTGTTCTCAACCTGTTTGCTTCACAGCGCTTTAGCCTATAAATAGATTTGACCTGCCTCGACTGAAACGTTCTTTCCTCTCTCTCGTTATCAGTGTTCAGACCTCAACCTTCTGGATGGAGTGGAACAACAAAGGATTGGATTTAAAGGCATCATCACCATCCCCAAACCGATACAGTTCAAGAGCTCGATCAAGGAGTACTGTCAGGTAGTGGTCAAAGCATACTGTCTCAAACACGACGAAATGCTGAAATTATACATCTTGAGGTTGAGATTTTCATGTTTGTAGTTATAAAGTTGTGGTTCAGGAGGTTTGCGGATAAAAATGTCAGTTACGTAACCAGAATCTGACTAGATTTGACTTCAGTTCAAGGTGAATAAATGGTCCTGTACACCCAAGTTGGCCACAAATTGTCATAAGTTAACAGTGTGAGGATGAGCTGGAAATGCTAACCCTTAGTGGATCAGATTCATAGCCGCTCACAGAGTGCCATGACGTTAACCTTTTCTCTGAGAGAGTAACTTTGCAGGGTTGTTATCCCACACCTGATTTTACTGTCTCTGTCTTTAGGATGTGCCCTTCATGGAGACCTTTGTGTTCGCACTGCACCTACAGCAGTTGCGCTGCAGTGCTCTGGTGTTGCGGTTGCAAACACACAACCCCAGGAAACGTACGGTGGCGGAGTGCGTCCTCTCCTTAAGAGAGCTCAGTTGTCAGGAGACGGAGCACTGGATCGACCTCAACCCTCCGTCCAAATCCTCTGTGAGTCAGACCTGTGGTGCCAAAGTCTGTTTGTGGTCTTAAGTCTGTTGTCTGGTTTTTGTTAATATTTCACTGTCACCGTTTTTTCTGATACTGACAGTTTGAGAGCAAAGATAACCAGGAATTAAAGAATTATAATCTCAAACTCAGGTTTATTTGACTACAACTTAAAGCTGATTATAGGATTAAATTGCCAATTTGTTTTACGTCTTTAATCCAGCGTAACATCCTGTTAATGTTTGCTCATTTCTTTGTGGGAAGTCAGGTACATTGTTTTGTTTTGACCTAACCAATAAGTGATGTGATGTAACCATCCCGCTGAACACAAAGTCCAACCGCACCAGTTTGCATGAGCATTGTCTCCTCTTTTGAAAATGATCTAGTCAGGCCAAAGTGCACAAAATGCCAATTTCTACATCGTGTTGCTTTAAACTGGTGCTCTGCGTTGTTGCCTGATGACAGGCTCAAGACGATGCCAAAAAACAATGTCTAGCCCTACGAATACCGGATTTTTGACCAACTGATAAACATTTCAACGAGTTTAACAAGATGAGACGAGAGTCTACTGCCACGCCCGTAGCTTTGTGAGGCTGCACTCGTCAGGCATGGCAGTAATGTTGGCTTGGCAAGCATGCTCACACTGACAATGCTAACATGTTCATGTTCCAAATTCATCATCTTAGTGTATCGTATTAGCATGCAAATATTTGCTAATTAGCCACAAGACACAAGTACATCTGAGGCTGAAGGTCAGGTCTTTTATTTAGCAGCTTTTGGTCAATAACATAATAAAAATATTGAACAAACTGAAATTTTAACCTGATGAAAGTAGTAGGTGAAAAGTCAGAGGATAAGTAGGTTGTTACAATTAAAACCCAGGGGGAAATGAGTGGTTGTACCAAATTTCATGGCCGTCCGTCTAATGGTTGTTGACATATTTCAGTCTGAATCAAAGTGGTGGATCAACCGATGTTAATAATGGCTGCTCAAAAAATGCCCAAATATATTCTGGGTTGTTGCAATTGGGTTGTTGTGGGTATTGTCATACCCGCTCTCCAGCTGTTGTGGCAAAGAGGAAACACTTTCGGTGTGGGAATTTTCCAGACTTTTACTACTTATTCTCCAACATTTCCTCCTCTGGCTGCTGTCTTTTATCACCCCTTTGTATGGGCACAGCAAATAAGAACAAAGCACGCTCTGTGCCTCATAAAACTGTCTCCGTAATGCATTGTAGCCCACTGGCATGTACCGTTCTCGTGGCCCTAACAGGATAACACTGACGTTGACTCAGACTTTATGTTGTTGCATAATCACAGACAAAAAGAGAAAGGGGATTCATTATCAAGGGACATTGGGAAACAGGCTGTTATTGGAAAGAGAAAATCAGCGTGTGGATTCTGGAAATGTAAGACATGGAAAGTAGGTCAAACCTCAAACCATTTCAACAGCAGAGTGGTTTTGTTGATGAATGGATACATGTCTGGCCAGTGGCAGTAAAATGTGAACTGTTTCTGCACTTAAGGGGATCAGACAGTGACTCATCAGTAGGTTCTCAGAGCGACAAATTGATACAGACTGTGAATATATCCATCTGGTGGACACAAAAGGAACAAATTGTCCAAATCACTGTACTCTCAGGAGAGGCACTTAACGGTGAAGACAGCTGAACTTGTGAAGTTCTCAAACAAGAAGAATATCTGCAGCATTTTATGAAGAAGCAGGGCAGCTGGCAGTCCAGCATGAATCACAGAACGGGAGTCGACAGCTGTGCTTAAAGTGGCAACAGTTGACTTTTCCCCCCTAGTGTTTCCAAGTGGTATTATGTGGATTTGTTTCCGAGTCGCAAAATAACAAAAACAAAGTTGAGTTTATTCAATCATTTTGTCGATAATAGACAGGGATTGTGTGGCTGCATGCCCGGGGGGCAGACAAATTGTAAGCTTCTGCCAGACTACTGGAAGCTACCAACCTGAAGTCAGACTACTTCAGGTTGGAGGAACACGAAATGAGAAAATCATGATGTCTGGACCGGTGAAGTGCTGTACTCAAAGGTCAAAATATTAAGCACCGCAAACTGCAAGTCTGATGTCAAAACTTGAAGGCTGGTGCACCTTTCTTATTAAAAGAAAACATCTTTTTAGCTAATAATTAAAGGTCAACCTGTTGTAGCTTTAAACTCACAAACTCTTCACATGTAGCTCCAGCTGATACCAAACAGCTGTCCTGACACTTTACACTACAAACAACCAGAAAACTAAAAACCAAAAAATGTAAAAACTTTCTGAAGCTGTGATTTGGATACATGCTTATAAATGCCTGATTATTAAGATATGATTTAATCTTCTCTTTCAGGTGTGCCACTCTGAGCTGCATCTCACCACCTGCTTTCAGCCAGTCAACGGACGCATCCAGCTCCAGGTCCTTGCCGCCCAAAACCTCCCAGCATCCTCCTCACCGCTCACCCAAGGTAGGTGTCACCGGTGTTAAATCTAATTTTAACTCTAGTAACTCCGGTCAGTAACCGTGCTGCTGTTTCCGCCTCTCCCTCCCCTCTGAAGCGTTTTTTGTCAAAGTGGAGATGCACCAGCTGGGGCGGGTGGCGATGAAGAAGAAGACTCGGGTGCTGAAGGCCTCAGCGGGTCAGTGCAAGTGGAAGGAGGGTTTTCACTTCCTCCTGACAGCGTTAGACCACGACTTCTCGCTGTCGGTCAAACTTTACAGCCGGAGCTCGGTCAGGAGGAAACAGTGTCTGGGACAGGTGAGTTGTTCTGACACGTCTTCTGATGAAAATATTTAAAGATAATTAGAGGTTGAATGCAACAAGCTGAAGTATAATTGCCTTTTCACTGGTTCTGGCAGGTTCATCTGGGGTTCGACAGCCCTCTTCCAGAAGCAGTGGAGCAGTGGAAGGACACGATGGCTCATCCAGAGAAAGTAGTGTCTGCGTGGCACAGGCTGAGCGCTGTATAAACCTCCCCTCCCAACTTCCTCTTTGCACACTATGGACGTGACGCTCTCATGCTGCAGGCCCAGTTGCTTTTCCAGTCGGCCAGCCACGGTCCTGTACGCTAGCTGAGTCGACTCCGATGCACCAGACTGTAAACCACTGAACGTGGTCTGAACGCCCCAGAAGACCAGATTCCCACAGAGACAGTTCAGGTGCTCAGTTGTAAATAGGGGTTTCGAACAAAGTGTAGGTGCTGGAAAAGGTTTTTGGTGGTTTTTGTGTAGACAAAATTAAGTTTTTTATTTAAAAAACAGCAGAGTATTGCCCGCTGTATATAATGCTGTATTTTGTAAGTCACGTTCCTGCTGCATATCGCTTCTTTTCAGTGAAAACCTTGTCATTCTGTTTCAGTTGGATAGAAAGTTTACAAGCAGAGAAAGTCACAAACTCACTATATTGAGCACATGTTATCATTCTGTAACTAAGGCCCATCTGGGAGGTTAAGGCAGGTGATAATCTATATTTTCTTTATTTTCCTAAAAGTTGTGTTCGAAGGGTTTTAACTTAACTATATAGGATAGATATCATGTTACTGTACATTACAGAAGGATCAAACCGTGGCTGTACACTTTTGATAGTGAAGCACTTTAACTTTGTATGTATTTAACATTTAAATGTTGAAAGTCTAGTGAATAAAAGTAGCCGTCGTTTGGAAATGTCATGCTCGTTTGTGTGTTTATTGAAAGAAGGAGGTGAAGAGAGCACTAATGGAAAGTAAAATGTCCCAGTGTAGGTGACATCTGTGTTTCATCTGAAATAATACCTCTTCAAGTTTACACAATAATTCCTGGATTTTAGGTGAAATGTGAGTGACGGCTCATGCTGTTTCAGTGCCTTTGTGCCACAAGGAGGAAAACAAGAAAGGTCTCCAGAAAGTACATTACACATCACAGTCTGCAGCGCCTGTAAAATGGGTCAACAACCATAAACCCCTGTGTCACCATGTTACTTTTTATTGAAGAGGCCACTGATTGGGAAATCTCAAGGTAAACAGCAGGATAATCTGCCACCGTGTTTCTCCTCCTGACTCCTGGAACATCCTGTTTTTTCAATTTCGCCCTTCATTATAAAGGCAATTTAACTCGTACTGTATACGGGCAATTTCAGTCTCATCCTCGACTCTTGAGGAACGACTATAGAAAAGGCCATTTGTTGTTTGTGGAAGAATCAAAACAATTTCCTTTCAGTTGCAGGATATTGAAAAGTGGAGGAGTGTGTCCACTAAAAACTATTTCCCACAAAGAAGTTGTGTAACCATCTTTACTATTCAAATAATCATTTCCAGCAGAAAGTAGCATTTTTGACAGGCAAATTTGGGACTGACTAAATAAAGACTCATTATCCTCGAGAAAAATCCTGTCTCCATTTTCTCATAAAGAGAGATTGACCAGCGTCATGCTCTGTGTAACCAGCTGTGGACGTGGACACACAAGCACACACCCACTGAACAATAAGTCTGTGGACCAAGAAAACAGACTCCGGCGAGTGTTTGCGTTTTAAGTGTGCGTGTCCAGGACAACCGGCCGCTCCACGTGAGCTGACTTGCGTCAGAGCCCTTCATATCCTGACGTGCCAAAACACCATCATCTTTTTTTTGTGTAATTAATGTTTGATTTATGGTTAATGTTATACAGAGGGCATTCCAGACACACCTTAACCCGTGGCTTGACTTGACTTAACACTCAGAGGAGCATGTGTGACTCTCACTCATGAGCAGGATTTTGGGGTTATTGTTCCTCTATGTGTTTAACAGACTTTGGCTGGTTGTCTCGCTGAATCTGCTGCACATACCAGTCGTCTCATGACTGCATGCTTGCATGTGCAGGTTCCTTCACCTGGGAGACACAATGTTAAGAGGAGTCCTGCAGCAGAGAGGAGAGGCTCTTCTTCTGGTTTTCATCCAGAATAAAGGATGATGTGATATTAAATGTCATACGACCCCTGAGCTTATTAAAACTCACTGCCAACCTGTTGGAAAAACGCAAAAGTCCCTGAAGGACTACTTTCCTTCTTCAAGAAAGTAATTCTGCAGGATATTTGATGAGGATTTTCAAGCTGGATTTTTAAAGAATCGTGATCATTTCCTGCAGAATTTTCTCTTTTTGAGATAAAGATTGTTTGACATTATGTATTCAGACAGTAAAACTGTGCAAGGGATTATATTGAGCCATAGCTGTCGCCCATAACTATGTCAAAATCAGTGGAAATTGTTTCTGTAAATGTCACAAAAGGTCATTAATTAAGAAATAATAAAGTTCTGCTCTAAAGGCTCATTCATTCAGCAAGATAGAAACAGTGGAGATAGAAACATTCCTTGAAAAATTGCAATTGTCAGTTGTCTTTTTAAAACCATAACCAAAGTCATAAAATTAAAAATCCTACACTCAAGTCTAAAACATAAAACACTGCAGATTTGAACTGCATAGTCAGTCTGACTTACTTCACTGTCACTCTCATGGCAGTGGTATCAGCTGTTTTCTGCTGTCTATGGTGAACATAGCTGAGCATTGAGCAGCAAAAGAGCCGGATATTTCCCTCAGGAGTTGGTAGTGACCAAAAAAGAGCCAAAAGAGAGGACATGCGATGTGCAATTGTTTCCTGACAGGTGGCCTGTACTAACTTAAAGATATAATATTTAATATTTCTGCATTAAAATGTCTAAAAACAACTAGACATTTGTTATATATATTGTTGAGTTGTGTACTTACATAACCCCATATGTTTCCAAAAAGTTCAAATCCAGAGAAATCTGTAATTTTGCTCACAGCAATGGTGCGTTTCATTCGTTCACCTGTCACTATAACTTGCAGTACTGAGTCAGAGTTAGGAAGGAGGTCGTCGAATGAGACTAAATGTAATGTGATTAAAACTTTACAACATTAACTCCTCCATAAACCTTTCTGCCTGAGGCATGTAGATTGATTTTCATTGGCAATGATTGTTGCTTACAGGAAGACAACAACTCCCATGATCCCACGCTACTTACATCCTGTTTTGTTTTGACTAAGAAATTACATACTGTGCGCTTTAAAGTTTATACTGACAAGACCGTGTGTCAGTTTTGTGTTTCCGCTGCCCCCAAGTGGCATAAAATCAGTTTGAAACAATCAGAGATTTCTGTTTATTCGTGTTCTTTCTTTTGTGAAGAGCAGGAACCAGGAAAAAGGAGAATAATGTCCAACAGGACCACATGTAGAGTCTCAGTATCCTCCTTCAGGCTCAATACCCACATTACTCTCATTAACCATGTGCACTTCGTTCTGCTATTGGGTGCAGCTGCAACAAAGCAGAGCTGTGTTCAACCACCAGCTGCTGTTTTCTCATCAAAACTGGATAAAGAAAAAAACTCCCATCTGTCAAGACAATGTTCCCTACAGCTTCATCTCCAGGATTTGAATTCCTCACATACTGCTGAGCCTCTGAAGGAGTCTTTGCGCCCTCGTGTGATAACTGGCAGAAATTGCAGGGTTTGGATTGGCATGAGAGTTTCAGGGAAGGTGTGTGTGGGTGTGAACAGGGGTGACTCACTTATTCTCCCCCCCTCTACATTCAAAAACCTGAGCAGGCAGGAACAGGCAGCTCAGTTGTGAATATCACGCCGGACAGCATGGAGACAGACAAGAAAAAGATGGTCCTAAGAGAAGGATTCCTGGTGAAAAGGGTGAGACAAATATAGGTTCGGTTGAGTCAGTCTGACATGTAGTTTTGGCTACTTCTGAAGCTGATCTATGTTGCTTTTTCCAAGAATAAAACACATTTCTGATCATTTCTAATAATCTGAATACAGGGTCATCTTGTACACAACTGGAAGGCGCGCTGGTTTGTGTTGATGTCAGACAAGCTGCTGTATTACAAGTACGAAGGAGGCAAACGGGACTCGTGTCAGCGAGGGAAAATCCTCCTGAAGGACTGTGAAATAACTTGTCCTTTCCTGGAGTACGAAAATCGACCGGTGAGTTATTCCAGACCAGTGTTAACTTGTTGCGTAGTGTTATAGATGAACTGACGATTGATGGCCTTTAAAGGGGCAACTGTTTTCTATAAAATTACAAAATTAATTCATATGTCTTCATTATTTGGGTTGATTCTATCATAAAACAATATATGTACATAGGGTATTTGCAGAAATAGACACGACAGCGACACAGAGACCACTGCACTTCACGCCATGTCTCAGCTGCTGTCTATAAGATGGATGCAGCATTTTCCTTTGTTTATGTTTTGTTGGTAGAAACCAGAGTGAAGGTGTGGCTCCACCAGCTGAGACCTTCCTCTCACTCCTCACTTGATAATAAAATCTATTGCCTCAGGTTTCTGTTTTTGTCAGGACCTGATCTCCATCATCAACTAACTTTAAAGAACAAAATGTTACCTGTTCTAACGGACCACTCTGTCATTAACAAACCTGAGCATCAATCTTATTTTTATGTGTTTGTCCTAGTTGGTGTTCAAGCTCCATACAAAGAACGGGACGGATCATTTCTTGGAGGCTTGTTCCCGGGAAGAGAGAGATGACTGGGCTGCTGACATCACCGCTGCAGTCGACAAGCTGCGGACGACTGAAGACGGGAAGGTGACAAACCAGGAAGACCCTGATACATCCCAGTTACACAACATCAATCTGAGGTAAGTGAACAACTGTTCGCCCACAGACTTTGCAGCATGTTAAACATTGTCGTCCTGCAGACAGCTTGCTCTTGTTTGTTTATGACCCTACCGTCTCTTTATAACTGCTCCACTCTCCACTTCTTTGTCTCTTTTAAAGCAAAGTGTTGGACGCCATGTATGACGTCCACAATGGGATCAACATGAGCACTCATGTGGAGCATGGCAGCACTTATAGCAACTGTTTCTCAGGTGAGCCTCTACAACATGGTTGTTCTTCTCCATCATCATTTTAGATGCACCCACCCAAGCTTGGATGGAGGTTGGGTCTGGACACAGAACAGACCCCATTAAACTGTGGTGCACATCTGGATAAAGGGATCAATCCAGGGTTTTTTTCTCACTTTCTTTCCCTGTCCCTGCAGGTTCAGCAGTGGTGGACTGGCTGGTGTTCATGCAGCTGACTCTGACCCGTGTGGAGGCCGTGACGCTGGCCTCGGCCCTGCTGGAGGAGGGTTGCCTGCGGACTGTCGGCCTGAAGAGCGTGGAGGCTCTCCGCACCGCCGGCCTCGCTGAGCAGTTCATGGACGACTCCACTGCACTGTACAGCTTTGTGAGTACCAGGAAGTCTTGGTGTACTGACCCCTCCAGAACCTTACTGACAACTTAAGAACATACATTATACACAGACATTTAGTGTTAACACATTTATTGAGATGGCAGATAATTAATCCACAGCATGTGTATGTTTCCTGACTGTTTACAGGCTGACAGCTTAAAGAAGAGAGGCAGTGTGAAGGCAGAGACGTCGCTGTCTGCAGTGGAGATGAGTGGGAAGGTGGAAAAGAGAGGATATCTGCTTAAACAGGTAAACACACTGTATTCACCCTGTTTTAAGATGCTGAAAATAACAGTCAGTCAATAAATTAGATTTGGCACCAATTTCAAATATGTTAATTCACCTCAAACTAACCTGACACCCCTCCTTTAATCACAGGGACATAGAAGGAAGAACTGGAAAGTGAGACTGTTTGTGCTGCGTTCAGAACCAGCTTTCCTTCACTATTTTGATCCCACCAAGGTGAGTCCACAGCCCATACCAGGGCCTACAAAGGGATAAAAATCTAACTGGCAAAACCTATAAGAAAGTGTATTTACTTACAGACACAGCAAATATGAAAACAGCATAAAGAACCTAAATAACTTGACCCTGAACTGAGCACTGCGTCCCAAACAAGGCAGTTGTTTTGCTTGCCTCTACTGTATGCCTCAGGCCGGCTATGACACTATTACATTACTCATAATTCTCAATAATTCACATCCACAAATCTGAGTCAGTCTAATCCGCTCCCTCTCCGATTTCCCTATTTCACAGGATGACATCAGCCCGAGTGGCGGCTTCTCACTGCGAGGCTGTCTGGTGTCTTCTCTGGACGACAACGGAGTTCCCTCAGGTGAGTCACCGTCTCCAACTCCACTGAAACATTTTCACCTCCAAACAAGCTTTATTTAATTATACAAGACAGGACCGGTAATGAGAGGAAATGGTTCTGGTTTCCTTTTTATGACTGAGGTTAAATGTCTGGGAGATAATGTTGTGGATAAGGGGTTTTACTGATACTGTAAACTTAATCTTATTATCCTCTTTTCTTGTTATCTTTACCGAGAGCATTGTCTATGCACCCACATTCTGATGTACCTTATTGTATTATTATCATTGTCAGTGACTGAATGTAAAAAAGTACATTTAAACAAGAACTGTACTTAAGTGCAATTCTGAGGTACTTCTACTGTGCTTTACTTCAGTATTTCCATCTGCTGCTACTTTATACTTTATACACTCCACTACTAAAAAAACATTGATTCCAATAATCAGAAAAATGCTTAATATCAGGTCTGATAATCAGCCATGCAATAGTATGTTCTGTAAGATTTTTTTAAATATGTGTATAATTTACTTTTACTCTTACTTTTGATGCTTAAATATATATTTAATATCATATACTTTACGCAATATCTTTAACTCAAGTAAGACTTTTAGGTACTTTTTTTCAATGCTGAGGCTACTAGTTGCCAAATGGTGTCCAGGTGTTACAACCATACATTGTTATTTGCAGTATACGAAGTAATGAATGAGTTTTAAATTTATTATAACAGTACTTTGTGCACATTCATGTCCTCACACAGAGGCAAAGTCTTCCTTTTAATCCTTTAAAAACTGATTAGATAACGTGTCATAGAGGCTGTTTTATATGAATATGAATACAGGTGTGCCTTGACATTTTGGCTTGCCCTTTTAAAGTCAGCAAACTACTGCATGAGAGCACTGAACGTACAGCTGAAACTGCTCATAACAAATTCAACACTTACCCTACAGTTTTTGAAAATTATTTAATTTTAAAGTCAAAGTAATATTCCTAACTCATTTTGAACCCGACAGGAGAGAGAGCAGGTCAGCTCTCAAGTCAAAGACCTAATAAAATGTGAGATATGTTTAGAGTATTTAAAGAAAACAACAGTTGCTGCACTATTTCTGCGTCTTGCTGCTATGTCTGTCCAAAGTGTTGATCCTAATGCAGTTATACTTTATACTGACCCTATTTTCTCCTCCCACACAGGTGTGAAAGGCAACATTCAAGGCAACTTGTTTAAAATCATCACCCAGTCCGACACACATTACTTCATCCAGGCTCCGACCCACCAGGACAAGATGGACTGGATAGAAGCGATCAGGGAGCAGACGTAAGAGCAGCTGTGACGAAGACTGGATTTACACATTCCATGAATGTATACTGGTTTACTGTAGCAACACACTGGGACCATGCAATCAGATTAAAGTGTTAATGGTAACATAACATTTTTGTTCATTTCTCTAGAAAATGCCACTGTTTCTGCTTAATTATTCTGCATTTCAAAGGGTTTTAAAAGCCCAACAGTTGTAAAAAAATATCTTGTAATCATTCAGTTTAAGTTAAATGTTTTTCATAAATAAATATAATCATTATGACTGTATTCTCCACATTTATGTTTTATCAACTCTAGGCACCAGACATTTACTCAATACAACACTTTACTTGTAAAATATTGCAATGAATTGTTACGAATGAATCCATTTGGTATTAAAAAGGTCTGAAAGTCTTAAATTTAACTTGGTGAACCCTGCAAAAGCCCTGAGGGAAGTGTTTTTATAAAAGGTACTTTTACGTAATCAAAAGGACCCGACACCATGAAGAAGTACAAGTAGAGGCTAGAACATCCTGCGGAGGTATTCGTCACAATCATCAAGTTTTATTAGTGCCGGATGCTCTCAGCAATCAGACAGACACTCCCACTCAGCAAGCTGAGTCGAGCCTTTATCTGGATGACTCAAGCTGAGCTGGAGTTGGTTTAGAGGCTTGTTCCAGTGAAATAATAAAGAGTGACACAATACCTCAGTGATATATGATAACGTAGACCGGGTTACTCAACCACAAAGCATAAAACAACAACAAAACATAACAACAAAAGTGATTTATTGCAGTGAAGTAAAGTCAATATGAAACATTCACATAAAAAGTGCTAGTGATAAAAGACAAGTACACAAACCAGTGGGCGTTAATAGCTTTTCAAAGGTAGAATAACTCAAAGTGTGACATAATCTAATCCTTCCACTCAGAGGAAGGAAAACATACTGTGTGTATTACTGGCATGCACTAATGTAGGATGAATTTGTTTTACATGTTTACACCTGTTACAGTACTTAGTCGGGCACAGAATGACAATCAATCGAGTTCAGAGACATTCATCTTCATGCAGGCGCTCGTAAACGTAAGTGCTTTCAAAGGTTAACCCCAGAGAAATCAAAGACAAACGTCTGAGATTTAAAGGTCCACTGTGCAGGATTCAGGGGGATTTCAGGGCAGAAATATCATATTCATAATTATGCTTATATTGGTGTATAATCACCTGAAACTAATGCTGCGTTTCAGTCAGTCAGACCCTCATGTTGCCTGTGTCTCGTCCAAAAAGCTGCACTTGAACACACCGCAAAGACTATGTCCAGCTTGCTCGTACATTCTGCGCCTGTGTTAGAGGAAATACCTCTCCATAGGAGGCTGTAGTCTGTATTCGTCATTTAAAAAGGGAAACCAGAAAACTCTGGACTGAAATACAATACGTTGTTTTGATAAAGCAGCATTTTTTTTTACACCACTCTCACAAATACAGCCACGAAAACGTGTCTGATAAAAAGTTGCAAATAGCACTGGTGAAGAAGCGCAGGCAAAAAATAAGGAGAAACCAAACAAAAGGGGACAAATCACGCTAAGTTTCTCTTCATGTGCACTTGTTCGCTTAACTAAACAGCCAATCAGGGTGATTTCTCTCAATGAACCAGCCGTAAAGCTGCCGACAAGGGCTGACTAGTGCCAACGGTGCAACAACGAGGGCCACAGACAATTGCCAACAGCTGACTGTCGACCTGGTGTGTCAGGGCCCTAAACGTTCCAGGTTCATGACACCAAAAGTAAACGACAACATGGCTGACCGTGACAAACTGATATTTCTTTCTCATTTTTACACACAATTGAACCAAACAGAGGCAGAAATACAGTGCGTGAGGTAACAAGCGCCATCATACATCTTATTTTTCAACCTTTTTATACTTGGAAACATATCTTGATATTCCTTTTACTAGCCTAATACAAATACTGTAGTCTACAAATACATCTTCCCACCTTCCCGTGGGTGCTGCCTTTGCCTTCTAGTAAGTCTGAAATTTTCGAGCTCGTCTGGCTTGTCTGGAACGCAGCGCAAGAATCATTGTATTTTTGTTACTTCAGAATGAGCCCTTTATATCAACAGAGGGAGCGGGTCCACTTCTAGGAGTCCGCCGTATCTCTGCAGCAGCCAGAGAGGGGCCTTTGTGTTTTTTAGCAGCCACAAGGGGAGGTAGGGTGAAACGAGGGGTATTCAGTTGGTTGCGATTTACAACCTTGCCACTAGATGCCAATAAATCCTACACACCGGACCTTAAAATGCACAAAGACAGATGAATCACTCCTGTTTTTCCGGTGACACATCGTGTTTGTACAAACGTTCATTGAGGGAAAAATATTATAGCTTTGACCACATTTTGCTTAAAACTTAATTCACTTCAGTTCAAATCACATTCTTCAGTTTATTTAAGACATTGATGACTGTCACAATCAGTCACTATCTTCAAGTCTCTAAACAGGTAATCTAGTGAAGGCACTTTGTCTTAACACGTGATTACGAGGCAGGCGTAACTTCATTTGGAACCGGAGACACAACGTCCCCACCATGGGTTAATTTATTCACTCGAAAAGTAGCTAAAAGTATGTATTTTATACTGTCCCAGAACATCCTTATGTATGTTTTTTTTTTTGTTTTAATCGCTGGTGTTAGGCCACCTTGGTGAGCTGTACATCTCCGAAGACTCGTAAGGCAGTGAGGGAGGCGAGCGGGGAGACCCGGTGGGTGAATCCACACAGAGGCTGTCCGTCCACCAAGATACGAAACTGCTGGTGCTCACAAACTATCTCCATCTACGAGTCAGAGAGGAGGAGGAGGAGAAGAAGATGAGACTCCAATCTACTATCTAAAATCATGCAGATATCAAGAGGGAAAAAATAAAGGCAGGAAAGATTTTTACACGTACCTTGAAGGATTCTCCAGCTGCAAAAGGAAAGAAAGAGAGGGTAGTTTCAGCTTTACCCCACTTCCCAGCCAGCCGGGCGTTGCGATGGACGGCCTTATCCGTGAAGTTGACCTTTAACTGAAGTCCCACGTCGCCCTCTGTGTCCTCCTCCAGAGGAGCGCTGGACAGAATCAGCTCAATGCTGAACAAACACACACAAGAGATCAGGGACACACAGGAGTGGTGCCTGAATTTTAAAAGACTGACAAGTACATTTACTCAATTACTCAATTTTGAGGTGATTTTTCCTTCTTCTCCACTACATTTAACAGGAAAATATTCTAGTGGTTGGAAAAACAACCATTGTGAAGGTGTCACTTTGGGCTCTGGGTGTTTGTGGAGGCATTTATTCCTATTTTTTATTTTTACAAACCAAACAATCCATCGATCTATGGAGGAAATAATTAGCAGATTAATCACTAATGAAAATAATCATTATTTGAATAGTTTAAAATGAGCGCCACATCAACCAACTACAACAGTGAAATCCTGCTTTTACCTTACTGCTGACACTGCTGAGCTTTTCTGTCTATCTCAGTTATAAACCTGTAGATCCCTCAGATAACAGTGACATCTGCTGGTCTTTATGACAACTGTGATGTAGTAATTAAGTATTCAGTGAAGAAGTCTGACTGACAAATGATCTTGATAACTGATAGTGAGTTTAATCACATTACTTTGATGATCATGAGAGCAAAAAGTAGAGGGTGGATGATGCCCAGTCAGATATTAGGAAATATTAAAACTACTGATATTGATTTATCACCTGATATAAGCACCATTTTTGCAGTGATTCTTTAAATGTTGTTAACAAACAAACAAAGACAAAGATATGTAACAGAGGCAGGATATTTGTTATGTTTGCTGGTTCTTAGTTAATAAAAGATTTGTTGCACAATGATTCATTATTATTATCAATTATCAAAAGTCTAAACATGATCTATTGACTCTATAGTTTTTTATTCAACTATATTTATTTATTTGTTTCTTTGTTTATTTATATTTATGGGATATATGAATGCACTGTAATTTATCCTATGATTTTACCAACTTTATTGTAAATGACATCAGTGCACTGAAACATTAAATTTACAAACTTAAAATATATGATAATTATAAAATTGTCCCAAGCATCGTTTTCTGCATTATAATCTAAATAAAAAGGAGTTTTTGTATCATTGTTATTTCAACAAACTTGTCAGTGGTGTAAAATAACTCAGTATATTCACTCAAATACTGTTCTTAAGGTACTTTACTTGAGTATTTACATTTTAAGTTACTTTATGCTTCTACACCACTACATCTCAGAGGAAAACACTGAACTTTTACCTCCACAGATTTATCGAACAGCTATAGAAAGTGTGCAGATTAATAATTCTACAGACAAAACATATGATACAGTAAGTTTATAGAACATTAAACTATCCAACATCATGTGAAGTAGGCTAGTTTAAATTACCAACGCTGCTTACAGTATTTTTTATAATGTAGTATTACTACTTTGAAGTTGTAAATGATCTGAATACTTGTGTTAACACTGATCATCATGTAAACAGCTTTATATTCAGCCCTGATTACAAGCAAAACATATAAACAAGTGTTTCATTTTGCGGAGAATCTTATTGTACATTTTTAGTAATTTGCTTTTTTTGGTGTTAAAAGCTCATATTTTGAATTAAAAGCTCAGTCATGCTACATTCAGTGTCTGGGAAAAGGGTCCTTTGAGAGAATTTGTCCTTAAAAACCTTCCTGATGTTTCTGCAGCTAAAAATAAGTTTCCTGACATACAAAAAAAAGAGTTTATTTTTGCACAGCATGTCTTTTTTATTTTTTTCCTGCAGCCTAACTGTCGTCTCTTACGGGACACAATGACGACTGAATGAATAAATAGCCATCTGATGTTATCAACCAGAGTAATTCCAGTGTGACTCTTTAGATTTTCATGGGATTTGAAGCTCTCCCACGCACATCCAGCACACTAGCCTATAATTAGGAGACGCACTGGCATTACAAATATATTTTTCCCGAAAAAGAGACTAGATGGGTGGTTGGCAAAGACAACAGCTGCTTGGTAATTCTGTTTTATGACAAGCCTACAGAGCTTTTTTTTTTTTTTATCTCTAACTTATATTGGCTGCCACGTCATATGTGCAACAGTGCATATATCAATAATGTATAAATCGCTTTTTTTCTGTGTGCTTACCTTTTGGGTTTATTGTTAATAATTCCCATAACAACCAGTTTCATTGAAGGCCGCATCCCACCCTTTATCTCTCCGATATACTCCCCCTGTGAAACAATAGAGATGTTTTAAGATCAGGATGAGGCCTATACGTCCAAACACAACAGCACACTTATTACTTTATTATCACAGGCTGGTCCCTTCTCACGCAAGCCCTGCTGATGTCTTAATGTGCGGTGAGCTGCCACCTACAGCACCGATGGGAACAATAGCTTTATTGATCCACGTTTTTTTTTAACAATCAGTGACTCAGCTGGACAAACTACTCGTCTGCATTTTCTGTCAGCGAGCCACGCCGGAAGGTGAAATCTACACATGAAAATAATATTTTTTTTGCAGAAATGTTGCAATGCATGCATAAAGGCAGCTACATACATGGTCTTTCTTGTCCTTTTCTTCCATTCCACTCTGGGCGTGATGCGGTGTGGAGGTCTAAAGCGGTGAGATGCCAACTGAGAGCTGATTGACTCTGCCTCCAGCTGGCAGACCCCGCCTGTACCAGGTTGTCATAGAGACAGGCTCCCAGTTTGGCAGTGATGATGGGAGAGAGAGGAGGGGGATTATATTATAACATGAATAAATTAGGGGCTGTCATAGTTAACGCGATATTAATTCCCTCTTAACGTCGTTAATTTTCTTTTTTTTTGACGCGCGATTAACGCGCACGCACGTTCTGACCCTCCGCCCGCTCCGTAGTTTGAGAAACCAGGAAGCGACGCAGCAGCACGTTGCGGACGGCAGCAGAAACAAACCTCCCTGAGCAGGATCGGATAAAGAAAAGGGTCTTTTTGGATGGCAGGTTCGGCTTCAAAGCCCTGCCAGATGGTTCTCGCCACAGGAACACAGTTATTTGCATTTACTGTCGATGTGGACCGAGTTACCGCCGGAGTACGTCCGGTCTCAAATACCGAGCACACAGCTGATGCAGGAGCCTGTCGGGCTTGAGTTTGTCATGCATATTTTTTGAGCATGCTGTACCTTTGAGGTTATTCTGGACAGTATTTGTCGTTGTTTTGGATTGTTGCAACAATAATAAACATACATTTGCATAAAGCAAGCATATTTGTCCACTCCCATGTAGATAAGAGTATAAAAAACTTGAAAAATATCGCTTAAAGGTACATTTAGAAAAGACAAAAAAATGTGCAATTCAATATATTGATCGATTTACAGCCCTAGAATAAGTACATGTCAATTCAATCCAGATAATCTGGATGAAAAGCTTCAGATAAGGTGACGTCATTAGGGTGGTGAGGAGTCTGAGTGAGCGTGAATTATGATTTTAAAAGTAACTGAGTAGATTACATAAAAAAAAATATACACATAAAGGTAAAAGTAGCCCCCAAAAAATAAAATAAATCATCTACATGATCTCTATATATCATTACTTATAGACTCATGTTTAAATAAAGCCACATAATAAGTTATTTTTTTTTTACATATTTGCTCTTTAAACTCAGTACTGCTGGTGTAAAAGTACAGTAATACTGTCAGCTGAATGTAGACTATTTAAAGTATTACAAGTAAGAGAAATGATTAGGTAGTGTTATATAATTATATATTGTAAATATTTAATAAAACAATACATTTAATAATAGAATTTAACGGCTGTAGTTGTATTTTAGTGGATAGTTTAGTTGAGGCTACTCAAGTCCTGCGCTTCAGTACAATTTTGAGATACTTGTACTTGTATTTCTGTTTTCTGCTGCTTTATACTTCTGATCACTACATTCTGGAGGCAGATATTGTACTTTTTACCCCACTAGACTACATTTATTTGATGACTTTAGTTACTGGTTACTCTGCAGACTACATGCTGCATCAAAGCCAAAGTAATGCATTTATAATAATTTACTTTATCATCGATCCGACTTTTAGCTTTACTTGTACAAGTATGTCAAGTGTGACTTTTGGGTTCTTACAACATAATTAAATATTTTTTTTAAATGAACATACATTTCACAGGCTATATAAAAACTTAATGTGCACAGCAGCTAGTATTTTTCTATGAACTCTAACTATAAAAGCTATTTCCCTTGTGCAACAACTAAATGTTTAATAAAGCTTTGTGTTTTAATGAAGTACTGGGGCTGCAGGACAATAGTGAGGGCAGATTTATGACCAACTTTTGCAGGAGGGGGCGCTTGTTGGGGATTGGTCAGACGAGTCACAGGATGATGAAGTAAGAAAAAAAAAAAAACATTGAAAGCGTCTGTAGCATTCAGAGCAGCAGCTGCAGCTTCAGGGACTTTAACTCTACAACAATGGTGAGTTGTTCCGTGTTTACTGTCACACAGCTGCCGTCACTATCGTTTCTGCTTTTTTCTTCATCATCCGCTCCAACAAACGTGAAGTTCAGGAGACTATTGGGGGAAAAAGTGAGGTCGCAGGTTGGCTAGCGTTAGCCTGCTAGCTTAGCATTAGTTCCACCCTCTCGTCTATTGTGTCGAGTTAGACAGAGGGGAGGTGCGCCGTTTCCGGTTACGGATTTCAGAATAAAACCACTGTTGGCACGAAATGCTTTAAAATATCAGGACTTTTTTTTATTGCACATTCATGCACATGCAGATAGATACACCCATATCCAAATATCCCTAATTTAGAGTATCGTATGTGCATCAGTGCAATCAAGCCATGACAAGACAAAAATAATCAAATAATACTGATAAAAAGCAACTAATTCTCATCAATTCTCATGGTATTCAATAGTCATCATCCTCATAATTATCAAGTATTTAAAAGAATGTATTGTAAAATAATTCTTTAAATCTCATACATGCTAAAGTATAGATTATATATTAAAGTTAAGAGTCTGCAGTTAATCCTACATTCATACAAAAATATCTACAATGGTGACTGTACTTCACAGCATTGTTTTACTATTTCTGTTCTGTATTACTTCAAGCACTTGTACGTTTAGTCATAAAAATACAGTCAGCTATTTGTAGTGTTTCAAAATCATTAAATTAAGACACATGTAACAGACAGTAAATACTCATCAGGGTAACTTTCCTCAAATAAGGATAAATGCTGCAACAGATTTCTTTGATTGAGTGATCTGTATGTTTAGGAATGAGAAGTGGGATTACTGCTTTAAGGCATGATTGTTATTTTCTGTTAATTGCTGAAAAATGCCCATGATAATTAATTAAATTAGATGAACTGTATTATGATTCTTGCTCCACTTTTCATATTTACCAGACAGCCTGCGTGCTTTTATTTTGAAGTCTAACTGAGCAGGCTTCCGGTGTCCCAACACTTCTGGTTTTCGGGGAGCTGCCTTCACGCTAGCTCGGCTGCTTATCATGATGAAAATGTGTCCCTCCGGGCTTTTGACTGCGTGTCATGACAGCTCGACCGTATTTCAGTGTCGATCAACATCTGGTCCGAGTCGTTACCTCGTTTTTTTACACGTTTAAATTGAGACACTTAAAGACAGCCGACTCATTTCCTGGATGAATTAGCAGCCAAAACCCAGCGAGCGAGCTGTCAGTGGCTGCAGGAATTTAAACCTGTGGCCACCAGCCTCCCTGGCTTTTATAGTCCTGCCTGCTCCCCATCAACTTCCTATATGCATCCTGTTTTCCACTCTCTGTAGTCCCAACCACACCACACCACACCACACCCCCCCCAGCCTCCTTCTTAATCTGTGAAGATCTTCTCCCTGAGCCCAGTGAAATCCTGACTCCCACCAGCCATCTGTTCAGGAAGGTGTAATTATAGAATTGAGAGACTCTGCAGAGACTCTTAAAGACTTTATGTCTATGTGGCGGAGTTATGTAATAATGTGTGTGTGTGTGTGGACGTGACATAAAATCCTGACGAGGCTGGGTTATTGTTTTCTCTCTGACTGAAGCCGGTGGGTCAGATTAGACTGCAGAAACAGAGCTGAACTGCAGTTTTTTTTACTTTTCAGGGAAATTTCAGGATACTAACACGCTGCGTTAGAGATGAGCAATGAAATGCATGACAACCACTTCAAGCTGCAGACTCTGCATCTGTCCCTCCATACATATAAACCCTCTGCAAATATGCCTCAAAGTCTGAGAATTAAAGATATAAGATGTAAGAAGAGAATCGAGGTGACGGTGCGTTTCATTCGGTCGAAGTCGGCGAATGAGACTAAACTTAACGTGAATAAAACTTACATTACGTCATCTGTGAACATTTGTGCCCTCAATGCACACGACGCTCAGTAAATGTCTTTTGTTCGTCCTAGATGCAGAAATCACATATTGTGCATTTAAACTCCTCGTATAACGTATATAAATAAATAAATACGTGTTTTTATTGATATTTTTCAGATTGATTGTCCATTACTGCTGCGTTATTGATTATATATGTCTTTATATGTGCTGAAATACATTTTGTCCATCATGATTTTGTTGGAGGGTATAACCTGCCTCGCTCTGTTGCTGTAAAGTTTGCCTTTGCTCTGCATTCTTGCGTTTCTGTCTGAGTAAACATGTGACTGAACAGGAGAGACTCTGCACATTCGACATGGATTGCATCAATTATTATCTATGTTAGATATGAACTGTTTAAAGATGTAGAAGTCAGAAATGAGGATCTCTCTGCAGGAGCTGTTCACACCTTTGTTTCAACGTATAGGCTCCATTGTCTTTATGCTGCTCTGCATAACAAAAGCATCATAATACTATTTCCCCTCATTATAGACGATATGTAGGAGAGAGAGGCTGCCCGGAACAAAGGGAGGTAATGGATGTGAGGAAGCACTTCCTCATGCAGATGCACTATGACTACCAGAAATAAAATGCAGAGGAACAAACATTTGTTGTACAGAATATTACAAATATCAGATACATTAGTTAAGTCAAGGTGTCTTTAGTCTCAGATCCAAAGTTCAAGGCTTTGGCTCGTTAACTGTGTAAAAAAAAACACAAAGCGAAATGTCAAATGAACAAACTAGTGACCACATGAATGTATTTACATGTTTCTCCTGTCATCATCAGAGTGAATCACTGGTGGTGTGCGAGGTGGATGAAGATCTGGTGAAAAAGCTGAAGGAGTTTCGTTTCCGGAAGGAGACCAATAACGCCGCCATTGTTAGTGAGTGTTCACATTTTATGTCATTCGGTTTCTTTTCCTCGCATGTTATTGATCGTGTTTTGTAGGTCGTACAGGGTGCAGGTGGAATCTAGTGGATGTATTAACTCATTATTATTATTATATTACAAACACGAGAGTCTAGTAAAGACGGCTTTTTCCTAAAATGTCTCTCTTTCATGTTTGGTTAGGATTAAAAGCCTTCTGACAGATGATCGTTATGTTTTTTAGCCGCATAAAACTAACTTGACACTAAATGGGAAATGTAGGCCATCTTCTTCCACATGCAGCAGGTGGTGTGACAGTTTAGTATTGCATCAGTTTGAAGCTTTATCCTCCACTATCTCTGGATCAAAATGTCATCGCTGCTAAATGGGATTAGGGTTGTGTTCACATGCCATGGACGCGGACTCAAACGTACACACCTTTAACACCAGTACACACACACAAAATATATTTCTTCTTCTTTTTTTAGTCATTCATACAAAAGTCTTTAAATGTGCTGCTGCTTCTGCAGCCGCTACTGAACACACATGATTGTTTCCATGCAGCTGTTGACTACGCTTTCCTGTTTTTACCCCTCAGTGAAGATCGACAAAGACAAGCAGCTGGTTATTCTTGAAGAGGAGCACGAGGTGACTCAGCTGTTGTTTAGTTAATGGTCAACTTTTGCATATTGAATTTACTTTAAACTTTGAACTTTGCGTGGTCAAACTTGTTTTGGCCCAACAGCTGTTAAATGAATAAATGCTTCCCTCGATAAAGTGTAACTTGAGACTGAACTATTCATAAATATCTGTCTTTTTCTTTTAGGATATTTCTCCTGATGATCTGAAGGATGAACTGCCTGAGAGACAGCCAAGATATCCTTTGAATATGTGTTTTAACATGCACCTGACCTGTGTTTTTACACTCCTGATGTGAAATCTGTGAACTGTCCTTAGCACCAGGCACGTTTATCGTCTACAGCTATAAATACCAACACGACGACGGACGTGTTTCCTATCCTCTCTGCTTCATCTTCTCCAGTCCCGTGGGTAAGAACACCTGCTCTGGATGTATGGTGCACATTGCTCGCCCGATGTTTAATCATCAAGGTGGTGAATGTTGGTGTATTTGCGTTCGGCAGGTTGCAGACCGGAGCAGATGATGATGTACGCAGGAAGCAAAAACAAGCTGGTGCATACTGTTCAGCTGAGCAAGGTGAGTGAGCCGTCTGCGAGCGTGCGATTGATGCTACCCTGTAGATGAGGGCGAGAATATCTGCCTGTCTGGACATCGTTTTGCAAGAAAAGTTGAAACCACGCTCTTTTGTTCATGTTTTTTTAACCAGGTGTTTGAGATCAGAAACACAGAGGACCTGACAGAGGAGTGGCTCAGAGAGAAACTTCGGCTCTTCGGCTAAAAGTCGTCTCATCCGGTGGTCTGGGATGTGAGGAGGATCCAGATTGCACAACTTGTGTCATCTCTTGGGAAGAACACAACCACAGTTAATGTTTCCCTCCTCTCTGTACCAGACCTGATTTAAATAGTGTTTGCAAAATACTTCCTGTTCTCATTTTGGTAATAGTTTACGGCATGTTACAACTCAGTGTGCCAGAACATGCAGACAATCACAAGAGTTTGTGTGCTTTTCTGTGACTGTCAACACTAACTAAACCTCCCATCTGGCAGCCTAGAACTGAAAATACTATTTGACGCAGGTCTGGTTTGTGTCCCGTACAATCTCTCCATGTGCCAGTTGTGTCTGTATTGAACTAACACTCCCATAGCTCTTAAAGTGGACTGAAATTGGTAGTACTCATTCACCCCTTCCTACACATTTCACTCAGGAGAATTCAAAGGCATTGTAACAGCAGTTTCTCTTTCGTTAAGCAGTTTATACTCGGTGTTTATTGCAACTCTCAACCTCCTGAGTCTCACCGTTTTATGTTTCATTATTTGAGGGAGTATTTTTTAGATTTTTTTTGTTTTTTCTCCATGTATGAAGGATTATAGAAGCATTATTTCCCTTTTTTTGTTGTGAAAACAAACCTGCCAGAACATCAGAACAATCGTAGCTGCAATTAAGAGAACAATTTTAGAGTCCCGCTTTAGTCTCCCCTTCAGTATTCATTTAAAACTGTAAATAACAATAACACTAAGATCATCTGACACTCCCACTTATATATGATGTGTCGTACCTTCTGTTGTGCACATAAACAAGCTGGCAGATGCCCTCGAGTGGTGCTTAGCACACTGCGGATTTCCAACCTCAGATCGCATCTTTTAGAGAAACAACAGTGTGACTCGTGGGTAAAGCTCTATTCTGCCTTTGACCTGCATATTTGTAACAACGATATCACACTCCTCAAAACAATATTTCCACTGAAACATTCCAGACTGAGAGATTTATAACCTACAACAAACCTCCGTGTCTAGCGACCACGACAGTCTTGAAAACACTGACCACAGGGTGGCATCGCCTGCCCTCTTTCTAATCTACTGGGCTGCTCTGTATTAGTGGGTTACTTACTGTGTCTTTAGGGAGATTGTTAGCTAATATTGTGCATTATAGCTATTGCTGTTATTCGTGTTAATGAATGTCGTGCTTCATTCTGATGTAAAGCCACTTTTGATTGCTTAGTGGCGGTCGCAGCCTTGAGAATGATGGCTGGGACTTCTCCAAACGCCAGTTGTGCTTAATATTTAGACTTGGTAGGTAAAAGACAACATCTGGGCAATTTCCATTTTCCATACAGGATGGGGTTCGACCAATATAGCTTTTTTTGAAGGCTGATGTGTGTGTTGAATGTGCCAGCAGCTCATTTTCCATGCCTATATCTAATATCTACACTTTTTTTGGTGTGTTTGATCTGTTTTCTGTCATGTTGGGTTTGAAATTAAACTCAGATTGAGGCTAACATGACAAATTTGCAGAGGTGGCAAAAGTACACACATTCTTAACTAAAACAAAAATATAATTCACTATTTAACTTAAAGGTAGGATCAGTAGGATTCGTCCGAGCTGTTCTTAAACGCACCACAAAGATATTTGATTGTTGAGTTTCATTCCCAGGGAGTTAAATACCGACATTTTGGGTCGGTAAAGTGTCGTAAATAATCGATAATTCCCCTCAGATGCATTAAAACTAAAGTAACGAGCCTGTTTTGAGGAGATATTTGTGTTCAAATGTCCGGAGTAAAAGTAAAAAGTTGTCAGAAAATAAATACTCAAAGTACAGATACCTGAAAAATCTACCGAAGTACGGTAACTACTTCCCACCTCTGCAAATTTGAGCTTTTGCCACATTTCAAAGCCAACGTGCTGGAATACAGAGTTAAACAACAGAAAATGTGTCACTTTCCAAACACTTATGGACCTTATTGTATGTATTTGACTGTATTTCACACCCGAAGAGACAGTTCTTCCTCTTTCCCTGCTGAAGATCCTCTAAAACAGGATTCAAACCAATCCAAAACACTAAAATTTCAAACCAGTCACTAATACTTGAAGGATCGACGGCTCTTAACAGCATGCCGACCAGTCCCGGATAGTAAAGCTACATGAAATGCACCTGCAGATTGGTTTCCTGTGAGCTGTGAGAGATCTGACCCTTGAGGGATAATCGGCACAAATTACTTCCACATGTTCGCTCATCAGAAACTTTGGAAATGGATATGGGAACGTTGTGACAGGAAATCGCCCCCTCATGTAAGATGTCATACTGCTAAGTCTACCATACCACTGCCTTGTCTTAATTTTTTATTTTTGGCATATTTTTTAAAAACGAATCTTGAGGCCAAAATGAAAAAAAATGACACAATTTTTCAACAGTTTTGTGAGAAAATCAAAGGTGATTGGAAAAAGCTTTGTTGGGGGATTTTTTGTTAAAGACACTAATTTTTTATTTTACTTTCTGATCTGCAAAATCCAAGAGACGACATCTTTTTTCTATTTAATCTTGGTGAAACAGTTTCTTCTTCCAGAGATCTGACTCAAAGATACGTACGCACAATCACACCGTTTCATGTAAATCATTTATTGATGTCAAACGTTAGACGTTAATCATTTATGATTTGCATGTCAGGGCAGGGATTAATCCAACAGGAACAATGGGGTATAACTGCAATCACATGTTTTGCTGTCTACTAATGGCATCAAAGCTCAAATCTACACTGTCAGCTACATATTAACCAGTTTAATGCTGCTGTAGCAACAAAAACATCAGTCCGATGTGGGTGATTCTTGTGATTATAATGCTTTCTGTACTTACTTCAACTAAAATTGTATGCTTTCCCTTATGGGGAAGTGATTTTATGACCCTAAGATCTGCAAAACCATTTCAAAACTGTAAATCTGAACTCAGAAGGCACGGTTTGTTTATGAAGGTTTTGTTTTGGCAAAAGCAGCACAGGCCCAACTCAGCGATGGCCTTCGTATTTGTTTTAAAACGACGAAACGTGCAATGTAAATTCCTAAAACCTCTAAAATGTGGAGAGCTACTGTAAGAAGGACTGACTGGACGCTTTAACGTACGTCTGAACAATTTTCATAAGACTGACAAGAAGTTTCCGTACGACTTATTTGAGAATTCGCTTCTCTGCCACACAAATTATGACGTGAAGCTGACACGACTGAAAACATTTGTTTGCACATACATTCCTAAAAACGGGGCAACGCTTGCATCTCAAACATCTGGTCTCAGCTGTGTTCTTACTCTACCAAAAGTATTTACGTACTTTGAAGAAACCCCTCTGCTACCATTGATCGTGTATCAAAATCAATCTCCTCAGTACATTTATATTGAGCCATGTATCCGGTCATGTCCTGTGGATCTAATAGCTTTTCCTTCCTATGTGGTGAACCTGTCGTAAACTCGGCCTCTTGAGTCTTTTACCTGCAGATGTGTTGTTCAGCTCTTGGTGTCCTCTCTGATCAAATGCCTAATAACCTATTTTCTTTTTCCTTTTTAATAATAAAAACACACCTGAGACATGTATCATAACCAGCTGCCTCATGGCATCAGTGAAACTTGAGATATTTGTATTTTCCCATACTTTATAAAATGTCTATTGTCCTATTGTCCAAATAAAATGACAGTGATGTTTACCAGTGTTTCCCTCACACTTGTGTTCAAACATACTTCAGTAAAAGTAACTTACAGTACAAGATAGATGTACTTAAATATCAAAAGTAAAAGTAAAGATATCGTGTTAAAATATTACCATGCGAATAGTACTTGAGTAAAAGTCTAAAGTATCTGATATTAAATGTACTTAAGTATCAAAAGTAGAAGTAAATTATACACATTCAGATCTGATGCAGTATGTAATCTGCAAAGTAAATAGTAACTAAAGTTATCAAGTAAACATTTGCCTCCAAAATGTAGTGAAGTGGATTATAGAGTAGCAGAAAATGGAAATACTCAAGTAAAGTACAAGTAACTGAAAATTGTACTTAAGTACAGTACTTGAGTAAATGCTCTTAGTTACATTACATCACTGCAGACGATGTGTGATGTGTATGTTTATTATATTTAGTGCAGCAGATGGCATGTAACTAAGTACATTTACTCAAGTACTGTGCTTAAGTACAATGCTGCTGTACTTGTACTTAAGTATTTCCATTTTCTTCCACTCCGCTACATTTTGAAGGCAAGTCTTGTACTTTTTACTCCACTACATTTATCAGATAACTTCAGTTACTAGTTACTTTGCAGATTATATTCTGCATTTTGTCGGCAACCAGATAAAAAGAAACAGATTACATATTATTACATATGTATACTTTACTTTTACTGGTAGTTTTTATACTTAAATACTTAAGTACTATTCATATGGGTGACTTTCACTTTTATATATATTATATGGTTATATAGGTGCATTATGTAGTTTAGGGGAAGAACATTTAATCAGAAGAGAAAAATCTTGATGATTTTTTTACGCGTAAATAAACTAAAAACAAACAAACTCATACTGTTTTACTTTGTTGATATGTGGCGGACCCTGCCACCATCCTAGCCTCGAACAGTGGAGGACTAAAGGACACGCACAGCTCCAGGAGATGGCAGTAATGCAGCAGTAAAGATGCCAGCTGGCTGATCGCTGACTGGAGAAGAAGAAGCCACGCTGACAAATCTCAAAAACGGGCACGGAGCCGCCTGCATCATCCGCCGACCGAGCCAGGACCCGACGAGCAGAACCGGAGAAAAAATGGCGTTCACATTCGCGGCCTTTTGTTACATGCTCGCTCTGCTGCTCACGGCGGCGCTTATCTTCTTCGCTATCTGGCATGTAAGTACGCAGTCAGACGACTTTAGATAAGACCGCCGGCCTGGCACGTCAACAGCGCCGATGAAAGCGGGTTAAAGACGGGGAGGGAGGCTGGGAGAGACCGGGCTAACGCTAGGCCAGCTTGTAGCCACATAGCCGGGAGGTTTAGCTAGGAGCTAGCTAAAGTTAGCTAAAGCGCCGAGACCGAAAATAACGTTATTTGTATTTAACTTCACATTACTGTTGTAATTTTTTATTGTTTACGTTTTGTTATTCGTTACCTAATTACAGGAAATGTTTAATAACTTGTCAGGCTCGTTTAATGATTAGGGTTCAGCTAGTAGCTAATGTTAGCCAGCTAGTTAGCAGGCTAGCTGTTAGCTTCCATTCTGTCCTGTGATGCTGCTGTCACCAGTTTCCTGTCACATTGTTTGGTTTTGTTGCACCGTTAGTTTTATTGTCGCGTTGCCAAGATTATAACCACAGATTATGTGACTTGAATAGTTAAATGTTACGCCCTTAGGGTTTTTCATTTGTGTCTAATATGTCTGGGAAACTGGCAGGTATGATAAGTAAACAAGAATCACACACCAATGTGTGATTCAGAAAACTAAATGACATGGATTAAAACTGTGACCGTGAATTAAATGTCAGATTTAGGTTTTAAGATTATAAACATAAAGCAAAACCATAGTACAATGGTAAACAACCAGAATAGCTTCCCAGCACAAGCCCAGTTATTTGAATAGAGGCAAAACATTACTCTAAAATGCACCTAGTTTACATATAATCTTTGGTTTACCAGTCTGCAGAAACAATATAAGTTTAGACACAGACGGATGATGAAGTAAGTATTTTGGCAAATGCTACTTAAGATTTAAATATTCAGGGATAAACAACAGGAATCATTAGACACAATAATGAAGGGTGACTACTGAGTACATTGATTTGACAGTAATGCTCAAAAATGTCGTTGATTGATTGATTAGTAAATTAAAAATTAATCAAAATAGCGTTCCCCTTTTCTCTATTTTAGCTCTTTTTGTAAATACTTGGGTTTTGAACTGGACATCTTTTGCTGTGGAAACGTATAGTTATCCTTTTTAATTATGTTCTTACTGTACTCGTTATTGGGGCCACGTATCGATGTTGACATGTGAATAAAATCAAATCTGATATCAGTATATCGGCAAATACACACACATATTTTGCATCGATCTGTCAAATGTGCTTATCAAACACGTGACAAAGGTATGTAATGGAAGCAGGATATTTACAGTCTAAAATGACATCACTACACTCGTTCTGACAAATATAATAAAGCGAATTATAATGGTTTAATTAAAACAAAGACAAATCAAACAAAATTGAAATTAATCGTTAGTTGTAGCAAATATACATAACAGAAGGAGCCTGTTTTGTGAATGAGTGGCCGTATTAAACTATATTGCTTTGTGCTATTTTTAAAAAGTTATTCATGAAAATATAAGGCATGAAAATAAAAACAACACATCACAGTGCATGTCCATAAAATGTGTGTTTCCACCGAGCTGCTCTGCTCGGTACGTTGTCACATTGTGAACGTTTGCTCCCCCAGATAATAGCATTTGATGAGCTGAAGACTGATTACAAGAATCCTATAGATCAGTGTAACACTTTAAATCCGGTAAGTGACACAACCTCACCTGACACACTCTCCTTGCCTCTTTGACTGCATGCAGATATGCTCTGTTGAAAGGTTTTTCATTTACTTTAGGATAACTTTATCCGCCTATCTGTCTTTTTTCAATCATTTCTCTGCACTGTTTTGCTAAATAACCTGCCTGTTATGAATTCAGTGATCTTGTCAGCTGTCAAACTCTAACGCCTTTTGTTGTTTTTTGTTTTTCCTAATCTTGCTTTTTTTTTGTTTTGTTGTTGTTTTTACACTTTTGTTAACGGCAAAAAGACAGTTGAAAAGGTCAAAAAGATTAAAAGAGTCAAAATTGCATTAAAGGTTTGTACCAATCTTTAAAATGCCCGCTCAGTTGAACTGCAGTCTTGTCATTTTGCACGGAGAAGTGTTTGCAAACGTCTTTTCAGTTAACTAATCTCAGAGTCGAGGCCAGAGTGCAGCTCGGGATTAGACGGCATGCCACCTGTGCCTCTGGTTTTTTAACTGTCAGGCAGCAGATTTTATTTTTGAAATTTTGTGGGAATCTTTCAGCTGTTGTGGATGTTAATATTTATTTTTTTAAGTGTATTTTCTCGTCTTAAAGGCCTTTTTTAAATTACAGCTTCATGGCATTAAGAGTATCTACAGAAATGATTGTGCTTTCTGTTGCCCGATCTGAATTGACTGTGTTAAGCTGCTCTCTTAGGTATAGAAACCACGGTGTGTGTGTAGTAGTGGACAATATTCTCTATTATTAGGTATTGATTATAGATAAAGTGTAGCTGTTAACTGAAAAGACTTGCAAATGCTCAAAACATGCATGATCTTTATTACAACCTACCCTTTGTTTGCAAATAGTGTTTATAAGTACAGGTGAAGTTAAACTCCCAGAAAAATCAGGCAGCCAGGACACAAGTCTTGAGTTTGAGCCAGTTAGTAACGTGATGCCAGGCCGATACACCGTCCTGATGACGCGTCTTAATGTCACTATAGAGTGCTGCAGGGACGACGTTAGCATCACTCTGGTTCCCTCCAAAAAGCCAACAGGATTTTTCAATTGGATTTTGGATTATTGCAGAAAAAAAGCTCTGTGGCAATCACCAGTAGTAAAAAGCTAAACTGCAGTATAAATGAATTAAATCGTGGTCGCGTGGCTTCACCGTCGCCACCACTAAGTGTCTCGCTTCTCCATACTATCCACACTTAACTATTAATTGATCAGTCCTCCAGTTCTCATTTAGGCAAGAAAAAAGCCAGACACAGTCACACTTTATGATTCACTAGTGGCCAAATCACTGACGTATTAGAAGAAAATGTGAAAATCTCCAAAAAAAACCGAGACTTTGAGACGAGGGAACTGGAAATGCAAAATTCGAACTTATGTCCAGGCTTTAGGACTCGTGCCTGCTGCACTCTATTCATAGTAATCATGTGAAGTCAGATGATGTCAGTAGATTCTTACAGTGGATACGTGAGGATGCTTGATCGTCGTCGAAACGACTACATTGATTTAATGTTTCGGCTTTAAATTTATCTATTCACACAGATGACAATCGTTAGATTTTCTGTGAGGTGGAAGCTACAGTTTGATTCAGCAATTAGCATAAATAAGCTACGTGAGCTCGGTGTTGGATCTGACCTCCATCACCTGTGGTGTTGAACAGATGGCTGCAGGATCCCAACACTCTCCAGCTCAGCAATATTTGGGTCTACTGATTGGTTAGTGATTTCAGTAGTAGGAGGAGTTATTTTGGTTGAAAACACAGAGTCCTGGAGTCTCTAATCCATGACGCAGTCCACAGTACTATCTGCAGTTTTGACCAGTCCCTTTTTTTTTTTGCGTGTCGAACGCTCAGCTCAGTTGGCACATTTTTTGTGCTGTGATCAGTTGTTTTGTATTTGGCAGCACAGTGCAGGATTCATTATAGTCCCCTACACCTTCCTCTTCCTACACACCCCTCACCTTTTCCATCTGTGGGCTGTTGGTTGCCGCCCCCACCCTCTCCGCCCTCTGCTCTCTTTGAATGCATGGCTTCCATGTGGTGCCTCCATCTGCCCCCCTGAACCCCGCACCAGTTCGAACTCTCGTCAACCCGAGGCAGGCTGCTGCATCAACACTGCTAGTGCTCGCAGCATGATCCGTTTGTCAGGCAGTGGGATGATCTGGAGGTTTGCCCTCACTGCAGAACGATGTTGATGTTGAGATGTGCAAATATTCTCCCAGAGCAAATTGTTGATGGGTTTCCCCTTTTTTTTTTTTTTTCTTACCTGTGGCCAGACCTGATGATGCATGACATATAACAGGGTGGGAAATGAACCTTTTCTATCCACTTGCAACACACTTGTAGATTTCTAAATTGTACCAGGAACTCACATGATTCACCGAAACATCAGTGGTCATGTGATGCATGATTTGGATGCCTGTGAGGCTAAAAACGTCATACAGACATTTTTCCTTCCTCACTGTTTCTCCGCGTCAGATAGAGGACGTCTTCTGGTAATGCTTAAGCCTCACAGTAGGAGTTTTAAGTCAGCCAAACAGGCTTTTTTCATAGTTTGATCTCACATTTAGGTGTTAAAAATCACTCCAATTTGCAGGTGATAGGTCTTAATTTCCCACCCTGTTTATCTTGTTACACATTGTATCAGATCAGTGCATGATAAAGCACTGTTCATGTATTTCATATAAAGCACAATATCTTACTGTGACATATGTAGTAATGTGTAGTATTATAATGTCAAGCTGGGCCCGATGGTGTGAAACAAGAGGCTCTACTAAACAGACATTTGAGCGCATATGCAGTGCTTTGTTAAAATGAGCATATCACTGTAGCTCATTTGTATTTCACTCCCGTCTCTGACTCTCTGTGGAGCCGGCTGCCATTTTTAGACGTCTGGCTCTTTAAATAGCTCAGCTTTCTCTTTTGTAAAACGGCCTCATTGCCTTTGAGGCTTGGTAATGTCTGACTTTACCTTCTCATAACTCCACACTTGGCAATTAAGTATTTTGTGTGGGCAGTTAAAGAGTTTGTCTATATATTTCTGACATTCAATCAGCATCAGGGCTTATAAGAACAAATAACAAGGGAGCTGATCTGACTTTTCACTGTGATTGACATTTTATTCATTTTTCCTCTTTTCAGCTGGTGCTCCCAGAGTATCTCATCCACTTCTTCTTCTGCGTGATGTTCTTCTGTGCGGCCGAGTGGCTCACCCTCTGTCTCAACTTGCCACTGCTGGCTTATCATGTCTGGAGGTGGGCATCTGTCTCATTAGTGATAGTCCATCAATATAATTCAGTACCTTTTAAGCCTGTATAATCTGAATTAACACACTACTGTATTTCCTGTGTTGCAGGTACATGAGCAGACCTGTGATGAGCTGTCCAGGACTCTATGACCCAACAACCATCATGAATGCTGACATCCTGGCGTTCTGTCAAAAAGAAGGCTGGTGCAAACTGGCTTTCTACCTCCTCTCATTCTTCTACTATCTCTACGGGTACAAAATCATTTTCCTGTCTTGTTTCTTTGTTGTGAGAGGTCAAATTTTGACTTCATCCTGAGCTAATCCGTTTGAGCTAATCCAAGAGCAAATCAAGAGTTTTACTTAAAAGATAAGATGGAAAATCTCTGATTATACTGATCCCGTGCCAGCTTTTTAGGGAAATGTGCTTGTTCGCTTTCCTGCCCAGAGTTAGAAGATCAACACAAACATTGAGGCTACAGGCAGCAGCTAGCCATCATAGCATAAACAGCTGGAAGCCTGGCTCTGTTCAAAGATTATGACATTTGCCTACAATCACTTTTACACTTTGGTTTTTCTCATGGAGTCTCAGCTGCTCCAGCTCAGGAAATAATCGGTTATATAATCCCCTGTAATCCCCGAATGAAACAAGATTATTGTGTTAATTTGTGCGTTTTACACATGCTAATATGTGGATTTGTGTTACCTTTGGACAAATCTTTGCTAGCCGTCTCCCCTTCAGTGTTATGGTATTCAAACTGAACGCATAACAAATTTTTGCCTTGCGTTACATGCTCGAGTTCGATTGCTGAATCACTTTTTTATCGGCATTAACTCGTGATAGTTTTTTGCCCCAAACAGCCAGAAAAATGTGCTTTCTTTCTCTGGTAACATACGAGAAAGATCAAATAAGCAAAGCCAGTAGTCTCCTGGTTGTAGCTTCATATTTACCTGACAGATATGGAACTGGTATCAATCTTTTCACCTAACTCTCGCCAAGAAAAACTCAACATGTTGATGCCTGCTGACATTGAGAAACACATTTAAGTATTTAACGTCTTCCACTTTCTCCTCTCTTTCTCAACAGGATGATTTATGTTCTGGTGAGCTCTTAAACCCGGACGATGAAGGACAAGGACCTGCATGTACAGTAGACGACCAGACACTATGATCTTAGTGCTGGAACACTGGACCTGCTGGAGACCACCGTTCAGCAACACAAGACGCCATTTCAAGCGGACGAACTCTCGATTCCCAACACACACAGCGCAGAGTGTCATTTCGGAAACATTTAGCCCGTTTTAAGAGAATATCTCGGTCGCAGCGTTCCTCTCATAAGCACTATAGTTTAGATTTTATGGAAAATGAGGACAAACCTGAATGGACAAGTTTTCTTTTTTCCTTTTTTTTTTTTTTATTTTTAATGGCGTGGTGATTTTTGATGCTTGGGATTTGAATAAAGGTTTTTTTTTTTCATCTTGGTTCCCAACTATTGAGTGTTTACAGATTTAGGTAGACATTTTCAGGTGTGCATTATCTGTGAGAATCTGAGCTGTGTGCTGAATTGCATTAGCTTTTTCTGTGATTTTAGATTCTGGGCTTTAACAGCTAATTTATACCTGCCACGTGATTCATTATCATCACTAAAACAACTGAAAAAAAGTGCAAACTAGACTCCTGTTCTCGCCCACAGATACATATGGTCTTAATGGGAGCACTTTGGGACTTGAAGGTACAGTTATGTACAGTGAGGGCTGAAGTGCATGGGTTATTATCACTTAGCGAAGCGTGCTGCACAGGGACAATCATAGTCTGGTTGTCGCATCAGTTTCCAAACAATCTGATGTATCGTTTCCAATACTTCAGACCTATTTATCATCACATTTAAATCATGTAATCCCTGTTGAGATCAATGACAATATTTGTTTTCTTAAGTGTGAATCCAGAGTAGAGACGGCAACGTGTATGTGACCTGTGTTTCTGTAGAATCGCCCTCGCAGCTATCCATAACTGAAAAGGTAGACTCAACAGTACACTAATAAATTCAGCTCTAGGCAGCGACAGTACTGTTATTCTCTGCTTTTCTGCGTTTGAGCTTCGGTAGGAACTGCAGATGTGCCATACTGTTGAATGTACCTTTTTGAAATTCCTTAACCGTTTTTGTCATTGTGCATTTTTGTCTATTTCAACATCAAATATTCCACCGCGTTAGGACCTCCAGTGTTTTATTTATTCAGTGTTTTTTAATTTTACTTTTTAACGTCTCCAGGATATCAAGCACTCCTCGCAGTGTCGGGTCATTTCCAGAATCAAATCTGGAAAGTGATTTTTTTTTTTTTTCTTTAGAGTCGCAGCCATTAGATGAAATTAGTAAATACTAGAGTATTTATTGCCATTTTCAAATGTGTAAATTTATCAGGGAAAGGGATGATCATTTGTCACAGATAAAAATTCAATTTTTTGTATTAGATCCCATCATGTCACATCTAGGAAATGAGTTTATTTGAATCTAAATAAAAGTATCCCACTCTGTTATTATGGACTGGACTGGTGCTTTAAATTAAGACCTTTTAAACGGGAAATATGTAAGAATTTTAATTCAAAACATTCGAGAAATGAACAATGTGAAGAAATAACAGTTTTGATATGATGTATATGTATTGTGTTGCAGAGATATCTTCTGAAGTTAGCATGCTAACAACCTAGCCCCATCCCGGCCTCACTCCAAGCTCCCAGTCCAGACAACTAGATACACAGCTGCACTTCCAGTATGAATTCAATCAGTATCTAATTCCTACATATTGTACCTTTAAAGAAAATAAGTACATGGGCAAGTTTTAGACAATGTAGCCTAATGACAAATGTGGTGACCCCCTCTACTTTTCCTGTAACATTTTTGTTTGTTATTGATGTATTTAAATAACTACTGCATCAATTTCTATGAAATGTGTCAGACATTCATTGTCCACATAGGATGAATTATAACTTTGGTGATCCCCTGAATTTTCATCTGCTACCATTGTTGGATCACAATTTCTGTTTTATTCCCATCACCCTCAGCTGGGCTTTTATTAGCAAATGTTAGCATGCTAACACAAAAAACAAAGACAGTGAACCTGAAACAGTGAAGTCTTTATATTATTCAGAGTTAAGTTATGACTGTGGTCAAAATGAGACAATATCAGACTAACATTTTTTATTTTAAAGGCCTATACAAACAACAGAAAACAGAGTTTACATCTGGCTAATGAGCAGGTCCACAGAGACTTAATTAAACAAGCAAATATTGTTCAGTGTCTTCCAAAACATCATTTGCAGACTTTAGGATTAGATCTGCAACTTTTCAGTATAGATGTCAAGTTTTATTCCTCCTTATCTTCCAGTAAAGTAGACAGCAGTTGACCTTCTCAGTTAACATCCTAACCCTTTTAACTGCAGTACAAATGCAACATCATATTTTAAAGCCGACACCCCAGCAGGATTTCCTCATCACGTCTTCAATTTGATTATAATGAGGATGAAAAAAAGCAATATATTAGAGTATTCTGTTAAAGTGCAAACATCAGAGAATACAATTACACCGCAGCTTCAGGAAAGAATCGCTAACAGAGAGATCAGTATTTTTACAGCACACGTTTTGAAGAGAGAACGGAGATCATCGAGACACCGAGCGCTCTGTGGACGCCTCTCTGCTCTCCTGGTACGCTGTGTACCGTTCCCGAAACTCATGGAGGAAGTTATATTGCTGTGAAAGAGAGTAGAGTTAACATGTTTTCATGTGCTCTGGGTTTGAACCTTGGAGACACTTGGGATAATGTATTTACACAACTCAACAAAATATAAAGCAAAGATCTTGTCGTTTTTAGACATTTTAATGCAGTAATGTTACATATTATATCTTTAATGCTTATGTAGTGGAAAATGGTTGGCATGAATACTGAATATATGCATGATTAATGTGCAAATCCAGCAAAAGCTGTTTGAGGCTACAGTCCTTTAAATAGAAGAGATTCAGAGCGGAAGAATTAACCTCTCACCTTCACTGTTTGTATCGCTCCTCCTCCTCGGTGCTCCCTGAGGATTTCGATCGCTTTGTTTGCCGTCAGAGTTACAGAGAGCTGCAGCAGCAGACAGGCAGCGACTGTGCAGCAGAAAACACGACGAGACAGCCGTGTGATCAGACTCATCGGAGAGGATTTAACATTTAACAAAAAGGTCAAACTTTTTCAGCATAAAAATGATATATTTAGATATGTGACACACAGCAGAGGTTAGCTTTCAAAGTAAAAAGGATAAGTTGAATATTCTTACTTAATCCAGAGCGTCCCAGGCCGCCGTAACAGCTGAAGGGGAAGATAAAAAAAAAGCAAAATCCCATCAGATGCTAGAAACTGAAAGCAAATTGCTCAGTTGCATAATAAGAGGTGTCCTTAGGGTGGTTGTGTTGCAGAAAATAGTCTTTGTGGTGAGAGGTGCTCTGGTTCTCTGGGGCTTTCTCGCACTTCAAGGCTTTAAAAAGACTTCAAATCATAAAAAACACAAAGTCTGCATCAATGTGTATTTTTAACCTTAGCCGGGGGAGGAGAGGAATATGCCGTCTCACATTTACATTAACCCACTTATATATGAAATGCATCCAGCCAGCTTGTTCCTGTTGCCTGGTGAGCAACTTTATCAGATCACTCTGGGATTTAAGAGCCTCTAAGAGGTCTACCGGGCAATTTTCCAGCTGAATTGACATTTTCCTTGTTTTACAGCGTGACACATAAACAGGAAACCTTCCTTTTACTGCTCTGAGACTGCTGCAGTAGATGTCTTTACTCGCTGCATGTAAACACTTTGATCTGAATTCATCACAGCATTTCCTTTGAGTTCAAAATCCTTTGACAGAGTGCAGCTGCCACCATGCAAGAAAAAACAGCTGGAGAGGGTCTAATTAAAACTTTTTATATTCAAACGAGGATCTGAGCAGATATTTTTCATGTGTTACTACGACATAAAATCTCATTTTTTATAGATAGCAAACTTCCGAATAGAAGCTTTGAATGTGATATAATGACATTCAGTCAGTACAGCCCAAGTGTAGACTTTCTGAAGAACATCAAGTGTCAGCAGTGTCATTATTACACTGCTTCACTTGTCTTAACATGAAAACTTGTGTAGCCTCTTTTGACAGCAGCTTGAACTGTCAGCGACAATAAATCAAACATGCTCTGAGCGAGTGTTTGAGTGTTTCAAAGCTGGAAGTCATTTTCTGTGCCTTTGTTGTCGAGACCAAAGCGGAAGATAAACTGGGAAATGTAAGCATCAGTGCGAAGCATCGTTTCACTCACTGGATCACAGTCCTCCTGTTGTTGTCGAGGCTGACCCGCAGCTCCTCGAGGATCTGGCTGCACTGCTCCAGCTCAGGAGCGTCTCCGTCTGGAAAGGGCATGTGGTGAACTGTGAAGCCTCGCTGCTGGTAGACGTCCAGCAGGGAGGGAACTCTGTACTTGTTCAGTTCTCCTCTGGTGCAGAAAACAAACACCTCCTGTACACCCTGGTTCTGAAGCTCCTCTGTTAATGAGAAAGGAAGGAAGAAAACTTAGTGTTAAACTTGCTTGAATGTGCGCGCTGTTAGAAACTTTTTGCAAAAGCTATTTCAAAACTGGTAAAATAAGATGAACTTGTGACTGTCGATACGGTTGGTTACAGAATATTTTATTCTAGCACCAGTACGGATCAAAGCCGTCTTACCAACATCTCTCTCCAGACTCCTGCGGATATCTTTGTACTTGCAACCTGAAGTGAGATAAAGCGAACATTTTTACTTTCAGTGGCACAAAAGCAACAACAAAACAACACAGAAAGAACAGCAACATGCAGAGATGTGCAACATAATAAACTATGACTTTACCTGGTAGTGCACATATCCCAAGAAACTGCGAGCACTCCACTATGGACAGAGGCAACCTGAAAACCAACCAAATAATAATATCAACATGACACAGGGATGCTTGTTTTACATTTCACCAAACTTTTATCACGTCACACAGGTTTTGGTGCTGCTGAAACTAACCAGGAGATGTGGAAGGGAGTCAGCTGCTCCTCTCCAACTTCCTCGTCTTCAGATGAGGAGTCAAACTCGCTTGTCCTCATGACTTCAGGCTGTTGAGACAAACAGGAAGGAATTCACAGAACAAAACCTGTTTACTTCACATTACCATCACAAAACCTGTTTACTTCACAAACCTACCAACATCCAAAGTTTTACAGGGTGTAAAAACAATGAACAAAACTTGTATCATTATATCACAACACAATGCAACAGCCCACCAATGCATTTTACCATTGTGAAGCTCATAATGTTGAGTTTTGGGATGGGATGTAGCTGCCCTGTGATCTAGTGTATGATGGAGGCTAAACATGCTACAGCCATGTTAGGTAAGGTCCTTTAAATAAGCTAACGTGTCAAGCAAGCAGCTAGCATACACACCATAAACTACGAATTAAACAGGCTGTAACCTGGCTAGTAGCTAGATTGCTCTCCAGTACTCAACATGTATTACTCTGCAGATGAAGACAACACAACACTTGATGTTGTTTTCACATTAAAGTCAGTTTTGGCGACACAGCTCGAGGAGCGCTGTGCAGCAGGCTGTGGCTAATATTAGCTGTGCAGCTCTGTCAGACCGAAGACGGACATTTAAATTCAATCTTTATCAAACCGCTATCAGAAATGCACAAAGAGCTGTTCAGAATAACACACATGTGGATAAATGTGACGTTTAGCTTATTGTACGGTGAAGTTTGATCGTTGTCTGTGTCCTCACCGGTCACGCTCCCCTCCTCTCGTCTGTTTTGACAGCTCCGTCAGCTGCAGGACGATTTGAAAACTCCTTGAGCCGAGCAGCCAATCAGATTCAAGTACTGCCCCTTTGCCACGCCCTTCACCATAACAACGAAGGTACGTGTGCGCTCGATTTGTTCTACAGATTGGGCCACAGGGGCGGAGTGAAGTATATGAACATCTCTAGAATATCGAGGACATTTGACATGATTATGTATTTATTTACAGATATCATAATCATGACGTTAAAAATCTAATTTAAGAGAAACATCTTCACTTTTTAGGCCATAATTATGATTTTTTTTATCTCATTTTTTTGACTTTTTTTCATATTTTTGAATTTCAATTTCATAATTTAGATGTTTTGTTTCGTAATTTCTTCTTTTATCTCATAATTTTTACTTTTTATCTCATAATTTTGACTTTTTATCTCATTTTTCGACTTTCTTTTTCGTATTTTCAACTTTTTTTCATATTTTTGAATTTCTATTTCATAATTTAGATGTTTTGTCTCATAATTTCTTCTTTTTATCTCATAATTTTGACTTTTTATTTCATAATTTTGACTTTTTATCTCATTTTTTCGACTTTCTTTTTCGTATTTTTGAATTTCAGTTTCACAATTGCCAATTTCTATTTCATAATTTAGATGTTTTGTCTCGTAATCTACTTTTTATCTAATTTTTTCCACTCTTTTTCATATTTTCGACTTTTTATCTAATTTTTTCGACTTTCTTTTTCATATTTTTGAATTTCATTTTCATAATTTCCAATTTCTATTCCATGATATAGATGTTTTCTCTCGTAATTTCTTTTTATCTCGTAATTTTGACTTTTTATTTCATAATTATGACTTTTTATCTCATTTTGTCGACTTTTTTTTCATATTTTTGAATTTCTGTTTCATAATTTAGATGTTTTGTCTCGTAATTTCTACTTTTTATCTCATTTTTTCAACTTTCAATTTCATATTTTTGACTTCTAATTTGATAATTTTTGACTTTCAATTTCATAATTTCCTATTTCTATTTCATAATTTAGATGTTTTGTCTCGTAATTTCTTCTTTTTATCTCATAATTTTGACTTTTTACTTCATAATTTTGACTTTTTATCAAATTTTTTCGACTTTCTTTTTCGTATTTTCAACTTTTTTTCATATTTTTGAATTTCTATTTCATAATTTAGATGTTTTGTCTCGTAATTTCTTCTTTTTATCTCATAATTTTGACTTTTGATTTCATAATTATGACTTTTTATCTAATTTTTTCAACTTTCTTTTTCGTATTTTCGACTTTCAATTTCATATTTTTGACTTTCAATTTCATAATTTCCTATTTCTATTTCATAATTTAGATGTTTTGTCTCATAATTTCTACTTTTTATCTCATTTTTTCGACTTTTTTTTCGTATTTTTGACTTTTTTCATATTTTTGAATTTCAATTTGAATAATTTAGATGTTTTGTCTCGTAATTTCTACTTTTTATCTCATTTTTCGACTTTCTTTTTCATATTTTCGACTTTCTTTTTCATATTTTTGACTTTCTTTTTCATAATTTCCTATTTCTATTTCATAATTTAGATGTTTTGTCTCATAATTTTGACTTTTTATTTCATAATTATGACTTTTTATCTAATTTTTTTCGACTTTCTTTTTCATATTTTCGACTTTCAATTTCATAATCTCCAATTTCTATTTCATAATTTTGACTTTTTATCTCATTGTTATGACTTGGCGTACCATGGGAATATTATTTTTCTCAACCTTTTGTTTTCCTCTGACTGAAATGGGCTTCCATGGAAATCACTTTCTGTACCACCGGCAGAGTTTCATGTTCCCACACTGAAAACCTCCACAGAAAATGACTTCATGAGCAACATTTTAAGTGCTTTATAAACAAAATAAAGAAGGACACAACTACCTGAACACGTGTTTGTAAAATAAATGTGTGCAGATGCACAACAGTCAGTAACTGTATTATAAATGCACATGAGGTGATTTGCATGATTCATCCTGGAGCTGAGTGCCTCAGTGAGCAGCGTTAATGAGAGCTGCTGCTCACTGAGCGTCATGCAGGACATCTGCTGTCCGCACAGAGCAGCCGCAGCTCAGCAGCACACCACCGCCTCAAACACCGCAAATCAATGAAAACAAGAGGGGACAGGACGGAAGAGAAAACTGAAGTGCTTTTGGATCCACTTATCATCTTTGTAGATGTCTGGAGGAGCGATTTTAAAGAGCTTTGACTGAGGTGAGTTTCTTTTAGCCTTCATCTTTAGCTTCAGCACTCACTCTTTTTCTTTCTTTTTTCCCTTTTTTATGGTGGATTCTTGAATATTTGGACACTTTTGACATTATAATGATGTTTGTAAGTATAATAATGTACTTTAACATGCAGTTCATAATCTTGCAGCCTACAACAAAAACACATTTTAATTCCACAAGTGATTTAAAATTAGCCTCCCGTTAACCTTTATTAATCTGTTTATAAATGACTTTATTTGGTGTATTTGCAGTTTAAAACATGAGGCTATAATGCATTTTCCATTTTGTTCTGTATTTTTGCTGATCCGTGCCCGTCCTTCTGTCAGCAGACTTATAAGGAGGGATCTTGGCTCCTGCAGCCATTTCCCCTGCAGGGCTGAGCTCTTTGGCTGGCTCGCCACTTCCTTTAGCAGAGGGGCTGCTGGCAGGGGCAACACTGAAGCAGGTACCACAAACAAACAAGAACACAGGCAAAAAAGTCATTAAATCAGCTTATTCTAACTCTCGTAGTTCATTTATAGGTGTTAAGATGAATAAATGGTGCATAATTCACATTTTTGTGCTGACAACCTGAACTAATTAAGCTAAACTCTGTGCAGATATTCAGTTTTTGTCTGTTTCCATGTGCATTTGGTTCGGAAGAGGTTAAAGATTCAGTGTGCTGAGAAAAAAGCAGGGTGACCTCCCTGCTTTGTACCTATTGTGTGGATGCAACACTATCTGTGTGACGTTTGGAGGGCAGAGTGAATCACACAGGAGAACAAGCTTTTATCTGCACGATGGGTTTGAAGAGAACAAACTTAGCTCTGGTTTTTTCTCTGTACGGTTTGTTCACATTAATGTTCGAGTGTTTGCAAACAGCCTTGTTTGTGTCGTCTCTGTGTGCAGGTCATGAAGCCTCAAGAGGCCGAGCTCGTCACTGAGATCTCCAAGGTATTCTGCACCTTCCCTCATCAGCCAGCCTGGCTCTGTTAAAGAGACAGTTCACATTAAACCCAAAGCTCGTGCTGTTTGAAATCCAGGATCAAAAGTCTTTGCTATTGTGCGTCATCAGTTATATTTTGTCCCGTCAGTTACAATGCATGGTGTCGGAGCTGAAGACGGGCTTCACCAGCGCTCTGCTGGAGCTCAGTCAGATCCAACATGGAGACACGTACCTCAGGGAGGAGATGGAGGAGAACAGGAGGAGCTGCCAGAAGAAAGCTCTTCATCTGGAGGCGCTGGTGGAGTCGCTGAGGGTGAGACTCAGATTACTTTAACGACTGAAAATGTGCAAAGTTTGGTTACAGAATGTCTTATATTCACATTAACAGTGCAAAACAATGAAATGTACTTTCATCATCCTGTCGTCCTGCAGGAGGAACTTGGAGTGATGCAGTGTCAGATCCTGCAGCTGTACAGTAACAGACAGAGACCTCTGCAGGAGGGAAAGAGCTCCACATCCAAACACAGAGAAAGGTACAAAATAAATAAGCTTGTTTGGATTACCTCCTTCATCTGTTTACTTGCAGATGCTTTAGCTCCGTTGGTGTCCCCTCGTACGTCGGCCCCAAAGGCCAAACACATACAAGAAATAAAAAAGGGCAAACATGAATTGGAAATGTCTTTTGAAATTAAAAAAATACTGTGAAATATGTGCAAGAATGGAAGCACAAATACGGTAAGTAACAAAGTGTAGCCGTGTAAAGCCTGCAGAGAGACATTTCTCCACCTGTGCTCTGTTGTTGCAGCAGTGATCCAGCAGACTCGTCCTGTGAGCGGAGACAGTGCGAGTGTTCGTCTGCTCCACCCGCCTGCCTGTCCAGAGGAAAACTGCTCCTCCACTGTTTCCTGCAGGGCCTCAAGGCAGGACTGAATGAAGGCACAGGTGAGCGAAAACACCTTGCCAGCAAGATGTCATTGTCACTGTAATAAAAACATGACACGTGAAAGCCACATCTGTGTAGCTTATTTAATATTTTCTTGTTCCTGCAGATGCACGACATCAGGTGGCGATGCAACTTCTCCACTCTGAGTGGGAGTACGTGTCGACTTTAAACCAGCTGTACGATAAATACAGAACACCACCAGCTCACCTCATGACAGCGGAGCCATAGTAAGTGTTATACAGTATATTTAACTTGCGACACAGATGCTAAAACTGAAAATGAATCATCTCAAGTGGCCTTCATATGTGTATGATCAAACACATATTGCGCTCAGGTCAGGGGAACAAAGTCTGAACCATCTCCTCTCTGCTCTTAATTTCCTCTCATCATCTCCTTTGTGTTTGTGATCCAGTCAGACGTATCTGAAGTTTGTGGAGCAGCTGTTGCAGCGACATCTGCTCTTCAGAAACACCCTGCAGGAGCGACTGTCTGCTGAGCACTGGAAGTCTCTGGTCGGAGACATCCTGGTGCAGCTCATCGGCCAGAATGACGTTAGTTGCTTTGTCGTTTTTATGATTTTAGTCTGTTTTGCTGAACATTGATGGAGCTCACGATTGCCTTTGATTCTGTGTTTCCAGACAGCCTTCTCCGACATGTACCTCGGATACACGACCACCCTGGCCTCATTCCTCTCGCTGGAGTTCAGCAGACTAAATCAAGCTGAGAAAAGTCACAAGACGCAGGTATTTTAAAGGTGGACGGCATCAACATTATTCAGTCTTAGTGCACCTGAGAAATAAGACATGCTTGTTGATATCTTTCTGTCTGCGTTCAACAGAACGGCCAGATGGAGAGAGAGGAAATGAAACTGCTCTCCCTGCTGTTGGCGCCCGTCTCTCGCATACACAGCTACCTGAGCCACATTCAGGTGAGTCAGCGGCCACCAGTAGAGCTGCAGGTACATTAGCGTGACACTGCAGGTCAACCTCAAGTCCAGCAGCTTAAAAACATTCAGAGCAGAAGATACATCGCATGAGGATGCCTCTGAGACCAATAAGTGACAGGATATGCAAAACTTTTATAAGTATTTGAGATATAATGAACATCTAAGTAGGTTTAGAGACACTTTGAGAGGGTCAGAACCTTAAGTTAAGAGGGTTTATATTGATTAAATTAAAAATCTGGAGGTGATCTAAACAATTTACCAAACTACTATCACATTGAGAAATTGTTAAATAGCTTAATTTGTCTCCATTCTCCTCCTCTAGAACTTGTTGCAGTGGACGGGTAAAGAGCATCCTGACTGCAGCCTCCTGCTGGGAACTGAGCGAGCGCTGAGGAGCATTTTGTCCCGCTGTCACGTGATCCTGGAGGAAGACGTCCGGTGGGAGGAAGGAGAAGCTTCTGGACAAAGGTCAGGACATCATGAGAGACATTAGAGCCTCTAATATCACATGAGATGTTTATTTTTTCTCAATGACACTCTGCGTTTTCATGTTTTTGGCTCATCAACAGACTCAGAGATTAAAATGTGTGTTTATTGTGTGTATGGACAGCAGCTGCTCTGAGGCGGTGGCAGGTGGATCTTCTTCTAACTGTTGCAGGAGGAGCCAACAGACCAGAGACTGTCAGCAGGAGTCCAACGCTGCAGCTCAGAGGTGAGTGTCGCCCTCTGCTGGCTCCACACAGCATCAGACAAGTGGCTTTCCTCACAGACATTTACATGCAACAATGTTGGAGGCTGGAACTCATGATTTCTACCTTCTGGGAGCCTGGTATCCTTTCATCTCAGGAAATCAACTTGCACTGAAGAGGCAGGTGCAAGTGCAGACAGTTTCCAGTAATTAAAGCAGCAGGAACAGCGTTTTTTTTTTAGCTGGTTGTGTTAATGTTTTTTGCTCCGTCTCCTTATTTTTGTTTCTTTATTTCTTTTGTGAAGCACTTTGTGACGTTTGTTCTTGAAATGAGCTATATAAGTAACCTTATTATTATTATTAAATGGAATATTTGCCTTAAAACAAGTTATGAAAGAACAGGATTCTCACGTCCTCTTTAAAAAACAAATTCCAGGCCTTTTCAATGACTTTCCAGGCCCAATTTCCACAAATTCAAGCACCCGACATGGGTCGAGGTGAATTACTGTTAAAACACTGTGAGCTAGCAGGCTTCGCTCACAGACATCGAATAAGAAGAGACAGAGGCTTGAATGTGTGAACACTCCTAAATTCTCAATTATGTCTATTTTCAAAAACTTTCAAAGCCTTGAAAATGAAATTTCATCCAACTTTCCCCCGGCATGGGAGTGAACAGATAATGACAACATGTTTGTTTTTGGGTGAAATGTTCCTTTAAACTTTACAGTGGCCCCTGAGTAGATGCACTACAGATTGTCCCCCCTCTCTCCCTCAGAGACGACCTGCAGGCTGTCGGCCTCACTAACGGAGTCGACGGCTGTCACTCAATGCGTCTCGAGTGCTGGTCCTGCAGCCCAGTGAGGAGGAAGGACTGCGGAAGAGACCGGACCGTCCCGAACCAACCGGACTGTGGACACGCCTACTGCTCCCTGCTCACCCCCGACGCCGCTGCATGGGGAGAGAACAGCGACTCGGGTCAGGGCACCTTCAGCCAGACCACCGCGAATGCAACCAACGGGCTGGAGCCGCCTCACAGCAACCACGAGGACTGCGAGACGGACGCAGACGACACCTCCGCCTTCGACTACTCCTCCGTCACCTCCTGCAGTCCTGACGGCACCCTGCGCAGGGAGATCAGCAACAGCGAGGAGGACAGCGGGGAGGACAGCCAGGTGCCGGTGCTGTTGAAGCCCTCGTACAGCCAGCAGCAGCAGCAGCAGTCGAGGGACGCGCCCAGAGAGAGGACTGTGTGTCTGAGGTGGCAGATTCCCCGACTGACCCCTCACCCTCCTCTGAGGAACACTGCGGGGCCGTGTGTGGACGGGCCCAAGCCCTGCCTCGTCAGCTCCTACGGGAAGAGGCTGGTCAGCGTCAGGAAGGGGTCGCCGCCTCTACATCCAAAAAGTGCCTTCAGGCCCATCTGGGATGACCCATCCAAACAGGTACGCTGGAGGCCTGGCAGAATGTTGTTATTGATCCACCCTATAGCATTTCTTCAATCAATCAGTCCTCTGTCTTCCTGTCAGTAATAAACTTTCCCTCTGTAGGCTGATTCAGCTCCGGAGAAAGACAACAGACAAGGCTTCGTACCGATTCAAGCTCAAGCGAGGCAAAGCTTTCAGAACTTCAACCCGAGCAGAGAAAATCTGAGGTGAGAGTCTTCATCTGGTAGAGTTATGATGTGATTACACTTTTTTTAATTACAGCTAGGAGGTAAAATCTAATCCACGTGTTGTGTTTCTTCAGACCGGGCCTGCCTCAGCAGAGAGGTAACCACGCAGCGGTCATGAGCGGCGGAGGACTGTGGGACGACAGTGAGGACAGCGAGGGACCCTGCAGCACCGTTTGACCCCCCTGCTGTCCTCACCGGAGACGAGAGGACTAACACTACAAACTGCTGCACACAAAACTCAATCAAACGTCAGCCCAAGTTGTGAAAACAGGGATTTTTCTGGATTTTCTGTTGAATCCGAACCTTTTATGGATACTGCAGACCTCTCTCTCTTTGGCTGTTTGGTTCTTCAGGATTACATTTGACACACTGGATAAAATCTGAGATTTGAGATCTGCTTTTGTGTCTAAAAAAAAATGAAAATAAATTCTTTAGGTCGCACTAAATACTGAAAAATACACCTGAAATATTTTAACTGGAGGTGAGATGGCAACGTGATGATGAAATGCAGCTAAAGGAAGGTGCGAGTTTAATTTTTCAAATATCTAAAGGAAGACGTGAAGGAAAGTTTTTTGGGAAAAACACTTATTTGCTTTCTGGCAGAGAATTAACACTAAATGATAATACAGCTTACCCCTCTGTGTAAAAGCAGTGTTGTAAAAAGTACCCAAAAGTCAAACTTAACTAAAAATAAAGATATCATGTATCGAAAGTAATTTTCTGCCAATAAATGAAATTAAAAGTAAATTATACATTTGGTTAAATAGTAATGATGATGATGACGAAGGCATGACCTGCCATTCTCTGCCTCTGATTGACAATATTAACGATATAATTTGTTTATTATTGAGATTTAGAGGTGTCACTAGCTTGGATGGACAGAGCGAGGCTAGCTGTTCCTCCTGTTTCCAGTCAATGCTAAACTAAGCTAACGGACGCTAGTTGCAGCTGCATATTTAAAAGACCAGTGTGTAGGATTTAGTGGCATCTAGTGCCACCTCACCCTCAGGCCCTGTCAGCGCATCATGGCGGACGCCCTTTCTAGATGAAAGGCTCATTCTAAGGTAACAAAAACACAATGATACTCAAGTTTTTTAGGTGATTATACACAAATGGAAACATAATTATTACTATTATATTAAATTTCTGCCATTAGAGCCACCTAAATCCTCCACACTGCACCTTTTAGGCTAACAGACGAACCAAAGTGCTATCAGATGACAAGACATGTCCCCAAAATGTCAGGCTATTCCTCATTTTTCAACAAAAAGAAAAAAAACAAGAAGAGAAATGAGTAGTTCAGTACAAAATAAGACTGGGTGATTTATTAATCTCATCAAGACCATTAATACAAAGCAGTTAAAAGGCCACATACCACCAAATAAACCGACTGCTGGATCAAGCTGTTACAGTGCCACCGGAGGAAAACCAATCTGTTATTTTGTCGGGGTTTGAAAAAGAAAAAACAAACAAAAAGAAAAAGAATAGTTTGGCAAAATAACACCACCAATACTGACTTGGGAAACGGGACAAAATGGACAGAACGTGAGCAAAGATAACGATCCTCTGTAACTCATCTCTGGAGGAGGGCTCTGTCCATCTTCAGGGCAAAGTGAGGAGAAAAACGGGCACGAGTGATGTTGTGGTCGGACATCCTCAGGTGTTTTCTGGGATAAAAGTGAGGCGGTAGACTCGTGTTTTTCTGCCCTGATCCATGTAGAAAGTGAGTTGAACAGTTGCATAGGACCATTGCATTTTTCTTTTTAAAACAAACATGACCTATAACAACTGTGGCTCTTCAACAGTACAGCCTAAAGTGCACAAAGTGTGTTTCTCAGGAAAAAAAAAAAAAAAAAAAAGTCCCAATTCTTCACTATGCTCAAACACGTGCAGCTGAATACAGGTGTGTGTATATCCAGCCGCAGCTTTAATACGATTCCAACCTCTGTTTTAATGAGTGTTAGCATTAAAAAATCTTTGAAAAGGAGAAAAAGGCAATTAGTAGGATGTACAAAGTGAAGCACACGTCTAAGTAAGTGCTTGGCATATTGAACTTGTATTTTTTTTTCATTGCTTTAAAACAGCTAAAGGGGGCGGGGAAGAAAAAATGGCTTTCCTCAGTTAATACTCCCAGTGTTTCAACTGGAGATTGTCTGTAAGTAAGTTAGTGACAGTGACCTGTTTTTTTCTTGTTTTTTTAGTTTTTATGTTTTTTTATCCGACTGTAGCAGCATTGGATTATTAGGCAATATTCAACTGAACAGATGCGGATGAGGGTACAATACAACAAGGGGGAAGAGAAAAAAACTTGTCACTTTATACAAATTATTTAGTTAGTGTATACATGTTATATATACACAGTATCCACAAACATGTACAATTTCATAGTGTATAGCTTTTGTTCTAAACATTACATAGGCAACTTTATTTTTTAGCATTTTAGACACCATTTGCTTATTTCTGTAAAGTAGAAAACAAAATAAAAGGCACATCTTGAGCATGATGCATGGATTATTTCAGTCTTTCCAAAATGTTTTCAAGCAGAAAAAAAGAGAGAGATACAGAAGGTTAAAAAGTTCCTCTTTTTCATGTTTTTTTTAAGGTATTTTTTTCAAGCAGCCATTGGTGGGAGGTTGCTAGTGCTGAAGTTTTAATACCAATGAAGAAGAGTTGGTCGTGAGGGCTTTTTTTTTTGGAGGAGAGCACAGTGTCGAGACAGCAGCGCACGTCTGTAAGGGGTTCGGTTAAGACATCAGCGGGAAAATACGCGTTTCCTCTCCTGTTTGATATCGTGGCAGACGTTTTTTTTTTAAAAGTCTAATCGAAACCTGCTGACTTCGCCCAAACTCGATGTGCAAATGGAGTGTTCTCAGCTCGTGATGACTGGAGCCTGGGGTCAGAGGTCACCGCTGTTGGATTTCTTTTGAAAGGCAACGTTTTGTGGCTGCAGACAAAAAACAGTCAGACAGTTTGACTCATGTCTTTACAGTCACAGTGTACAGTTGAGATACAAGGTGGGGGATTCAGTGTCGCCTCCTTTATGCGTTTCTTTTAATGTCACATTTCTTAAAAAAAAAAAAAAAAAAAAAGAAATCCCTTATCCCCCTGCATAAAATAAGACTTTGGCAACTGTTTCAGTTTGTAGGAAAAAACAAGTCAATGCTGCTCACACCCACTGCGAAAGAGCTACGTCTCAGTGAGGAGGTCGTAAAAATCCGTGTGAGCTGCAGCAGGACTCCACATGATGTCAATGCCCAAAGAAACAAAGCATGACAGTTGAGGCTACATAGTCCAAGGCCCCCCACGTTCGCCCCACCCTGACGGAGGAGTGGGACGTGGGGTAAAAGTGTAAGTTTGAGGGGTGAGAACTTTCAACAGGAGCTGGCGGTCCCGCTCCGTACAGAAGAAACAGACACAAACACTCCTTGTTGTTTATTAGCTGGCACGCCGGTGTGGGTATCTCATTGGCACAGAGGGTTTACAATGAAGGCGGAGCTACTGATCCCCTGAGAGGCACAGCGGGGGTGTGATTGGTCGATGCAGAGGGAGGGTAGGTGGAGTTGAGTGTGTTCTTTCTGATCAGTAGCTTTGAGTCCACTGTGTCTTAGTTTGAAGGAGACAGCTTGAAGTTTGCTTCACTGGCTGCTGTCGGTGTTCTCCACCAATGAGAGGCCTTGTAGCGGCGGTGGCAGCTCCCTTTTGTACGTCTTTGGTGGGAGTTTAGGGAGTTGCGGGCTGGAGTTGTGGCGTGGGGGCACAGGTGGAGCGGTGATGGGGAGAGGGCAGAGGCTGTTCTGGCTGGCGCTGAGCGGGCAGCTCCGCCTGGGGACGCGAGGCGACGGCGTGCTGGGCGGGGTGTTGGGGGAGCTGGGCGAGCTGCTGAAGTCCCAGTGGTATCGGCCCACGGGGGAAGGCTGCAGGTTGAGGGGGTAGTTGATGAAGATCTCCGGAGGCCGCTGGGGCACCGGGGGAGGCGTGTCGGGCAGAGGGTCGCGGGGAGGCGGTGGTGGAGGGCTGGGCAGGGGGCCGTCGCTCGGTGGGCCGTTGTAGATCAGCGGTCGAGGCTGGTTCCTGGGCAGAGGAGGGGGCAGCCGGGGAGGGATGGCAGGGGGGCTGTCGGACCTGGAGCTCAGCTGAGACACACAGAGATCAGAAGTGTGTCAATAAGCATTGCTAACAGAAGAGGACAACATATTTATGCCACCAATATCCCACTAATTTTTGCTGTTTTGTGGAAACCACTGAATGTAGGGTTCTTACAGCTTTTGAAGAGTAAAGTTCAAGCACTTTTCAAGCACTTGGAAGGAAATCAGGAAATCTCCTGATTGAGAGGAACCGTTCACAGCACCATATAGTGCATTGTGTTTTAATTTGCACACAAATATGTGTTATAATTACGGGTATAACTGCTGCTCTTACTTTGGCTTCAGACATCGCATCTTTCCTTCGTGGTGGCAGAGGAGGCGGCTTCAGCTGCTCCTCCCCGAGGTGGTGGAGGCTGCCGCAAGACACAGACTGGAACTCTGAGACAAGGAAGAGACATTCATGGGGTTAAAAAAGCAGTATGGACACTAGCAGTACTGTAGTCAGACTATCAGGTAAAAAAAAAAAAAAAAGATAAACTAAGAGCTCACTTGAAGGTGGAAGAAGAACTGGAGCAAATATGGAGTTGCTACCTGTAAAATTAGAGAAGATGTGTGTTTAGATCTAAATGTTTTTTTCTTTAATTTTCAAACTTCTCTCCCTCGACACAGACCTCAATCTCTTAACTGATGCCGACTCTGATGTTCTAGAAGAGGAACAATAACTCACCGCCATACGAGCTGCTGAGGTCGTGGTCCATGAAGACTGAGCTGAGGTCGGAGGAGGCTGACTGCGGAGGGGTTGGCGTGTTCGGAGAGGTGGGCACTGATGACGACGCGGACGTCTCCGTCTCCGTCTCAGCGATACTCCGGAAGGTGATCTTGTGTGGGGGCTCCCTCTCCAGGGGGACTGGGTGGCCCTTCAGGGTGCCAGAGGTAGACGTTCGCACAGGCCGGATCCCCGGGGACTTCAGAGAGTACATGGTCTTCCTGGGCTGCGGGAGGAAAAACGGGAATGTGTCATTTTTTATTAATATAAGTGTTAAATGCACTTTATTCCAACAGACTGTTATGGAGTGTTTGTTCAGTATACTTGAAACACCGCAGTCTGAACACTTACAAATCGGGGAGGCTGCCTGCAGTGCCGTGGCTCAATATCCAGAGACATTTTGAACAGGTAGTCAGCAAACTCCTTCTCACTCCTGTTGCCCATTGGGTTCAGGTTCTCGAAGAACCTCTGTGGAAAAACAAATAAAAGGACATGTTTTGACTTCAGGATCTATGAAACGCATCGTAAAACCAAAGAGAAAATTATAAGAATGAGCGCTCACCCTGATTTCATGCTCCACCTTCAGACAGTACGGCTGGTTCTGATACTGCTGGATCTCTCCGGTGATTTCAGCCACTTTCCTCCTTTTGCTGAAGTTGATCAGCTCCTTGCCGTAACGTTTGAGGAAGTCTGGGTTCCCTTCCTCTGTCTTCAGGATGTTTGTTAAATAGATACCTGAGGATGAAGATTAAAACAGTTAGTCATATGTAAACTTAAATCTTGCAGGTTTTCTAATAAATAATGTTGACTCAAAATGGACACTCGTTCTTTTGTCTCAGGTCTTTCATACTTCATTTGTCGTGGATTCATTGCACCACTGTAGGAGACTTACCAAAGAAAGGCACACAGGGTGGGTTTATTGACTTGAGTTTAGCCAAGTATTTCTTAAAATGGTCCTGGCTCAGCTCCACAGCGTCTTCCAGGATTTTCCTTTTCCTCTCTGGTATTGCCTGTTGGTGGAGGAGGGAGGAGGAGTCCCATAAATTATGTTCTGACCGCCAGTTCAGCAAATGATTTAAATACATGTCAAAACAATAAACATCTGATGTTTCTCAACTGTTAATTGTTGTGGCAGGGTTTCGAGCAGGGTCATAATCAAGGCCAAACATCCTTAAAAACATAGACGTAGTTCAGCAGCTGGATACAAAAGGCCTTCACACATCAAGTCCAAAATTGCTGCACGTTTAAAAATAATTCTTTAAAATGATTCTTGTCTGAATATCTGCAGATCCAGGAGAAACTAGTGCACACTTTTTTCAATGGCACAATCTGGATTAATGATGTGATGCGAGTAAAAATGAATATATCATTTAACTTCAATCATGTAGCCATTTACATATGTTTATATTAAGTTTTCTATAGTTTTACTCACCTCAAAGGTATGGTCGAGCCTGTACACCGGGACAGAGTTGATGGCACTGACAACCTCCAGCACTCCGTTAAAGTTGTTGAGCTCCTGGAAAACCTGCAGAATCTCTATGACCCGAGACATCACGGCCACCCTCTCTTCCAGGTTCATCGTCTCAACAATACACCTGAAAACGCCCGACAAACACAGTTACAGCTTTGTTTTCCCCCCAAAGAAACCAATTCTGCATTTCTTATTTGAATCCTTGGACTCACTTCTCGAACCACAGTGTGAGGTTGGTGGTGTGGCGGATCATGCGGAGCAAGTTAGGCGAGTTCTTCTCTTTGTCCTCTTTGGTCCAGACGCTGCCGACTAGCTCGGATGGCCGGACAGCTCTGTGGAGGAGAGGGGTTTTTATTTTTCAGACAGGCGATATGAGGCACAATGAAACGAGTAAAGTGAGACTTTTTATAAACAAACTGATACTTCACATAGATTTAAACTGACAGTTTAGTCCCAAGCCTGCTTCTCCAGCCTCTTCCACTGCTCTGCGACTCACCTGTAGAGCTCTGATTCAAGCAGAGTCAGCTGGCGGGCGATCTCAATAGGATGAAGGGTCATGAGGTCAAATGATTCCACATGTCCGGCTCTGCAGATGTGCCACTCGATGGGAGGAGGCGGGCTCTCGAAGGTGATGTTGTGACTGACACCGTTTGACTGCGTCTGCAGCTTCCTCTTGATGATTTTATTGATGGACTCGACCCATTTCCTCATGGACTTGCCTGGAAAAGAAAACACAATGTATAAAACCAAAGCTTTGGTGTCTCAATGTCATTACACAAACAGAAATGTAATGTTGTTAACCGAGCATCAAGTGTCTTCTATCACAAGACCTTGTACCAACAAAACCTTTAACACAACAACCACATCTTCACAGACTTAAAAATAATTGAATAGTCTTCACTCTGATTTGTGTCACATTTGTGCACACAGGCTCAATTCAGAAAAGCATATACTTCCACTGAACTTAATATTACAAATTTCATTTTCACTCTCCAAAACAGTGAGATGTTGTTTAACGCAACAAAATATATTTTTAAGGACGCTGGAGAAAGATAAATCACTAAACATAAATTTAATCTGAGCAAAATTAGAATAAGTCCGAGGGACCTATGAAAGAAAAGTCTTGTTCATGTAACCATCCTGTCAGGCTCTGCTGACAGATGATGTCACAGGACTGCCGAAAATAAGATTTTTTGACAAAACAGTATTTCATTCTAAAAATGTAGCTTTTTGTAAAGCATGCTTTCACAGGTAAGGAGATGAGATGTTTTAAGAGGATGTCCAACACTGATGCATCAAAGCTAACGTGTTTAGTTAAGCAGAGGTATATACACACTACTGTATAAATACTGGATGTAGTTCTGACCTCGCAGTTGAATTTTGCTGGTGATGTACTCCTCTAACCGACTTCTCAGCTCTGGGTCGTTCTCAAAGTCGTAGAAATGATGTTCGACCCACTGACGGAAAACGTTGAGAACCCTGTGAATTAAAGACACATTACAGTTTTAACTAAACAGTACACACTGTCCTCCACTTATGTTTCACACACGCATCCAATTGCCAAAGTCCAAAGTATCTGTAAGGACATTTTTGACAACTGTGACCCTGAAAATGTTTTTCCTTTAATGTGAAACTACTCACTAAAAATCTCTCATGTTTTATGTTGTGTTACTGTTTAAACACCCATATTTTTAATTAACATTGTTTTTTTGTCCATTTCCCCTTCATTGGAGAGTCAGCTGTGAAGAGGCAGACAGGAAACAAGAGGACAGAGAAGAGGAGGATACGTAACACAGGCAACAACTCAATTATGGCAAAGATTTGCCCCTTCTGGTGAGCCCAATGGGACCCTATGTTGGAAAAAAAAATACAGTGGGTTCACCAATGGTAGCTGACAAACCCTGTTTGAATCGTGATATGAAACACACATATGATGTTTGTCAGTTTAAAAAGATAATTCTGCAAGTCAAGGAAGTCACCGTTTGCCTTAAAGATATATGATAATGATATGTTACCAACATGGCCGTCACCGCAGCACAGAAAAAGTGTGAAAATCACTATAAATCCAGCAATAATGCCGGCTACATTTGTGTGTAGCAGTAAACTGTGACTTTCTTGAGTTGAAAAAAGTTTTTTTTAAATTGACAAACATCATTTGTCATTCACGACACAACTCAAACATGTTTAACCATTTATTTATGTCTCATTATTAACTACTGAAAATGTTTTTTCTGAAATGAGTGGTCCACCAAAAAGAGAGGACTTATGCATAATACTGTGTTGCTCCACCGGCCAAATCTTAATTTTACATCCTTCAAGAAATCTGAATTATAGTAGATTGTCTCACAAACAGACATTTGGTGAACAAAGTCCTTAACTGAAGAGTTTTTGGCTTGAAGCCAGTGTGTATTCTTCACCCTGGTCAGTTAACGGTTTCAAAGAGTGGGTACTTAAAAATAGACACAGCAGGAACGTTTTGTGCTTTAAAGTCGTGCCTGAAGAGGAATTTTTACCAACTCTGAGTATCCTGTCTTTAAAAAAAAACAGCTGCACCACTTTGCAATGCTTACTCAACAATAGGCCACCCAAAACAACACAATCATTTCCTTACATTTCTGTCCCATTTTATGATCATACACTTGAGGAGACTTACCAAATGTATCTGTACTGTCTTCACATATCATGACTGACTCATTAGCATCTTTTAGTGTTTCACATTATACTGTTGATACAGACGATATGTAGTACATGTGACCAGAAGACTTGCACTTCACAGAGTGCACCGACTGTAACTGCCCACTTGTGTTTTAACTGTTGCTGTGACTTAAGTTTAAAGGATTTTATTGCAGCTGCCATCAACTACAGCAGCAGTGCAGTTGGATACCGAGAAGCTCTCAGTGTTTTAATGATACTTATGAGACTATTCCTGACTCTGTTCCTCCTTATAAGGACACAAAATCGAATACAAAAGTTATTCTGTGAGAACATTCAGGCCTTAACAGGAGAGGACAAAGACAGAGAAGTCTTTTGTGGCATTTTCAAAGGCCTTGTGAGGAAATAAAAAGAAAGCAGTTAAAGATGCTAAAATAACTTTTTACATTTTCATCTACAAGTTTAGAGACAAAACATATTTCTTATCTAGTGCATCATCTCAGTGCTCTTCTGGACAACATCAACAGGCTCAGATATCTGTCTTAAATGCTTCTGTCTTGTGGATGTTGTCATCTCTTAGTTTTCACTGTTGGTGAGCCTTCACAGGACTTAGCTGTGATGGGACGCCGGTCGTACCTGAGCTGGACTGGCTGAACGTATTCCTTCCGAAATCTCTGGAGCTCGGCCGCCATCGGCTGGTCGCCGTTCCAGAGAGCCTGTCGGTCCTCCTCAGTCGGCTCTGGCTCAGGGATCTCAATCCTGAGGGGAAATAATGATCAGACGTGTGACACTTCAAAATGTCAGGGCATACATGAGACCACAGCATGGATATTTGTCTGAAAAAGTGAAGGCTGACTGTTCCTGAGACCAAACCAGGCGTTGAGGAGAAAGTTTTAGTCCTTACATTCTTTTTTGAGTGTGGTTAGTGTGTTTAGACTACGGCAGAGCGTACAAATATACAGTGGCCCTGCAGCAAAATGTTGAAACATAATCAGATTTTGGAGAAACGCAACCCTAAGTCAAGCTGTGGTGGCTAATCACATAAGCCAGTAATGACACTGACCAGTCAACAGTGTTGTTGTTCGAGCGGTTCACACCAAATTTAGCTATAAAATGACATTTTGAATATAGCTTATTACTTTCACTCTTGGAATGGAAGTTTTTTCTTATAAAGCAGCGGTTGACAGACAAGTTCAGTGACAGATGCACAAACAGTTATAGATCCTCCAATCTGCTTTTTCTATTATGTTGCTTGGTGCCTTAAACAACAACAACAACAAACAATGATTTTGAAAGGAGGCTGCACCAGCAAGGCAGGAGAAATTATAATCGGCAAACTTGTTTCGGATGAAAACTGAAAGAGCTGTTGCTCCGAAGCCGAGCGCCAGAAAATGGGAGCTATTCAGGCGACTTCATGGACCAAACCATGATACACTGCCATTTGTGTCCTCCCACACCACCACACATCTCGGCACTTATCTTCACAATGCCTGATTTGGTCTGAATAAGACCTTATGATTTGGATACTAATTCAATACACAACTACAACTACAACAACTACAGCAATAAAATAGTGGCGTAAGGACAGCTGTTCTGTTTGAACCGTACCTGTCTATCAGCAGGGAGAGAAGCTCTTGTGGTTTGCAGAATGATCGGTATGTGGTGAGAAACGTGCGCACAAAGTTAGGATCTATAAGGAGATGAAACAAATTAGACAACGAACAGAAAGTCAACGTCACAGTCCATCTTTGTCAAATAAACCTGTGAGTTAGTCAGATTAAGCTGATATATCTAAAAGTCTCGAGAGACGATCTACTGCAGCATCTTACCAGCATACATGTGGTAGGTGAGCCTCTCTATGAGTTTAACCACTGTGCCGGCTTTAATGAGCGGGATGCCTGTTTTGCTCTGCACTTTGTCCTCAAACACAATATTCTCCTCAGAGTCCTGCACAGCAAAGCGGTAAATCTCCGGGGAGGGAAGTCTTAGAGGATGCGCCTGTTCCTCGTGCTGCAGCACCGTGTCCAACATGCGATCCAAAGTGGAGCGGTACTGCAGAGTCACCAGCGCTGCCATCCACGCCGCTTTCTCCTCTGCTGTCCGTGCACAGAAAACTGCACAGTTTTCATCTTTTCCTATCAGTTCAAAGGCGTGCCGCAGCTCTACAGAGTCCTCGCGATCCACGATGCGGATCTTCCTCAGCACAAACTTCTCTTTCAGACGGTACTCCGCCCCGCTGCCCGAACCTGGGAGCCGTGAGCTCTGATTGGCCTTGCAGCTTATCATCAGGCCATCAAACAGGAAGTTGTGTCTCTCGTGCTTGGCGCCGGCTCGAAGAAGTGGGCCCTCCAGGATGAACTCACTGCAGCACTGACCAATGTCTTTCCCCTCCCAGCCGTCGATGCTCTTCTGGATCTCGTTCATGCGTTTGATGGCGAGTTGTTTGCTACGAACCTGTCTGCTGTACAGTCGGTACATGGGCTCACTGCGAGGGAGGAGAGGAGTTTGAAGTCAGATAAAAATGAAACATTACGAGTGAATAAAAACACTTATCACTGATGTGCAAACTTATTTCTGCCATTTGGTCACCAACATGCAGACAGACTGATCAAATGAATATTAATTATTAAAAGCAGCAGTAGAGGAGGCGTACCCAGGTTTACGGCGAGGCTGGTGCTTGGCATAGATGCGCTCCACGCTACACTGAAGGTTTAGCAGCGCTGTGATCGCCTGTTTCAGACATTCTCTGTCATCTTGGTCTTCACTGCGCTCCTGAAGTTGCTGTAAAAACATCAAACACGAGACATATTACTATACTTGATAATACAGAAGACAAGTTGAGCGTCTTGATCGATTTTCTGTTAAGAATCGCATTGATGATGATTCTAAATAATATGACAATCCAGTGTGTTTATCATTAAAAATCCATTAAAAAGAGACGTGAACAGCAAAATAAGACACTGGTTTTCACTGATGTTTTTCAATCTGAATGTTTATGAGAAGTGTCCACGTGTGGGGACGTACCTGCAGTAGCTCAAAGTAGTGCATACAGTGGTATACTGGGACCATCATCAGCTGTGGAAGGACGTACTGGACTGCTTCTTTGAAGCCTTCTGCAACTGACTGGAGACACAAAGACACATAAGAAGTGTTAGTGATGGATCAGTGTGACATTATTGAATAATCTGATCCAACCAGCATGTGGTTGAGAGACGTGTACTTGTTTTAGAAAAAGTTTCATGTCAAACAATTTTCAAATCCCAAAATTTTAAACGAACATATTCTCACACCAGAGGGAATGTAGGCACTCCAAGTAAAAGAAAATGTATCAAACAGGGAAGGAAATATTACAAAACCTTTATTATAGTGGCCATGTAAAAAAAAAAACATGTTTCAACATCAAATCTATTTTCTCATCTCATCATGATGCAGCATTTACAAACCATCGAATTTTCATGAAACTTCAACAGAGCTTTCACCTTTCGTTTTCACTTCTAAACAAGTACTAGTTAGCTGACTGCATGTGTTTGAACATGTCTGAAGCTCGTCTTTGTACAAGGTGCATCTAGTTATAGTTGTTTTACCACACACGGTCACACCGTCGACTATGATGCCAGCCAGATAAATGTTATCACATCTGGCAGACAGGATGTTAAAAAAAATACAGAAATATATCTCACAAAAACAATAGTTGTCAGCTAACAAAGGGGTAGTCCTTACAGCGAAATAATGGAAAAAAGGAGGACTGTTAAATGTGCATTTTTCAGTCTACAAACGAGAGTGACGGAGGATGGAACGAGGGAGAAGCAATTGACCGAGTAAGGCTTCAGGGTAACCGGAGAGCAGGCCGTCATAGTATCCATTTAAATCTCCTGTTCCCCTGATAGACGACTCAGAATCAATATGCTACTACTCAGACTCCACAGCAGCGGCCATGCTGTCTGTGTGTGGAGAGGGGAGGAGGTGAAGGGAGAGACATCAGCTGCCTGACGCACACTGATGGACAGCCAAGGGAACAATGACCTAAGTTTAGATCATGTTATTGATATGTCAGCACCCTGCAGGTTTACAGATCGCCTATTAGTAAGCCACATTAAGGCTACATGTTTAGATGGATCATAAATCGGCTCTGTGAATTTAGGTTGACTGGGTGAAATCTTGCTGCTGTGCTTTTAACAGGGTTCTTACAGCCTTAAAGAGTAAAATGTAAGTCATTTCAAGGTACCTAAACCAAAAATTTCCATACTAGAGGCCTTCATCATCACATCTAAACAATGACTATAAATGCAGTTTGCGAAAAATAAAGTTTGCAGAATTCCTTTATACCCACAGCAATCAATATACACTTTACCTCACTTTGGTTATTTTACCAGCTGTTTATATTAACTTGGATTGTTTGTTTGGATCATGATTTGCCAGGAAACAAACAAATATGACATCAGGATTGTTTAATTTCGAATATCAGGGATGCCGGATATGTATCCGACCAATATGGGCAATTTATAATTTTCGGTTCTTGGCCAATAGTGAAATTATAGCTGAAAAATAGCAAAATGATGTTGAACATCCTATTAGAACAATATTAAATCAGCCATGTTTGCTCTCTACATCGGAGCCTTTCTAACCCTCAGGTGTGCACAAACAATGACATTATGGGTTATCTTATCGGCATCGTCCACGAGAAGCAGGTAATTATTTGTTACTGGTATCACTGGCTGAAAAAACTTTGTATCGTGCGTCCCTAGTTTAGGCTACATGATACAAATTATGCTGAAAAAGTAAACAATTTTCAAGGAGTATATACTAATTTCTAAGACAGACCGATTTTAAATTGTACTTGAGTGCAGCTGAAATAGTGCTTCCTCCACACAAGCAACGTAAGAGTTAGTTTTAACATGTAGTGATAAAATGGAGGTAAAGAAGCTAGGGAAAGCGGTAACACGTGAACATGTACTTGTAAACATCCCTCTTTATGCTAATGATGTTATCTTGCTTTTAAAAAATTAGGATGATTTAATACAAATACTGTCGTGCTATGATTAATGGTAGGAAAAGTGGAGACTCTGTATTAATAAAAAACGAAAGTTATGCAGTTTTGAAAGCCAGCTAATGGAAGGAGCAGTTTTTCATTATGAAATAAAAAGTGAGTGTGTGTGTGTGTGAACTATTTTCATAATTGTTTAACCGTTTTGGTCATTTTTCAAGCCGATATGTCAAACATTTGCTGGTTCCCTTCTAATAAAATAAAGATTTGTTGCTTTTTCTGGTCATCTATGACAGTTAATGAAGAGTTTTTAGGTTTTGGACTGTTGGTTGTACAAAAGAACATATTTACTTTGGGCCCAGGGAAACTGTGTTGAGCATTTGTCACAACGTTTTGACATGTTATCGGCTATAAATTGTGAAAATAACTGGTAGATTAATCAATTAAAATAACCGTTAGGTGTAGCCCTACTCTTATTTTGAAATATGTACAGGCAGTAAAACAATTTTGCTTCTCAAGATAGCTGAACATAGTAAATAATAGCAGAAAAATAGCTGTAAAACATCTTGCCACAGTTTGTAAAAGGTGTTTTAAAAGTAAATCTGACTTATCCCGGTGAAAATGTGAGCTCATGTCGTGGGTTCTAGTACAAAACTGCAACATCAGTATCTCTTTTACTCTTATATATTCGTGTGTGTCTGTTTAAAATCCAGTATCACTTCAGCTTCTTACACGTGTGATCTGAGCAGGTACACTGGAACTGAAGTTGATATTGTGTTTGGATAACATGTAAAAACGAGTCTCTACAGGAGCACGCATCATTGTGAGAGCAGCCTAAATATAAACACACAGCGCGGTAAGAATACGCCACAGAACGACTGTGAGAACAGTGTGTTCCCATTTCACAGAGGTACAGGGCTGCTTGAACCCTCGTCGTCGTCTTTTGCCGTCTTAATTCACGGCTTATTCGCAACATGAAATGCGCCTTGGGCCACGTGCCCCCCCTCCTCTTTGTCCTCCTCCTCCTCCTCCCCAGGAGAAAAATGGCCCGCAGTGTGGCTGCCTGTTCTATTTTTAAAAGGCGATGTAATTTACCCACAATACCAGACGCTGCAGAGTGCAGGCTGAGTGCTCGACAGACACATCTATCTGACAGAGCGGGGAGGGAGGGAGTCAAGGAGGATGGAGCGAGAAAGATGAAGAACATGAAATGAGACAAAAGCTGAGGAGGTAAAGCAGAAGCACTAATGATGCCACTGACAAGACAAGGGTTCGATCCCCATTACAGCAACGAGTGCAATTTGTATGAATTCACACCAGGTGCTGTGGATAAAAGTGTTCTCATTATGGTTCATGCCGTTTAAAGTAGGTGGAGAGCCGAGGAGCCATCGGGTCAGAGATGATACACGAAGTGAGAGACGCTAAAATAAGATTAGCTCACGGCACAGAAACGGGGCAGGGGCAGTTTGTGGGGTGAAAGGTGTGTGTGTGTGTGTGTGTGTGAGGGGTGGGGGAGTTTTAGAGGGGAGGCTGGTGGAGACCATTACACCATCTGCCCCTGGGACCACTGCTGATGATCACACACACACACACACACACACACACACACACTGGTGGTCCAACATGCAGAGCACAATGGATCTGAACCAAGATGAGTAACATGTTTTGCCTGAATCAAAATCTGTGCGATGTAAAATGAGTTAATAAATCAATTCATCGTTTGATCAAAAGAAGTTGTTTTTGATTTTCGATAAAACGTTTCAGTGTTAGAAAAAAAATCTGTGGTTTCAGCTATCACGATTTTGTTTGGCTATATCCTGATACAAGATATATATAAAGATATCTTGAATGCTGGAAGTTAAGCAATGCTTGAATATCAAGGCTAATATTGGTAATCAAGGGCATATTGAGCCAGGCTGAGACAACTTTAATTCCATTAAATGCACACTGTTTCCGCCTTGAAGAAAAATACCATGTGAAACAATGCAAGGTGTTTCTAAGTTGCACAGCGGTGCCATCAAAACTGTTCAAAAATAAAGCTTTATTTTTAACTCGTGTGCCCTTTCCCCTCTCTCATACAATGAGTGTAAGAAAATAAACACTGGGTGTGGGTAATCAGAGGACAGTGCCATCGGTGTTGATCTAACTTGGGTTTGACTGGTGGTTTGAGGGTAAACACAGCGAGGCCTCGACCTGAGGTACAGTAGGGCTGCAGGAGGGTCAGCCAGCAGCAGGGTTTATGATTTTACTATAAAACTAACTGAGTAGGAAGACGTATGGTCGGTCTATCAGCATAAAATCTCAATATCTACTAAATAAAATGCCAGATTTGTGTTCAGAACCATAAAAAAGGTCAACACAGAACCACCTCACACTGTAAATACTGTTCGGAGCTGTGATATCGCTTCATGTGAACGGTCGGACTCGTTGGTCTTTGGCCTGAGAAAACACCAGAAAATATTTCATCTTCAAAGGCTGCCAAACTGCACCCCGCCGAGCATAATTCAATGCTATTCTTGTGAGGAATGTCCAAATAAAACAATGCGGCAGCAGTGAATAAACTGTACACAGGACGCTGAGATATGTCATGACATGCCCTCAAACGATATTGGGAGGAATTCCACCAGGTTAGCTTCAAAGCAAAACGGGAACAAATATTCAAACACTGTTTGTTTGGTGTAAACACATTAATGACCTGCTTGTGCCTTCATATTAAAAACAAACACATTTTTCTTTTCAGTATTATGGAAGTTTGGCTTTTCAAGAAAGTTTACATTTGAGAATGACAGGAAATACAGGAGCAGGAGATATGACGGATATAACGGACGGAAATAATATGTTGAAAAATGCAACCTAAATCAAAAAAGATGGCTCACGTCAGAGTGATGAAGAGCAGCTTTGCTTGAAACTATTTTGGTGTTTTTGTTTCATGTTTTGTTTATTTTCAACTCAGCACCTGCCGTTTCTGGCTTTGATGTGCGTGTGCATTTCTTTTTTCGCATATTTTTAACTATAAAATAACAATGACACTAAGACACTGTGTTTAATACCAACTATTAATACTGTTTATAATAACTTAATATCAGCCACTTATTACTTCCAATCAGATATCAGTCATCCTAGATTTTCTTCTGTATTTTATAAAAAAAAGCCCTGGACATAAACTAAAATGTAGGAAGAATTTGTACTTTTTTTCACTTTTCTGTATCCCAGATTAGTCGAGACCAATTAGAACTTCTGAGGGGGCGATTTGAACATCTTACCTGGAAGTAGCCGCCGGCGGTCTGCCGTGCCATCAGGTTGTTGAAGTGCTCGTGGAAATCCTTACTGAGGATATCCTGAGACATGGTCTCGTAGGGGTCAAACGCCTGCTCCTGTAGACATGGAGAGAATAAAGGATGTTCAGACACGTGCAGAAAGTCAGATACAAGCTAATATGACAATAAACAATAGCTAGCTTGTATTTAAAGAAGTACCATTTAAGAAGCCTTTATGTTAACATTTTGCTTGATTATAAACTGTGTAGTTTTCTGAACAAGTTTACAGGCTGCTGCTTTTAATTTGTATTACATAAATAAGATAAATTAACAAAAATTTTACACATTGTAGTTTGCTATTAGCGAACAGTTGGCATTAAAGATTATCTCATAAAAAGACAGAAAATGCCATTGAAACAAAAATTTCCATGCATTTTGCACACTTGTCAATTGAGGCAATCGTGCTCTGATTAGTGGAGGGTGAGATACATTTGTCAGCACACATCTTTAAGTGGCGAGTTTTATGGTATTCAAGTCAGAGGAGCTTCATACCTCTGCTAGATCTTCAAAGCAGCTGCCCACCAGCGGATGAGGGCTGCCATCGGCCGTCATCTCCACGGCGTCCTCGATCAGACCGAGCAACTTCATCGTCAGCTCGTGGATGTCCAGGATGTTGCTGAAGATCACCTCCACATCCTGCATTAACGAGACAACAAACATGAGGCAAGATGCTTTAAGGTTGGAAAGGTGGGCTTGGCTGGAGTGAATCCTGAAATCTGAACTCGCTTGAGAATTTTCTAGTATTTAGGTTTTCTACAGTATCACAAGTAATCCAGTGATAGTCGTCGGTACATCCATGGGTGCTTTGCAAACAGGAACAGCTAATAGCTAATTCTGCAAACTTTTAATTGACAATTATTTTAAACAATGTACAAGTACAGCTGTCTTAGTTTTCTCTGGGGGAAGGAAGTGGGGGCAGAGAGCCAGACTTTAAAAACCTAACACTGATAAAAGACGAGTTTTTCTTTCAAGGACTTTTAAGAAATCATCTTACCACAAAAAAACAACAATGACCAGGTTACTTAACTGCCTGTAAACACAATGAAGTTGTTCAACCATACGAGTGTGTACAGTAGCAGGGTGGTGCTGAAAGAGCTCCCATTCTTGGTCTACCTCCCTTGGATAAATAAATGCCAAAAAAGAGTGGTGAGAATGAGCTCCAAACAACAACATGCTCATTTTGCCTGAGGAAATCATTAGTCAAGCAGATGAGAACCCAAAAATAGCACAGAGTGATTACTGACTGCTAAAGTCTGAATAGAAGCCCGGTCCTGTCATTATTTGACTGTCACACTTTCTTGACATCTCCCACGTAATTTCAGATTACGCTGTGTTTCAACAGACATAATTGAGGTTATTTTTGCGAGGGCTGCAGATGTTGTTCCTGTCTCAACATAATTACATGTTCTGCATTCCACTGGGCCTCACAAAGGTTTATCCTCCTCACCCAAATCATACCACAAATTACCCAACCCAAAATATGCAAAGCCACAGCGACCCATTAAACTCAACTTTCCATTCACTTCTCAACCCTGAGACCCACTGTCGTTTCCTTACCCCGACCCATACTTTTTCTTTATTTTTTCGAGCACTTAATTGCCATAATAGACACAACTTAATTAGCAATTTGTTTCTTTGGGTAGCCTTCTGGGATAGACACAAATGTCTATTTACTGGACTGTTGACTGGAGGTCAGTCGAGCTGTCTTTTCTTCAGGTTTAAAGACATAATTCAACACAGTGAAATGTGTTTCAAAGTTCTTGCTGATGCTGATTACCAGTTAGCCGATTACAGAGTTGTAATCTCTAAATGTTCTTACGCTGGATTTGTGTGAAATGACTTTATAATTAGGTTTACAGAAGTCAGTTGGAAACTTGACTGTTTGTTTATAAGCTGGATTTAGAGAGAGCCGGCCACAGCTACTGTATTCAGCTTTATACCGTTCATTAACCGGCACCTTCAGGCGAATAACTCTGTTGGTGAGTCATTTTTACAAGCGTTTATTGATTTTCTTGATAACTCTGTTCTTAATCTTATAATAACACAATGACGCTTCTATTATTTTAAGCTTGTTTAATACGTGACAGTCATAGTTTATAATGAAGTGATTTCCTAGTCTTGTGATACACACATCTTACTGAGAGCAACTGTGAGAGTCTTCCTCACCTGAGACGTGAAGATTTTGGGGTTGGACAGGAAGTGATGGCGAAACACTTTGATGATGAGGTCGAGCTCACGCAGGTACTGCCGCTCCTCTGCGATTTCAAGTCTCACCAGGTCGTCGTACGTGAGCTCCCCGGAGGACGACGGCTCCTCTGTGCACTGAGACATCAAGCCGATGTCCTCCTCCTGGTCAAACATGTCCATCAACACCTGGATACAGACAGTGGAAATGATTTTTATGATGTTCCACAAATGCGTTTATCAAATTAGGTGATGTATATAATATATAATACTGACCTTGTCTGCGCACATTGACACCTTGATGTCCTGCTGGCTGATTTCATAGTGCCGAATGTTGCCGACATAGTTGCCCGCTAGTTTCAGTATGTCTGCTGATATGTATTCAAGCACAGCCACGATGTACAGGGACACGTGGTAGTCTACTTTATAGCCCAAAACCTCCTGTTGGGAAGAAAGCAGAATAAAAACATATTAAGTTTTACATAGAAGTCAATCAGCAGTTCATTCTTTGAGTCTGTCTGAACCTGCACTGAAGACTATCAGTTCAGGGCAATTCAATTTGTCTTAACCGCACTGTCAAACCAGCAAGCTAAATTGGTTTATAAATATTTCCCAGGAACTGCTGCAACTTTCTGAAACTTGCGTCAGCGTTGACTGTGTCTTATAAGAATGTGAACACTGCCACAGGCTCTTGTTAACTGAAACATGCTTTTCAACCTTCGCACGTTGGTGAGACTAAATTACATTCTTAAAAAGCTCATTTTGGAGTAAAGAGTATAGTTTATGTAATGGATAAAGAAGACAGTTCCTCGGGAGTCTTTACCTTCAGCAGTGGGTGAATCTTGTCCACGGGGAGAAGTAAAGGGTTTCTCCTCTTGCGTTTCTCGATAGCTGATTGGGCGTCTGCAATCGCCCACTTATCTATAGGGTGGGGAAAGGTTTTCTGGACCCGTTCCTGGAAAGAAGGAAATTACTGTCTTAACACTTGATAAATTTGGGAGCATTAAGATGATTGAAAGCTGCATCGCACAGAAGTATTTGACTTATTATGTGGAATGACGATGGCAGCACGTTTCTTAACTGTACTAATTCACAACAGGAGTTGCTGACAGTTTCAGCTGAATCTGAACCTCCACACGTGTGTCATTTTACAACATATTATGAGTTGATACTTAGATGCTACATAGAAAGCCTTACCTCTACATCCTGCACAGAGCGAGGCTGAGCCACACACAGCATGTTGAGCAGCTGCAGGATCAGCTCCTCGATGTGCTGCAGGGCATCCTCCTTCGCCTGCAGGTTTGGATGGACCTGCTTCTGTACCTGAATGTAACAGACAAACATAAAGAGATGAGAGACCGATAAAGCAGTGTGGTTCAAAGAGCATCCTGCAACTCAGGTCAGTTGCAGCCATAAATGCAAGACCTTTTGGCAGCCCACTCAAACATCTCTTGGATGTAGGCAATTGTGTCCTTGAATGCATCACCAAGGAGGACTTTTTAAAACGGTGTGCATAAAATAAAATTAATGAAAACTGAAAATTGCTGCCTGACAATAAGGAAACCAATCTAAAACGTATGAACCATATGAAATGCTTGATCTGCAAGTGAACAACCTTTGTCAGTTTCGACAACAGCGAACAAATCCAACAGCATCTTTGTGTAAAATCTGGCAGCACACAGCAGGTAAATCAGTCTCAAATTAACCTGCAAGAAACTGCCAAACAATAAATCTGTCAACAAATATCAAAGCCATGCATTCAAAAAGGTCTCTTCTCATTGACTCATCCAGGCCTCCTCAGTAGTGGGACTCCTGAAGGTGGAGGCAGCCTGACAGAAGGTGTGGTTTTAGGTGCAGACAGCAGAGAAGGTGTGGCATCACCAGGTCTACGAATGGAAAGAGAAGAACACCCCCCCAACCTCCCTCCAACCTCCAACCTCCAACCTCCCAAAAGTTGTCGTCATTCGGGCCGTGCCCTCTTGCAGGAATGCTGTCAGTTGAGATACTATTATAGCACCCAAAGCAGACTCAGAGGGGGAGGAAAAAAAAAGGCTGTGGGAGCGAACGAGAGGAGAGAGGTGGATAGAAAGACAGCCTAACGTTTACTCTGCGCTCACAAAAGCCAGGCCTGTTCACATGCTAGTGATGGAATTACCCTGGCATACAGTAAAGTGGGGCATTATGATGACAAAACATTGCCCCCGGACTAAGGAATGTGAGAGGAGAGTTAAAAAGGTCAACGCAGAGCGGAGCTTCGTGCATTCTTGTTCTCTGACTTAACAGAGATGCAGCGACAGGCAGGATGTCCCCTCTGTCTCAAGTTTGAGTTCATTTGTTTGAGATAAAGCCGGAGAAAAAAAGAGGAAGGTGAAAGGGGATTATAAAAGACCCCCCCTCTTTTTCCTCGATTGGTTTTGGATTCCTTAACTACATTCAGATGCTTTTTAAAACAAGTAGAGCTGGAAAATCTGAAGCCACAGCTTGGCCCCGTTTACGTTTCTGTACGTCATTTCTGTTTTGATGCACACTCACAAGACCTAACAGTTATAAATAAGCCACAAGCATAAACTTTACTTGGAAAAAAAAAATATATCAAAGCAGAAGTAGGTTATGAGATATATCCTCTTGACCACAAATAGGCACTTGACCAAATTCCACAGGACACCAGGAGCTGTGAGTCACCACACTGAAACTACGGGGGTTTCCCTCGACTCCATTCACAGAATAGTTGGCCCGTTTCTGAGAGGCCCACATCCAACAAGTGTCGTCTATCTCCAACAATGTCAGGATGGGAGACGGAGCAACACAAATACACAATTCTGAATGTCATTTGAATAAAAACATAATGGAAAGTCAATTCAAGTACAATTCATGCTACTGTAACACCGCTCTATAGGTACCGTACAACGCCTGTAGAGCTGAAACACATTTAATTCATACTTAACTGAATATCTTATGGATTTGGATTAATCTGCAACAAATCTGATAATCACGTAATTAACTAAGCACACAGTATGTGAGGAGAGAGTGGACTGCAGAGCCAGACCCTCTGGAGGAATAACCACCCAGTGTCACATCAGATTCTGCTCTGATCCGGAGCCGTTAACTGTGGGGAGGAGAGCACGGAGATTACTTAATTGGACTTAAAGACATTACATGAGCGAGCTGCTCCCAGTGAATCTGTCAGTCCTGCTTGATGACGGCGTCTAAATCGAGGACTGAAAGCAGAGCGTGACCATGTGCAGGTATGACTGCGCCTCAGTGTATTTACAGTACCACTGAAACTTGATCTTAATGGGTGATGGATGTAACATGGTCTAATATAGTTGGCGGCGGACACTAAAGTAAGTGTGAGCAAAGTGAAAGCAATGGTGTGGAAAAATAGCTGGGGATTTCCTGAATTTTAAAAAAAAAAAGCACCCAAAACATCTGACAGAAGAGGCACTGGGTTTCTAATGAATGAAAACAACTTTTCCTTCATAGATGTCAGATGAACTCAAAACATCTCCACCTATTACTTGAATGTGCACCAACTCAATTATGCTCAAGAGAACAGATACACAAAGGAGTTTGGTGTAAATGTCCAGGTTATAATGCACTATACGTGAAAAAATTAGCTTCTTCTGGTGGAGGTCGCCATGTCTACTCAACAACTTTGATTATCAATTCAAATCGAGCAAGGACAACAACCATCCACTGCATCCAATTTTTCAAATTCAAATTCAGAGATGTTAAAATGAACAGAATCCTGATCGTGTGAGCTTTCATGATCATCCTTCCTGTGCCATGTTAAGGTGTTCAGTTTCATGGGTCAGCTCCATTAAGAAGGGGAAAGACTAGTGTACAGGAAGTCCCAACGCTCACCCGCTCACTCACTCTCCCTTTTTCCTCCACCTCCTCCTGCCTTGTTCTCTACCCACACGGAGCGAAGCCCCCGGGGAGAGCAGATCATAGCGGCAGACTGAGAGGTATTGATGTGCGTGTACGAGTAGGCAGCAGCAGGAGCAGGCTCATACTACACACACAGGCTGGACCAGAGCCAAGGCCAGGAGAGGGAAAACCAGGATTCACAAGCAGAGAAAAACTACCAGGAAAAAATCCAACTGGTCAGTGTTTTATCCACAACGCCTCACAGCTACAGGAGTATATCCATTCCTGGCTAAAGTGCAACTATTAGACCACACACTGAGCAGACTCGCTTCTCAAAAACCAATCCGTGAATGCACTACATGCTATTGTTAGTTAAATTAAACAAAGATCTCCTCGAAAAATGGCTCTGCAGCATCATTAAACTAAACTATTAAATAATTAATCGGATCGATTACATTTTATCTTAACGAACATTTACTGGTTAAAGTCATACTCAGTTTCATGCAGGGCTGCAATTTTTGATTATTTATATCATCCATTATTCTGCAGATTATTTTCCCTTTTTATTTATTAATTTTTTAGTCTATAAAATGTTAGAAATAGGTAAAAATGTCGATCACAATTAACCAGTGTCAGGTAATGTACTTATGTCTTGTTTGTTCAGTTCACTAGGGCTGCGACTAACGATTGTTTTCATTATCGATTAATCTGCCTATCATCTTCAAGATTCAAGAGAATTGTGAAAAATCATCATCACAATTTCTCAGAGCCCAAAGTAACATCTTCAAATTGCTTCTTTTGTCCAACAAACAGTCCAAAACCCTTCATTTACTTTCATAAATAACAAAAAAAAGCAGCAAGTCCTCACATTTCAGAAGCTAAAACCAGCAAATGTTGGACAGTTATCAATTATCAAAACAGTTGGCAACTAATCAACTAATTTCCTTTTGAATTAGTGATCAATTAATCGACTAATCATTGCAGCACCAATATGATTGCAAATGAAATGTCTTGATGTGTGGTCGATGATCAAACAAAACAAGCAATCTAAAAGCATCAGCACTGGTGCAAATCTATAGAGACCTGGCTCATGAAACGACCCATATCACGTGAATATAATGTAACTAACACATACTGTGTACTCACTCAGTATCTAATCATAACCCGGTAACATGCGCTGCCACAGCACGTTGCGATAATGAGATCTGACAGAAAACAATGGAGCAGACTGTGGCTTACAAGTGAAAGTGAAGGGAAAAAGTCTGATCGCTCAAGTGGAAAAGTACCCGCAGCATTTCTCGAAATCTCCACACCACAGACATTTTACCTCAAAAGAAGATTTTATTACAGAAAAAATTGCAACATCGTCAAAAGTATTAGTCGTGGAAACTGACACAAATTCGTTGATGCCACGTTCATGTACCAAGGAGCTGGTACATGCACGCAAAAATGTGAAAAAGGTGGTTCAGATTCTGTGCAACGAGGAGCTGCAGGTCAGCTTGCAGTGAGCTTCACACACACGCACACACACAAAAAAAAAATCATGCACATCTCGTCTGTAACACACACACATGGATCAGGTGTTGCTGTGTATGCTGGTGGTACAAGAGCAGAAAAGTTGGAGGTAATAATAGAGGCTGGACGGTGTTAATACAGGGTTAACATTTCTAATTCAATTGATTATTCTCCTGGCTGTGTATACGGGGCTGCATCAGGCTCAGGTTGCAGGTAATGTGTGCGTGTGTGTGTGTGTGTGTGTGTGTGTGTGTGTGTGGTGGAGAGGTGGGGGTGGGGCTTGTTATTATACCCGAGCATGTGTCACTGTTTGTGATTCATGCCATGACATCATCTGCCATTACAACCAGACTGTCTGGGGAACCATAGGGCAGAGATCAACTTCGAGACAACAGGCACACACACACATATTAAACACAGACACACACACATATACACACACACACACACAAAAGATGCATGGTTCAGACATACAAGACACACACATACAGAGACAAAGAGACATAAACAGACATAGATAATCCTTTAGACAAACACAAATATAAACACAGACGTGTTATATAAGCACATGCACACAACAAGGAAATAAAAGCTCTCTCACACACACATGCACAGACACACACACACACACACACTACTCCCCTGACATTTAGCTGGCCCTCCTAACATTCACATCATCAAGACAATGGCTGGTGGTCGTGCCGTCGACAGCGCGTGGCCTCACAGTGACCTCAGTCTGACCCGACCCAGTGACCCCTGTCGGCCTGCATCCTCCCATCCTCCATCCGTCTGAGGTCACAGACTTGATTCAATATTCAGGTACGGGAGGGGAGCATTTTATTAATCAACCAGATACTCAACCCACGCTCCTCTCTGCAAACTGACAGTCTGGGAGTGGTGTCCAGGAAGTGCAACCTTTTACCAGGAACATCCAGTCCAATCAACAAACAACGCTCATCCAGAAGACTTGACAATGTGCTGCAGGTCACGTCGCTTACTCTGTAAAATTTCAATTAAAGAGGTGCCATCTCTGTCAGCAGTCACTGCTGCCGTCGCAGTCAATTTCCTGCCCGCAACACTATCTGATTGGTTACACATCAAAGGGCAGGGCGATAAAACAATAGCAATACGTATCGGTACAGATGCGCCATCGATAGCTAGTAGTAGTAGTTCGGTGCACAACGGCCATGGCCAGGAAATTGTAAATAAGAAAGTTATGGCAGTTTTTGGGGGGTTTTCTGACAAATATTTGAATGCTGTTGTGTGTAAACTGTGCAGGAAAGCCGTCCTGACCCCGCTTCTATCTACTGGAGTTGACAACATGTCAGTCACAACCATCTACGTCTGCTACAACTCAAGCCGTCCACGATGGAGAGCAACTATGTATGACAAAAAATCCAAACGGGACGAGGACGTAACCCACTAAAATCACTAGCTGTGTGCCTTGATAAAGAGGTTAAATTCAAAAATTTTTTACCTGGTCTTTAAAAATGATTTTAAAAAATAGGACAGGTAATTAAAAATGATCAATAGTTATCGATATCGACCGATCTTTCAGCTGTATCACCCAGGCCTAACACATCACAAGATACAGCATATCAACACTGAATAATCTGAATCTGTAAAGTATCTTAAGTTATAATATAGTTGTAACCTCCTTTTCAGTGGTGCAATATAATGGGCATACAGAGTTGCTGTGATGAAGTAAAGACGTGCCAAGTGCAATTTATTTTAGCGTGTACTGTTGCCAGGTTAGCTCGCAGCGGAGTCGCTTCAGGTCACCACATCTGTCACCTTCTTGAAGTGAAAGTTTCTTTATCCAGCTTGACAACAGATCAAAGATGAAACAGATATGAGGAGATAAAAATAAACTGACATGAATAAACACGGCAAGACCAGTTTCTGACACCAGGCAACTTTATAAATATCTTTGTTTGTCCCATTTAAAAATACTTTCTGAACTCTGGACTTTCTAGATCTCGGGAACTCTTAAGAAATACTCAATATCATATTTGGATTGGACCTCATACAGGAAAGTGCCAGAGTGGAGTGACAACAGCCAACTGACTAGGATTAAAAAAAGATCTAAGCTGCAAGTTTTGGCCTGTTGCGAAGTCCCCACGTCAGAATTTAACCGACTAGTCAGGTTGAGAAGAAGATAAAAGGGGAAATGCGCACACACACACACACACACACATAAACAAAGCATGCTTGTAACCTGACAACAGACCTGAGGCCTGTGCCTCATGGAGCGAAGCCCCGTGAAGCATCGTGCTGTGCTAACATGGTAATGGAATGAAACTGTACCCAGCAGAGCTCTGGCCCGTCTCTCGCTGCCAGTGAAACAGCAGCCCTGGGGAATGCACAGTTATTATCAACACCAGCATGTCAGAGGCTAAATGACGCTCTTGCATAGCACCGGGCACGAGCCGCAGCGATCAAGAATAGACGGGACACGCAGACGCAGCGAGGGGACAAACGCTGCGACTCCTCCGTGGTGAAATATCACAGTGAGCACAGACAGAAACGCAGACAGCTCCACATGTGTGTGAACTACATGTGGACGATATAAACATGCTTTAAAATGATCATTTTGTGTATTTTCTGCCTTTGCTAGAAAGCAATACTGGGGACAGGAAACAAGGAAGGCATGTTTTTTGCCTTAAAATATTGTTTTTAGGGGTGTCATGATTCTGCAACTTACAATCACTTTCAGTATCGATAGATCCGTCAGCTGTTTTTTCGGTTAATCGACACATGACCAAGCCCACAAACTCCCAGAGCCCTAGATGATGTCTTGAAGTGCACATGCTGTCTGACTAAGAGCCCAAAAATACAAAAATATCTGATTTGTGATTATGTAAAACAGACAAGGCAGCAAATACCTGAGATTTCAGAAGCAAGTATCGGCATCTGTGCTTGATAAAGACGTAAACGACACATTAATTGATTATCAAAATGTTTTGTTTCTGTCAATCGACTGCTAGTTTCAGTCTTGCTATCATCTGTCTGATTTCACAGTAGTTTATCAAATGTCAGTAAATGAAGCCAGATAAGCCTGCGTCATTTATGAGGCGACACTTCTTAAACTACTTCCCTGGTTGATCATAAAAGTTCCTCCCCTGCTCCAGCCCTGAGGAGTGTCTATCTATCAACAGGTTTTCTTTAATCCTGCCTCTAACCAACAATCTGAAATCATTCTCAGAGCTGGAGTCATCCACCATGGCTCCTTCTGACAAGGAAACCCCCCGGTGGACAGCTGTGAAAAACAGCGAGTCACAGTCTGTCAAAACCATAACAAACCTCTCTTGCGTCAATCTCTGACAGGCTTTCCCTCCGGCAGTTGTGTAACAAGTTGAGACAATGAAACCGCGGCACCACGGCTCACCACCTGCTCTCTCGGTTTCACCTGATTCATCGCACCATCTCCACTGTGCTACGGCTAACTGACAGAAAAAGGACGGCGTTATTTATAAACACGATGTTGCTACATGGTCGGTTGCCTCTGCAGCCCCTGGGGATCTGTCGGCCAAATTGACAAAAGCACTGTTTTTAAAAACAAACATTTTAATAATGAATGAGAAAATTAATCGTTTTTTGGGAGTGATTTTGATCCTTTTATGGTCAACAAATGTCCCGAGGCTCTAAAAAACACAAGACGGATGAGCAGACTGCGTTTCAATAAGTGATCTGACAGGTAAAGTCTAAAGCAGACGCTTAAAACAAAGAGGCAGTCAACAGACTTCATCAAAGCTCAGTACAAAAAGTATAAAGGTCTATTTCCGAGTACAGGCATGCATCTTTCATGCTTTCAAAATAAACTGTTTGCAGCTCATTCATCTATTTTAGGACTCTGAATACTTCAGTGTTTTAAAAAGCATCCCTTGTCTAAACACTCGAGTCCACATGCTGTGAGGTTTCAACTTTCTATTGTAATAACGTCTTTGTTCAAGTCTTAGTCGCGAGTTAACAGTGATGGAACGTAACCAGGTACATTAACTCACGTGAGGTACTCGATGACTGGAAAGCCTGTACTTGCTTTCTTACTTTTACATGAGCAAAGAAGTATAATCAGTACTTTTACTTTACCAGTCTTTTATACACAAGTATCTGTATTTCTACTTGAGTAAAGAATGTGTGTACTTGTGCCAACTCTGAGTATGTACATACATGTAAAGATAGTGTTGATACTTAAGTACATTTAAAATCAGATCCTCTAAGTACTTTTTGGACGGCTGTCTTTCACTTTTACAGAAGTAATGTTTTCACACAATATTTATACTTTACTCAAGTATGACTTGTGTATTTTTACAACACTGCTTGTTGAATAAATATTAGTCAGCAGTGATGAATGGGCATTTTTCAGCGTTGTTTTTTCAGTTATATGTTGGAAGTGATGCATCATTAGGGAGGAATGCCAACGGTGAACTGGCTGGATTATAAAATGTAAAGGTCATAAGTGCTTGCTGCTGTTTGGTTGAACTCAAACCTCTGCCAGGTCTCCAAGGTGAGCAACACGTTTTACTAATGCTTAATGTTACACTGAATCATTAGCTTGTATCATAGTTTGCCCCGTCTCTGCACAACACCACAGCTTTTCCACAGCAGTCTGTGTCCCTCTCGGTGACTCTTTCGAGCTCCAACCACATTGGGACACGTAAACATATAAAAGGATCTTGACAGAGCCTTGTAGGTTTACACACAGGACCTTTTCAAAAGGGAGAGCAGCAGGCAGAGCCGTGTGCATCTTCCAGTATCTAAACAATGTGGCTTTTGCGTGTAACCTAATGGAACAGCGAGGCAAAAAAAAAGTTGACAGTGAAACATAGCAGAGCAGTGATAACTTTGTGTTTTCAGTTTGAACTCAGAACTGGATTGTCATGAGTTTGCAAGTCTGAGTGTAAGACGGAGGGAAGCAAGGGGGGGGGGGTCAGAAAACAGAGAAAAGAAATCTGGTGATGACAGGGAGAAGCCAAGATGATGCAAGCAAAGTGAAAGAGAGGGACAGTCCAAAAGGAACTGATACGTGTCAGTCCTGCTGACCAGTGACATTGAAATTAAAATATTTCCTGTCCTAAAAGTTTCAAGTAGGTTTATGAGAATGAGGTTGCATTTCTTCAGAAAAAAGGAGCGACACTTGACGTGTAGTCATCATAAAACAGCTGCAGAAGGGCTCTACCGTGCACCGATGATGCATCTTTGCTGTTTGACCAAATGAGGAACAAATAAAGTCGTTGGCAGCAACACACACACGTCAAATATTGTTTGACAGTGCCTTCGAGCTACAGGGCAGCAGTCCCAGGACAGCTTCACTGGTATGAACTCAAAAGGTAACATCGGCACCCTGCAAGTTATTAGCATGACCCGTTTACCCTCAAAAGTACGAAACACTATCGACAGATCGTGACTCTACACACCGGTCAACTTCTTCAAAAACAGTGTGGGAAAAAAATCATAATAGGGAACTTGGGTGAGAGACTTATTGAATAAACAAACTGTGACAGCCACATACAGACGATGAAGACATCGGTTTCAACACTGACAAAGAGTGATCCACAAAACATTAACTACTTTTCATTTATCTGATTTAACGGGGACACTTACATTGTAGGAAAAACACTCATTTCCAACCAGGAGCATGTTGGAAATGAGTGTTTTCGCATGCTATCCTTTTGATTTTTGTGTTTTCTGCTGCTGGTTACATGACAGATGTGCCTGTACTCCTCCCAGTACTACTGATCCTGATACTACTAATAATAACAATACTAATAAGTGGGTTTTTGTTGATGATAAGTTGGCAACATGCAACAGAAGTTTGTGTCAGTAAATGCAGATGAAACCAGTGCCTCCATATCCCCAAACCAATGAATCACCACTATGGGAATACGTGTTTTGAAAGGCAGGTTTGGAGACGGGTTACTTGTCGTAGTAATCTCGGTGTTACCTTTCGTAAAGCTTGCACGAAGAGGCCTCTCCATTTGTGACTGTTCTCGTCACTTGAAAAGTCGTATATCTGCTGGGGCTGCATTGCTGTAGCGGCTCCTGGCGTTGCCGTGATCCGGGCTGAACTGTCAGCATCGGCCCCGGATAGATAGTCCTTGTGGGTGGGTCAGTCCAGGGCAGGCACGGTGGAAAAAAGTCCAATAGTCTCGCTTGCAAATACGAAGAGTATCACCAAACCACACCACAAGTCCGGGGCTGAGTCGGGTTAAGCAGCGGAAAATGAGCTAAAAAAGAAAATAAGCACATGTAGCTATAAAGTTAAGTCGTTAGCTCGGTGGCTAGCGAGGCTAGCCTGCTGCTGCTGTAAACACGGGACAGCGGCTAACTAAAAAGCTAATGGCTAATAACAATGTTGCTAAGTGTTATACTTGCTACTTGGCGCTTCCTAAAAAGCTTATAATAGGCACATTAAGTTCAGTATTGAGTCACGACATCGGAGCTCAGCTCGTTGCCAGCTAACTACAGCTACAAGTTATGTTTGGTTATTTGCTGCCTTCACACCTGTAACGTTAGCAGGCTAGCGTTAGCCGACTAGCTAGCTGGTGCTACAGGCTGCCGCTGGCCTTGATGCGCTCCGAGTTTTATGTTGTGGCACACGGCTCCGAACAAGGCACACTATCTCCTGCGCTGTTTACTTCGCGATCAGGCATCTTTTCCGGAGCGATCGGCCGCTAAATCCAACGCGAATCCCCGGAACAGCAGAGCAAGTCCGAGGCATGTCTGTGAAGCGGGGCAGCCGAGGGAGCCAGTCGAGGTGTTTTTTGGTTTGTGAAGTCGAAGATGTTCGTACCAACTCCGCTGCCTTGTCTGTCTGCCGCTGCTCGCTGCGCCGCGCTCCGCTGTCAGGCACGCACGCTGCGTAATTTCACATTTTATTGGACAGAGAGAAAAAAAAAAAACAAGGCTGGACTTCTGCCTCATTTCATATATTGGCGACGGAATAATAATTATAATAATTCCTGGAAAAATGTAGAAAGGTCACATAAAAAAAAATCAACCTTTTTTTAATTACTGACTTTCCTGTTTGTGAGAGTGGTGCTAAAAAACACACACAGTCGAAAACGTCACATAAGTGGTTTTATGAGACAGGTACATGCAAATAAATCCACTTTGTTTTCCGAGCAATTATGCAAGCATTACCAGTAAAAACATAAAAACAACTGGATTCAGCAGACGCATCACATCGAGGCATAATTTGTGCTTACATCGGGGCTCACACAGCCTGTTTGTTGCTGACATCCTGCCTCCTTGTGGACAAACTGACTAAGTGCTGCAGAAAAATAAGCATGAAAAGGTCAAAACTTGAAGTAAAACAGTTCTTTCTCTGTCTACTTGTTTCTTTTCTGCATGCACCTTGCAGGAAAGTGAAGTTGTGCCAAAAAAAATCCCAACTTTCTTCCTGATGTTATCACCAATTTTTCACATTAAAGGTGCAGTATGTAAGAAATGGACACCTTTCGTAGTCATACTCCGAACAAATAGGGGGCAGCATATCACCAGCGTTACCGCTATACACTGCTTACTGCAGCTGCTAACCAAGTCCCCAGGAAGTGGGTCGGGGGTTCGAAGCTAATTTTCGTAGTGGTTGAACTGTGTCGTGATACCCTGCGGCCCAAAAAGCTAACATTGTGAAAGAAGGGGGTGTAAAACGGTGGATAAACATTTTTGAGTGTCACAAGACCCGTGAAATGACTCGTTCTCACCACTGAGCAGCTTTCATAGGAATGGACGGGGCTGCGCCTCGAGGGATGTGTCCACTCGTTATAGGTCCATGGTAGCTGCCATTAGCTCAGTTAATGGTCTGGACTGGGTATTATGAGAAAGGACAGGCCTGGGCTAGCTGGTTAGCATGCTAATTTCAGTAGGGATCTACATCTAAACAACATCTGAACTCTTATCTCTTCACATTCTGCTGTAATTTTTGTGGAGTACTACTACATATGTGAATACAAGTAGGATCCAGGGGAAGCTGCATGTAATCTGATAAATTGCCTCTAGTGATGTCACTTAGTGGCTAAGTTGCATTGTGGGTAATGTAGGCACCAGGTATCAAAAAGTAAGAAGCGTGCTTGGAATAAAAAAGGTGATATCTGGAGCTGCTGCATCGATTTTGAACATTTTTTTTTAAACTGCCCATAATGAATCCAACTGGTTTTCTAAACTTTATGCCTACATTACCCACAATGCAACTTGAGTGACATCACTGGAGGCAATTTATCAGATTACATGCAGCTTCCTCTGGAGCCACAAAATGCTTTACACTACTATTTTCACACATGCAGTAGTACTACACAAGACCTGTGAACACACCTTTTAAAAAGTACCTCAGGGTAACATACTCTGCATATGTGGCCTATGTTTAAATGTCATATGGCACAAACCACAAACACTCGTATATTTGCTATTCAAAATATGTATTTATGCACCATTTTCTTTAACATTCATTTGTCAATCAATGGCATGAATCAACAGCAAAGGTGACACATTTTATAAACATTATCTGGGTATTTCTAGCAATATGTGAAACCTTTGAAGCTGTAACGCAGAGATGATTCTAGCAGGGTAAAATCAAATCACTGCCCACAAACACATAAACAGCTTATAAAAAACATGTTCTCAGTTTTGTGTAAACATGACCTAAGACCTAAGAATATTTAGTCTTAATATCAGTTTACAACAATCCGTCTTTCTTCATTAATTGTGCGTACTTTATCTAAAACTGTGCGCTTCATTTCAGTCCAAAATGAGCTAAACCATGTTTACAAGATGAAAACATCTTTCACGTACTCTCAAAACCAGAGATACTCTTTCATTATGCTATATTATACATTGGATTGCTCAATAAAATTTTGGTTTTTCTTTCTGAAAATAGTTTTGCAGCATTTTGGACTGAGACCAGCAGGCATTACAAAATTCCAACAACAAAGACGGCTCTCCTGCAGTCAGTAGCTGAAGAGAAAAAACACACACAATGTATTCAAGAGTAAAAGAAAACATCCATACAAGAAGTATACCCATGACTTTTAAAAATCTCTCATTTAAAAAAGGTAAATCTCCCAGAAGTTAAGTTCATATGAAAGAAAAGTATGTCAGAGTATTTCAACAGTATTTGTTCCAGTATTTTGATAATGCAAAGTGTTATTATTGAGGCTGAATTGTTTTTCTATGCTTAATATTTTCACTAATAGTAACTCATAGTACATTTTTTTAAGACAGAAATGTAGTGTAGAAAAATACATTTTTACTTGAAATTTTGAGTAAACATACAACCTGAAACAGCACAAGTAAAAGTAAAAGTAAAAACAGTCTTAAAAATCTAATCAAGGCAAAGATATTTTACTTTCTCCTCCTAAATTAAGGCTTGACCTGTGATAAAAAAAAAAGTCTTCATGATGACGGTGACGCTGAGGTCATGACAGCTTCATACAACATTGTCGTTTCACTTGGCTGGATTACTTTGGTTCCCTTTACCCTTCTGCGATCACCGTGTTTGTCTACAAAGCAAATCGACTCTCCACCTCGTCTGCGACCATTTCAGCGATGGCGAGGGAGGAGGTGGCTGCCGGCGAGGGAGCGTTTCGCACATGGAGCACCCGACTGCCCACATCCCCGACCCCGCCGTCAAACACAAAGTCGTCTACGAGGTTTCCTTCTCGGTCGAGAGCCTGGGCTCGAACTCCCGCAGGACCCCTGGAGATGAATGACAACGAGGGTTACAGAAAACAGAATCTAATCAGATAATTTATCCTCTTACTTGTGCAACAAGCACCTGATATACTGCAGTGTGCATGCGTTTTTAGCTCTTGCATAATTTCTCTACCTGAGCACGTCACTCAGCGAGAGTTCAGGGATGTACTTCTGCAGGATTTTGACTTGTGCACCGATGAAAACCCCTCGATACATTTCTCCAATCCCGTACGATATGTTCCTCATTACCAGCTTCTGAAGCCCCCTGAACAATAAAGAGGAAATGATTAAATATTCAGCATCACCCACCACGGGACAATTACACCGTTATTAACATGACTTCAGCATCTGTGCCTCTTTTAAAAATAAAGTTCCAGGACACAACACAAAAAAGGAACAAGGAACAGATAAAATATTCCTGTCGTACCTGAATGACAGTGCGTCTGCAAAGTCTCGCGCGTTGAAATCGTACACTTTGTAACCCTCCCTCTTGAAGGCGAGGACTGCGTTGGGACCGAGCCAAACACTTCCATCCATACGCGGGGTGAAGTGAACACCAAGGAAGGGGAAACGAGGGTCAGGAACCTATACGAGTATTTTATAGAAAAACAGAACAAAATTGATTGATATGTAGATATGCAGAAGGTATATTTGCAGTTTCAAGTTTTGCTTTGTTGTCTGTAAAATTGATATATATCCACATTCAGTGCTCTCAAAGTCATGTTGTAGCCACCTCTACTTGCTTCCGATGATGATTTTAAAGTAAAACCGAGATCTCAAAAAGTGAAAATATACCTTAATCGTTCTTTAAAGTAACTCTGCTCTCACAAGAATCGTAATTTGGATATCACAAAAATATTTTCAGCTGTTTCGGATCTACTCGTAAATCAATATAATTGCAGTGAGGTACTGACACTTCCAAGGAAATCCAAACTGGATTCAACAGCAGCTGAACCAGTTTTCTACATTTTTTTCTCAAAGCATCTCCACCTCCACAGCTTACTTATTTCAGGTTACATGATTTTCAAGTTAATCTGCCACTTGAGGCCGCCAAAGTTAGAAGCTGCGGAGCACATTAAAGAAAGTAGAAATCTGGAAATTGGACGTATGGTTCTTCAGACTTACGGGGTAGATATTTCCTTTGACCAGATAGTGCTTCTCTGGCTTCAGGACCAAATAATCTCCTCTGAAGGGGACGATCCGCGGCTCCGGACTGCATCCAGATATCTGCGACAGGCGGTCTGAGTACAGGCCTCCACAGGTCAGGACATAACGACAGTGTATCTCGTTACCCTGTTGGAACAATAACGCCATCAGTGAAAAAGATAGAACACAATCTGAACATCGTGATGCTTTTAGCTGCACGTCTCTTGCCTTTTTGTCTTTGACTGCGATTGGATATGTCATTCCTGCAAATAAAAAACAATGACATATTGACAACTCTATCTCAAAATTGACTGTGTTGACATATTGATGTACAGAACCTATTTATTACCTTCAGTACTCCCAGCTGGGCTCTCCTTGACCATGGAAATGTCATTGACCTCAGATTCTGTTACCACCGTGCCACCTGCCTCCTCAAAGTCTTTGCTGTACCTGAGAGCCACCATCCTCCAGTCCACAATGCCGGTGTAGGGCGAATCCAAGGCCATTATACCCTGCAAGGACGACACATTAGGCCTTCACTGTCATCTTTTCTTTAGTATGAATAACAATATCGTCTGCGAGGCTCTTACCCTGCAGTACGGCTCTCGCTCTCGGATTTCCTTGGCGTCGATAATGCTAAGGTCACGCACATTGTTCTGCATGCCGCGCTCATATAAAGCTTTCAGTCTGGGTATCTCCTCCTGCTCCACAGCCACGATGAGCTGCCAAATGCAGAAATATACTGATCAATACCAAGACAGACACAGCACAATAATCTACATTGCAGCTCCATACAACAGTGATTGCCAACCAGGGTAGTTGTACCCCTTGGGGTACTTTTGCAACTGTAATGGGGTACGTGGAAATATTGTAATTTATCTGTAAAGAGTCATCAGAAGGACAGTGCCATTTATATGCTAACTGAGTTTTTTCATTAAGTATTTAATGCATATTATAATGTTCTTATCTGGTTAAAATACTGAGACAGACCTTTCCACATCTCTTGTAAGGGAGCCCTTTCTTCTCGCAGTACTCGTAGGCTAAAGTGGCTCCTCGCACACACAGTCGGGCCTTCAGCGAGCCCGGCGTGTAGTAGATCCCGCTGTGAATGACTCCACTGTTGTGCCCACTCTGGTGTGCAGCTGGTGAGTTAGAATTGAAGAACAATATGAGGTTTCAAAAGGAGGTTTCATTAAGATCCTGAGATTGACAGAAAGGTTTATACTTTATATCATCAATCTATAATATTCAATATATTCAAAGAGGGATACTTCAGTCAGCTGCTCCCAAACCAGCAGCTCACTCACTCCCCCAAGCTCACAGTGTAGCACATCATCATTGCATTTTTAAAAGCGACAAGTTTTGTTTTTACAGAGGGGTTATGTGATGGATTATTTCTTGTGACTTTCCCAAAATGTTGTACAACTCCTCCAAGGACAAAAATGTCAAATACATCACTGAAAGCCATTTACCCAATGTTCAAAACGTAACACTGGCAAGACATTTAAGTTTACTTAAATGTTTTACATTATTTTTAAGACGCTTGCTCGACAGTGAGGCTTAGGAGGGTTTACGGGTGTTCAATGGTTAAACAGTGTGGGACTCTAGCAGATTTTGAACAGTGTGCAGCACAATGGCAGCTGTTCATCCAATACCTATAAATTAAAGCTAAGACTTGGCACTTAACCCTTTTTCTGTTTCATAGCCATTGTGCTGGAGCACAGAGCCAACACAACTGGTTTTAATTTCTGTGACATGCAAAACATTTCTCTCTTTAGAGCAAGTTGTTGTCTTCCTTCACCACACAAACTTTCCACCCACAGAGCTCTTTTTCTTTCTCCAGCAGGATGAAGCTGAGCGACGGGTGTCGCAGAATGAGCTCTCTGGCTGTGGCCAAGCCCACGATGCCGGCTCCAACTATGGCCACATCACACGTCCTGGAAAACAAACAGATGAGATTACAGAGAGTTAAAATTTAAGATGGTTACTGATAACCAACTGGCTTTACAGGTTGCAAAAGGTAGAAGACCAAGCAGAGGATTTAGGTCAGTGGTTCAATGTCCAACTGTACATGACTGTAAGAGCAGCTATTAGACCTCTGAAACTGGTCAGTAGGGAAACCGATGACACAAATGTTGTAGTTAACAGGATATTCATATCTACAAAGAGAATATCCAGCTCTGATATTGACCTATAAAGATACATAAAGTCACATCATTTGAAACATTTGTCTCATTTTTTACTTCTGTTCAGGTATGGCCAATAAAAAAGTGATTATCATATGAAAATTGCTACAAATTGTTACAAAGAGCCCCTTTAAATTCCGATTGAAGTTCACTGTTTCAGTGCGCTGATGTGATTTTGGACGATAAAGTTATTCGTATCGGCATCTGCCCCCAAAAATCCCGTATCACTCGGGCTCTGATCTAGTAGGCGGGCTCAGAGTGTAAGCAGAAGTACCAAGATACCAAAACTTGTCCACTCTCCACCACAGGATTTCACGTAATTAAGCATTTGCAAAGAGCTGGAAGTACACAATGTTCGAGCCTGGGAGAACACTTAAAATCCAGTGCTAGTAGAAATGCTTGGCAACAGACTACATCTTGTTTTGATTTTCTGAAAATTAGAACCACGCAAAGGGCTGTAAACCAGCGGGACGGGAGGAACAAATAAAACCAGTTGAAGCATCATAGCTGCTTTGCATCTATCGCAATGGAAGAAGAATTATGCGCTAAAAGTACAAATGTTCTTTGGAGTAATATGGCTTCAAGGGCTTTGATGCTTAATTTGCATTCAGATACGGAGGAGAGGACTGCCTGAACTTGTAAAGACATGTGCAGCCATTCTTGCTTAAACCTGATGAACACCTAATCCACAAGGGATTCACTAATCTGTGATTACACTGTGTCCTGATGTCTTGCTGATGTTACCCAAGTGATGAATGTATAACTTTAAGTTTCAACATCTATATTTCACTGTTTACTTAAAGTATGCAGGGGGAGGAGCCACATTACGTAAGCTGCTTGCCATGACCCCAGAGAAGCCAATAGAGACACTAGATATAATTACATGCAGCTGGCATGCCTTCCTAAAGGTGCAATTCACACAAAACTAATGACTGACTGCAAGGAAAAGTCAGACTAGGCATGCAAGTGTGGATAGAGCATGCCTGGCTGCAGAGACAACGAATGTTTTGTGTGTGTAAACAATGTGGTGTGGTGTGAGGATCAGGTTCAGCAGACATATTGTGCAATCTTGGTGTATGAACGTCCTTGGCAGTGACAATTAAAGTTACTCATTGAAGCGTGCACCAGCGTGTCTGCCCCCTTTACTTAACTTACCTGTCAGCCAGTAAAATTATAAAGCGAACAAGAGTATTCATTAAGCTCAGTCCTCTACCTGACTACAGCACCGCACAGTTAGCTCACACCTTGTGTCAGGTCCTTACCTGTGCAGCTGCCTGGTGGTAACGTCCTTTAGCAGTTTGGGCTGCGCTGCTCCGACAGCCTTCAGAGAGGCCCCGCTCAGTGTCCGGATCATTTTCCCAGCGTGTAGCAGCTCCTCACAGCAGCTCCGACATCGTACAACTGTCACGAAGATTTCCCCGAGCTCTGTTTTGTGTTTCCTCCTCCTGTTTGGTGCAGCTAGCCCCTCATCCTGCTGCCTGCCTGCTGCTCCTCTAGCCCAGCAGACGTAACCACGCCCCCCGCGTAAGCTCACGCAACTCTGACGTACAGCCAATGGGAGGGCACGTTTTTTCCTTACGCCGCGAGGTCAAAGGTTACAGCAATGGACGCCTACCAAATGTAAACAACCCTGTCTGTTAGAGGTGAGAATATCTTCCTGTGTCGCAGTTTTTAATCTCAAACCGGAGCCGACTGCTGATTTATTTTATTTTTTATCTTTCAGATTTAAGATATGAGGCTTTTATCGCGGGCAGTGCGGTCTGCGGCGGGTCTGAGGGAGACGAGCCGGAGACACTTCTGGGGCTGGCTCAATGCAGTCTTCAACAAGTGAGACAGCATTTATCCCATAGATTAAGGATGTAGCTGCTGTGTCGCTGTTAGCTTATAGCTGCTGCCTCAATGTTGATAGTAAAATGGTATTTTGGGGATGATTTACAGGCAAAGTCTTGCTAAATAACCACTTATTATTGACACAGCAGCAAAACAAACAGTAGATAATACATTAAAGGAGACGTTATGCTCATTTTTAGGTTCATAATTTTATTATTTATTATTACTACTAGAATAGGTTTACCAGCTTTGAGGCTAAAAAACACATCATCCCCCTCCTGTCTGTAATGCTCCTGTATCTTTGTCTCTGATTGGTCGGCTCACACATGCCTGAGTCATCACTACTAACAACAACAGAGCAGCTGTGTTGAATCAATTCGTGCCAAACTAGCCTCTGGACAGAAACTATGCAAACGTGTGACATGGTGATTCACAAAGTCACAGACTACTGACGAGGCGTTTCAGGAGCAGCTTTTTCTGTGGGAGAGAGGAGCTCCTGTTGTGCAGATGTTGACCTTTTTAACTTCTCTTTTACAGGGTCTCCTTATAATTTGATTCTGCTCTATGGTCAGAAATGTGTATCCCTGTACAGCTGTTTGTTGCCTTTACGATTAATTGATTAAATTGAATGAAACTAATCGTTCATTCAGTTTGAATAATTTTCAGCAGATCTTAAATGTGGGGTTTTTTCTGGTTTCTTTACTCTTCTATGAAAGTAAACTGAGTATATTTGGGTTGTGGACAAAACAAGACATTTACAAATGTCATCATGGAATTTGGAAAACTTTTTGAACTTTTCAAGAATGTCAAGGTTATTTATTTGCCATTATAAAACACGAGTTTGTCATTATAGACCGAACAACTAATCGATTAAATGACAATGAAAATAATCATCAGCTGTAGCCCTAATGATAACCATGATTTTACATGTTATTATCTCATATTCACAATAATGATATTTTGTTGTTTTAGTTTTTGTGACCTAAGCTTTCAAAAATCTGAAACTATCAACAATTTTCATGATGTATTTTCTGTTTTTTAGGAACTCTTAAGTCTATAAACTGTCAAAAATGATATTACCTGTAAGTTGTCAGACTCACTTGTTCCCTGTGGTCTTGTTGATCTACTCAGGAAACCCAAAGTGTTGGTGATGAAAAAAATAAAGTTTCAATGAGATAATATTGTATTTTACTTGATTAATGACAAATTAAACAAACTCTGGGTGATTTGCTCAGGTTAAAACATTTGACCTAGTAGGCAGGTTGCCAGTTGTACTTTATTCTGACTCATCTCTTCTGCCCTCTCAGTAACAACCATTACCACATCACATGACGTCATCAACATGTACCGTACTGAGTGTTTGTTGATCTTGTCTCAGGGTGGACTATGAAAGGATCAAAGCTGTCGGTCCAGACCGAGCTGCAGCAGAGTGGCTGCTGAGATGTGGAGCCAAAGCGAGGTTTCAAGGTTTCGAACGCTGGCATCAGGACTACAACGGACTGCCAACTGGGCCTCTGGGCAGATACAAGATCCAGGCAATCGACGCCACCGAATCCTGCATCATGTACAGAGGATTTGACCACCTGGGTCAGTGTTACAGTGTGGAGAATATTATGTTCTTGTCCTTGTGAAGTGTCCCACTCTCATTTCCATTTCCCTCCATGTGGTCATGAATGTTCTCAATTAAATAGATGTAACTCGACTAAAACTCAGCCACAAACCCAGATCCTAGATGAGAAATAAAGAGGAATATTTGCTTAGGTCCTCCTTAGGTTGTACCGATACCAGAATATGAAACTTTAATAAAAAGTAGTTCAAAGTTTTCCATCTATGAAGTAAATTTATAGTGAGGGGAAAAGTCAAGATTACCAAAGTCATCAGGAGTCATCTTCTGGGGACTTTCAAAGTCACTACCAAATTTAATGGGAATCCATTCAATAATTCATTCTGAAGTTCAGAGCCTGGTCAAATCAAAGATTAAAGCTATGTTCAGAAAGTGTAAATTTTGCATTAACTATGTTAACATGAGCTTGACCCGGACCATTGACCTGAAAGTGATTCCCCTCTGTGTTAACAAGAAAGGAAAGGTGACGGTGAAAGTGCATCTCTCCCTGACTGATTATCCAAAAGTGACGCAAGCGAATGGGATGTTTTACACCGAGCGGGACACACGGAGCACTATCTCTGACCTTGTTGGCTGCTCCACTCCTAACTGTACTTTTTTGGTGCCAGAGTCCACAAAGATTTATTTTGATGCAAAGTTCTTCTTTGTCAATCAGAAGACAGTGTACTGATGCTGTTTTTGTGTTTATTTTTCCAGATGGTTTGAAACATTTGGAAGAAATCAAGTTTAACAAGTGCATCTACATTGAGGACGCCTGCCTGGAGAGGTTGAGCTCAATAGAGAATCTGCAGGAGAGTTTGTACATGATGGAGGTGGTATCATGTGGAAATGTGACTGATAAAGGCCTCATCGCCCTGCACAGACTCAGGTGAGTGTTTGTTTTGTTCTATATCTGTTCCTTTGCATCCATTTTCTTGACGAATGTTTCCTAATGTCATATTTTGTTTGAATTCCACGCAGGAATCTGGAGTATCTGTTCCTCAGTGATCTTCCCGGAATCACAGATAAACAAAAGACTGTTGAAAGACTGCAGAAGGCGCTTCCACGTCTGGAAGTAGAACTAGACCTGGAGTGACTGAGAACAACTTCCTGCTTAAGATTGTAAAACATGGACATCTTTTTAAGGGTTTTCAAAGCAAAAGACCCATGCTGGGGTGCAGGTATCTAAGTGGCAGAAATAATTAGAGCTTTTCGCATCCTTTAATTGCTAAGAAGAGGTGCTTCAGTGCTTCCTTTCTTATCTCCTTTAGCATAGGGTAGACTGGACAGTCTTCTGCAAAATGAAAGAAGATGATGCAGTCCCACAATTACTTGAGGCCCTTGTGTAAGTGTAGTCAGCGATTGTTTTTTCTTTCACATCTTTCTTTGACCTCACAATGTTTTCCAACAAGGTCAAAGAGAAGTGTTGAGGAAAAGACGTGATTTTTTTTTACTATTCGACTGCAGCCCTCATCTTGATGGAGGACAGACTGGAGCATGAGCGGCTTTGATCCTCCATGTAGATCCTTCAGCTAAAACATTAAGAGTATTTGCACGTGAATCACTAAAGGATAAGGTCACCTAAAAAATGATAATTGAGTTATTATCTACTCACCGTCATGCTGATGTAAAGTCGGTAGAAGTTTTGCAGTACACAAAACATTTCTGGAGCTTCACAGGAAAACAGTGCTGCAGCATTCTCCAACACTGTTTTGCTGTGAAGCTCCTGAAATGTTTTGCGGACTACCACACTTCACCTGCTTTCCATGAGCATGAGGATGAATAGAAAATGACTCAATTTATATTTTTGGGTGAACTCATCCTTTACGTGTCACCTCTCAGCTTGAAGTATAATCAAGCTTTAAAGAAACAGTCCAGCAAAGAGAAACATTAAAGCACTTTATAATGTTGACACCAGAGGGAACTATTCTTTAGTTTATTATATTCTCAACATTCAAGGTAATAAAGGTTACTCCGTATGTGGGTACACAGAAAACAGTTTGTGAAATCACATAATTTCTCTTTCGATTAGTTTGGCATTTGTACAACATCTGAGGACAGACGGATGGCTGTGAACATCCTTAGCACCAAGGTTCCAGAGATAATGAGTACAATGTGGTGTTTTTACTGCTATCTGCTAGTAAATGTGGGAATGTTTACGACTGTATTCACTCCTGACGTCAATAAATATTTTCAGAAAGTCATGACAAAAAAAGTCAAAGTTTTTGTCCTACATTTTAACTTACTCAAGACAATTAAACATTTAGATGTCCCTAACAAAAACATGTCACTCTAACAGAGTCCATCGTCATATAAAAACTACATTTGGCAAACCAGGCAAGGCAGTACGTCATCGCTTTACCTTCGGGCTGCTCAGCGACTACGAGCAGAGCGGCACATCGCTCCTTGTCTTTACAAACTATACAAAATGCAACAACTTGAAATGTAGGCAACATACGTAAACCAACATGTTTGAGTCCACATGTTGGGAAATAGTGCATAGACTGACATCTATATCCGCAGCCGACACGCCCACGTGATGAACAAAACTTTAAAAAGTGGTTGAATCCTCTTTAAAAAAAGGTCCTGCCAGAATCTGCTTAATTTCCTGAGTTTTTTCAGAAAATGCTGCTGGTCCAAGGTGTTTGATTCAGCTGGTGAAAAGCGAGTTTAGATGTTTGGTAGGTGATAGTTGAACTTGCGCAGGTTGTTGTAGTACCTCTTGTTGTCCACAGCTGGAAAGATGCTGCTGCTGGTCAGCTGTGGCAAATACTGGATGGGGAAAAAATAAAGCTTCAGGTTAATTTTGAGAGCAAGAAAGTATTTTTACATTGATACAACTTCTTGATATGTTGATGAGGAGTGATAAAGGAATTCCTCTGGGCTTAATGATAAACATTTAAATAAAGTGAGAGATTTTTAAAGAGATTTTTCCCCAATTTACAGTGTCCTCAAGTCCTTCAGTGTGAGACAGTCGCTCCTGAATTTATCAAGATTCGTTGCATTAACAATTATCCTTTTTTCTGACTTGTATTATTACACAGTTTCAAGATATTCTGCCAATAAACTGAGCCAAAATTCCCTGATCAAACTTTTTTCCTGCAATATTTACATAATTCCCTCAATTTGTTCCTGAGATTGTCAGCCTGGACATATAAAAACACAATTTTGCTTCCAGATTTTACAGATGCTGGATGCTTAACAACATTCACTTGTAGTTATGTAGTATTTAAAAAAGAAAAATGCCACTAGCCCTGAATACAGTGTTTTAAGTCCAGTCATTATCTTTGTACAGAAGGCTAATTACCCCGGGAGGAAGGTGTTTGCGAGGTAAACGTGTCCTCTTGTTGCTGGAGCGGTCCTGCTCTCGAGACGTGCTCTCGCTCTTCTCTCGCAGGCTGTCGAAATATGGGTGCTGGAGGAGCTGCTCACAGGTCAGCCGCTCGGACGGGTCCATCCTCAGACAGCCCTGAACCAACGAAACCATCAAGAGCTTTACACACTGTTTCTGATTTGTTGTCACGTGAATGAATGTTTTTCAAAATATTCGCAATTTCAAGATCTTTTTCCATGACATCTTTACCTTCATGAGACTCAGAGCTTGATGTGACAGATTTGGATATTTCTGCTCCAAAGGTTCCTACAGAAAGAAAAGAAAAATGTTTCAGTGAGTTTTTGATTTGACGTGATTTAGTAATGATGCATGTAGATGGAGTGTGTGGTGCGTCTCACCATCTCTTGCGGCTCCGGGACGGAAACTCCACAGAAGAACTGGTTGTTGCTGAAGACCTGCTGATGTCGAGGGATCAGATCTCCTGCAGAGGATGAGAGTTTAGTAAATCAAGCTAATTTTTCATTTTTTTTCCATTACTCCTGTGAATTTATGTAAGCTTATTGTTTGTCCAAAAGTTTCTATGAGCTATACATCATCATTTAATCACAATATAGTTCCACTGAAGGACAATAAATGACAGCAGCAGGTTGGCCTCACCGAGAGTCTTCCTGATCAGGTACAGTTGGTCCATGTCAGACTTCCCGGGCCACAGAGGGATCCCCGACAGCAGCTCAGCGAACACACAACCGATCGCCCACACGTCCACCGGAGGTCCGTACTGAGTGTCTCCCACCAGCAGCTCAGGGGCCCGGTACCAACGAGTCGCCACGTAGTCTGTGTAGTAGTCACATGGACCAGCTGATAGCACAAAAAGCAGAAACATGAGGTGCGAACAGAGCGAGGTCATGGTGAAGGTAGAAGAAAACATGTAAAGATGTGTTGTTACGAGACTCTGAGTATCGCACACATCTCTATTTTTCTCTGAAGCATGCACAGAGCCCCTAATGATACACAAGCAATATTTTTTAAGAGCCTGACCGATATATGGGTTGACTGACATTGGCCTGCCACGGATATATCAGTATTAGCGTATAGTGTAGCATGTAGGATATTAGGGATAATTGCAAAAAGTGTGTGTGTACTAGCCGATTTATTGATACTGGATAACAAAATTAATAAGCATGGGCTCCAAAAATCACGAACACGCCAGGCTCTAATTTTTTTCTAAAAACACAGACATCTAAACCATCAATATCAACCAAACCCCTCAATATAACATGTAAGGACAGCAGCGTCCAGCAGGTGGCGGTGTCAGATATAAAGCAGCTGTTTATTAAAGACTCACTGAGAATCCTGGCGAACCCAAAGTCACAGAGTTTGATGACTTGGTGTTTGGTGATGAGGATATTCTCCGGCTTCACGTCTCGGTGGATGCACTGCAGGAACAGAAACAAGAAGAATTGAATCACTGTGAGGTGCTGAGACTATAAAGGGTCTGTGTGAGAGACAGTGAAAGAGAGAGAGAGTGTGTTTTTTGGACTTCATGCCTCCCTGTTAAATGGGGGCCTTGTAGCACTTGTTGTGCCAAGGTGATACATTAACTGCTGGTCAGCCAAGGGGAAGGAATTCTTGTTAAAAAAAAAAAAAAGAGCTATAAAGCAGCAGACGGCTCGGTGGGAGCTGAAGGAGGGAGGAGACCGGAGGAATTCAAAAACAAGCTGAAGGGAAGCTTCGACGACAAGACAAAACACTTTATACTACATGAAGAGTGGAATCAGAGGACGAGTCAGTCACTTACATTTTGTTTGTGACAGAAGTTGACAGCCTGAAGTGTCTGCCAGGTTATACTTTTCACAAGGTGCTCAGGAACACTGTAACACACAAAATCAATTTTTTTACTTTCATTTTTGGTGACAAACTCTCCACACCTTCATTTATCACTGCCTGCACCGTGTGCTCAGTTAGAAAGCACAGGCGTTCAGTGTCATTAACTCAAGCAACAGAAGTCACTTAACACACAGTTTCCCACATGTAAACATTAAAAGAGACATTTTATGCTTCTTTGTAAAAGGTCTTGAAAGTTAAAAAGGTCAAAGTCCGCATCAACTGGAGCTCCTCTCTCCCACAGAAAACACTGCATCTGAAACACCTCGTGAGTAGTCCCGCCTTTAATTCTGTGACTTCATGACATCACATTATGTCACGTTGCACACATTTTCATAATTTATGTCTAGCAGCTAGTTTGGCACGAAATAATTGATTTAGCACAACTGCTCTGTCATTGTTAGCGGTACTGGCTCAGACGTGCGTGAGTTGACCAATCAGAGCAGACTGGGTATTCAGGAGGCGGGCCTTAAAGAGACAGGAGCTAAAACAACCCTCGATTCAGCGCAGCTTTCCTTGTACCTGCATATTCTTCCTTCCTAAAGCCCATAAGGAAGCGTTTGGTTTTTTTTCAGCATGGTGGCGTATGACCGAGACCACTACATCCGTGTTCACCTCCTTTGTAGTGTATGTGTATTTGGTGGCTTTAGTGTGATGTCTGAGGTCAAAATTTGGTTTGAGCTTGTTTTTTTTGAGCTTGTGAAGATGAGTGTGCAGTCACGCATTCGTGTCAAGAGTTTCAGGAAATGGAGCATCATTACGAGAAGTGTCTTGAAGTGTCTTAAAAATCGAGTAAAACTGCCATCAGTTAACTTATAAACAGAAAATAATCAGTGTAAGGGCAGACAACACAGGTGAAAACCCTGTGTGCAGCAGTTCTGTTTCTCAGACGTCTCTTGTCCCTCAGACAGCTGTAGAGGACAGCGAGTGAGTTTTCAATGTGCGCCCACATGTTCAACACTGAGGCCTTTGTTGGTTCAGGGACCATCATCTATCAGTGTTGCCAGGGGAATGGCTAAATCGAGCCTCGTGACGGGCAATTAATACCAGTCTCCGCCCCTTCTCCCCACTTTGTTTTCTCTTCTTTTGAACCCTCTGTGTCCAGGAGGCTACAGGCCAGGACCAGACGGGGGAAACCAGACAGCGAAAACACTCCGTATAAAATGTGGCCGAGCCTAAAGAGTCCCGACAGCTCCCCGGCAGCAAGGCATTCTGGGAGAGCATCACTGTAAACATTCCACAGGGAGCAGGTCAGCCTCCCGGGAGACGAGCGTCGTGCCCGACAAAGCTCAGAGTACAGTGTGGTATACATGTAATGTAGAGGTAATAGGAAGCACACAGCACTCAGATTTATGCTCTCAGTTCATCACGTTGGGTCCGTACAGTACACTGAGCTGTGTGTTCATTTCATATAGCTCAGAATAAAGTCCCTAAATACAGATATATACCTTTTATTGCACTACTAATACAAGTTTCTAATGCTTCTACTGCTTGGAAATGGCCTTCATCATCATATTTTATCATGATATAAGTAAGAATATTTTTCCAATATCAATATTTTCTATTTAAAGACAATTTGTACCGTTTACATTCCTCCAAATGCACAACAGAATTACTTTCCTGTATACTTATATGCGTAATTGCATAAAAATGTACTTTATTTATTGTTTAATTGTATGTTTTATTCTATTCAAAATTTTTCTAGTTACACTTTATAATAACAATCATTAATCAATGGTAAATTTATAGTTGAACTTCAGTTAAAAGTTATTTTAATGCCCTATAAATATTGAGCTGCACTCTGTTTATGCACAGTTTGTATCTGAAAAACCTTTTTCAGTTTTTGTAAAGTTGCCTGAAATTGAAGTTATAGTTGCCTGTAGAGACCTTATCCTTGTCCTTTAACAGGGCAGCTGGTAATCTGTTACTTATCATCACACTAAACTAAGTGCATATAGTGTATTAATTTTGTTTTCAGTAAACAGCATGGAGACACACCCACCCTCTGGGATGGCGGTCCAGCTCGTTGAGGACCGTGTGGTCGCAGTACTCGAACACGAGGTGGAGCTTCCGCTTGCGCCGGAACACCTCGATCAGATTCACCAGGTTGGCGTGTTTCAGTTGCTGCAGAGACACAAAACAAAGACAAGGACGTGTCAGAGAAATAACATCCACAAGTTCAACTAAAACTAGTAAACCAGCATTTCTGTTTAGAGAACTGTACCATCTGTGGCTTGTTCTTAGCAAACAGACTAAACTGTTAACAGCTGGTGATAAACATGCCGTTACCCCTGACAACCTGTCCCCATCCCGTCCTATTTATGAGCTCTGGTGTCCAGCAGGCCACCAACACTCCCGCCCACCGCATGACTAATTAAACCACTGACTATTGTACCAGTACATCTTTGATAAGTATTACACAACAGGAAACAAACAGGTTTTGTTGTTTACGTTGTTATTTGTCTTGAACCCAGAGTCTCAGAACAAAGACACAAACCGGAGCGATGATGCTCCTCCGGTGTCGAAGCCTTTTCAGTGTCTCATTTCCTGTTATTAAAATTAACTTCACATCCTAATTTAAGTACTTCAGTCGGCGCTGACCCTGCAGGGTTTTCTCCTTCATTTGATTACAACCCTATGAACCTCTTTTGAACGCTGCTCTTTCTCTTTTGTGCAGCAGCTACAAAAATGCTTCCCTTCTGTCTGCAGAGTGAATCGCTCGCTGTCCGTCCTGCTGGCTGCACACCAGAGGAGGAAGACTAACAACAGGATTTACATCTTTTACACAATATCATCCATAGTTTGACTCTGTGTTATTACATTTTGTATTTCCAGGGTAGATTGTAAAGTTTTGTAAAGAATAACTCAACTTTACCTTGAGCGAGTTATTATCTAATATTTTTGATTTGCTATCTCGTAATCTTGAAAAGACAATTGAATATCATCTAAATTTGATTTAGTACGTTAAAATGTTTACTTGTGTCTCATAATTTTGACATTTTCTGTCCTAATTTTGACTGAATGAGCCAAAATTTGATGATCCATTTCATATGGAGCGATAAACTGCTGCTACTTTAATTTAATGTCAATTTATGAGTTTTTATCTTATGATTTTGATTTGCTGCCCCACAATCTTGACTTTTATCTCATCATTTGATTCATGATCTATTTTATAGCCACATTTCTACGTACTGATCCTAACTTTGACACACTATCTCATATGTTACACTGTTAATCTCAGTATTTTGTCTTGATAAGATAAAACATGACTCACTATCATGGCATACCTTAATATATCTTGACTAAACTTTCCTTTTCATGACCTGTTTATATTGAAAGGCTTTCTTATAAAAATAGTGTTTACATTTAATGTGTATTTTCTCTTTTTTCAGTTACACTGCACTTCAGTCTTCAACTGCTCTGTTTTAATTTTACCCATAGTTTTCATATCTGTTCTAGGTGTTTTATGTTTCTTAATCATCCATTGTTATAAGTTTATTACCTCTTTTTACTCCTCATGCCTGCCTATTTTACTATATGTTATCGTGTATTTTATGGTTGTGTTTTTGTGTTTGTACTAACAGTACAGTACAGGTACTAACGCTGGTTTTGATAAGAGCTGTACAAATAAAAAATAAATTAATAATAATGAACCTTTTCTGGCAGAAATGGACTTCCATAAACCTGGATTACTGCTACTTTAGTTTAAACTCAGTCAAAAACAGTAACATGAGGGAATTTTTGTGAGAGGAAACAGAAGATATTAAAGATGATAACTGACCTTGAGCATCCTGATCTCCCTCAGCGCGATCTTCTTGATGATGGGGTCGTCCTCTGACTCCACAAACTTCTTGATGGCGACGATCTGCCCCGTGTCTTTGTTTCTGCACTTGAAGACGACGCCGTAGGAGCCCTCTCCGATCTTTCCAATCTTCTCGTACTTCTCCATCTCTCAGGCTGCACCAGCTGACATCCAGAGGGAAAAACACTTGTCCGGGAGGGTCTCAGGAGGCAGGACTGTCTCTGCGGAGAGGAGACACAGGAGGGGTCGTCAGCGGGGCTGATCTGACCACCTGGTGCTTTTATGTAACAGTTCAATTAAAGCTGGAATAAATTCACAGTCAAGATCAAACCTGGGTCATATGAGGGTTTGGTCTTTTCTGGAACAGATTCAATAATGATTTTATAAAACAAAAAACAGATTTTGGCAGCTTTTCTTGTGATGATATCAGCTATGTTGACTCACTTCTGCAGCACTGAGTCTGAGTTACTGTGAAAAACAGAGCTGAAAGTAAGAAAAGCACTCACAAGTATTCACATGCATCTTCTTCTTCTTCATCTTTACTATAAAATCAGCTCAGATTGTGTTTAGCTTCTTGAATAGTGAAGGTAAGCTCGTAAACTGCCTCCAAAAGACAGATTTCATTGCTTTGAGGCAACGCTACACCTGTCTCCAACAGCTAGATTGCGTAACGAAAACATTTGCAATGCAAAGTATATTAGGTAATTTCCCTGTGGGGACAGAGAGGGAACACAGATAACACACACAGAGAGAGAGAGAACAGCCAGGGGAATAAAATCAAAGTGCTGCACTTATAAACACACAAACAATGGAAAATATTAAATAAAAAGCAAAAAGGATGAATGAACAGCTCAGCCTGCAGGTTTAAAACTGAAGGTAAAGGCTCTTATGTGATGTAAAAATAGTTCCCTTAATCCTAAAAGTTACCACATGAAACCAGCTGATCATAAAAAGTAGCACATCTCAATATTTACACAAATACATATTCCAGTAAAAGCACTTCCTGTTGTGTGCAATGTAAAAGTCTCAACTCACTGTCAGTGGAGATGTTGTGAGATGTTGATCAGTCAGGAATGATTCAGTTCAGTCTGAGGAGCTGCTGCTGCTGCTGCTGCTGCTTCCACACACAGCGAGCTGGACGATCACAGCTCAACTGTCCCTGCAGAGAGGAGAGGAGGCAGCTTTAAAGAGTCAACACACATAGTAGAAACCCTGACATCCGGTCACGTCTTTCAAAATAAAATATAGCCTGTTCAAAAAGCATGCGAGTGAATTCAATTTGTATTTAAAAAAGTTGTTGTTGTATGTTCAGGTTTCAACTTTACTGAAGCTGATTCATGTCTTATTTTGTTTTATCGATCAAAAAATTTTTAAAGGTGCACTACACAGTTTTGGGGAAAAAATATTTGTATTTGTATTTTTTATGTCTAAACAAACTAAATAAACACACTGATTATGTTTGTGATACATGATGAACTAGGGTTAGTGTTAGGTTAACCCCAACCATAACCCAAATCTGACACACACAAGAGTTTATAGAGTTTATAACAAAACAAACAAACATACAGAAGCACGAGCCAAAGCAGGAGAACAAAGGCAGGAAGTGATTAAAGCACAAACTTATCACAAAACACAAATAATATAGCCTTGTGATAATATATTTTTGTGAATCAGCTGATGCTTCCACTGGAGCAAAATTGTTATTAAAAGTTATCTTGTTTTTTCTTAATAAACTTGTAATACTGTTAAGCTTTTGCTTTGGACAGAAGAAATAGAGTATGTAGTATATGTAGTACCTGTGTTTGAATATCATATTGTAAAGTTTGGTGTTTTTATGCAAAACTAAAATGTCAATTTTAGATTTCTGAATTTACTTTTGTTATATATTGAATAAACCCCTTAAAGTTGCAATATGTAGCTCTTTATTAGCAACCCTAACCTTTTAAGAGAATTAATTTTTGATTTATATTATAGGGTTTTTTCTTTTACTATTGTTTTCATTTGGTTTTATTTTCTCCTTGTTGAAGTATGCTGCATGAAATTACTGCAGTACGAGGTGTGCTTAACAATAATAAAGCCTGTTTGTTATTTGCAGATGTTTTAAAAAGGTTAAAAAAAGATTAAAAAGAAGATATTTTTTTATTTTGAAGGTGAAATCATCTCACTTCCTGCATCTGCCACTGACTCTCACTCAGAGCAACTTGACACATTTCTCCCTTTTCCACCACAGTTCCCATAGGAACAGCTGGATCCACCTTCACCTCCATATATATACACACATATACATATATATGTATATATATATACACACACACATATACATATATATGTATATATATACACATATATACACACATATATATATGTATATGTATATATATATGTGTGTATATACACACACACACACACACACATATATATATAAATATATACATACATACATATATACACACACTATATATATATATATATATACACACACTATATATATATATATATATATACACACTATATATATATATATATATACACACTATATATATATATATACACACACTATATATATATATATATGTATATATGTATGTATGTGTATATATATATATATATACACATACATATATACATACATATATATATATACACACACACTATATATCTATATCTATCTATCTATACATATTATATATAATATATACATACACACACTATATACATATATATACACACACAGACACACAGAAATACACATATTTATATATACACACACACACACATATATATATATACAAATGAAAGCAGACTCCTGTGGGGTTTCTGTTGATGTGTAGACGTTCACACCTGACAGACTGAGCGTCAGAGACAAGTGTAAAAATAAAGAAGCAGATAAACAACTCAGAGGGGAATTCACTGACACTCACACGTCTAAAACCAATTTTAGTTTGCAGTTTTTGCTTGTATGATTTCAAACACTCGAGAGTCCACTTCATGTTTTTGTGGCCATCAAACAATCAAATCCACATCTGTCCGTCATCATTCTACATAGACAGCGAGACGTAAACAGGGAGCTTTAATCATGACGTCTTGTTTTGTTGCACTGAGACCAATTAGTGCAGGTTGGTGAAGTCGGAGGAATGGCAGACTAAAGAGGGAAATGATGGAAACTAATACTCATCGTCTCCCCCCGTTCCTCCCATCAGAGACTCATCATCATCATGAGGAGAAACTGCACATCATCAGCTCCGTTACATCAAACTCACGACAACACAAAAATAAACCAGAGTCTGTTCATGTTTTCTTGTTAACAACAGCGTTTTTTATTACAAAAACAGCATACATTAAACATTTTGCGAAGGGAATGCAAAGATGTTAACAAAACCTAGCATTGTCCCTCATTTTGTCATTTTATTTTAAATAAAAAAATTTACAAAAGTGCTTACATGGTGCAAATAATGAGAAGTAAAAGGTCTATAAAAGAGGAGGGTAAAGAAAAAAAATGTACATTATATCCAACTTCTAAAAATGCAGCAGAGCAGGAGAGATGCGACTATATTACATAGCAGTAAAAAGAACCCAAAGCTGCTCAGGAACTGTTCACTAGGTAGTTAATCCTCACACAGCAGGACCGCGCTGTCACTGTCTGCAAATCAAACATACCCTATTACTTTAACATGAGGTTAATAAATATTGCTTAAATAACCCACAATGCTCGTGGGTTTCTGTTTAAACTGATCTATTAGTCTGACTACAGAGTAAAATCTCCTCTCAAGCCTAATAACGTTTGCCACTGGCAGTGATTATGAGCGACATGTTACAGACAATAAGACAATAAATCTCCCATCGTTTGCTAATACAATCACAAATTCTTGTGAGTTTTAATGGCACTTTTTGTCAATAATACCTCTAGATAACGTGTTTGTAACTCAGTCCACAGTACGGAAAAGTGAGAAAAATGCAAAGTAACGACGTTCGTTTGAGATTTCTTCACCTTCTGCTCACAACGGTTTCCTTTGTTTTGTGATGAGCAGAGCCACAGTGAATGTGTTGCTGGTGTAAGGCTGAAGAGGCTGACCTGTCGATCCTGTGATCAGTAACAAAAACGGTTTGAAACCAGACGTTTTCAGAGGTGAAAGTCTGGAGTTAGGCATCTTATCCACTTTCCTAACAACCATCCGACCTCTGGGGGAGGCTCAGTAACTGTTCTCGTGACCTGCTAAGATGTAGAGGTTGCTGAGGGCCGTGGGGTTGTCTGTGGGTCGGCTCTCCAAAACCACCACCCTGCAGAGGAAACAGACAGGACACTTAGCACACGTCACAGAAATACTAAAGGATGATGGTTGTTTTACCTTTGGGAAACTTCAATGTCAAACTGTCAACTCTAGTTTTTCCAGGCTTTATCGTTTACTTATAAATTGCATGTAAATTAAAGAAATATTTTAAAGTAATACACATATTTCCATCTCTGAGAGTTGAATGAGCAGACTGACAACCCTCATTCCTGTGTGGTGGAAGCTGGGTAGCTCAGCCAGAGATGATATAAGAGAGCAGACAGACCACTTAAGGTATTTTTAATAAAGTAAGTCTGTTACGCCAGAGATGACAGTTGCATGACACATATCCTGCCCCTTCTCCCCAAAAGGCAATTTTCTGCTTTTAACAGCTGAACAAGGAAACATCATCATCCAATCCTGTTGCTGCAGCGACACAAGCGCACAGATGAGATTCACGACAGTTTCAGAAGATGAGGATATCACGCTTTTACACGAGTGCGTTCCTGACGTTGACCGCCAGAAAACAAACAATGGAAAAGGAGGCAATGACCTTTCTTTAGCAGGATTACCAGTGTTTTAAAAACCTACACATTAGGTAAAATGGTTTAGTTGACATGATCTTGTGTTTTTTTAACCTGTACACAATCAGAAAATGTAAACCACAGATTGTAGATTTGGAATTTGATGAAAGAGGAAAGCGTTTTCCCCAGGAGCTGCTAATTCAACAGCAACAACCAGTGACAAAACTCAAAGCATCATGTTCTTGGTGTCGTTCTCCAGAGGACTGACAGTTGATGCTAAACGGCACGTAACTGCCCTGATGTAGCCGTCACAGTCAGATAATGACGGCAGTGGGTGCATCTTCAGATGCACCCGTCTCGTGGCGGTGATAGGTGAGCAGGGAAGCTACAGTCCATACTGTCCGTTCCATCAGATGAAATTACAGAGGCATGGAGAGACACTCAAACCAGGCTGGCAGTGCCCGGGCGGCAGTGAATAAAACATGGAGGGGCTGGGCAGAGAGAGGCAGAGGCAGGCCGTGCTGCAGCGCCACGGGCACGGCGGCTTCATCAAGAGCCACTGATGGGAGAGCATCATACACTGAGTGTGTGCGTGTGTGTGTGTGTGTGCGTGTGTGAGAGAGAGAGGTGGGGAGCTAAATCACATCCTGCTGTTTCTGCAGCTACAACCATGATGACATCAGTCCAGAGCTGAGATGATTAATAGATCCACAGAAAATTATTCTTGATGGTTTTAGTCATTTTTTAATCAAACAGTGAAACATTATGTGGTTCCTGTTTTTCCTGTGAGGTGGAGTTGAGATGAAATTAGATTGAGGAGGTCAGGTAGAGACAGAGAGGCCGACACAGTGAGAGGCAGCAGGAGATGAGAGCTGTGGGCTCACAACACAGCAGGTGAGCAGTGGTTGTTTGTTGGTTTCCAGGTAATAACACCTGAGGGAGGACGGCCATAATCACAAGGGCCTGTTATGATGGAGGTCAGGGGGCTGACAAATTACAGTGTGGATGGAAAGACAGATGAACAGGATAAGGGAGAAGGGAGAAGGGAGAGTGAGGCCCTAGTTGTTGTTGTTTGTTTCTTTCTTATAAGGTGAGGTGTGATATTTGTCCTTTGAGATTTTTGTGGTACGTGCTCATTCACTCTGTGTTTGACATAAAGATTAAATAACTCTGCACCAACCTGTCAGATCCAAGGAGGCGGAAGACTCTGCTTGGATCACAAATCTCCTGGGTCACCTGGGGACGAAAAAACACAACTGACTTCAACTGACAGCGGGTAGTCTGTGCATTTTAATGAATGGTGGTGCTGACGAGGCATTCACACGCACGAATAATAAAGGTTTGTTATTCTCACGACATTTTCACCACAGGTGTGGCTCTTATCGCAAGCTGTATGTTTTTATTAATTTTGTACTTAAACTCACGCTACTCTTTTAGTACGTACTGCAGTTGCGCTTATACACTACGTACTCCTGCATGCAGTACACATACAGTTCAGACATACTACTTGATAAAATTGCACATTAATCTTTGACTCTCTTGCTCGTACATCTGTCACAATCCACAGCATGATATTTGAATTAAAAAGAAGGAGTATGTGATGTGGAAATCTCTCTGTGGCTCAGTTGATGTGAGGCATCTTCAGCTGTGCAGAGGATTGTGGGTCAGAACAGCCAGAAAAACACACTGGTTTGCAAACTGCAAAATGTGATTAGATGCAGTATAACCTGGTATTTTTGGCATACTACATCTGACATACTACGTATTCATAAATCTTTTTATGAATCACAAAATATAATTAATTAGCTGTTTAGAGTCAGTACAAGACCCGTCAATCAATTTCAGAGTGAGAAAGTTCCCATGCAGCTCAGCTGTTTACACTAGGATTACTTATTGTGACCGACCCAACAAACAGTCTTTTAACAGACTGTAGGTAACCGAGTGCTGTCTCCAGGGACTCTGCGTTACTGTGTACAATCCTGGAGCTTACCTGTTCTAGTCACAAGATGTAGCCTGACACTTTGCAGTGTAAAAGACAAGGGCCCCTTCAAAACAAACTCTCACGTGTTGACATGACATGAAAACTTGTCGACAGATGCGAGATAGTCGCCGTGTGACACCTGCTGGGTGTAAGTCCTTGGCCCCAGGAGAGATCTGATCTGTTTAAGTCTAAATGAGAACAAGGTCTCGGGTGTTCAGAGAAGCACCCACCGAGGCGAGCACGGATCAATGGGCCTGCCCCCCTTTGAATGCCGTAGCTTTTGAGGGGAATCATAACGAGACAAAGGCTGAATTATTTAGCGCTGATCCCTGTTGTGTGACGGCGTTCGTTTATGATTGAGCATGAATTTTGCATGGCCGCTGACATTTCAAAAATCCTCGCTATGGGAGAACTGTCAAGCTGGGCTGAGCACAGACTCCACAAACAGACCTTCTGTTCCATCCGAGCGCCGCGGGCCACGTCTGACACGACGAGCTTTCAAAAGGGTGGCCCCGACCGCCATATCACTTTTCATAAAAACAGAATGCTTCACCTCCCTGTGATCTCTTGAACTTTTATTCTGCCGCTCGTGATCAGGTGAACATGGAATCCCTCCGTGAAAGGGGGACAAATTCATTACCTCGACCTGACACAAAGACACCTTGTATGGCTCCACCCGAGGTCTAATCCTGGGCTCACCTACAGCATGTAGCCACGCATGTAAACAGCTGGCACTCAGGGTCTTTGTTGACGAGAGCCAGAGGTGTTTGTTCACGTGTTGAACAAACACCTCTGTATTCAGGGACGTGACAAAGTGTGCATTCAGTGTTTCTACACTAGTGTCACTGGCAACCAAAGAAAATTGAAAATTGATACGCATATGCTGATGAAAATATTGATTTTAAAAGCTTTAAAATTAGTTTAATGGAAAGTTTTCTGAGCCATCTGTTTCTAAGTGCTTTCAACAATAAAGTGGTGCAGAATTTGAACGCAGCACTTATGTTAAAATAACTACAGCGATAAGTATCTTTAATCTAAGGTTTCACCCAGCCGTCGTGGTCATGGAATATTTTACCTCATTAGACTTGAAGCTCTTCCCCTGCATGCCATGTTTCCAGAAGGCCAGGACGCTGTCCTGAAGGCACACTGTCAGGAGAGGAAGTAAGAGGGCAACATTACCAACTATTCAGTTTGAGTTTACACAAAGCCATTTGTCAATGAAATGAGTAACTTTAGTGGATATACAACCAGCTTTTTCTGTACATGTGTTGGATGTTTTACTGAATATTCCCCTTTTACCTCTTTTTATGTACAGAGACTGTGAAGCCCATCACCTCTCTAAATCTTACCAACAGATCCGATGCCAAAGTCAAAACTGAGCTCAGACGCCAGCTTCTTGTTGGACTTCAGTCTGCCCTGGAGATTAACAATCTTCAAATTTTCTGTGGAGAGAAATAATAAAAAGGCTGTAAGAACATGCACATCTGGACTAAATAAAAGCTATTTGTGAAGAATTTTGGTCGGAGCTGACGAACAGAGACTGTACTTACGGTCCAAACACACCAACACTGTGTCTCTCTCCAGCTGGGTGACGTGGATCGCATCCACCTGCTGATTAGCTGCAGAAAGGAAACAGGATGCTGCATTTCACATGATACCAATGACAGATCCATAAAGACTTGGGACAATGCAGGCTACAATCAATAAACTCAGTTTTTTTTTTTTTACACATCTCTACAAACACGTCTCTCTGTATTGATTTCATGACGTTCATCTCTACATGCTTGACTTACTTGCTCCCATCTCTGTGAACCAAGAGGAGCAGGAGTTGAGGTTGATGGTCTCAAAGCGGACCACCTGGCCCGGCTCTGAGCCCTGGCTGATGGCCACACACACCAGAGGGTACTCCTGCTCAGGGACCACCAGCATCTCAAACACCTTCAGCGGGCTGGGCAGAGGGAAGTCAAAGTGCTGCCGTGGGAAGAGAGGGCCAACAAAGAGGTTAGTGAATTTTGAAGCTGCGTAAAGATTCCCATCTCCAACTCTTACTAGGGAAACTTGTGGAGGAACAGTAATGTTTGAGAGGAAAGAAGGAAAATAGCCAACTGACCTTGATAAGCATAAACCTCTGCATGGGCTCATACCACTGCAACAGCACAATCCCAGACTGCAGCGCTCCACACAAATACTTGTGGCCTGTATATGGGTTTCTGACTGTAAAACAGAAGAGTGTAGAAAGACTGAGTGATGTAGGTCAAGTTTATATAACTAGTATATGAGAGAAATTCAATTTATTCAAAACAAAAACAGAACAAAAACATGCAGCAAAGAAAAAGGAAAGCCGTGGCTGGTGTGTGGATGTTCCTCATGTATTGACACAGTTTAAAATGATGGAAGGGTGAGTAAATAAAAACATGGTGGTTGGGAGGGAGAGGCCACTCACCAATGCAGCACTTGTGACAGCCCTTTGTGTCGGGGATCTTAGTTGTCAAGGCAAACCTCCTGAGGAGAGAAAACAGTCAAGTTGTTGTGACCGCAGTCTTAAAAGAGCCGATGACGTCTAGAATAAGGGAAGTCAGCCAGCGCTTCTCTTTTTTTTCTACCGCTGCAGCAGTTTGTCACGATGGTAGACAGTGGGGAACAAAAAAACTGCACAGCAGGAGTGTAGCAACATACGTAAAGTTTTGACCCCGGGCTTGTTGGTCTCACCTGGGTAAAATTTTGTCTGGGAAACGGTGAGTCTGGAACTGAGCAGCCAGGCCGGGTTTCTTCAGCTGCTCGAACAGCCCGATGAGATTGTGGGAGTACAGCTGGAAGGTTTTCCCTACAGCAGAATACAGAATATGTAATCGTCAGCTTTGTGACTAAAACAGTGAGTAGTGTAGTCGTAATTTTCAATATTTTAAACATTATTTCTTCAAGTCCCATGAAGCAGGTTTCACATGTAGAAAGGTTAGATGTGAACAGGGGTAAAAACAGAAGTGTGATGATGATGTGAAGCATGATTACCTTCTGATGAAGCCAGTTAGTAGAATATCAAATCAAGCCAGGCGAGAGGAGGATGGACAGTGTCCAAGGGAAGAGGAGAAGAGAAAAGAGGTTAAGTATACCAAGGGGCAAACTGCTGAAGGTAAAACCGAAAGTAGACCTCGCACTTTGTAATCCCATCCTCAACTGTTAAACCGAGAAACGGCTTTGGGGGCAACTAGGTCAGCCAAACGACAGTTTTGGTTTCAAATGGGTTTTCGGTCTGTTTTAAATGTATAAAATAAACTACCATTGTTTTTGTCTCATACGTTGAGATCAATATCTGAGTGGTTCTTCAGCAGAAGAACAGGCTGTAAAGCCAGATGCGTCACTCATGAGTCACCGTGCTACAAGGACACAGTGTGTATAGAGGCTCTCTGATGGTAAACAAAAGAATCAGTTATTTCAGGGCTGCAGATATGAGAGGGACTGTCTTGCCCTCAGGGGGCAGCCAGATAACACGGGACAAAGAAGCAGCAGGTTATGACAGTGGCCAGTGAAGCAGGAGGCTGGGATAGGTCCATCACTTACCAGATAAAGACATCAGGTTGTTGTTGATGACGTACAGCCATGTACACTTCCTCGGGAACAGCTAAAGGGGGAATTAAACAAATGTAAAATCACTGTATAGTTAGGACATTGGTTCTTGAAGGAGGCAGTGAGTAGGAGTGTTTGCTCCCTTTGCTTGAAAAGCTATTGTCCAATTATAGAGCAAGAGCACTGGACTCTTGCTAGACTACTGACTATCCCTGAGGTCACCACAAAAAACTTGTGAGGAAGCTGCTTTTAGCCAAACACCCACAAAATATGAAACCATTTGTCTTTATATATTAGACTTGCTGACTGACATATCTTTTAAGAAGGGCCTATAATAAGCTGCTGTCTGTTTTGTAATCTTTCTAAAGAGACTATTGATGGCATTTTCTTCCTTCCACCTTGTATGTGTATGGTTTTAAACGTGTTTCTGGTGCTTTTGTTGCTTCTGAATAGTACAGCACTTTGACATTTATTCTTTACATGACAGGTGCCATATAAATAAAGTTCATTCATGCATTCAGAAGCATATCTGGCTAACTTAACAGTAGCTAACAGTAGTAGCAGAGTGTTACTTTAAAGGCCAAAGAGCATTGACTATCTGCATTATTTTAAGGGGTGACATTCACTGTCTATTATTTTCCTGGTGACTTTTTACATGGGAGCTAACAACTTTAGCCTTTTAGCACAATAACGACTCTTTTCACCAGATTCTTGTTTTAAAAAACAAATCAACAGGAATCACTATGTCAGCAGTTAACTGCGCCCTGATAAAATCCACCACTGACAGTGTGACAGTCATCTGTTTTAGAAATGAGAAGTCTGCTTTTGTCTATCTCAGTCTGAAATCAAATCATCCTTGGGTGTCAAATGTAAAAAACTCCCTTCATGTGATTCAGAGATATCACAGTCACGAGACTGGGCATCATGACTGTCATCAAATCGAATCATTTCATTCTTGAGGCACTGTTGTAACTTTAAACTGCATATGTGTTGTCTTAGAACGGTAACTACGGGGGGCGGGGCTTTGTGATCAATAAATACTGTACATCGTTTTTAACAAATCCTCCGTCTTAGATTTTAGCTGCTGGTACCTGCTCCATTGTAGCTTCATGTAGCTCATTCAGATTCAGCGTATAGATGCCATCCTCTGTCCCAAAGATCAGATACTGATCTAGAGGGGAAAAATAAAATAATATGAAGCACTGGTTTTAAGAGAACACGTCAATTCTGTGTGTTTGTGTACCATAATTAATGCGTGAAGCTTTACCTTTGGTGTCTGGATGAATCCATGAAGTGGCACAGTTGATCTTCAGTGGACAGCCATCAAACACTTTAGAGAAACAGGCTCCCATCTGAAATGAAAAGGCAGCATGGCTCAGAACAGGCAGCCTCTGGCTCAGTGAAGCGCTAAATGTCAGCCAGGGTTTAATGATCTGAAGCTGAGCTGAGCAGCAGCAACCACAAAGCAGAAAGCTCTGTGGACCCCAAATATCTACAGAATGTACAGCAGCAGCAGCTCAGACGAGTTTAATAACAGTGTCCATGAAACCAGGCCAGCGGAAAGACGTGAGGGACAATACATATGATTCACTCACCAGCACTTTAGGAGTGGGAGGCAGACCGTTGATAGCTGGTTTCTGAGGAAGAGTGAGGAAACAAAAAACAATAAAGTAATGTAGATCCAGAGTACACACACACAAAACACCAACCGTTTTCAATTTAGCTGCTTAGATTAGCTCCAGTCAAACAAAAAACAATATGGGCTGCTTTCTATTGTGTCTGTCAAACTCGGTTAAATGTTCAACACGAGTGGACGCCAAATTTCCCTCTTTAACTGTTACCGCTTGGATCTCACGAGGGAAAAGACACCATATTTGAGGTTTCAGTGCAAACTCAGCCAACTAGTTGGAGACACTCCACATATAAAATACAGACTCGTAAACCACAGATTAAATTTTGATCCTAAAACCAACTGAAACTGAAGATGAGTGGAGCGTGGCTGTCACGACTGACATACATATTTGAACGTATTATGTCTTGCAATATCTTCAGACTCACAGGAAATTCCTTTTTCTCCTTCCGGTGCTGTCGGTTGGGTGGTGCCCTGGGACTGCCTCCATTCACACTGTCATCCGAGTCGTTATCTGTCCAACGACATTTGTGGTGTAACTATTAATCACACTGTCAGGCACGCAGAATTTACATCCAAAGATTACAACATTTACATCAAGGTCCCTTACCTTTACATTCAGATTTACTGAGAGCTTGCAAAAATAAAACCAGTGCTCATTTAGAGACCCGCTCGGTTTCAGATGACAGAAACTAACGAAAGGAAATTGCACGTAAATATTCAAAACACTGATGCTCACCAGGATCAGAGGCATGGGACAAAAGGCCGGGACTGCTGACGCTTGCAGAGAGGTAATCTGGAGACGAGTGCTCCACCTTGTTGCCCTGCTCAGGTGTGCTCTGTCTGCGAGCCACCTGGCTCGGTCCGTTCTCAGAGTTAGGGAATCTCCGAACCGTCAGAGACCTCTCATCGTTAAGGCCAAGCTCCTCAGATGAGCTGTTTAATCTCGGCTGAGAAAGAGAAAGAGTGAAACAATCTGCAAAAATACAAACAGTAAAAAACAAACAAACAAACATGTAAATCATTTTTGGTCTCACCTTTGGCGGCAGAGGAGGAGGAACCCCTGGCTTGATGGTTGACCTGAAATGGAGATTTTTTATTTAAAAAGATGTAAACTACAGCAATGAATGACGAAATCTTAATGTATTGACGTCACTCACAGCTCCACTTCTTCAAAGGCATCTTCAAGGTGAGCGATGTGTCCCCTGCAGAAAACAGACACAGTAATCAGTGTGGAACATAAGACTCATCAGAGCTCAGGAGGCGTGTTAATGGTGTAAATGTTTGTGTAAAATCCCTCCTTAGAGATAATGAGAGTATGACTCTAAGGAGAAGAATCGTAATACTGAAACCGAGCATCATGGAATGGAAACCACAAGAAAAATACTTCTAAAGCTGCATTCAAGGTATATTTCTGTCTTGCCAAACAGGATGTTGCACTTATCATCACTGACTATGTCCACTATGATAATAGTGGGCAGGATGATCGTGACATGAAATTTTCTCCGTGAACATGAAATACTAGAAGATCTATATGTATGTTGATGCAATTCATTGCTCACCATGCAAAACATGTGCACATCATTGCAGGTATTTACCCTAAATTATGGGTAAAAAGCTGTTAAAACTATTGTGCCTGTATCCAGCTCCCTTCCAGTCTTACTTCTCGTTTTGTTTGTGCAAGAAATCTTTTCCTTGTTTTCTATCAGATGAATGTGTGAATACAGTAGTTATTTTCCTGTCCCTTTCTACATTGCACTGTTCTACCTGCCTGTCTGAGTCACATGTATGCAGCAGGATGCACAGTTTGGATCTACAGCTATCATCATACCAAACATGGTGAATGGAGAGGTGTCAGGGAGGGTGATTTATGGACGTGGTGGGAGCTAAACCTCACTGAGAAAAGGGTGGGGGACCAGGCGAGGGGTGGATGGCTTAGAGTTTACAGCGCACACAGTGTTAGTGTTACCGTTGGAACAATTCGTCCTCAACGCTTTTGAGAAGGCTCCTTGATGTGAAAGAGAGACAGACAGCCACAGGAGGACAGAGAGAAGAAGTGGAAGGAGAAAAACAGTCAAAAGCACATGGACAAGTGAGAGGGAGCCAAAAAAAAAACATTTTAAGTGCAGGTGGGGACAGTGAGTTCATGCACAGACACAGGTTAGCTTCAGTGAACAAGCTGGTTAAAGTGAGAGACAGTGAGGAGCATCAAAAAGAAAATGTATTGACATTTAGTGTCAACAAGGATATCAGATTACAGAATTAAACTAATGTATTTTACCACCGATACTTCATGCAGCTTTACATTTTGTGTTTGTTAATAGTACAACTGATTCCAAAAGAGTCGGGACGCTGTGTAAGGCATAAAACACAAATGATGGACGGGGCACACTTCATAAAACTGTTGTTGGTAAATACAGTTTGTTTGCAAATGGTTGCATTCTGTTTTTATTTACGTCTTAAACAACGTCACAACTTTTTTTGGGGAATCGAGGATGTAACAGATTCAAAATATGTAAAATAACTACAGCAACAAAACTTTAACTGCGTGTGTTTCCTTTCTTAGGATGAATCTCAAGAGATGCATCCATCTAATACATAAACCAGGTCCAGATCGAGAGAGAGAGAGAAAGAGAGAGAGAGAGTGAGGGGGGGTAAATAGGAGCAGTTCCCGTGACAGCAGTTTCCATGGATTACCTGGTTGTTATTCCTCCCTCTGCAAATGGACTCCACGGGGAAGGGAAGTCATTATCTTTACTCACATCCTGTGGAAAGCCACACACACACACAAAAATAGATTTTTCAAAAACCTGCATTTATAAATTTGCAGATATCCTTTTTCTACATGCAATAAAATTAAGTGATTAGTGGTTGAATGTTGATTAAACTAAATACAACTATTACCATTTCAGAATGAGCTTCAGTTTCCTTCCGGAGCGGTGGTTCAAACTGGAGCTTGTCGACTGTAAATGAAAAAATCTAATTTAGCTTTTCGATCATCTTGCACACACCTTAGGCACTAGAGGGCATCAGCGCCCAACACTTCAAGACACACAAAGCCTTGGGAGTAGCACCCTTGTGCATTAGTAGCGGCCAAGAGCATTGGTAAACACGCTCAGTCCATTCTTAACAAAAAAAGAAAAAGAAATCACTTGTAAGAATAAACCAAAAGCAGATCAACTCCATTACAATGTACCTGCCAAAACACCACAGAGGTCCTCTGCAGATTTATTATGCCGCTATGTATATGTTTGGTCTGGAGTCTGATGAGTTGGTCACCAAAGACAAACACAGATTACACTTGACACTAACCAGATCTGCTCAGTTTGGGGAAAATATTGGTGCGAGAGCAAGAATTACATATAAATCACAGAACAGATTCGTCTGAGTTTAGTTTTGAGGTCACATTCTTTCAAACTGTTGATCTCATACAGGAGATTGGTTTAGTGTCCAGTGTAAACATGGTGTGATCCTGCTGTAATAATGAAGGCGAATAAATCAACCGACCTGCCAATAAATACTCCCACATAATCAGCTTCTCATTAACAAAGAAACTTTGTATTCAAGAATTCAAACCACAGATTTGTGTGTTTTTCTGCTCGAGGAATGCTGATAATGTGGAGGTGCTGCAGCATTTAAAACACTGATAACAACGAGGAGGTGAGTCACCAACATACAGAGAAACATTTTGAGCAAGTGAAGTTGTTGAATCAGGTGAGACGCGAGTCAAACTTTACTTCCTTGTTAAGATCTGATTAGTCATTACAACGTTATTTTATTTCAGTCAGTCTTACAGGAACCAAGATGTCACAATGTTTCAAAATATTCGAGCTAAAGGAACTGTAAGTAATCACCCCGTGCAGAGGAGCTCACCTTATTAGTGCCACTTAAATCTCAAACACAATGTTCTGTTATGTGCTACATCATGATCCTGTTTCTCAGGAAGTCTTAGGAGTGAGCTGGGGAACAAACACACACTGTCTCACTACACTGTCACTGACCTGCAGCCCCCCTGTGTCCCTCAGTGAAGCTAGGACTTGAGCCTGGCCCTCCTTGGACTGTCCCATTGTTTGCTTCATGCAGGAGGGAAAGTCAGACGTAATTGTGAGAAATAGAGATTACAACTAAACAGGAAGTGAATCTTGCACAAACGATCAAAGAACGGACAAGCACAAAACACAATGAAGCTACAAATAAAGACATCAAAAACATGTATGTTACGTGCATGTCAGTGCCCTCGACTAAGGCATTCACTGCTTTGCACCGGTCTTGTTACATAGGATGGGTTAAAGGGAGAGTTTAGTCCCAGATCAAAAATTTTGGGGCGTCCCTTTGAAATTCAAGTAATGAATTTCCCTACGGGCAACAATAATGGATAACTTAACGTAAATATAACACACTTCCAACAAAGACACATATCTCAACACTGGACTGTTACAACATCAACCTAAGATGATGATATGAGAAACACACACTTCAGACACGACACAGCTTTCAACTCTATCTAGAACGACTGATGGCAACACAGACACACAACAACTTCCCTGAAGGGGGACAATCTATTAAGCTGGATCCTCTGCCAAATTCAGTTCCAACAACTGTTGACTGGAAACCAAATTCTTCAAGAAACCTTTATGACCCCTTCAGACAAGCTATTACACATTATTCATTGAGTAAAACAATGAGCGACAGTGAACTTGCTACTAAAAATTATCGCACAACACAGAAGCATCGTGGATTTCTACTACATCCACTTTCTCTTCCGTGAATCCCCGGGCTATTTTTACACACACTACCGCATGCTGTGGTCTGGAAAAGTGCCAGGGACTGCTTCAGGATTACTGGGATGACCCTCAGACAAGCCGCCAGAGCTCTATCAGGCTAAACAGCCGGGGTGACTGACACGCTGACCAATGACAGGACAGACACAAGGCAGGGGGGTTGGGTCTTGGTGATGGGTTTGGGCTTTTTGTTCACTTACAGTCAATCTCTGAGCGCGTCCTCTCGGCTCGGGCGTGTTTGTTGGTAGAGCGGATGGTGTGTCTGACTGCAGAGAGGGGCTGGAACAAAGAGTGAAGAAGACAGAGATTTAAAGATAAGCAAATAGGCTTTTACAGTGGGAGCAGCACTTGGCAAGACAAGTGGGTGAAGTGTTATTAAATTATGAAACAACAATGCTGCATTGCTGCGAGTCATTTGGCACAATCATGATTTTACTCTTATGAAATAATCTGGAGAAACAACTTCCCAAGCAGAACTGAGAGCTACTTTTTACATCATCACATTATTATGCATCCCAGAGGCTGTTTGTTTGCAACAAGCTCCATTGCTTGCAGTCAATAGCCTTCAGGGTTTTTTCATTCATCGCGGCCAACACAGTGCTACTGCTGTCAGGGGGGAGAAATAGCACAATGGTCTTTTAAAAGGCACTGGTACCACCTCTTTGGCTGCCACATAGATGTGACGTTGATTCCAGTTGGAATAATAATGTCGATGGAGAGAATCAAGAAGAGGGGGAAGGGAAGTTTTAGGGGAACATGGAAATAAACTTCAGCGAAGCTCACCTTTTATCTTTTACTGTCACGTTGCTGAGAAAAACGTGCTAATATTGACATTCACTGTTGATAGTCTGTCAGTGTTTGCATGAAAGATATTTGTTAAGAAAGATGAAAGATTTATTATCGTGAACATTTTCCTGCAGCCAGACAGTCAAAATGGAGCACATTTATTATATTTCCAGGTTTATACTTTCAAAAAAGTTGTCGGTTCTCATCTTCTTATCTCTGATCGGTTCTTTAAGGCCTTTCAACTTCCTTCCTAGTTTATTAAAGCAAAAGCCAATTTTCCCACAATCTGTTTTCAACAAAACAATACAGTCTGTTTTTTAAGTCATTACCTCAAGGTCATCATCGTCCACCTCGCTGTAATGCTGGTGGTTGTCCGGGTTGTTCATCTTATCAAGGAGGTCAACAGCGAGCCTCCTCGTCAAACCCGTCTGGGCCACGTACACATGCTGCAATAAAACAAGACAGAAACTGATGCATAGTTTGAGAACAATAGTTCATACATCTCTAATCTCACAAACAAGGTCCATGCAACCAGGAAGATTAACATTCCTACAGGAATGATATCAAACTCCCTAGTTTCACTGTTATAGAGTAATTAAACTGTCTGCATTAATCATCAGATTCCTGGACCATTAGGAGGAGACACCTTTCCTCAGAGACATGCACAGTGTTAATGATGAAAGAAACTATCTTTTAAGAAGCAGCAGAACTGTCTGCTTCTTCAATCAGTTTCAATCTACGTCTGTGAGCATTAAGATTTATTACCGATAGAAGTTTTTCTGCAGTGGGTCTCTTCTTTGGGTTCTTTGTCAAAGATACTTTGACAAAGTTATGGAAGGCGGTGGACCTGGAGAACAAAATCACTGTTTTAATACGATCATCTTTATTTACGTAATCCCAGAATAGCACACTGAATAATCTGAGTAACTCACCATTTGTTTTTGTCTTTTAGCTTCGGAGGCTGGAAGCTGCTCTTCGACATCAAAAACAAAGCTCTACGGAAGAACAAAAAACATGGATCAAGACTGGTTTCGACAGACTTAACTAAGTCGAAATGGTCTGCAACTTCTTCTAATACAACCCTAAACATTTTTTTTTTACATGATGACCATTCAAGCAACCGAAGACGTGATCAAACATGAGAACGCTGACAAGAGCTGAAAGTAGCCCAAGTATCATCTGAGGAAGCTCTGACTGGTCGTTTTTATGGAAAGTGGAACATACCTCATTGGATGTAGGTCAAACATCGGAGGCTGTAGCTCGGCCAGCTCTATGGACGTGATGCCAACAGCCCAGATATCACACAGCTGGTTGTAACCACCATTCTTTTCCACTGCTGCTACTTCTGGAGCCATCCTGCACATATTCAGGACAAGAATTGATGACGACATATCAAAAAAAACATGATGAAAGGTTGAGAAAACCACTGAAACTAATGAGATTGAAAATGCATATGATTTTAGGTCAGAAAACATGTCTGAAAGAAGCCTTGCACTTCCTGAAATAAACTGGCTCTTCTAAGATAATTAGTCATCCTGGAAGTGGAGGTGATTTTAATAGTCAGGATCAGCAGAGGTGCCAAGGACTCAATGTCTCACTCACAAACACTTCAGCGGCTCTGGGGATTTGAACTTGTATCTTTAAGGTGACGCACGTCTCTAACCACCTTTTCACCACAAACCAGATTCTATTAGATAAAATGTAGTCAAACAGACAGCTGACTGGAAAACGTTTCAGTATCTGATTGCCAGTATTGAATCAATGCATCTCTGACTAAAACTGGAACCTATTCAACATGGCCTGTCAAAGGCAGAATGGCTTATTTGATGAGGGCGACACACTCACCAGTAAGGTGTTCCAATGAAGGACTTTCTTTTGGCAATGGTGGCTGTTATTTTGGCTGCGACTCCAAAGTCAGCTGTAACGAGGATTGACAGGGCCTTTCAGGTTATGTAATCCACATATGACTGAACACTACAGAGGTGTTCAAGTCCTTGAGAATTAAGACGCTAAAGAGCAACTTACCTAACTTCACATCTCCGTTGTCTGTTAGAAGGATGTTGGCCCCCTGTTAAAAAGAATCCCATTAACATTTTTTTCCCCTCAAGAGCACACATACAAGAGACAATCATATTTTAGTTTCATGTGATCGATGCTTGAAGCACTGAGGTGAGCTGTGTTGTCAAACTGGTTTAAAACAAAGTCTCAATCACATGTTCACGTTTCTCAGTAACATCTGGTCTTGAACTGCTGCTCTGTTACTGATCTGACTGGCAGTAAAGTTGCACTACTATCACAGCTTTTTGACAGCTCAACTCTGTGTTTCTGTTGGCTGTGAGTGACACTGTCTCTGGTAGCATCCTGCGGTGAGAGTAGAGGAAACAGGAAGTGCTTGCTGCGTAGAGCTGAGTAAAGATAATAGGTCCAGCCCTGACCTTCTGTGATAACACATGAGAGTGAGGCTTCAGACTGCATGTGTACACCGGGCACCATCGGCTTCACTTCAACCTCAAAACCTCACTAAATGACACTATTGGCCACCGCTTTAAAATGAGAACATAATGAGGTTACGCTTTCCTGTGACTTGAGTTCACACCTCTGCAGAGCTGCTCCATCAGAGACGTGTCAGACCTCCGGACTGCAGGCTGAGCTACAGCTGCTTCTTTTAGTCTTTGTCTTTCTCTAATGTTTTGAGCTTTATATCTTATAGATTTGAGTGCTAATCTGTCTGTGCTGGCATGAAGCAAAGCATCTGAGTGTGATACATGTCAATGGGCCTGATGTGAATAAAATCAAGGCGAAAAGAACAAAAACAAAAGATAAAAGATAAGATACCTTGATGTCACGGTGCATCTTGCCCTTGCTGTGCAGATATCCCAAACCCTGAAAAGGAAATCAAGATGTTTTCTGAGTTGAGTTCAAACTGAAACTTAATTCAATAAAAGATTTAAAAGTGTAATCACCTGTATGGTCTCTCTGCAGACGTACGCTATCTGAAGCTCTGAGAGAGGTCCTGTCACTATAACAACACAATGCATTTCATGTTTGCAGGGTAAGGATTGAGGCAGAGATGGATTTTACGATGTATGAACAGTTCTTAAAACCCTTTTTATGACTCACCATGATAAATGTCTTGCAGAGATCCTCCACCGCAGTACTCCATACATATCCAAAGCTTCTCTCGACTGATGAAATCAGAGAAAATTAGTTAGGATCGGCTGCTTTGACAGTTAGCGACACACACTAACAATCATTATGCGGGTCGTTACTTAAAAAATGTAATGTATGACACATTACCTGCATTTTTCTTAAAGTAAGGCATTGCTAATACTTATATTACTTTTGCATTACTCCACAGCATTGTCTGAGATGCATTGTCACGTAACTGACAACCAAGAATATGGGCACAGGCACACCAAACCAACATCCAAGAACTAGGAGTGACAAAGTCTGACTGTCCCGCCTCCTGTCGCCTCTCTCTCTGCCAGAAAGATGCACTGAAACACATTGCAAAGACCAACTAGCTTATATACACCGATCAGGCATAACATTATGACCACCTGCCTAATATTGGGAAGGTTCCCCTTGTGCAGCCAAAACAGCTCTGACCTGTCAAGACATGGACTTAAGACCTCTGAGGGTGTCCTGTGGTGTCGAGCACCAAGGCACACGGTGGGTGTCAAGTGGCATTCACATGAGTGCCAGCACCCAAGGTTTCCCAGCAGAACATCGCATTGTGATGAGATGATCAATGTTATTCACGTCACCTGTCGGTGGTTTTAATGTTGTGGCTGATCGGTGTATATATATATTGAGAATATGTCTGATATAAACAAATGGCACTGGCGAAGAGGCAGTGGGTAAAAATAAGAAGAAACCGTGCTAAATGGGTTATATCATGGCTTATGAGACAGGCTCAAGGGGCTTTCCCTTTCTTCCATTGCTCTTCACATGTACTCATTCACTTCGCTGGACAACTAATCAGAGTTATTTATCTAACCGACATGCTGAAAAGCTGCCAACAACAGCTGAGCAGTGCCTACACTTTGGGACACACTGCACGTACTAGGCCCCAGGGCCACAGATGCTCACCAACGGCCCCAACGTTGGCTGACGACCGACCATCGGTCTGGTGTATGAGGGCCCTAAAAACATTAATCTTTATACCCACATATCAGCCCCTTTTCTTCTCTGCTCTTTAATAACATAATACCACAAAGCCGACAGCTATAAACTAAAGTCAGATAGTCCAGCTTTTTGGGCGCGCTAGTATTTTGACGATTGCGAAACAATTGATATAGAGTTTATGGCGTCTGTAGTTGAGTGAACTGGATGACACAAGAGGGTTGACTAAAAGAATGATGTCATCCTTCTGACAAAAAGCTAAAAATAAAACCTTGTGACTGTGATCAAACTGTGACATTTGGCTAGCACAGTTGATACCGCGCACTGCCCCAGATACCCAATCACATCTGTGCCACTTTTCACACCTTTCATCTGGACATGGAAATGATTTCAAGTCAGGAACTTCCCCAAATAAAAATGTGGTTCTTTTAATACAATTAATCTAGTTTTACAATAATTAATGCATGGTGTGTTGCTCATTAACATTTTACAGTAACCATTTGCGCGCGGTGTGGCGAGACTGTACCAAGACATTCCTGCTGGGATTAGACGTTCATCTCTCTGGACTAACAGCCATATAAAAACAGATCACAGGCTCATATTCCAGTTAAACCTGCTGGAAGTCGGAGGCAGTGGTGGGCGGACCGGCACTACTTCCTCTCAGATAGCAGCCACAAAACATAGGCTGCATTAAAACATGAGTGCTGCATCCTGGCACCGAAGGGCCAAGTCAGCACCAGTCAGCCAGGTTCAATAGTTTGAGTCATACTTTCACACACACAGGTGTGACTAAGTAATTAAAGACGTCATGTGAGTTTCAGGCAGCGGCTCATTAAATGCTTTTGACAGTAACATATGAATTCCACAAATGTAAGAGCTCAGACTGGCTGTGAAAGAGGAGAAAATACAGTGTAAAATGACAAAGCAGGAGTATTTTAAGCTGGCTCTTACCAGAGGTAGCTCCCAAAGTAGGCCACAATATTGTGGTGCATGCATTCCTTCACCATGAAGATTTCCTGCTGTATGATGGAAAAGTCATCCCCTGGAAACCGAGGGAGAAATCACACACACATGGACAAAAAATTATATTTTCATTTTCTGTGCAGGGGCTTTTTTCATTTTAAAATGAGATATTTTCCATTTGTATATAAACACCTCACAAAATGATTGCAGGCATGAACACTACAACATTTTGGGATAACAATTTGGGTTCTCTTTCATAATATTTCGTTCGATGTCTCACTATGGGATGCACGCCTCGCTGCAGCCCTCAGAAGCATTAATCTCATTACGCCAATCCTGATTGGCTGGTGAAACGTGTCCGTCCGCCTCAGGTAGTCCCCTCTACCTTAAATAGCGCATGCGGACGGCACCACGTCATTCAAACACCTCTTCTCACTCGGAGCATATCTCACGTCCAAGGCTAGCTAGCTAAACTGTCCACAGGCGGACCTTATTTAGCTTCCGTCGCCGGGCGCTACTAGCTTTTTGGATATCTTTTTCTGTGCTTCATCGATCACACCAGATCGAACCAGTGCTTTCCTTGCTCTCCACAGCTTGGCCAGCACTGTCCTCGACGCCCCACCACGGCAGTTCGAGCACCGAGTATTAGCACACCAGCTAATTTTTCGGCTTCTTCACGTTAGCACACCAGCTAACTGCCTCGACTCCCCGCCTGCACACCAGCTCGCGAGGAATGGAGGCTAAATCCCCTCACACCAGAGGGCACGGAGACTCTGGGGCCCGACTCTGTCGTTGCGGGAATAAGATATCGAGTACGGATCCACACCAGGTCTGCTCGAGCTGCCTGGGGCTGCAACACGCCCGGCTAGCTATCGACGTCCCCGGCTCGTGTCAACACTGTGCGGTGTTCACCGTCAAGAGTCTCCGCAGACGGCTAGCCCGCCAAGCTAGCTTGTCTGGACATGACCCCTATCTCCCTCCCGGCGGCCCCGCCGTCGAAGGCGGAGAGGAGATGGAGGTCGCTGCGGTGGCGATGCCGGAGGCTAGCGCCAGCTGGGGCTCCCAGCTCGACCTAGCCGCGGATCCCCCGCAGGAGGAAGACGTCCTGGAACTGGACTATGGGGACGATGACGATGGCGCCTCGGAACTCCTCATCTCAGAGGATGAAGAAGAGGACGACATCTTCATCACTCCGGCCCGGGCTGCACAGCCCGCGGCCTCCGTCGCCTCTCGGGATGGAGATGAGAGTAGCACACCAGCTTCTCCCCTCCCCAGCTCGGACCTGCTCGACGTGTGCAAACGCGCTGCTGCCCGACTGGATATCCCCTGGCCCGCTGTCGTAGCTGAGACCACCAGATCCCGCTACGAGGGGAAGAAATTGCCCTTGGCTAAGAGTGCGACGAAGCAACGTCTCCCTGTCTTCCCAGAGCTGCTGGATGAGGTGGCGCGCTCATGGAGAGACCGCCCTTACAGCAGCAGGAGCCCGATCCCCGGAGCCTCGTCCCTCGACTGTGAAGCGATGGAGAGCCTGGGTCTGCTCCGCATGCCTCCGATGGAGCCACTCGTTGCAGCGCACCTTCACCCACGGCTGTCAGCGGTGTCCTCCCGGAGCCCCAGCCTGCCATCCAAGTCTGACCGTTTTCAGTCAACTCTGACTGAAAAGGCATACAAGGCGGCGGCGCTTTCGGCCAGAGCGCTCAATGTCCTCTCCCTGCTCACGGCTTATCAGGCTGAGTTATGCGAGGATTTTGTGCAAACTCAGGACCCAGCTACGTGGGAGGAGATACCGGTCATCACCGACCTGTGCCTCCGTATCCAACGCTGTGCGGTCCAGGCCACGGGAAGGTCGATGGGGGCAATGGTTCTGCAGGAACGAGCGCGGTGGCTCAACCTCGCCAACCTGTCAGACAGAGAGAAGGACGACGTCCTGGACATGCCCATTGTCCCGGAGGGGATTTTTGGTTCCGCGTTGGCTTCGATGCAACGGCGGTGTGAAGCCAAAAAGAAGGAAGACGAAGCTCTCCAGCTCTGCCTCCCTCGAAAGCCCCAAGCTCCCTCTCCGCCTGCACAGCGGAAAACCTTCGCGCAGGCTGCTGCCCAAGTTTCGCAGTTTAAAATACCTAAACTGTCGAAACCCCGGCCCGCCCCACCTCCCCTGCCCAGCCGGGCCGGCTGGTCCAAGAAACCCTCGGCCCCGGCTGCAGCTCCGCCGGCACAGCCCGCGCAAGCTGCCACTAACCAGGCCAGGAGGAAGAAGAGAGCGGCCTGAAGGCTCCTCTCTTCACCGGTGATGCAGCTGGAAGTTCCCCGTTCTCCAGCTCCACCTGTTCGGCTTTCGAGCGTGCGCTCAGGGGCCCCCCACGCCCCCGTCTCCCAGCTGCCACGGACCTTGCCAGAGCAAGCCGGGAGAGACGGACATTTGACGGCAGAGGGTTCAGCAGTTGCCCCTCACTCATGTCCACAAGCACGCACACACACACAAGTTTTCATAAAGAAAATAAATTGTGTTCCGCTGTCGCATCCAGGCCGAGTGCCGAGGGCGCAGCTAATAAAAAAAGCCAAAACTATCAGAATAAGCAGCGCGGTGGCGACATCCGCTGTCCCCCCTCGGCGGAAAGCTGCGGCTTTTCCCGTGGGGGGGGCTGTGGGGTCCCCGCTGCTGCGCTGTCCTCCCGGGCGGAATTGCACAGCACCGCCCGGGAGCCATGTCACTACTCCACCAAGGGAGAGCCCCACCGCACCGCGGCTGGAGCCTCTCATGGTGGAGGGGCTGCGGTGCGTGTCCACTCTCTCCCTCAGATGCGAGAGATGGGCCGCGCTCGCAGCTCCACCCTGGGTGTTGAGGACGATCGCGAGGGGATACAGGCTGCAGTTCTCAGCTGTTCCTCCGCGATTCGCCGGTATAATACACTCCCAGGCTCAGGGAGAGTCAGCTCGCGTTTTACAGGAGGAAATCCTCTCACTGTTAAACAAAGGAGCAATTTGTGTCGTCCCTCCCGCACAGTGTCAGAGCGGTTTTTACTCCAGGTATTTTCTGGTCCCCAAACGGGGGGGGAGCGGTATTCGCCCTATCCTGGATTTACGTGCTCTGAACAAATATCTCAGGAAATACAAGTTCAGGATGCTTACGCACGCATCCCTGCTGCGCCTTGTGAGACAGAACGATTGGTTCACTTCTGTCGATCTGAAAGACGCGTATTTCCATATCCCGATTTATCCTCCCCACAGAAAGTATCTGAGATTCGCTTTCCAAGGGAGCTGTTACGAGTACCGCGTGCTCCCTTTCGGTCTGTCATTAAGCCCGAGGGTGTTTGTGCGGTGCACAGAAGCGGCAATAGCCCCGCTGAGACGGCAGGGCATCCGCTTGGCCACATATCTGGACGATTGGCTGCTGTTGGCACAGTCGGAGCAGGAGGCCAGGGCGCACACGCGTATTCTCACACGTCACCTAATCGATCTGGGTTTCGTGATAAACGCGGAAAAGAGCATGCTATCCCCAGCGCAGGGCATAATCTTTCTGGGATTATCTCTGGACTCGGTGACTTTCACAGCGCGCCTCTCGGCGGAGCGGGTGAAAAATTTCAGGGCATGTCTCGCGCTCTTTCATCCAGGCAAATCTGTTCAATTCAGATTGTGTCTTCGATTACTCGGGCTGATGGCGTCTGCCATTCTCGTAGTCCATCTTGGTCGCCTCCACATGAGGGAATTCCAGCTTTGGGTGGCCTCATGCGGGCTAGATCCCGTGCGTCATGGCGCACGGAGGATACTGGTCACACCAGGGTGCGCCAGGGCGCTGCGCCACTGGCGCGTCCCGTCCTTTCTGACACAAGGGGTGCCCATGGGCTCCGTCTTGTCCAGGAAGGTGGTCACTACGGACGCCAGCCTGACGGGCTGGGGCGGAATTCACGAGGGCCGGTCTGTGAGGGGCCACTGGAGTGTGGACCTCCAGCGGTCTCACATAAATTTTCTGGAACTGTCAGCGGTGTTCCTCTCCCTGAAACATTTCCTTCCGTCTCTCACGGGTCATCATGTCCTGGTGAGGACGGACAATACGACGACAGTGGCGTACATCAACCGTCAGGGGGGGTTACGCTCCCGTCGGTTGTACATGCTGGCACGCAAACTGATCCTGTGGAGCTGCGGTCGTCTCCTCTCCCTGAGAGCGACGCACGTCCCAGGAGCCCTGAACACAGGCGCGGACCTGTTGTCCAGGGGCGCGCCAGTATACGGGGAGTGGACTCTACACCCGGAAATTGTGGAACAGATATGGGGCCGTTACGGTCGGGCCACGGTGGATCTGTTCGCGTCGAGAGGAAACGCGCAGTGCGCGCTGTTTTACTCTCTGCGCAGCATGGATGCTCCCCTCGGCGTCGACGCACTAGCGCACGCCTGGCCGCACGAGCTTCTTTACGCGTTCCCCCCCCTGGCCTTGATACCCCCCACTCTGTCCAGAGTGAGGGAGCACGGCCACGCACTGATTTTGATAGCTCCGCATTGGCCTGCGATGCATTGGCTGGCGGAGATATATCGGTTGCTGTGCGCTCAGCCCTGGCAGCTCCCGCTGCGCAGGGACCTGCTATCGCAGGGGGGGGGGGCGGTCTTCCACCCGCACCCAGAACGCATGGCGCTGTGGGCTTGGCCCCTGAGTGGCTCAGTCTGTCAGCTGTGGGACTCTCACAGCGCGTGATTTCCACCATACAAAGTGCTCGAGCCTCCTCCACTAGGTCCCTGTATGACTGTAAGTGGAGAGTGTTTGAGGGGTGGTGTCACAGAAATGGCCACATTCCCTTTCAGTGTCCAGTAGGAGTGATATTATCATTCTTGCAGGACCTGATTGACAAACGAAAAGCCTTCTCCACGGTTAAGGTGTACTTGGCAGCTATCGCCGCCTGTCACGTGGGGTTTGGAAAGCAAACAGCGAGCCAGCACCCGCTGGTTTGCCGTTTTATGAAGGGAGCGCGCAGGCTTCTCCCCGTGTCCAGACCACTGGTACCACCATGGGATCTGGCTGTGGTTCTGGAGGGTCTTAAAGGACCTCCCTTTGAGCCACTGGAGGGAGCAGACTTGAAACACGTGTCTCTCAAGACAGTGTTGTTACTGGCTCTGGCTTCGGCTAAACGGGTTAGTGACATCCATGCGCTTTCGGTGCATTCGTCATGCGCTCAGCTCTTCCCGGGGGATGTAAGGATGATTTTGAAGCCCAACCCGGCTTTTGTGCCTAAGGTGGTCGGCTCAATTTCTCCTATTGACCTTGTGGCCTTTGCTGCTTCACCAGGAGAGCAGCGGTCACATGCGTTGTGTCCAGTCCGTGCGGTGCGCACTTACATGGATAGGACAAAGGGTTTCAGGAGGAGCGATCAGCTGTTCGTCTCCTGGGCTAATCCTCATAAGGGAAAACCTATCACAAAGCAGCGCCTATCCCACTGGGTGGTGGAGGCAATTGCTTTGGCGTATACGAGTCAGGGTTTGCAGCCACCTGTGGGCCTGCGAGCGCACTCGACTCGGGGTTTGGCCGCATCCTGGGCCTTATTCAGGGGAGTTTCTGTTCAGGACATCTGTGCTGCAGCGAGTTGGTCCTCGCCTCTCACTTTTGTCCGCTTCTATAAGCTGGACGTCTCCGCGCCGTGCGTGGCACGCGCGGTTTTGCTGTCCTGATTGGAACAGAGTACTTTTCCCTGTGGGTTGGTGGACGTTAGGTAAGCTTGTCTGGCAATACGGGAGCTACCACATCCCATAGTGAGACATCGAACGAAATATTATGAAAGAGAACTTAAGGTTATTTACATAACCCCGGTTCTCTGAGTAATATGAGTGAGATGTCTCACCAGACATCCCTTCTTGCTTGGGCGAGTGAGAAGAGGTGCTTATCTTGAATGACGTGGTGCCGTCCGCATGCGCTATTTAAGGTAGAGGGGACTACCTGAGGCGGACGGACACGTTTCACCAGCCAATCAGGATTGGCGTAATGAGATTAATGCTTCTGAGGGCTGCAGCGAGGCGTGCATCCCATAGTGAGACATCTCACTCATATTACTCAGAGAACCGGGGTTATGTAAATAACCTTAAGTTATGATTCATCTGCAAAACCCACAAAAATAAAATTTATGTTTCTGACACGAGAGCAAACCTTGAATTTGAAACGTTGACAAAAATAACCACTCAAAGCATTTCAGATGAGGCAAAGGTTGTGTACGACTTGAACTTTTAGAAAAAAAACCTCAAATCTTTCCTTTTAGTTTGCCAAACTCAAGACCACAGAACAAAGTCTTCCCATAATCCCCTCTGAATATACGGTTCAATATCAAATACAGCAGATTATAGGACAGCCAATCACAATAGAAGGAACACCTTGTACTTTTACATTTTATGTGGTAGAGGCTGATATCCAGGCTGCTTTCCAGTTCAGCAGAGCACTCTAACACATCCGACCAGTAGGAAGTAAGAAGACAAAAATATGTAAGCCCAGCTGCTCCCAATTGTGCAGGGACACGGCCCTGGAATACATTACCAGGAGGTTAAGATCTACCAGACTCTGCCAGCTTCAGCGCTCTATCAACAAGACCGTCATTAAATGCATCAGTCCAGACTAAACTCATTTAATGATACAATCTCTGTCAAATCATTTATATTATTCCTCTGCACATCTATGTTGCATGTAAACGAAATTGTTTTGATGGTTATGTTCTGTCATAAAAAAAAAACAGCTGTCTCACAAAACAGTCTCGCAAATTTTGGCTACTACAGCAACTGTAGCCTCCCTGACCTGGATTTTATACATAGGTCCAGACACTGTACCAGGTGGTTTGTGGTCCAGCCTAATTTAAGTGGTACAGGGGCACTTGAACTGTGGAAGAAAACATGATAAATGGAGAAACATCCTGGACCACAGAGGTTTTTTTTGAGAGCACAAACAGTTTGTACCCAATGAGGCGACTGTTGAACAGCAGGCCTGTTTTTCAGGCTGTCTGGGAGGGGTTAGGCTCTCTCACGTGAGTGTCTGAATTAAAGTCTGGTTGGAATGTCAACACGTCCCGATAAACAACAAACCACAGAACTTCCAGTAGCTTTTTTAAAGTATCCTCAGCTACTGATCTGAGTATATAGTGACATTAGAAGACTTAAAATATTGTCTTAACAACAGAACACAAAAACAGCTATGTACTTGCATTGATGGAGACCATTAAGTGGTTAATATATCACAAACATCACTTTTCTTTTCATTTAAAACAGGTTCATCAGATTAATCTAAGAGGCAGGGTATCCCAGGTATCCCTTTGACTCACCGACCGCTTTTTGTGGACTGATCAGCTGAGCAACCTATGGAGCTGCTGGTCGAAGCAAAAAGTCTTACTGTCCATAAATCACTTTAAAAAAGGACTACAATAAGTAATGAATTCATCAGACTAACAAGTGTTTTCTGTTTAGCCAAAGCATGTTTGAACTTCTTCTTTCAACTGAAAAACTGGGTTACATGTTGCTTCATTACAATGAACATGGGAACTGTAGTTTATTTTGAGTCAACCTACACACGCTGTCCTGCTGCTGTGAATACTCACTAGACACTGGATTAGCAAAGGTGCATTAATTCACAGCTGAAAATAGTCACCAACTAATGCATCGTTTACTACAGTTTGAGTGACGTTTACAAAAAACTACAGTGTCTTGATTTTTTTAAGAAATAACTGAGCCTTTTGTAAACAAAACTATCGGTTACATTTAAAGATGTTCTTCTTCGGTGAGAACCAATGGCCATGGGGCTGGGTGTAACAGACAGTGAGGTGGTCAGAAAGTATTCAGAGACAGACTGACACATGATTGATTTTGGTGTTTTCATGGGATTTGTTGACAATAACAAAAATAGAGAATATGACTAACCTTGTCCATAAATCAAAGGGAGGAGACATGTCACAAAAATATGTTTTAGCTTTTGCACAGCTGAGATATTGATTCGTCCAACTGGTTTTAAATGCAGCTGTGGGTACTACTTTCAAAATATGACTTATAATAGCTTGATTCAACTTCCTTATTAAGTCATGTTAATGGGATTCCTCTTATTTGCTCTTTCCATGCTTGAGAACTGGTTTCAGTGATTTATTCCTACAAGCTAATCATAGCCATCTCTTTTTATGATTCTTGTTACAGATGCCTGACAAGTTTGCAACAGGAATAAATCAAGCATGCAGAACAATGTCAACAGAGATTATGATGAGTGCAAATATTATTCAGCTTGAACCCTGACCTTCTATCTGTTAATCTGTCTTCATTTTTAGGATGTAGTTAGTGTTTCACAGAGGGTTACAGCTTCATTAAAGATGACGTGGAAATAATTTTGCGAGAACTTGTTTGTTTGCACATAAGAAAATTCTAGTAAAAGTAAAAGTCACACTTTTGGGAACTCATTAATTATGTTACAATGCCACATGGTTGCATCTGTAATTACAGGGTTATTTAATTCGGTGTCATGTTCATACTGTTGATCACAAGCATTTTCAAACATGTCTGTTGACAGAGAGTAAATGGTGCGAAAAGCCACAAAAATTTGAGCAAGGGTAATTTCAGTAACATGACTGAGGCTTGGTCAAACAAACAAACAAAAAAAACAAAACAAGATCGTGTTCTCTTCTCGGTGAGTTGAGGCCAAAAGAGTGAAGCCACTTCCTCCCAGAATGAACGCTTCCCTCCGCTCTCTGAATTTCCACACGCTCACACATCGCTTCAAGCTTCAACTCAGTGTGTTGGAGCTAATTTGACCAATATGGATTTATGTCAGTTTACCTTTAAAATTGCATCTTTGAAGGACAGAGGTTTATGGTTTATTCTAAAAATGAAACCGTCTGAGGAAAGTTACTGCTTCTGATAGGACAGCATATAGAAAAAAAATGCACGCAGAGATGAGAGACACTGATCCACACCCTAACGGCATGAAGCACAATCTCTAATGGAAACTGCCAGGAGGCTGGTACCAACTTCTCATGGACAGTAACTCCAAAACAAAGACAAATTAATTGTCACAAAGATAATTACGGTGAGATGTAGTAATTGGCAATTAAGAGTTTGTACAGTCCATCAATGGTCAGTGAGTGACAACCAACACTCATTCAGTCTTCAATAGTTGTTTACTGCCCAACTTATCACATTAAATTGCTTTGTTCCCTGCAGCCTCTGCAGCCAGAGGGCTTCACCACTCCTATCTCCTTTCTCTGCCCGAGTCCCTTTCTTCATAACAACGTCACTCCTCCTCCTCCTCCTGGTCAAACCTGTTTGACTCTATGGTCCACCCAAAGCTGTTTACCTGAAGCACGGAGAGGAGTGACTCTTGCAAGAGTGGGGGTAAAGAAAATAGAGTCCTGCTTAAACAGGACGACCTGGGCCGGGTTAATCCTCCCGTCATCTCATAAAAAGATAAAGCAAATATGAACAGAGCGAATGTAAATGAAGTTTAAAGATGCTTATGGGAGGAAAAACCTGCCCAGGGTTATGCAACTGAAATACATGTACGGGAATACAGGACAATTTGTGACTAGAAAATCCTCTCTGTTAAACTTAACTAACTCTGCTCTAAACCATTTTTAAACCATTGTTGTTCGGACAAATTAAAACATAAAAAACATCACTCTGAAAAGCTGTCGAGGGGCATTTTATAGATAAAATTAGAAGATTAATCAGTAATGACATTAAGAGACTGACTGATATGTTTGTTTCAGGGCAGATATCAAGACAGATTGTTAATAATCAAGAAGACTGATAAACGATATTTGTAACCGATATACATTTGCGGTAGAATAAAAATGTTAACATCAAAGTTTAGAATATAAAGTGATGGATGTAACTACTTACAATTTACTCAAATACTGTTCTTAAGTACAATTTTGAGGTACTTTACTTGAGTATTTCCATTTTCTGCCACTTTAAACCTCCACTCCACTGCATTTATTTATTAACTGTAGTTCTCTTTCATAATATTTCGTTCGATGTCTCACTATGGGATGCACGCCTCGCTGCAGCCCTCAGAAGCATTAATCTCATTACGCCAATCCTGATTGGCTGGTGAAACGTGTCCGTCCGCCTCAGGTAGTCCCCTCTACCTTAAATAGCGCATGCGGACGGCACCACGTCATTCAAACACCTCTTCTCACTCGGAGCATATCTCACGTCCAAGGCTAGCTAGCTAAACTGTCCACAGGCGGACCTTATTTAGCTTCCGTCGCCGGGCGCTACTAGCTTTTTGGATATCTTTTTCTGTGCTTCATCGATCACACCAGATCGAACCAGTGCTTTCCTTGCTCTCCACAGCTTGGCCAGCACTGTCCTCGACGCCCCACCACGGCAGTTCGAGCACCGAGTATTAGCACACCAGCTAATTTTTCGGCTTCTTCACGTTAGCACACCAGCTAACTGCCTCGACTCCCCGCCTGCACACCAGCTCGCGAGGAATGGAGGCTAAATCCCCTCACACCAGAGGGCACGGAGACTCTGGGGCCCGACTCTGTCGTTGCGGGAATAAGATATCGAGTACGGATCCACACCAGGTCTGCTCGAGCTGCCTGGGGCTGCAACACGCCCGGCTAGCTATCGACGTCCCCGGCTCGTGTCAACACTGTGCGGTGTTCACCGTCAAGAGTCTCCGCAGACGGCTAGCCCGCCAAGCTAGCTTGTCTGGACATGACCCCTATCTCCCTCCCGGCGGCCCCGCCGTCGAAGGCGGAGAGGAGATGGAGGTCGCTGCGGTGGCGATGCCGGAGGCTAGCGCCAGCTGGGGCTCCCAGCTCGACCTAGCCGCGGATCCCCCGCAGGAGGAAGACGTCCTGGAACTGGACTATGGGGACGATGACGATGGCGCCTCGGAACTCCTCATCTCAGAGGATGAAGAAGAGGACGACATCTTCATCACTCCGGCCCGGGCTGCACAGCCCGCGGCCTCCGTCGCCTCTCGGGATGGAGATGAGAGTAGCACACCAGCTTCTCCCCTCCCCAGCTCGGACCTGCTCGACGTGTGCAAACGCGCTGCTGCCCGACTGGATATCCCCTGGCCCGCTGTCGTAGCTGAGACCACCAGATCCCGCTACGAGGGGAAGAAATTGCCCTTGGCTAAGAGTGCGACGAAGCAACGTCTCCCTGTCTTCCCAGAGCTGCTGGATGAGGTGGCGCGCTCATGGAGAGACCGCCCTTACAGCAGCAGGAGCCCGATCCCCGGAGCCTCGTCCCTCGACTGTGAAGCGATGGAGAGCCTGGGTCTGCTCCGCATGCCTCCGATGGAGCCACTCGTTGCAGCGCACCTTCACCCACGGCTGTCAGCGGTGTCCTCCCGGAGCCCCAGCCTGCCATCCAAGTCTGACCGTTTTCAGTCAACTCTGACTGAAAAGGCATACAAGGCGGCGGCGCTTTCGGCCAGAGCGCTCAATGTCCTCTCCCTGCTCACGGCTTATCAGGCTGAGTTATGCGAGGATTTTGTGCAAACTCAGGACCCAGCTACGTGGGAGGAGATACCGGTCATCACCGACCTGTGCCTCCGTATCCAACGCTGTGCGGTCCAGGCCACGGGAAGGTCGATGGGGGCAATGGTTCTGCAGGAACGAGCGCGGTGGCTCAACCTCGCCAACCTGTCAGACAGAGAGAAGGACGACGTCCTGGACATGCCCATTGTCCCGGAGGGGATTTTTGGTTCCGCGTTGGCTTCGATGCAACGGCGGTGTGAAGCCAAAAAGAAGGAAGACGAAGCTCTCCAGCTCTGCCTCCCTCGAAAGCCCCAAGCTCCCTCTCCGCCTGCACAGCGGAAAACCTTCGCGCAGGCTGCTGCCCAAGTTTCGCAGTTTAAAATACCTAAACTGTCGAAACCCCGGCCCGCCCCACCTCCCCTGCCCAGCCGGGCCGGCTGGTCCAAGAAACCCTCGGCCCCGGCTGCAGCTCCGCCGGCACAGCCCGCGCAAGCTGCCACTAACCAGGCCAGGAGGAAGAAGAGAGCGGCCTGAAGGCTCCTCTCTTCACCGGTGATGCAGCTGGAAGTTCCCCGTTCTCCAGCTCCACCTGTTCGGCTTTCGAGCGTGCGCTCAGGGGCCCCCCACGCCCCCGTCTCCCAGCTGCCACGGACCTTGCCAGAGCAAGCCGGGAGAGACGGACATTTGACGGCAGAGGGTTCAGCAGTTGCCCCTCACTCATGTCCACAAGCACGCACACACACACAAGTTTTCATAAAGAAAATAAATTGTGTTCCGCTGTCGCATCCAGGCCGAGTGCCGAGGGCGCAGCTAATAAAAAAAGCCAAAACTATCAGAATAAGCAGCGCGGTGGCGACATCCGCTGTCCCCCCTCGGCGGAAAGCTGCGGCTTTTCCCGTGGGGGGGGCTGTGGGGTCCCCGCTGCTGCGCTGTCCTCCCGGGCGGAATTGCACAGCACCGCCCGGGAGCCATGTCACTACTCCACCAAGGGAGAGCCCCACCGCACCGCGGCTGGAGCCTCTCATGGTGGAGGGGCTGCGGTGCGTGTCCACTCTCTCCCTCAGATGCGAGAGATGGGCCGCGCTCGCAGCTCCACCCTGGGTGTTGAGGACGATCGCGAGGGGATACAGGCTGCAGTTCTCAGCTGTTCCTCCGCGATTCGCCGGTATAATACACTCCCAGGCTCAGGGAGAGTCAGCTCGCGTTTTACAGGAGGAAATCCTCTCACTGTTAAACAAAGGAGCAATTTGTGTCGTCCCTCCCGCACAGTGTCAGAGCGGTTTTTACTCCAGGTATTTTCTGGTCCCCAAACGGGGGGGGAGCGGTATTCGCCCTATCCTGGATTTACGTGCTCTGAACAAATATCTCAGGAAATACAAGTTCAGGATGCTTACGCACGCATCCCTGCTGCGCCTTGTGAGACAGAACGATTGGTTCACTTCTGTCGATCTGAAAGACGCGTATTTCCATATCCCGATTTATCCTCCCCACAGAAAGTATCTGAGATTCGCTTTCCAAGGGAGCTGTTACGAGTACCGCGTGCTCCCTTTCGGTCTGTCATTAAGCCCGAGGGTGTTTGTGCGGTGCACAGAAGCGGCAATAGCCCCGCTGAGACGGCAGGGCATCCGCTTGGCCACATATCTGGACGATTGGCTGCTGTTGGCACAGTCGGAGCAGGAGGCCAGGGCGCACACGCGTATTCTCACACGTCACCTAATCGATCTGGGTTTCGTGATAAACGCGGAAAAGAGCATGCTATCCCCAGCGCAGGGCATAATCTTTCTGGGATTATCTCTGGACTCGGTGACTTTCACAGCGCGCCTCTCGGCGGAGCGGGTGAAAAATTTCAGGGCATGTCTCGCGCTCTTTCATCCAGGCAAATCTGTTCAATTCAGATTGTGTCTTCGATTACTCGGGCTGATGGCGTCTGCCATTCTCGTAGTCCATCTTGGTCGCCTCCACATGAGGGAATTCCAGCTTTGGGTGGCCTCATGCGGGCTAGATCCCGTGCGTCATGGCGCACGGAGGATACTGGTCACACCAGGGTGCGCCAGGGCGCTGCGCCACTGGCGCGTCCCGTCCTTTCTGACACAAGGGGTGCCCATGGGCTCCGTCTTGTCCAGGAAGGTGGTCACTACGGACGCCAGCCTGACGGGCTGGGGCGGAATTCACGAGGGCCGGTCTGTGAGGGGCCACTGGAGTGTGGACCTCCAGCGGTCTCACATAAATTTTCTGGAACTGTCAGCGGTGTTCCTCTCCCTGAAACATTTCCTTCCGTCTCTCACGGGTCATCATGTCCTGGTGAGGACGGACAATACGACGACAGTGGCGTACATCAACCGTCAGGGGGGGTTACGCTCCCGTCGGTTGTACATGCTGGCACGCAAACTGATCCTGTGGAGCTGCGGTCGTCTCCTCTCCCTGAGAGCGACGCACGTCCCAGGAGCCCTGAACACAGGCGCGGACCTGTTGTCCAGGGGCGCGCCAGTATACGGGGAGTGGACTCTACACCCGGAAATTGTGGAACAGATATGGGGCCGTTACGGTCGGGCCACGGTGGATCTGTTCGCGTCGAGAGGAAACGCGCAGTGCGCGCTGTTTTACTCTCTGCGCAGCATGGATGCTCCCCTCGGCGTCGACGCACTAGCGCACGCCTGGCCGCACGAGCTTCTTTACGCGTTCCCCCCCCTGGCCTTGATACCCCCCACTCTGTCCAGAGTGAGGGAGCACGGCCACGCACTGATTTTGATAGCTCCGCATTGGCCTGCGATGCATTGGCTGGCGGAGATATATCGGTTGCTGTGCGCTCAGCCCTGGCAGCTCCCGCTGCGCAGGGACCTGCTATCGCAGGGGGGGGGGGCGGTCTTCCACCCGCACCCAGAACGCATGGCGCTGTGGGCTTGGCCCCTGAGTGGCTCAGTCTGTCAGCTGTGGGACTCTCACAGCGCGTGATTTCCACCATACAAAGTGCTCGAGCCTCCTCCACTAGGTCCCTGTATGACTGTAAGTGGAGAGTGTTTGAGGGGTGGTGTCACAGAAATGGCCACATTCCCTTTCAGTGTCCAGTAGGAGTGATATTATCATTCTTGCAGGACCTGATTGACAAACGAAAAGCCTTCTCCACGGTTAAGGTGTACTTGGCAGCTATCGCCGCCTGTCACGTGGGGTTTGGAAAGCAAACAGCGAGCCAGCACCCGCTGGTTTGCCGTTTTATGAAGGGAGCGCGCAGGCTTCTCCCCGTGTCCAGACCACTGGTACCACCATGGGATCTGGCTGTGGTTCTGGAGGGTCTTAAAGGACCTCCCTTTGAGCCACTGGAGGGAGCAGACTTGAAACACGTGTCTCTCAAGACAGTGTTGTTACTGGCTCTGGCTTCGGCTAAACGGGTTAGTGACATCCATGCGCTTTCGGTGCATTCGTCATGCGCTCAGCTCTTCCCGGGGGATGTAAGGATGATTTTGAAGCCCAACCCGGCTTTTGTGCCTAAGGTGGTCGGCTCAATTTCTCCTATTGACCTTGTGGCCTTTGCTGCTTCACCAGGAGAGCAGCGGTCACATGCGTTGTGTCCAGTCCGTGCGGTGCGCACTTACATGGATAGGACAAAGGGTTTCAGGAGGAGCGATCAGCTGTTCGTCTCCTGGGCTAATCCTCATAAGGGAAAACCTATCACAAAGCAGCGCCTATCCCACTGGGTGGTGGAGGCAATTGCTTTGGCGTATACGAGTCAGGGTTTGCAGCCACCTGTGGGCCTGCGAGCGCACTCGACTCGGGGTTTGGCCGCATCCTGGGCCTTATTCAGGGGAGTTTCTGTTCAGGACATCTGTGCTGCAGCGAGTTGGTCCTCGCCTCTCACTTTTGTCCGCTTCTATAAGCTGGACGTCTCCGCGCCGTGCGTGGCACGCGCGGTTTTGCTGTCCTGATTGGAACAGAGTACTTTTCCCTGTGGGTTGGTGGACGTTAGGTAAGCTTGTCTGGCAATACGGGAGCTACCACATCCCATAGTGAGACATCGAACGAAATATTATGAAAGAGAACTTAAGGTTATTTACATAACCCCGGTTCTCTGAGTAATATGAGTGAGATGTCTCACCAGACATCCCTTCTTGCTTGGGCGAGTGAGAAGAGGTGCTTATCTTGAATGACGTGGTGCCGTCCGCATGCGCTATTTAAGGTAGAGGGGACTACCTGAGGCGGACGGACACGTTTCACCAGCCAATCAGGATTGGCGTAATGAGATTAATGCTTCTGAGGGCTGCAGCGAGGCGTGCATCCCATAGTGAGACATCTCACTCATATTACTCAGAGAACCGGGGTTATGTAAATAACCTTAAGTTACTAGTTACTTTGCAGATTCAGATTATTGAGTGTTAGGCTATTTCTTGTGACGCGTAACCAATCAGAAAGTGTTTTGAGCAGGATATCGAGTGAGACCACAGAGTGGCAAACACAGCGAGAGAGAGAGGATGCTGCATCAGAGCCAAAGCAGCGCACTTTTAAATTAATTAATTTTGTCGGCAATTGGACAAAAAAAAAGCGCAGATACTGATAATCGAAAAAACTCTTGAATAACAGCTCTGATAATCCATCTATTTCTAATAAAATTAATTGTAATTGGCAGCCCTGAGGTGTGGATGAACCATTTCTATTCTCAAAAGTGATAACAGCAAGTAGCAAGTAAAATACGTCCCTTTCCCTTCTTCTGCCTTTTCTTCCAATTTACAGCTAAGCTCTCTGATCCTCTGCTTCACACAGAGACACGGACACAGACACACTAATCTGCCCGATCTCCTATATTCTGGCAGAATGTGTCTATGCATTAAATAAGAGCTCAGGACCTTCACAGTCTTATCAGGAAGTTTAAAAAAAACATGTTCGGAACGATCACTTTGAACTTCCAGCTCAAACACAGAACAAAATGCTACCTGACCTGAAGTAGTCAAAACCTATAAATCTCAGACACAACCATCCCACAAGTGCCACATCCTCTCACTGCCAGCCTAACAGTAACACGATGAATGAAAAGAGAAAACAAACAGCAGTGAATCTCTTCCTTCGCTGACTGGTAATCAGCTGAGCTCAGTCTGGCTGCTGATGGCATAAAGCCCCCGTCGTAATCCCACTAATCTGGATCGCACTAACTCTGTCACTAGGTCACCAACAGCGCAGACCCCAGAGCTGGGCACAGTCACTAATGTCCTCCTCTTCTTCTTCCTCACATAAAAGATCTCACTTGTGGAAGAGGAAATGTTTCTTTAACAACTGAAGCTAAAATATATCTACGACAGTGTGTCTATGAGCACATAAATATGTGCAATCATGAGTATTGGCGCTGTACAACAATATTTTTCCTTTTTAGTACTTTTTGTGCATTCCATTCAAAACCCTGGAAAATTCCAGACTTGTTTTCCAGACTTCTCCATATTTTTCAGCTCAAAAAACAGCACTGTGATGAGAAAAACTGAGATAATGACAAGATCACCCTTACCTGGTTCCAACTTTATGATCTTCACAGCAGCGAGCTCCCCAGTTTGTATGTTTCGGGCCTGAAAGACACAACAGCACGATAGTCAGTGATGCTACAAATATCACACTATGTTACGATCACTGCTTAATCAATCATAGATTGCCTTCCACAACAAGTAATGTGATTAGTCAATCTACAGGAAAATAATCTACGGAAACTTCAGTGGCAGTTTCACCTACATAAGCGTTAAACCAATAAGTGTCATTGGATGATCCTTTCGCCTCTGTGAGAACTGGAGTGAAAACATTTAACCGTGGGATACAAATGGCAGCACCTCCATTAGACCAATCCACCGTCATTACATTCTCAAATTGTGGCAAACCCATCAGTCACCTCTGCTGAAATCAAACTTTAAGTTTGCTTAGACAAGCATCTTCACCAAAGGTCATTAGGTCAACCTGTGGACATGGTTAGTCAGCAGGGAGACGCTAGCCAGTCTGTCCACAACTATGACAGTAAACCTTTAAATACTCTTGCTGTAGATGACTTATGATTTAGTCAATCTTCAAGTTACGTAATTTATTCATTCTTGAAATTCTTTTAGATTTTTTCTGTATGTTTGTGCCGCACCATCCACACAGTGTGATATTTTATTATGCCAACAGCTGCATCTCAGTGGCGTGAGATGTAAATACATGTCCATTCATCATCTGTGAAATTTGTATCTTAAAGCAGGCAGCACTGACTTCTGAAACCAGGTCAAGACGGGATGCTCCCTAATCCGTGGGAGTGAAGCAATGGTACAAGCAGCTAAGTCAGCCATAAACCATAAAACCCTCCAGCACGGCCACCTTTCAACACAGGGAATGTGCTGCTGATTCACACACACAAACTGTTCACCACACAAAGCTTGAACTTGCTCTACTACACACACACAACAGAAAACCAGTTTACAAACACATTGCTGTATGTATGCGTATGTACTGTACAAAGGCATATTTAGTTAACCTTCAACTGTGGACAGAGTTTATTTCGGTAATGACCGAGTACTTTCTTGCGTCCTGTGTCTATCTTCACATTTCCTGAAGTTACTAACCTGAGAACTAATACCCAAAAAGGGGAAGTTCTGAACTGACTGTTCAAATCTTTGATGCATCAACTTCAACAACCTGAAACAATCTTCGACTGTAAGAAGAAGTAGTCTGGCATGTAACAGACCTCTAAAGACACGAGGTTTGACACAAGATCAATCACTAGTGAGACTGACGGAAAAACAGGTGTCTATGTAGACCGAAGGCAGACAGGGACTTTACAAAACCAAAAATGATTTCCTTATACCTAATAGTTAACAACAAGGAAGTTGTTGCAAACTATGAAGGGGCTTATCGACGTGTGTAGGATCCTTTGGCTCCTTCCCTCTAGAGCTGCACAATTAATTGAAATATAATCGAAATTACAATATTCAAATTGCAAAAAGCTGCAGTTTTTTGAGTAAGCATTGACAAACAGCATTATAATGCAGTACTGTAGTGCTGCAGAGATGTCCTGGTCTACAAATCTTGTAGACGTAAGAAAACGTTTGTTTGGGATTGTTTGTTTTACATTGAAAAGGATGCTGAATTGATAAAGATCTGTGTCCTATCCACGATGCAATAGAAATATTTGTTTCTAAACTAAATCTAATCAGGATAATATAGTAAATCGCAATTATTTTGACCTGGATAATCAAACATTAAGTTTTCACCATCCAATGTCTAATGTCAAGTAAACCTCTAAACAGAATCCTAGCATATGAAGGGATATTATAACAACACACTGCACTGAGAGCCAAGGCTATGACATGATAATGTAGACAAATTAATCATTATCGCCAGGGACAAAGAATATGTGATTCTCAAATTATTATAATCAGATGTAATGAATCATCCAAGGCGAGGAATGCTGTGTGCCCGTTAAAATTCAACTGAGCACAGAGTAAACTGAGTGGGCCAAAAGGAGGACTTTTCCCAATTTGAGGTGTTTCCGCTGTCAGCGCGGCCCTGAACACACCCACAGTGAAACGCGTGTTTAGACAGGGGCCTGATCATATTTCAGGCCGCTGCAGCCCCGCAGCCTGCGAGCTGTGAGAGAATACCAGGCGCAGCATTCCACTGGTGGCCCGTCTGGGGGTGGGGGCTGGCCACTGAGGCTTTGTATGGAGAGGGACCATGACAGGCCGCCTGAACTATCACACCCTGGATCACATGGATCGTCTGTTTATCTGTGGCAGATGAATAAACAAGAAAGTTCTACAGCAAAACACTACTGCCAACAGACAGCAGGAATAATCTGTTTAAATGATCGTGTTTAGCTGAACAGTTTGTGTAAAGACTTTCGTTTATCTCATATCTCATTGAAAAAATGAGAAGTGAGATTCAGCAGCACAGTGCCAGCTGTCTCTCCAGTGCATGCCAATGAAGAATTGATACTCACACAGCCATAGAGAAATATGTTTCTATGGATTTTATGATGTAATTTGCAAATTTCGAGCAACTATGAGAAAAAATATGAACAGAAATGTTTTACCTCTGGGACAGGAACTGTGTACATTTGCTTACCTACGATATTGAAATCTACCATATTAGTGCTATTAAAAATATATATATTTCAAGTTCATATCAAGTTTCATGTCTGCCAGGACAAAATATTTTGTGAAATCATAGTAAAGTTCAACTAAACCTCTGAAACAGGCCTGTGTTGGGCAATGTGTTTATTTGACTGTGTAAATGTTGCTGCGAAGCTTGTGTGAAACTCGAGGGGCTTCGAGAGTTTGCAAATATAGTACTTGAATGCTTCCTTGTTTTCTTTAAAGATAAAAATGCTGTAGCTGATAGTCTGGCAACATGTAGCCTATACATGTATCATTGTGTCATCCATATTGAGGGTAATTTGTACAACTTAAGTTCAATAAAGGTAATTCAACCCAAAATTGGATATTAATCTTTTCTATCTTTAATAGATGAGTTAATATTGGCGCTTTGGATTTGGCATGGGTAATATTGTCTCCACCACAAAAAGAAAACATTAATGTGGATAAAAAGGACAAGCAGGCACAAGCACTCAGTGTTCACACAACCTGAACAGTCAAACAAGTTCAGAAAATTGTTCCAGTTAACCGTAACGCAGCACGCACAACCAGGAAAAGACAACAGCTAGTTATATCACAATATTTACACAACCTAAATCAAGGGCTGCAACTATTGTTTTCCATTACTGATTAATCTGCAGATGATATTGTTGATTAGTTTACTTATTATTTCAGTATATAAAATTAAGAAAATGCACATCATAGTTTCCCAGAGCACAAAGTGGCATCTTCATACGGCTTGTTCTGTCTCACCAAAAACAAGGTACACATACTTATGTACTGTAATTAAGCACAAGTCCTGGATACTCGAACTTTTAGTTGAGTATTTAAATTTTCTGTGACCTTGTACTTTAACTCCACTGCATTTTAGAGGAAGTACTGCACTTTTTTACACCGCTTCCTTTTATCTGACAGATATACCTACTATGCAGATGAAGATTTTAAAAGGTTCAGCGACCATATAAAATATCAAGAATTGTTATACTGTAAATTAAACCACCAAAACAAACATAAAATAGCTACAATCAGCTCCACCTTGACCAGCAACATTATAATCCTGCTAACATGCTAATACACCAGCAATAATAGCACGATAGTATAAAATAACTATGAGAGAATATTTTGCCTGCTTATAGGGAACTTCTTCTGCACTTTAATTTAATTACAACTCTGAATACGGGACATAATGTGCAATGAGGTATTTTGTAGTTAGTGGTATACGTCTCCTTTACTCTGTGGTGAAGGAATGAGTTAGATCATTTACTCACATGCACAGCAAATATTTGGCAGTAGACTGAATCAATTGCCAAAACTGTTGCAGACTTCAATCTTCTGACTGATTAATCAACTTATCACTGCAGTAAAGTAAACTTATGTTACATCTACCAACTGATATATAACCCAAGTTGTTCCATGTGACATTATTGTAAGATAAGTTGAATTTTGATTCCCACCATTTAAAAAGGTGCAATATGTAAGAATTGGACACCTTTCGAATTCAATCCAAACAAATAAAGGGCAGCATATCAGTAACCACTAACTGCTGCTAAGTGCTGTTAGCTTGTTAGCTCAGGTAGCTGTGCAGCTTTTGGTCTGGACTGGGTGCTTGGCTAACTTGTAACTCTGTAATTTGAATATTAAAACTAGATTTTTTTCCACATAGCACCTTTAAATCTCCGTCAATAAGAGTATTTCTGCAGAAGACTCCAGCAGTGGATGCAAAACTTGGCCCTCCCTCAACAGCTACTGTCAAATGTGCTCGCCACATGTTATCATGACTTCCAAATCATACAACACTCTGCTTTAAATTAGGACGATTACTCATGTGATGGGAAGCCAAGACACGTCCAGCTCTGGTGACAGGCTGTGGGAACCCCAAGCTTCACTGTACCTTGTACACGTCTCCATATGTGCCACTTCCCACCCTCTGAATGAGCTCGAAGTCATGCTGAGGGTTCCTCCTCTGGATTTCACCGCTTGGCCGGGGAAAGATATCCATGGTAGCTTGAACCAGACGATTCTTTACATTTAGTTGGCTTGATCAAATCTGGTGGTGGTGGTGGTGGTGGTTTGATGAAGCAAAGATCCTGAATATGACTTAATCACTGTTACTCAGAGGGTCCTTCTCCGTGATCCATGTCCTGAAAGAGACAAGTGTAAAGTTTTACAAGACAGCCTTTACATAAAGTTAATTAAAAAACTGCAAAAATAGTAACACACACTTGATAGAAATTTCATTCAAGTGCGTCTAAAGCATCAAAACAGATGAGGACATTGATATTCTGGCACATGTCCTGACATCTGTCAGCCCAAACTCAGCTTACACTCAAATAAAAGTTGTTCAGAGCTCATAACAGAGTATGTAACACACCACTACAATAACATTAGCGTGTATATAACATGAGCACGACCAGCAAATAGCCGGAGCCAGGTCTGACATGACAGATAAAAATGGGTGAGTTATAGGGGGGCTTAGCATCCAGCTAGCAGCTAATGCTAGCTAGCAAAACGTTAAGTTAGCTTCGCTGCTGGTTTCCCAAACTTCAACCGTGCCTACCTTTCACAATGCAAACACCGTGGACGAGCGCGTCTCGCATTTTAAACCAAGTCGAGATCTTTTACCCGTAGGATGGCGTCGAGTAAAGAAAAGCAGCCCCCCTTTGTTATCGAGGAAACAGTAATAAACTTCAGTCTTCTGCTGCTGCTGCTGCTCACTCCGTCTCCCTCAGTGCAACGGCGGCACAGTCCACTTCAACAATACCACTAAGTTTAGCCGTTGACATGTCATTTCCTCCCGCCGACAGTTTTAGAGAAGCCTCGGACTCGTGTGTACAATAACAGCGGTGAACTACATTAATAATGTCAAGTATTAGCTCCTAAATTCACTCCCAAAAACCACCCGAGGAAAGAAAAGCAACAGTCTGCCGCTGCTAATCTCTCTGGACCCGCAGTTACAGGATCCCGATGCCGCGTTCACGAGCTCCTCGGAAAAATCGGAGCCCCTCACTAGAAAAATCAATACAACGTCAAACATGTCTGACTCCCACGCAGTCACAAACAAATCGCAACACGACGCATGTAACAACAAGTATACTTTCTTAATCTTCGAGGTTAAATACAAGTGAGTAACAAATAAAGCATTTCTCTCTTAAACGTAGTGGAAAAGAACTTACTTATCTGTATAAAAAGTAAGAAGTCTGGATATTCCCGATGGTACCCGAAGGCAGCATGTGATCCCGATCTCTTTGTAGTTACCGCCACCTAGCGGCAGCAGCTGGAGATGTATTTTCCAGCCTACATTAAAAAACAGACTTGACGTGCAGTTCACCCCCTCTGCTCCACACACAGTTTAACACAGTGCGCGAGGAGCCACGTTCATTTTTTCCGCATTATAAACCTGCTATTTTTTTTTTTAACAGAGAGGGGGAACAACAGACACCAGCGCCCCCTGGCGGCCGGTGCGAGCCGCGCATGACGCTGGGAATAAAAAGCTCCATCATCCTCCTGCCATACGAGCATCGTTTTCGCTGGAGATTGAGCATCCTCCCTACACCCATGACTGCCGACTAGGGCCGCTCATTAACGGACAAACAGAGGGATTTAAGGACAGTATTATGGCGAAGCACCGTAAAGACAGAGACAGCTGGGGTGAGTGTACGTACAATTTGATATTTCATGCTTTTCCTTGACGCACATACGTTTTTTTTTTCTTCTTATGCCTGCCGAGGCGAGGGTGTAAGCGTTGCAGCCAATTAGATGTTTATTCTAAGACTCCATCATGAAGGGCTTGTTTTCGTTTCGACTTGATTGTGACCAGTGTTTTTATCTCTATATGTAATATTGCTGCTAATGAGGAATACATTTTTTTTTTGTATTTTTTTTTTTTTTTACTGCATGGATATCGCTCAATCAAGCATAAACGGACAGATATTTAACAATAAAAGCATATGTTCTGGCATTGAAACCTGTGGTGAAAGGTGTTTCCTATAATCAGCATACAGGAAATGCTCTGTAGGGACGGTTCAGGCCCCAGAAAGGCCTGAAAATAACCTTCTGATTTCATTGTTTATCACACTGAGCCTCTCATGATGTCTGTGGTGCATCTGCCATCAAATTATGTAATATTGCATCAGTAAATAGCTTGTCACTATCCCCATCAGCATCATCTTTCTACCGGCCATCCCTGCTATCATCATCATCACCACCTCCACCACCATGATAATGATAACCAGCATCCCAGTTGTCACTGACATCACTCTTAACTTTGAATCCAGGCCTGCAAGGGGTAAAAAAAAAAAAAAAAAAAGGGGAGACTGAATGACTATCAGGGAAATAAGGGGGAAATTGTGCTGTTTGTCAGCAGGAGAGTTTATCTGCTCTGACCCACTTTGAGCAGACACAGCTTCTGACGTCTTTGCTTGTTTTAAGGGCAGCAGCAGCAGCAACATGATCAGGGTAACCAGGCAGGCTCCTGCCGGGCCGGGTGAGGCCTTTTTGCAGGAGATGTGAAGTCAAACCGACAGTCCTCTTCAGCCAGAGAGGAAACCTTGGATGATTCCTCCTTAAATTATTCACCGTGCATTCTTGGCCCCCTGCATTAATCTTTTAGCACGCCCCCAAATTTTGCTACTCTTTCAATCTGACACAGTGCCTTTTGTGAGTTTACGCGCATGCTTAATTTGCAATTAGATGCACACAGATGGGAGTGAGAGATGTGTGAGAGGTTTTTCTTCTTTCTCGTCAACCTCAGGAATCATTTCGTGCTCAGCAGACACAAGTTTACATTTCATGAATGGGGTTTGGCAGCTAAAATCTCTGCATCAGGACGGTCATGCAGCTTGCGAGCTCCACACGAGACAGCTGAGACTGGAAAACACACTGAGTCACTGCCTGGAAAGTGCCGGAAAAAGCTCTGAACGCACATGATCTCATTGGATATAAACAGATGGGATGGATGGCATGACGTGATTCATTATTAGTATTAACAGGTTTGCAGGCGATGCTATCGATCCTGGGCCGAACAGGAAGGAGTAATGGACTCAAATTTCCTGTTTCCTCTCTTAATGGACGTTTAAGTTCATCTCTTATCACTGGGATAACTTCTAGCTCCTCAATCACTCACTGAAAAAACATTTTAGTTTCACTTTCAGGTGTAATTCTGCAGAGAAATATCACCAGACAAAATAATAATCATCAACATGATCATTTCTCTGCATGTAAACATAATTAAAGATCATTATCTTGTCTTCCAGGGTCCCTCGGTGACAAAAATGTCTACGACTGGAGCTCAGAGGAGGAGGAGCCGGACGGACGAGCCCGGCCCGTGCAGGTGCTGCTGGTCAAAGACGACCACACCTTCGAGCTGGATGAGGTGGCGCTGAGCCGCATCCTGCTGGCGGAGGAGGTCAGAGACCGAGAGGTGGTGGCCATCTCTGTGGCCGGAGCTTTCCGCAAGGGCAAGTCTTTCCTCATGGACTTCATGCTGCGTTATATGTACAACCATGTAAGTATGTGGGGTCTGTGCAATGTGTGCACTTTTTTGGGGGTGGGGTAAATGTAAACCAGCAACAAGATGGTGATGATAATGTGGTCTGCATCTTCACATTAAGAGTTCAACATCGAGTAAACACTGTCCATCATTTAAAGGAGCTACCGGCCGCTGCATCTGCATGTGCCGCCACTGCCATGACATCAAAAGACCCATCCTCCATTTACGTTTCATAGAAATCTCTTGAGTAGTTTCTGTGTAATCCTGCTGACAAACCAACCCACCAACTAATAGACACGGGTGGAAACATGACCTCCCTGGCAGAGGTAGCTTTAAGATATTTAATCCATTGACACCAACACTTCTGATCCCGTTGTGCTCAGGCTTCTGAAGGCTGGCTCGGAGATAACGAAGAGCCTCTGACCGGCTTCTCCTGGAGGGGGGGCTCAGAGAGGGAGACCACCGGGATCCAGATCTGGAGCGAGGTCTTCCTGGTGGACAAACCGGACGGAAGAAAGGTGAAGTCTGTCACTGAATTACATTATTACACCATTACGACGCATGCAGGTGCAAAGAGACATGATTAAATATGTCATGGATACTTTATTAACCTTTGCCCGTGTTTTAACACTACCTTTTTTTTTTCACACTTGAAGGAAGCCAGTTTTGCATTTAGACATTTCCAACTCGCTTCTTTTACGCTTGCATCAGCAAATCTAAAGTCTGCAAAGAAGGCAGCAGCAAAGCCAACAAAAAGCAAGAGTGCTTCTGGTTGTCAGCTTTAAATCTGACCTTATTTTATTGTACTTTTGTCCCTTTCAAGCACATTTCCCCTTTTTAAATCTCCACTCTGATCCAAACCAACTAGCTGATGAGCTCAACTGGTTCCTTTACTCATTTCTCGTGTCATTAAAGGAGTTCATCTCTAATCCCCCACACACTTTCCTCAGTGCGATACAGGAATGCTGAACGTAAGGATTACCTCGCAGCAGAGGTCAGCAAGTGTCTTTATCTGTTTCATTTCACAGGTCGCTGTATTGCTAATGGACACACAAGGCACGTTTGACAGCCAGTCGACACTGAGGGATTCAGCCACTGTGTTCGCACTGAGCACCATGATAAGCTCCATGCAGGTACAGTGACCTTCACCCGTCTGACGTAGCTGCGCTTTAGTAATTAGCATATTCATGTGCATGAATGAACATAGGTTTTTGTTTTCATCAATCAGTAGGTGATGAAATGGTAATGACTTGTCAGATTCCCAGGGCATTTGAGCTTTCCACCCTGTGTCAGAGGAAAATGGCTGTCGTGTGACTATGAGCCTCAGCGGTACTGAACTTCTATTTGGTAGCAAATGCTAGCATGCTAACACACGAAACAATACTGGTCAACATGGTTAACATTATAGCTACTAAATTTAGCATTGTTAGCGTGCTGATATCAGCATTTAGCTCGTAACACTGCTGTCCCTGTGAGTGACGCCTCACTGAGCTGCTAGCTTTGACTGTTATGTTCCTTTATTTTCACACACCAGAGGCTTTTTATTAAATATGTGTACTACATACTTCCACTTATGAACTTATACTATAAATGAATGTGTTTTTTTTTTTTTTTTCAGGTTTACAACATCTCACAGAATGTACAAGAGGACGACCTTCAGCACTTGCAGGTAAAACTGTCAAGTGTCAACACTGGAGCATAATGGAGCGCTGCAAGTGCAAGGTCCTGATGTGAAACCTATTGCTAGTCAGAAATGCATATTAGTGTGAGGCTATATGCGTTGGCTTATAGTATAAACATAAATCATTTGAAATAAAAAACAATTGAGCCGTTCCTGTTGGTCTTATATAAACATTCACATCATTTCACATCCTCTCAGATTTTGTCTCATCCATCTTATTTCAGCTTTTCACCGAGTACGGCAGATTAGCGATGGAGGAGACGTTCCTCAAACCTTTCCAGGTACAGTTTATCACTTTCACTTGTTGGTAGGATTTTTCTACAGTTGCATCCACATGTCAGGAAGTGACATTTTGCACATTTGTTATTTCAACAATTGGAGGGCTACAGGGTGCGACTGTTTCAAATTGAACAACTGTTTTGCACTCAAACTGCTGAGAAAATGCAGTGAAATATACAATTTGATCATAATGTACATCAACAAGAGTCACATGGTAGTGTCTTTTTTTCCTTAGTCGATGATTTTCCTCGTTCGAGACTGGAGCTTTCCGTACGAGTTTTCCTACGGACAGGAAGGAGGCATGAAGTTCCTCGAGAAGCGACTGAAGGTGTGTTGTCACCCCTCAGTCTGAGGCTGGAAGTGAAATAGTCCTGTTGCGTCAGTGTTCTCTGTTGCGATGTCCAACGTCCTACTGATAACGTGTAGTTTTAAACATACCACAAGTACACATGTGGCTAATTCAGCGTCTAAAGCCTGATACGTGTGTTCTCGTTGGTGGTGTAGATCTCAGAGAACCAGCATGAAGAGCTGCAGAACGTGCGTAAACACATCCACTCCTGCTTCACCAACATCTCCTGTTTCCTCATGCCTCACCCAGGCCTCAAAGTGGCCACCAACCCACACTTTGATGGAAGAATTGCAGGTACACGTCCTCTGTCTGTTTTCATTCATTCTTCAGCACCTCTATATGTCTGTCGGTCGGTCTTTCCACAAAGATTTCCCTTTCAGGGCCAGTTTTTCTCCTCAGAGACTGAAACTTGACATTGAGTTCATCACTTCCAAAGCTTCACCTTTCCACCAACTTTCATGAATATCGTTCTTGTGTTTTTTTCTGTAATCCTTCTGACAAACAGAGGAGGTAAATATGTAACCACACAGCCGGTGCAGGGTTGAGTATTAATGAATTGTGCAGGAGCAGGTGGTGCACTGGAGCTTGTGAGAAAGAGCGCCTGAGGGAAACAAGCTGTTTGCTGCTCTGAACTGCTTATATTTCCCACTTATTTCCTGGACTTACACCAGAAACTGAATATGACTGAGCAAACACAGTTGAATTTCAGCACGTACTGGAATCACTCACCAGCTGTTCCCTCTGCCTCGCCGTCTAGAGATTGATGGCGATTTCTTAAACAACCTGAAGGTTCTGGTGCCGTGGCTGCTCAGTCCTCGTAACATCGACGTGAAGGAGATCAACGGCAGCAAAATCACCTGCAGAGGCCTGGTGGAGTACTTCAAGGTCAGAACAGAGGACCATCATGTTAAATGAAACACTGTACTTTCCTCTTTTTATAAATAAAACTGTTTAGTCTCTCTGTTCACTGGACATGAAGTCCTATTGTCCTTTCATTATGTTTACTCGTCACTGTTAAACCCTGAGTTTCTGCACACGATTTAAACTAAATCCAACATATTTTCTTTGTTTCAGGCGTATATCAAAATATACCAAGGGGAGGAGCTGCCACATCCAAAATCTATGCTGCAGGTACATTTTCCTCATTACCTTGTTGTTTTATTGCAACTTCCTTTACTGCTTTTGTTTCTATTATAATATATAATGTCGTTAATCGTGATTTGAGACTATATATTAGATTTTGGATGTCGTTATATCGTGATGGCATGAGTGTTGTCTTGTCCTGGTTTTGAAGGCTGAATTACAGTAAAGTGATGTCATTTTCTGAACCTACCAGACTGTTCTACTTGTTCTGATACTTGCCTTTACCCACTTAGTATTGTCACAATATCAATATCGAGGAATTTGGTCAAAAAATATTGTGATATTTGATTTCGAAGTCCTTTTGAGGAGATTTCAAAATATCGCGATATATGTTGTGATGCTATGTTAGGGCCATATTGCCCAGCCCTATTTAAAAGATACTATTAATGTTGGGGTATGTAGTAACGTTGATTTTTTTATGCTTCATTTATAATGTATGTCGTTTTCTAGAGTAGTTAAAGTTCTTAAAGTTGCCTTTCCAAGCATCTGTTCTTGTACTTGCAATGATGGACGTGCTTTGATTTTTTGCCCGATGTTTCGATTAGTTGTTTGTATAATGATTCAAGTGGTTTCAGCGTGCTATGGTTGGTGATCAGCTTGTCACACACTGTGACACGTGTCAGTTAATCTTATCTTACATTATTTAATGTCACCTTAAAATAAATGATCACTGTGTCTTCATCTTCTCGCTCTCAGGCCACAGCAGAGGCGAATAATTTGGCAGCAGTTGCAGCAGCGAAGGATCTGTACAACAAGAAAATGGAGGAGGTATGTGAAAAACGTTTTTTTTAAAGGTACCCTGTGGAGTTATGGCTGCTCTATGGAGCAATGTTTTTACAAGCGAGTCCGCCGTTCATCTCTATCATGGACGCGCCATCAAATGTAGCATTGCAGCAACAAAGGCAGTGAAGAAGAAGTCTCCTGGCAAGTAAACACGGATATAAAATATTGTAAACATTACTTTTATTTGTTTACAAGAAAACTCCACAGGACACCTTCAAGTAAATCCACATCAAACTGTCCACTAGCCGTCTAGCTGACCATCTCGTTGTGTCCCCAGGTCTGTGGGGGTGACCGGCCCTTCCTGGCCCCCAGCGAGCTGCAGGCCCGACACAGCGTCATCAGAGAGGAGGCCCTGCAAGTGTTTCGGGGTGTGAAGAAGATGGGAGGCGAGGAGTTCAGCCGCCGCTACCTGCAGCAGCTGGAGGGAGAAATCGACGAGGTGTTCGTCCAGTACATCAAGCACAATGACTCCAAGAACATTTTCCACGCAGCCCGCACGCCGGCCACCCTGTTCGTGGTCATCTTTGTCATGTACGTGGCTGCGGGCATCACAGGCTTTGTGGGCGTGGACATCATTGCCAGCCTGTGTAACATGATCCTGGGTCTGGCACTGATCACACTCTGCACCTGGGCCTACATCCGGTACTCTGGGGAATACCGAGAACTCGGCGCCGTCATCGACCAGGTGGCTGGTGCACTGTGGGACCAGGTAATTCAAATAAAACATAAACATTCATGAAGGTAAAGGATAAGTTCACACAAATCTGAAATTTCAGCCATTATCTGCTCACTTCTGTGTCGATGGACAGTTGAATGAAGTTTCGTGGTCCAACTACAGTAGATGAGGACTTGTATTTAAATGTTATAGAGACAAACACTAGTTCACATCTTCATCATAAACATAGGTGTTGCAATATCTTTGAACCACTAGAGGGCGACAATCTCCTTTAAATCAATGGCAGAGATTCATCATAGCAGCAATCACTGATCATTGAACACACTTGATGTTATCTATGCATGTATGTGCTCACACTATATATGTTTTTTTCTTTCTAACGCCTCCTGCAGGGGAGCACAAATGAGGTAAGTGAAGCAATCCAAGTGGGAATATTTAATCAAGGCTGGGATTGGGAGAATATCAATAAACTCAAGCTTCCTGAAAAATTGTACTTTGATAAAAACAGGAAACTCGCAGTGAGTTACTGATAGTGAAAAGGTCATGTCATGACATCTGCATGAATCACCAGAACTCTGAGCACGGAATGAAGCCAGGTTCAAAAGTTTTGTTTCATTTTGTTGACATGTTGGTGTCAAAGGTTTGTACAGATAAGAGGGAATGTTGGATATCTCTGTTTCATGACACCATCCATCAGGAAATAATGTAAACAGGAGTAAAATTCTCTATAATTCAGGCCATAAATGATATATGAACATCCTTTAAAGATTTTTAAAAAGAAATATGACCATGAAACTAGGAGGCTTAGTTGCATTCTGGGTAATGTGGAGACCAAATCTTGAGAAAGTAGAGGAATGTGTTTCAGTGCAATGTTGGACCAGTGGGCTGCTTTTCAAAACAATGCGCCTACATTACCCACAATGCAACTTAGCCACTGAGTGACATCACTGGAGGCAATTGATCAGATTGCATGCAGCTTCCTCTGGAGCCACAAAAGGCTTTATACTACTTTTCACACATATGCAGTCGTCCTCCTCAAGACCTGAAAACACACTTTAATGTGTAAACTTGGTGGAGCGACCCTTTAAAGTACAACACACAGTACAGTATGTATAATTTGCTTTTACTTGTACTTTTAATACTTAAGTACATTTTATACCAGATACTTTAAGACTTTTCTTCGAGTACTATTGGCATGGATGACTTTCACTTTTACCAAAGTCATATTTTAATACGACATCTTTACTTTTACCACACTGGTTGGATTCTCTGTCCCTAACCTTGTCCCCTCTCTGCTCCACAGGCTCTCTACAAGCTGTACAATGTAGCGGCCAATCACAGGCACCTGTACCACCACGCCTTCCCCGGGCCTCAGGTGGATGAGGTGGCGGAGGAGCAGGACAAGAAGCGGGACTGATTAGATAAGACAGCAGGGACTTCCTGGTGATGGACAGGTGGAGGAAGAGGAAGAGGACGAGGAGGAGGAACATCCTCACCCATCAGGCACTCTTTTATTCTGGTATTGGCTGGTACTGCCCACCAATACATCCACTACTTTAAACCTATAACGGACTGTATAATGTTCATGTATAGGCAAAGTCAGAGCATCTCCTCAGCAGGCGATGGATGCCATTTATCATTGTCTCCCACGTTTTTGTCTGTGAAAACAAACACCTGTACAGATACTGTAGGAGATCTCGGCACATCCAACCTCCACTCAGCTGTTGGTTTCATATCAGACGGGTTTCTTTTTCCTTCGTTAGTCACCGACAACGATTTTTTCAAAAGTATAGCCAAATCTGTGAACTCCCCCCATTTGTGACGATCGTTCTGTTCTTTGAAGTTTAGTGCTGTTTTTAAAAAATACTATCTATGATCTGCGATGTTTGAAAGCCAAAATATGTACTGTATGTTAAATAATGAAGCGTTACAAGCATCATCAGCATGGTAAATGGTTAATGTCTGTCATCTTTAAGCTCTAAAAACCAGGTATACTTTATAAAAAAAAAAAAAAATCGAGTTTTAATGGTTGTGACAAAGTGGTATCGTGCCATGACATGTAAAAACTGATTTCACATCTACAAAGGCACATTTATTAGTTGTACACAGTTCTGTTTTGGAGGTTGGTTCTGGATCAGGGACATGTAAGAGCACCGGGTGGAAAGACAAAAACAGAGCGACAGCCGCTCAAAGTTTACACAACACAGCCGACATTATCTCTCACTTTGTAGTCCGCTTGCAGTTTTGTAATTACACAGTGATCCTCTGTGTGTGAGTGTGTGTGTGTGTGTGTGTGTGTGTTTGGTCTTTGAGGGGGAAAGAGTGTGTTTGGTTTTTCCATTGTGATGCAGAGGTGGTGGGTGAAACCATTGTTGTGTTTTTTCTCACTGAATGTTCGAGCAAATCCGAGGAATGTAGCTGTTCTGTGGCCGCTGAGGAATCAAAGCGAGTTGTTATTAGGCGGGGCGACGGGCCTGCTTTTGGAAAACGATCCTCATTCCACATCTCTGTCATCATCTTCACACACTTAAGTTGAATCATCTGTAAAAAAACAAAAAAACAAAAAAAACAACTGTTGCATGGTGAAAGAGGCCAGGCCCCGGACTTGTGTTCTTGCATTTGTAAACAAAAGGCTCGTATTGGTGTGTGAATACTTCGGCTTGGTAGACTGTTACTGTACATTTGTAAAACTGTGGTTATTGTTTTTTTTTTAATCATAGAGCTCACTGCTTCATGTACAGCTGCAGCACTTCTCTCTCTGTAGATCTGGTCACCGACAGTACAGGAACACTGTCATGCATATTTAGCAAGTTTATACTGAGGTTTGACCTCAAGGGATGAAAATTTAAAGGCACTGCGGCAGAGTGGCTTCTCGAGTCTTCCACAATGTATAATCAACATCAGTGAGGCCTTCACGCAAAGAACCATCTAAGTCCGCTTTAAGATTCGTGAGGTTTTTCCTTCATGGCTGCGTTCAAGTGTCCATTCACGAGTCAGAAAAAGTAGCATTTTAGTTTATGTTGCATTTACATTCCAGATTAAATAAGAAATTGAAGATTTGACGTGTTCAAAAAAGAAAAAAAACAAACAAAAAACATGTTATTCTTGGAAGGAACAATTCATTCCTAAAGACGCCCCCATCAACACTTAAATCAACTCCGGATGTCGTGGGAGCCTCAGTGAAGGGTCAAATGAATCAACCTCTTACAAGTCAACACTGCTGAGTTTTTTCCACACACGCACTGCAAAATTTCAGTCACAAGGAAATAAATAAAGTTGGACCAAATTAATGAAAACTAGAGTCCAGTAATTTCTTTAAAGATTCCCTCCAGACATTTAAAAGTCTTAAACACTCTGGTCTAAATAATGGTTTGTGTGCGATATGTTTGTATGTTTTGTCCACTGAAATTTATTGAAATTACATCCAGAAATCATGAATTTGCAGATATTTTTTGTTTCAAAAGTTTAAAGGTGCACTTTGTAGTTTTGTGGAAGACATTTTAATCAGAAGAGAAAGATCTTTGTTGGGCCTAAACAAACTCAATAAACAAACTCTCTTTGTTTTCATAACTGAACAAACAAAACTGACCTTAAAGGACAACACAGTTTCATACTGTTTTACTTTGTTTATATTTGGCGGACCCTGCCGCCTCTCTAGCTTCAAACAGTCGTTATTTTCCTCTGAGAACAGCTTGTTTATTCAGTTATTGAAAAAATAAATAGATCTGAGTTTGTGTTATTACCTCTTTTTGTAAATATTAAAATTCTGAGTTTGAATTTCTTCTCCAAAACTACATACTGCCCCTTTAATGTCACAAAAATGTCACACTTAAAGTCACAAAATCATCTTGATTTAAGGGGGAATTCTGGTATTTTTAAACCTGGGCCCTATGTTTACCTATTTAAGTGTATAAATGATCTTCAACCGTTAAAGTACGTCCACAGAAAGTGCTTGTTTTAGCCACAGACAGACTGAGGTTGTGAAAGGATCCCTGAGACCTATTAGTTAAAGAATAAGCTCCTTTATGTTTAACCAGAAAAAAGCCGCTATATGGCTCATGCCAAATCTACCAGACTCCATTGTCAGAAACAGTAATTTTATCGTTGAAAAACACTTCATTCAAACTCAGAAACAAAATAAAACTCTTTGGTTTGGTCAAAATAAAGCCTCCACCGGGTTAGATGTGAAAATATTCTGGCTCCGCATGCCAGTGTCCGTCCTCCATCTTGCTCCACTCTTTATATTTTCATATCTAACTCTGCAACTTGAGGGATTATCTCTGTAGGGATCCTTTCCATAGTTATTATTATTCAGTTACACACCAAAATATGTAAGAGCCCAGGCTTAAACATACCAGAATTCCCCTTTAAGACGAGCAAAGAGAAACTTTCCCCTCTTCAGCAGATTCATGTGGAAACAGTCTTGTAGTATCAAACTCACTTACATCATTCAATCATCACTATTTTAAGATTTTACAATAGAAAGACTTAAAAGGGAAAGTCTAACTTAATTGTTTGGTGAATGTACGTCTGCTTAAAGGGACGTCACTGTGTAAACACACTTTAATGTGTAAAAGTGGTGGAGTGACCCTTTAAGGCTCCATGTGGAAGTAAACAGACAGCAAGAGGCAACGACTGTACAGACATCAGCTGAATGTTTCTTCACTGCAGACTTTATTGCTTATGTCCTGTATTTGCAATACACAAAATCAGATATGTACAAACTGATGACACCGTTCTGAAAAGATGTGATCGAGACCGTCTTGCATAGTGAAGGACTCATCGAAGAGAGGTCCGTACAAACATATTCCACTGTTACTGTTACACAATCAGACAACCGAGGACATTCAGAAATGTTATCACACGTCCCATTGAACACTGTAGAAGTTGTTGCATATTTTGAAAGCACTAGTGTCGTAAAACATTTGTCGTTTTTTCATTGATTGGAAGATAGCACCCGTCTCTACTACAAAACCTCCAGCATAAAAACATTTCTGAGTATCTTAAGAAGGGAATAAGCAGATTGATTAGCGATCAATAGAATATGTTTCCAAGAACCTGCACTTCTTCCACAGAAGAGACGTGTCAGTCCATAAAAAATAAGGCATTACCGAGGCAAGAAATATCCAGAAAGAATGAAACAAGAAGTTGAATTGCACTTTTGGCAAACTTAGTGTGTCTTCTGAAGTGTTTTAAAACGTTCCAGTAGCTTATTTATGTTTCATTATAAACACACACATACGAGAATATTCCTGACTTACAGTAATGCCGAGAGCCGAAGAGATGCTCAAACTGCTGCATCAAATGTGATGCTTCATCCGAGAAAAAGGTCTTTTAAATAAAAGACGTGTTTCATATCAAAACTTAAATATCTGTGAAAGTTTTGGTGGATTGTCTCAAAGGATATGTCATAAAAAAAAAAAGAAAAAGAAAAATGAGCAGTTTTTTGTTTAATGTAAAAGAGTTGGTTTCAGTTTAAGAGGGTAACAACGCAAAAGGAAAAAGTATTTCAAACAGAAAGAAATGAGAAGAAGCTGCCGGTCATTCTTCTCCCACGGGAACAAATGACGGTGTAGCTGGTGTATACAAGACATGAGCAGACATTGAAAAATGCTGCGTTTTTATTGTATTAAAAAGGCACAATCTCAGGATGTTTTTGGACAAATATCCGTAGTTTTTTAGACTGTCCTCCTCAGTCGTAAAAACAGAAATCCATTCATTTCTCAGGGCTGTAAATGGCACCACAAGCAGTCTCTCTCCAGATGTAGCACATTATAGGTTCTCTTTCTTCATTGGAGTGTTTTTTTTTCAGTCACATGGTCATTCATAAATTGAGTGTCACATCGGGGGGAAGGCAGCCCCCCGCCGACGTGTCTCTTGACTTCCTGGCTGATATATTTGGATCAAGCGAAGGCACAGATGTGTTTGGTAAAGAGGCAATTAAGAGTCAATCATGATTTCAAAGGAAACCCTCGACCGCTCCCAAACTGTGGAAACCTCAGAGAGGTGTGGCAGCGAGACGTCCCGACTGCACACACACATCACATGTTCCCTATGAAGTTCTTGTTGGGCTGCTGGGCGTACCACTGCTGCCGCTGCTTGCGAGCCTCCACCTCTGACAGCAACGCCTGCCGGTACGCCTCGTAGGACTTGACGATGTGCTCCAGCTCCTTCATGAAGAGCAGCTTCAGCATGCCCTGATACGTGTCCAAGTCCGCCAGCTGGAACAGCTCCCACTTCAAGATGTGGTCGTACCTGAGGGGAAGATATATGTGGTACTTTAAAAGGTGCTTCGTCAGGTGTTGGATGATAATGGTGCTGCTGAGCGCTGCTCTGATGAGTGGGTCCTTGTAGTAATTGAAGGGGTGTCAACAAGTTTATTGAACAAAAAAAAGACTTGGAAGACCTCAAATTTGCCTTCAGGTAGTTTAAATTTTCATTTTCTAGACCATCCAGTTAATCTAGAAAGAAAACTGCAGACTAATCGATGACAAAAATGACTGATAGTTGCTGCAGTGATAGTACTCACTTGAGTGGGGCGCGGGCGTACACCTGCAGCCAGTCTGGGATCTCGGCTGTGTGGTACGGGTTAGCCGGCACCAGCACCGGCTGGTTCCTCTCTGCAGGTCGTGGCTGATAGGTGACAGGAGGTGGTAAAGGTGGAGGCTGATCATAGCGAGGCACACTGGAACAGACAGAGGGAATATATTTTATACTGTTTTCATTTCTGTTAAACCAGTTTGGAATAAATACTGTGGTGATAAATACTGACGACATACCTGGGAGCACAGGGGTGACGATACTGTGCCCTCTTGTTGATGTGATCCACGTAGTAGACCCCAAACTCGGCCGACTCCACCTTTTCCCAGCCTGGAGGGAGCCCCTCCCTCTCCAGAGGGTGGCTCCAGTGTGTAGTGTTAGTGTTGTGGTCGATGTAGTACTTCCTGCCTCGGATGGTCCAGTCAACGGTCCAGCCGGCAGGAAGAGGGAGGTCCTCTCCCGTCAGACTGGAGAGGTTCCCGAGGGACTTGGCCTGTATTCGACCTATGCCTGAGGAAAACAAACATTTCTTTTTAGAAACCTAGAGGGAGAGGGAGAGATGTCTGACCAAACATACAGCTGAGCAGCTGCCAGCAAACAGCACCTCTGGGAAAGACTAAATATTTTGGGAGATTTCTTAAAAACAGCATGTGTGGGAAAATGTCATTTAAAGGGGAGGAATGTCCAGCGTCTAAAAGGTCATTCTGATGTGGCCACTGAATATAAAGAAATATAAGGGAGGACTGAAATGAATCATGACTTACGCAGGGATGCTTAATATCTTTGACTGTCTGACTCTCTCCAACTGTGGCATCTTATTCATTTGATGAATGGTAGGAAATGGGAGTGTTGTTACATTTGGACAGGAAGGCCGAGCACACAGCAGCGTTCAGCGAAAGAGAACAAAACCACTGAACTCCCAAGCAGCCCGTAAGAGCAGCCAGCAGAGTGGCTTCATTCAACAGGTCCTGTACTTTAACTGGCGAGCAATGTCAGCGAGGAATGTGGAGCCAACAGCTGTGTGGATGAGTTAGACTGAGCGAGAACCATCGTGACTCACGACCAAACGAGCCTGGAGGGACTCGGAAAGTGTCGAAAACACGAGAGAACGAGTGGGGAATGAAGCATCTCAGCAAAATGGCGGCTACAATCTGATAAATTCAGCACGAGAGTGACAGCAACAGAGCTGGAGCTCTTTGCCAGCTGCTGAGTGAAGGGACGGAATGTGCAAGCGCTCCGCAGAAATGCACTCCTCCTCCTCCTCCACCTCATCATCATCATCATCATCTCTGCCCTTTTCCTCAGAAAAATGGCAGAGGGCCATACTCACTGCAGACCTAAAGCCCGATGCATCACAGGAATTTCACTGGGAACGGTCAAGAGTAGACGAGTGTGTTTACAACCGGTGATGCAGCAGTTGTATTTCTACTACGACTGCGATCAACTGAGAATGAACCACCAGCAACACATTTTTGACTGTATCAATAAAAAAAAAATCACCACATATATGGTTCACTTTTATGTTTCCCTGCATCCAAAAGTTGGAGTGATTTCTGCTTTTCTCTGCACTTTCCTCACACCAGAGTACTTCTGAAATGAACACACATAAACACACTGAAAAAGCTTCTAGTAACACGAAGTTAAAGGAAAATAAGCTGCAATAAAAACAGCAAAGTGTTTGTGCTGCATAGCTGCAAGTTTTAAACAAAATTGTCATTCTGGCATCTTAAAAACAAAACTACAAAAAGGAACTTTGTGCTTTTTTTTTTGACTGCCGAGTGCGACTGAACATTTTAATTGGCCACCGTGGCGCCTGATATTCAGCAGGTCAGATTGCTGAATATATGAAACATTTTTAACAACAAGTAAAACAATAAACAAAGCAAATCCACAAATACTTCCACAAGACAACACAACACATATAGCCAGTATCCCGGGCAGCCAGGGGAAAACACTAATGTTTAAACTAACTTTTAATCAATTTTTAAGTGACATTATTGCAAACTCTTGTGCTCTTGTGTGTTTCAACATAAAACAGAAACATTTATCTTCACCTTTCTTCCCGTTTACATCATGTGTTCTGAAATTAGCCTATATTATGTGCTGGAGAGGTAAAGTGCACCAGTGTAACCAGTGTAGAAAGTTAGTCTGGAGCCCTGAAGACTCAAACAAAGCTTAGAAAAGATCATTCACGACTGGACTGCTGTAACGCTCTTCTTACTTGGCCTCCACAATAAGACCATTAAACAGCTGCAACTCATTCAAAATGATTCTGCGAGAATAATAACTAACACTAAGAAGAGAGAAGACATTGCTCCAACTCTTAGATCCGTGCACTGCCTAAAATATATCACAGATATATTTACTGAGCACAAGCAGGGAGGTCTCTCTGTGTATAAGGTGCAACATAAATAAACATGTATTTTTACATTACAAAAACAAAGGAAGAGTCAGCTGACTGCAGCTCGATGACGCCTCCAAAAACGTCTCTGCGAGGTAACCATCCAGAGAGCAGCACCCACTTACAGCATGCACACAAATGATTCATAGAAGTGAGCAGTCTGAGGCTGAGACATTTGACTGCAGGCGGTCTGTAAATTGCTAGTTTGCCGGCAGAAAGATTCAGCAAACAGAGAGGTGAAAAATGCAGAGCTGCTAATGCTTGTTTAACTTCGCTCCAAACAAGGCTCCGTGATGTGCGATAGGCGGGCCTGACATAATACTAAACTATATACATGACAGGTCAGCCACAAAGTAAAAGGTTCCCTATTGTTTGGAGTAGGTTGGAAAATTCCTGCAACCCCCTAAACATCCAATCTCAAGGAAATTACACACTTACACCAAACTCATGTTTACAATGTGGAGAAGTGAGGTAAAAATATTTAATGAAAACTTAAAAAACTGAAATAAAAAAAGCTCTTTCGAGCTGCTCAGTGTCAGACTTGCATTCCTTTCAAAGTGGCCCATGTATGGCCCAAAACCCATCCATCATACTTCCCGTCATTTCAGAGCAGCAATCATTTACTCCTCAAAATTCTCCCTAAAAGACAAACCTGAAAAATCTCGCTGGTGTGACTTCACTCATCCGTAAACACGACTGCTCCACTTTCATAACTCAGAATTTGCAGACAGAAAGCAATAAAAAGACAGTTTTAGTCCCTTAAGAGTCTATGACTGCCTGCCATGTACTTTCCAAAACCATGTGTGCAATTCAAGAAAGCATTTCCTGATCTTTGTCACATTTTGAACTCTCTCTCTCTTCCAACTTCTTGTCACAGCCCGTTGTTTGCCTTCCTGTGAAGGAGAAATATCTAAACCAGCACGCGAGTGGCAAAACACTTTTCATGATTACCTGAAGGGGGTCTGCTTGGAGCTGGTGGTGTGTGTTGTCGTGGAAGTCTTTGGAAGTTGTGTTCATTGTGCTCATAGTATCTAAAGTCCTCAGGAAAGCGGTCCGGGACCCTCCTGGTCTGTCGCTGCTGGTGCTGTTGGTGCTGCTGGTTGTCATAGTAAGGTTCAGAGGGGTAGTAGTATCGGGCAGCGTCTCCGTTCTCAGACATGGGGCTCACGTCTGTGAGGAAGGACTGTGAGGAGCCTCCGTACTCGTGGGGCAGGTCTCCCAGGCTGCGAGGCAGGTACGGAGGTGCTGACATGCGGTGGCTCTCTCTGCGGGCCACCTCATGAGGGGGCCGCTGCACGGGGGCACGGAGGAAACTCTTGTTGCGGGACACCACGGGCTCCCGGTTGGGTGCCACAGGGTAGGCAGAGGGCCCCATGTCGGGCAGAGGGACCTCTGTGCGTCTGGGAATAGTGGGGCCATGACGGATGAATGACGGCATAAGATCTGCAACCAGGTAAACAAGGCAACTGTTAATATCCAGTGTAAGCAGATTATACATATACTTTACATGCATACTGTATACTCGGGGGTGACTGGCCAGTATAGTGAACTGCTTCTGTGCACTGATGTAGTTTGATAAAATAAAGGTCATTGTAAAACTCTGTTACGCACTTATTGCCACAAGTTTCAACAGTTTATAAGGTAAAGAAGTTAAATTTAGCTCCGCCATGAGCAATCTTAAACCCCTACTTCCATTTTAATGCATCATAACAGCACAATAATATACATTATTACACTGACAGGTGCCATTTTGTCTGCATAATTAGTACTTTTATGGTCATTTTGATGATAATGCTTGTAGGTGCTTGTGAATGCAGGACCTTTATTTGCAATGTTGTGTTTTGCAGCAGAGTTAAGCAACTTTAAGTAAAAGTTTTAACACTTCTTTGACTAATACTAATTAGTACAAAGTAGTAATAGTAATGGGAAGGCCACTAGTTACATGCCAATCTATTTAACATCAGAGGACAGTTCAACAGGTCAGGAACAGATGACAACACTCAGTCAGCTCCTATCAATGGACAAACTGAAGCTAACTAGCAACAAATCTGACTTTTCAGTGATCCTCTCCACTGAATGGAGACAGAAAATAAAACAATAATGTCCCTTAAAAAGTTCCTTCATTGGGTAGTTTTGTTTACTGTCTGTTAGTCTGAGTTAGTCACAGTTATCTCACAACTTCTCCTTTGGCAGTGCAGCTGATTTTAACGTAGCAGGATGAGCATCCAGCTAGCTAGCTAGCACTTGAACTATCAAGTTAGCAACTTGTTTAGTTACGCTGCACAGGAAAACTATAAAAACAGTTGATTACACGTTTATGAGCCGCATTAATGTGACATTACACCCCCACACGTTCACTTCAGCCTGTTTGTTATCATTAACTCGCTACTTGTGGGTGCTTAAGTTAACTTTCGCTAGCAGCAGGCTAGCTGGTGCTAACTCGAGCTAGCTCGGCTAGCAGCTTGTTGCGCTTACTTCTCAGGAGCGGCGACGTTTCCTTCTTCACATATTTCCCGTGTACCTCGGCTGGTTTCGACGCTTCGTTTTTACTTTTCTTTCGTGAGAGCATAACTCAAGGCTCGGACGCATCAACAACACGTCGCTGTAATGTCATGGCACAATCCCTCGACCCCGCGACCATCCCGTTCAGCTCGCACGGCGCGGAAAGTAAACATTTTAAGCCGTAGATTAGCTAGCAGCTAGTTAGCCAGCTAACCCGAGCCGCTGGATGAGGCTGTGCTGCTGCAGTGGTCCGGTCCGCTCTGACTCTGACTCTGAGCAGCACTGGGGAATGTTCCTGTGCAGTCCTGCCCATCCGAACCTCAGCGAGGCAGACACAAACACTGAGACAGCGACTGGGCTCAGATCATCGCTCATCCGTCTGACTCACGCCTCAGGGAGTGAAGTGACAGACGGGCAGCCTGCGTGTGTCTGTATGGAGGCCAGAGTGTGACAGTGTGAACTGAGACTTATAAAAGTTAAAGTTATAATTATGAGACAAAAAGTCAAAATATGAGACGCATTTCATCTGACATAACTTTGTATCTCGTATTTATATATTTTTTATCTCACAATTAAGACATTTATCTCACAATCATCACCTTTTATCTCACAATTATCACTTTTATCTCACAATTATCACTTTTTAATCTCACAATTATATATTTTTTATCTCACAATTAAGACTTTTACCTCATAATTATGACTTTTTATCTCATTATTATGACTTTGTATCTCATAATTATATATTTATGTCAAAAATAAAGACATTTATTTCACAATCATCACCTTTTATCTCACAATTATCACTTTTATCTCACAATTATCACTTTTTAATCTCACAATTATATATTTTTTATCTCACAATTAAGACTTTTATCTCACAATCATCACCTTTTATCTCACAATTATCACTTTTATCTCACAATTATCACTTTTTAATCTCAAAATTATATATTTTTTATCTCACAATTAAGACTTTTATCTCACAGTTTTCACTTTTTATCTCATTATGACTTTCTATCTCATAATTATGACTTTTATCTCACAATTATCACTTTTTATCTCATTATTATGACTTTGTATCTCATAATTAAGACTTTTATCTCACATTTTTCACTTTTTATCTCATTATTATGACTTTGTATCTCATAATTAAGACTTTTATCTCACAATTATCACTTTTTATCTCATTATTATGACTTTGTATCTCATAATTAAGACTTTTATCTCACATTTTTCACTTTTTATCTCATTATTATGACTTTGTATCTCATAATTAAGACTTTTATCTCACAATTATCACTTTTTATCTCATTATAATGACTTTGTATCTCATAATTTTGACTTTGTATCTCATGATTATATATTTTTTATCTCAAAATTAAGACATTTATTTCACAATCATCACCTTTTATCTCACAAACAACTTTTTATCTCATTATTGACTTTGTACCTCATAATTAAGTCGTTTATCTCATAATTATGACTTTGTATCTCATAATTAAGAATGAAAATATAAAGTGTGAATTCTGATAATCATCAGTAACATGGATATGATGACTAAGTGGGTAAAAACAAGTATTAGAGCGAGTAGAATAGTCAGCTAAGCTCAGATAATTACATCACTTATGTCACATCATGATATCCAAAATCTATGACAACATCCTGCATAGTCTCATATCATGATAATGATATAATACCAATATACTGCCCAGCCGTACCACAGACTGCTAATCCTGCAGCACAAACACATTAATCAGGTGAGAAATCAAACCAAACACAGTCCATGTATTTTATTTTTACATGTTACGCAAAATATTACCCTGTTTTACAACTTTAGTGCTTATGTGGCAGCATTTACAAAGACAACATCCTTCATTTGAGTCAAAAACATTCATAATGGCACATAAAACTTTACATATTGCAACATTCAGTAGCTGTTTTAATCTGATGCATTTAAATCGAGAGTATTGCCTCTTGATTGTGACTCCAGGTGGAGTTTCACGAGAGCAAACACCTCGAAAAGGTCACAAGATTATTTGACTTGTCTGCTCACGTGATGCGACTACAGACAGGTTTGTTGTTTCTTTACATAAAGTCTAAAGCGGGAGAGGAGAGACGGATCAGCACATTAATCTCTCTGACAACACGGACGCAAGAACACTTATATAAATAGTGCACTTCAGTATCGCTTATATAGTGTCGTGGTAAAAATACGTAGTTAGTTACTTGTTACAGCTACTTCTTTGAAAAACATTTTAAAATGATAAATTACTGTAAAATAAAAAGGCTTTCTTTACAGTTTAACCTCACATTTGGTTCTTCATAGGTCCAACATGATAAAAGCTACTTAATATAAAATAAAATAAAATAAAAATACTTCATATTTAACACAGTAAAATTAGGCTTAACAGGATTTAACCTGCGTGGGATAAAAGGCCTTTTTCTTGTGCATTTGGCTGTTTTTTTAAAGACTTCTCAGTGAATGAACTGCACTTCACGGCTGCCTTTAGATAATAAGTTATGAGCACGTGTAGTGGTAGGGCAGCGAGGAGAGGGGCGAGGGGTTCAGGTCACGCACGATCTTGTTCAGGCTGGAGATCTTCTCCTCCAGCAGGTAGTTCTTCTTCTCCGTGATTTTCTGCCGCTGCTCGGTGATCTCCAGAGCTTTCAGCAGCTGGGCGTTCTCCACGTACAGGTCTTTGATCAGCACGTCCGCTTTGCCGTTCTTGTGCAGCTAGAAAAAGTCAGAGGGAGTAGATGATAGTTTCATGAACAGTCTAATTGCACCTTTCCATCTATGAGGCTGAAGCTTGCGATGGAGGTCAAGCGTCTGTGAGGTTGTGCACATGTTGAATGCGTGAACGTGTACCTGTTCTTTCAGCTGAGCGACTTTCTCTCTGAGCAGCAGTTTGACGTTGTGCAGCGACAGCTCGATCTCCCTCATACGCTCCTCCATGTTCTTCATCTTCCTCTCCCTCTCGTCCTGGTGAGAAGACAGTGAGCGAGATCAACAAAATGCTGCAGAACGATAACGAAACTAGAATTTTGTTCCCTTTGAGCTGCCGTAGACTGACGAGCGACAGAAATGAAACGACTCAGAGACGACATGTTTACGAGCTAGATGCTTTATTTTATCTTGATTTCAGCATTAAATGATTTATTTTAAAAGGAGACGACAACGACTAAAAAAAAACAAATAAATAAAATATAAATAAGTATAAAATTATTCCAGATACTTCTACAAAAAATAATTTAATGCATAAATAAAATGAACTCTAACACGATTCTATTAAAATAAATAAAATAAAGAAACATCATCATCAGACATTTGGGTTTATACATGGTGCAAAAAAATAAAGACTCACTAAATGACTCAGCAGAACACAGGTGACACTAACAGGGATAATAATCAATACTAGATAAACACTCAGCGTTAACAGTTGTGTGAACAGTCCGTGTTTAGAAGAAAGAACAGAAGCTGAAAAGATGCGACTCGCTTTGGTTGTGTAGCAGCAGAAAAGACAGAAACACACACAGTCCCAGAAACACAAACACAACATAAACAGCTGGAAGAAAAAAACATTCAACTATGTGTAGTGTTAGATAAGAAATACAGACAAAAAACAACAAAGATTAACAGTGAAAACTTCATGAAGAAATCTCTTTAAACCCTGACTGGACACACAGTAACATCACCTGACGACTGCAGGTTTGAATTTTTGCTTGATTGTTAGAAAAGGCTCAGGAGGCTGTCAGGCACTGACCTCGCCTCAACTTAACACTCCTCGATGGTCGTAAGGCGAGCTGTTGCACGAGATTTTAGCCTCTGAGGGATGAACATACCCTGTTTCAGACAATTATCAGTGCTACAAGTGCAGAAACATTCCCCCCCAAAAAATACACCCTGTATTTAAAAACTATAAAAATTCTTACAAAAGTCTGTCAAGAAACAACATTGTAGTGTGCTTGGAGATATTAAATTTGATATGGCATGTTTGACTTTAAATTTTAAAGTATTCAATTAAAATCCCATTGGGAAAAAACCTCAGGAGCCTTTTTTTTCTGTGTTTTCCTGCCACCTAGCAGCAGGAAAATACAACTACACATTCATGCCTTTTGAATCAGGCACCACATTTTGTTCACAGTCTCCTATAAGGATGCAGAAAAGGACGGCATCGTGTGCCACAGTCAGTCAGATTTTCGGGCTCCAAAAGCGTAGCAGAGGAAGAGCAGTCGTGGAGGAGGAAAAAAAAGAAGAAGAGGCTAGAGTGAAGAGCAGGGAAAGACGCTGGCGTTACAGTCCACCGATCCGCCGGTAGCTGTCTGCGTGAGCCGCCCGCTGCTCCGGCATCGGTCCCTGGAGAGAAAAGGCAGGAACACTTCACCACGGCTCTGCCGGTCCACTAATCCTACAAACCTACACACGCCTGCTCGGCTGACAGGCCTTCACACATAGAGCTGGGTACCGCGGCGAGCTATTCCGATTCAATTCAATATCCGATTTGATCCGATTAGGGATACTTCAGTTACAACACCAATTTTGCTTCTAGATTTTATAGTTTCTACGAGAACTTATGGTGCATCAGTACCTCCGACAATGAGGTTATGTTTTCACGCATGTCTGTTGGTTGGTTTGTCTGCAGGACTACACAAAAACTACTGAACAGATTTCCATGAAACCTGGATGGAGGATGGGTCTCTTTAACTTTTGGAGCGAGTCCAGACAAAGGGACGGATCCAGAAACTTTTTCTCACTTTCTTTAACGTTGCGAGATAAACAGGCGTATTAAGGTGGCTTGTATCTACGAGTGAGAATACTTTGTGGATCCAATTAAAAACCCAGATCTCACAGATTTAAAATGTTTTATTTTATATTAGGCTTGATTGAATTTAAGGGGACGGTTGGGCCGTTCAAGTTAGAAAGATTGTTTACTTTTTGCTTAAGAATTTAATTAAATGGTTTCACAGATTTGTGGTCAAAATGTGTATATAGAGAAATGTGTGGGATATTGTTGATCATTATGATTTTAGTATCTAATTATTAAAAATGCTGTAGTCAAAGAACAAGAAAGTAATGACAGATGTAGGCCCAAGGGAAAGTTTCTGAGTTTACAAGGTGCACTTAAACGCACCATGAAGTCCTTGTCGCTGTGCTGTGTGTGAAACTACGACAGACAGACAACAGAAGACATATCAAAAAATTCGATCTCGGGATATTATGAATCGACATCAGACGATTCAAATTAAGATTGATTTGAATCGGAAAATATATGTATTTTTTAAACCCAGCTCTATTCACACAGGTTTTACTGGCTGCTACATACACAAAATTCATCCAATACTTTATGAATAAATAAGAAATAACCATGTGAATAAACACAGATGCTACACTCATCCATAATCTAGTGATAACAAGTATTGTCATGCCGCAGATGTAAGTGACACAACGAAAAGGTCAGATGCTATTAAAACACGCCAACAGTGGGATGACTCCATTTACAGATAAACTATGTTTATCTAGTCGGGGAGAGATGGAGGTTTGTGCCGTAGGACTCTAACACAAGGTGACAAATGGAAAAAAACAGCCACCAGGACCACACCCAGATGATGTCACCACTGCAACTACCTTCAGTCCCAAGATGGAAAATTAAATAATGACGGTGAGTTCAGAAAACTCGAGGAAGAAACACACACAGGCACCACAGACTGAACACCAAACCCAGAAAGTAAACACAACACACACGACATGAGGAGATGAGATGGATCTACGACGAGCACCGAAACAAGGAGCGCCGCACACCCAGCTTTCATATAACATGCAACATAAAGGTCATGAGAAATAAAATGACACTCAGCTCAGGTGTTCGAGAAACCAAGTTGCTCTTAATGTTTTCTTTGAATTTCCAGCCACAAAGCAATTTGAAAAATGTAAATAAATATATTTTCAGCACCTGAATTGAGTGATTTATTTGAGTGAGCACAAAACCAAAGTGACAGTGAAAGAAACACAATGGGTACAACTCCCATTACATCCCAAAACATTCCCGACATGAGATGTCGGTCGTGACTCCCTCCTTATAGTCATTAATTATGAAGTCATGGTAACTGTGACGATACAGTGAGAGACGAGTGTAACACCAAACTGTGCAGCGATGCAATGGCACTATGGGTCAGGATTTTTCACTCTGTGTTGAATTTCAAAGCAGGCTTAATGTTTATCCTGTAAATTAAGTGTGTGTCTGCCTGACTCTGCTATCAGGGAAGGATCGGGTTGGACCTACCTGCATGTTGCCCTGATCGTCACCACGGTGCTGTCCCCTGGGCATCCTGTGAGGCGATGGAGGCAGAAGTTCGACCAGCTGAGCCTGAAATGACTGGACAAAGAAGAGAAAGAGTAAGAGAAGACAGTAACACTATACTTTAATTAACAACAATCTAATCCTCCATTACCCCCTCATACACATAAACATGTGTACTGTAACAGATCATCCCTAAAACACTAATTATTTTAATTATTATGACGATTTCATCCCTGTTTTGTCAAGTTCTGCACATCACCCTGTTTGTTTTTTCTTATCTTTAGCTGTATTCATACTAGACCAGTATAACCTGGGGCCTTCTTCTAATTAATAATCATTTCAGAGGATGTTCAGAGGACTCCACCACAAATTACCTGCCATATTTCACCAAACACAGAGGTCATGTGATAAGATTAGTCCCATGTCAATCTGCATTTTTGTGCTTTGGGGTTGTATTGTATTGCATTGTGTGTTGATTGTCGCTCATAATAAAGTGAAAAGTTGTCAAAATGTGTGCTGTGAGATCGCCTACTGTATACTGACGTTTAAAACGAGTGATGACATACAAGGTTAGGAGCAACAAAGGTCGTCACATTCAACCACAGCGACAAAGCGTCTGTTACTGGATCTGAATGAGCCGCAAATGTGTGTTTATTCTTCTGACACGTGCAGAAAGTGGGCAAAACAACTCTTAACTATATTATTAATGTGGCCGCTGAAGAACAGACGCTTTGCTTCTGAGACGTTGATGTTACACGGAGGCCTTGACATCATATCCAAAGAATAATGTCAGTAAATACGAGTAAAGTACAGACTTCACTTATTCTGTGCTAATGTGCCAAACAAAACACTGATGTAAGGGGGTCATTTCTTAATCTGTGTATTTCGCGAAGTGTCAGTATTGCTTTGTTTTTGCAACATTGAAATTAAAAAAAACCATCTAATCATGAAAACCACTCGAATAAAAGCAAAAAAGTCGGCGCCGTGACCTACATCTAGCAGCTGTGTGGACAGTCGAGCCATTTGGGTTTTGAGTGCCTCGTTCTCTAGTTGAAGTTTCTCCACCTCCGAGTGTCCTTGTCCTGCTTCACGGCCCTGAAACACACAGAGCAAACGCAACAAGAATTTGAGCAGACGCCACATAATCAGAATATTTGATAAAAGCTTATCTGGACAGATTTATGCAGTTCGTACCCTGGTGAGTTCTGTCTTTGCCTCGAGCTCCTGCTTCAGGGAGGCGTTCTCCTGCTCCAAGGCCTTCACCAGGGAGGCCTGACTCTGCTGTTTGTGCTGCTTCAGGGACAGGACGGTAGCATCGAGCTGACGGACCTGCAAGACATAAAGTAAAGGGCTTATAGATTAGCGACAGAGAGAGGAAGTTCACGGACTTCATTACAGTTTGCCGTCGTCCTCGGCTCACCTTTTCTCTGGACTGCACCAGGTCGTCTTTGACGTCGTGCACTTCTGCCTGAAGCCGCTCGTTCTCCTGCCTCAGCAGCTGGTGATCCTGCTCCATCAGCCGAGACATCTCGTCTCTGTAACGCTTCTTGGTCTTACTCTGGAGGCCGCTCGAGTGCAGGGCCCTCTCCAAGACATGGTTCTGTGATGAATGAAGGCACACGTCAAGGTCTGCTGAACACATTGTGCAACACTGTGCTGCCTTGTCACCTCATTTGTGCATCTTTCAACATCACCTGCAAAAAAAGCCAAAGAATTTTTATGCTCTTTCATGTTTTTGCTGTACTAAAACATCAGATAATCTTACTTTATCATTGACATTTTGCAGCTGTTTGTGTAGCACCGCGACGTCATGTTTGAGGGAGTCCCTCTCCTGCTGCAGAACACGGAGGTCCGACTTGAGACGGACGCTTTGATGGTTCACAGCCTGGAGAGTTTCTTCCGCCGTCTTCACCTGGAGAGGAGAAAGGAACGCGTTTGGTCCTGAGTGACACTGTTTTTTCAAGGTTCAGCTTGTTCCAGGACTATGTCAAAAATGTGTGTAACTATGTATGATCCAACATAGAGATGATTCTGTGTTTTAGAGCAGACTCTCACCCTCTCTTCAGCTTCGTCTAGCTGGTTGCGGAGGCCCAGAGTCTCCTTATCCGCACACTCCCGCTCCTCCATCACGTGGCTGAGCTGACTCTCCATCGAGTCGAAGCCGGCAGCCTGAAAACCAGAAGATGACCACAGTTATAATGAGACATTTCTACACACAGACCTTCACTGCTAAATCTAGAGCACCACAAGTTATCTCAGCAGATCGAAGGGGCTTTCAGGCCAGAAAGTTTCTTTTTAGTCATGTCATGGTGTTAGTTAGGTGGTGGTAATGCTTTCTATGTTTTTGGTTGTGTCATGCTTTGATAGTGTTAATGTGAGGTCAATCAAAGTGTCCATGGCCTGATGCTCACCTTCTCTCTGAGGCCAGAGAGCTGCTGCGACAGCTGGGTATTCCTGTCCTCCAGCTGTGCCGTGTCCTCCAGAGCTTTGGTCAGCTCTGCCTCCAGAGCAGAGACACAAGCTGCCAGCTAACACAAAACAACCACGGATTAACTACTCGCTACAACTAACTCGACACCAGGACGACCATCACCAATCCGCCTGTCGTCGAACACCGCTTACCTCGTTTTTCTCGTCAGCGAGGAAGTTCTCCCTCCTGTCGTTTTCCTCTATCAGCTCTGCCAGCTGCTGTCGTAGATTCTCCATGACAGCGATGTTTTGGGCGTCTTTCTCCGACAGCATCCCGTTCTCGTCCTCCAGCTGCTGGCTCTGCAGAAGCAGCTCTGAAATCTGCAGAGGAGGAGATGAAGTGACATGTCATTAACTGCGTCTGAATGAAGGAACATTTGATTGTATGAAGACATTTTTGCCGAGCTCGCAGGACGAATCCTTATAACTTTGGTGATCACATGACTTTTCCTGTAGTTGCACCATGAGGTTGATGGTTCTGACAGACATCACGATGCTAGCATGGTTGATGTGAGCTTGTTAACATGTCGTTACTGCCGTGTGCATTTAGCTCAAGTACAGCCTCACAGACTGATGTTTTCATAAGTCACTATAGTACCTGTTTCTTGAAAGTCTCCGCTTCCTTCTGAGCTGCGATATTCCCCTTCTTTAAGTGCACCAATTTTTGCCTAAAATCAAAAATTTGAAGAAAATGTTACATGACAATAACAACACAGAGGTAACTGTTGGCTAATTAAACGTCTTGTCTCTTACATCAACTCTTCCTGTGTCTCCTCCTCCTTCAACGCAGCAAGCTTCTGCCTGAGGACGACGTTTTCTTCAGCGAGACGACTGGCCTCAGATCTGTAAACAGACAAAACCTCATTAGAAAAAAGAAAACTAGATATAATTCAGTGGCATGGTGTACAAATTACACAACAGAATAGGTAAGACAGTCACTTGCATCTATGATTTCAACACACCGAACTCCCACTGGTGATCTACAGGGATCAAAAGCAGCACAAGTGTTCAAGATCTGTTGCGTCGCACGAAAGGGTTGAGGAGCCTAATCACAGGTGGGACACAGCTCTACGTTGTGACTGGAAACAAAAGGAGGAGCGCTCGTATGACTCACAACACCACAGGGATGGGAGAAGAGGCCACAGGAGACACGGAGGGACTGGTTCCTAGTTTTTTCTCTCCACGTTACCTATGAGCCTGCGTCGTTTCATTTAGTGTCTGCGACTTGTCCTGTAGCTCTGTGATGGCTCGGCGAAGGCTGGTGTTCCCCTTCTCAAACTCGTCACAGCGGTCCCCCAGATGGGTTGCCGCTTGAACTTTAACCTCCAGCTGATCCAGAAGAGACTCTTCTGCGGGGCTCTGCTGCCTCTCCAGTTCACTGAACAACTCGGAGAGCTTACTGCTCTCTCCTCGCATCCTGCTGATATCATCCGCCAGCGAAATCTTGGAATGATCTTGGAAATCGAGAAAGATATTCATCTTTCCTTCGAGGCTCCAAACTCTCCTTTCAAGTTCACCGTTTTGGTCTTTCAGTTTGGCATTTTCACACATGCAATCTTCATATCTAATCTGAAGCTCTGTCGTCTTTAAGACCTTCATCTGCAGCTCTTTGACGTGCTCCATCAGGAGAAGCATGTTAACTTTGAGGCTGTAGTTCTCCTCTAATATCTGATGGCCGGTTTTGATCTTTTCACTGTTATGAGCCAGAAGATTCTCTAATATTTCCGTCTTCTGTTGAAGCAGAGAGATCTTCTCATGCAGGAGGATGTTCTCCTCCGTTGCGGTGTTATACAAAGCCTGAAGCTTCAGGAGAGAATATTCTCTGTCCTCCCAATCGTCATCCGGAGTTTCCAGATAATCATCCTTTATATCGGCGGTTAAACGTTCGCAGTCTGAGTCGGACACAAGTTCATCCTCTTGTTCACAGCTGTGAGAGTTTTCTGCTAAACAAGTAACCTCAGCATCCACTAGAGACAGCTCATCGGGGTCAGCCATCTCCTCCAGCACTGAGGGATCAACCACAGTCTCATGACACGGCTCATCTTCACGGTAACGGCCTTCATTGTCCGCAGCTTGAGGTTTGTTTTCCTCCTCACATGATGCGAGAGCTGCTTTTTTCTCACCAACATCAACGGCATCTTCACCTTCGAACGCCTCGAGGGACGAGGCGGCATCACATGGCATCTCTGGGGAAACGGTTTGGATTTTGGATACAATATTTGAATTATTGTCATCTGGGTCACCACGTCTAATTTCTGCAGAACAACAGCCGACTTTAGGGTCTCCTTCAACTGCCTGGGCGCTTTCAGGCCATGCCTCATCACCCTCAGTCACACATTTTTGTTCACCATGTTCGTCGGAACCTCCATCCACAGCATCAGGGTCCTCCGTTATCATCTCTACATCCACATCTGGAACAAGGATAACATCATCATTGAGACAGATTTCAGGGGGTACAAGACACGACTCCTCCTCAGCCTTTACTGCAGAAGACAAAACCCGACTCAACTCCATCTCCAGCTCTTTAATTCTGATCTTCAGCATATCTCTCTCTTCTATGAACTCTTCTCTCTCATTCTCTGGATTATCTTTAAACTTCTCCTCAAGAGTGGATACATGTTCCCGTAGCTCCTTCCGCTCGAGCTCAAAGTCCACCGCCGCCTGTTTAAGCAGCATCTCCAGCTCCTCGATCTTCATCTTCAAATCATCGCACTCCGTCAGCAGCTCGATCCTCTCGCTGATCTGCTTCTCAGAAATGGACAGCAGCTCGTTGTTTTTCGCCTCGAGCTCTGACTGGCTGCTCAGAAGCTCTTCCCTCTCCTGTTTGAAATCCTCCACGGTTTGATTCAGCAGGAGCTCCACCTCGAGCGCCTTCTTCTCAGACTGAGCGAGAAGCTCATCTCTGGTTTCCAGGCTCTCCTGAAGCCGGTTATGGAGGTCGTTCAGCTGCCTACTCAGCTCGATCTCTTTAGTCTGAGCCCTGCTGATCAACTCGTCTAATTCATTTTGCAGTTGCTGGTTTTTCCTCACAAGTTCTTCCACTTCCTCTTTGTGAAGACTTTCTAGCTCGTGCTGTTCCGTCTTCCGCTGCTGATCCAGACTCTCTCTTTCTTGCTCCATCCCCTCCTCCATCTTTCTTCTTTGCTCCTCAGCGTTCTCGAGGGCCTCCTGTAGCTGAGCCTCCCAGAGGAGCTTCTGCTTGACGTGGCTTTCAGAAAGGGCCTTCAGCTCGCTTTGGTAGTGCTGTTCAAGTTTCAAAACATCGGCCTGAAAACGCTTCGCAACAGATTCTTGATCACCTGAGAAACGATCTTCCACCTCCTTGATTCTCTGGGAGAAGCTGATCTCGATGTCGCTCCTGTACATGGTTATTAACGTTACAGCAACAGTTTTGAAAAGCACAGCAAACATTATTATAGATTATTTAAAGAGGATTCATTTGATATTTTGGGAAGTATGCTCATTTGCTTTCTCCCTGGGAGTTAGGTGAGAAGATTGATACCACTCTCATATATCAGCTCATAGAAAATAGATCAAAATGCCTGTGAGATTGTTTAAGTACAGGGATAACAGCACACATTTCAGACAGTGTTGCACTTGTTTGTTAGCATTTAGCTCAAAAGCCTCAGTCCTTTACCTCCAGACTCAGCCAGGCTATCTGTTTCTCCCCCGTCCTATCTATGTGCTAAGCAAAGCTAAAAAGCTCCTCGCTGTGGCTTCATATTCAAAAAACGCACATAATAGCATCAATCTTCTCCTCTTATTCTTGGCAAGACAACAAAAAAATGCATTTCCCAAAATGCCAAAGAACTATTCCTGTTTAAGAACAAAGCAAATATCTCAAATGTCTCACCTCTCCTGAGTGATGTCCTCTCGTAGTTTGTCCAGCATGCTGCTGAGAGCGTCCCTCTCTTCGGTGTGTTTGACGGTCAGCAGCTTCATCGCCTCCTGGTGGCTCTCCTCCAGCCGAGCCCTCTCCTCTGCCAGTAATAACTCCAGCCTCTTCTCCTCCTCCTCTCTCTCCGTCTCAAACTTCTCCCTCTCCTCGCTCAGCCTCTCCTGGAGCATCCCCTCGTAATCCTCCTCCAGCTGCAGTCTCTCCTTCTCCCACTCCTCCTTCAGCCTTTTCTGCCTCTGCTCAAACTGCTCCTGTAACTGTGACCGTTCTTGCAGCACCCTCTCCAGCACGGCCTCCTCCTGACGCTCCTGAAGCTGAGCTCGTTCGCTCTCCCACTGCTCCCTCAGCTTGCTCTCCTTCTCTTCTTGTTCCCTGACAAGTCTCAACATCTCCTCCTCCAGCAGCACCTGCAGAGACTCATTATTCTGCTCATCCAGCTGAGCCCTCTCTTTCTGCCACTGCTCTGTCAGCCTCTGTACGATCTCATCACGCTCTTCCTCAAACCTCACCTTTGCCTCTTCTAGTCTGGCCTTCAGTTCATCCTCATGGCTTTGCTGCAGCTGTTCCTTCTCCCTCTCACCGTCATCTAACAATCTCTTCTCCAACTCTGCCGTTTCTTCCTGCAGTTTCTTCCTCTCCTCTTCCAGAACGTTTACACGCTCCTCTTCCAGTTTCTTAATCTCAATGGCGTGTTGTTTCCTCAGCTCCTCCGTCTCACTGGCAAGGTTTTCATCCCTCTCTGCCTGCTGGGCTTCGAGGGTCTTCAGCTGCTCCTCCAGGTCTGCGGTGTAGATGTGGGACTGCAGCAGCTGTTCTCTGAGAGCTCCCACTTCCTCCTCCTGCAGATCCTCCAGCTCTTCCCTCTCCTCGGCCTGCGTCTGCTCCAGACTAGTCCGCTCCAGCTCCGCCTGCTCGAGCTGGCTCTGGAGGGCCTGCGCCTGGCTCTGGACGCTGGCCATCTCCTCCCTCAAAGCCTGGACTTCTTGCTGGTACTTGAGGGCTATAGCAGCCTTCTGGTCTTCATGGGTCACCCTCTGCTTTTCTACCATCTTGTCAAATTCGGTGATCTGTGGTGAGAAGTAAACAAACAACATTTTGATTTGGGGACAGTTTGGATAAACTTTGGGACAGTTAAACTTCTTCTCAGGGATGGTTCCACAACGATGGGGAAAAAGTAAGCTCTCACCTTGCTTTCAAGCTGATTTCGCAATTCCTCTATCTCCTGCAGGTGCTGCTCCTTCAGCTGCTCCAACATCATCTCCGCTTCGAGGCTCATGCTGAACGGCTGAACCTCCTCTGAACCGATACCTGCAAAAAGTCACAAGTGGGTGAAGCTGAGGACATTTGACAGCGTTTCTATGTACAGTTTGTTGTCTTGAACAGATGAGTAAGTGCTCAGTAATGAGCTCTCCAGGGACTTTATGTGTTGCAGGTCTTCATTAGGCCTACCTGGATCGGACTCCATGCCCGGGCTTTTGCTCTCCAGCTCTTCAGAGAGAGGTTTGTTGCAGGACGGATGAACTCGTCCGAGACTGTGAAACTCCTGCAGCTCCGACTGCAGCTCGTCAATACGATCCTGCAGCTCCTATCAAATGAAAAGCAGCGTTAGTTAAACATGTGCGTCATAAATACAAATATTTAATTCTTTTGGGGATTCATATGCAATTACCCTGTACTGAGCTTCATAGCCGCTACGTAGCTGTTTGATCCGTTCCTCTTGGAGGAAGAAGTCTGCGCTGCCGGGGTCCAGGTCTCCAAACTGAAGACAATAAGATCATTTGCGAGTTAGTGTCCTGCTGCACAGAAAGCATAAAATAAATCAGACACAAACAAAAAGTCCATAAAATGTCTCTACCTTTTCTTTCGTAATGTTGTCCACAACTGTCTGGAGTTTTGTAATCTGGTTTTGCGCCTCCATCAGTTTTTCAGTGTTGTCCAGCAACTCCATTTCCAGACGTCTGTTTTCCTAAAAATAAAGATAGCGACAACAAAGGTACATTTGTTTCTTTCAAATAAGACGACGATAATGCAAAGAGACAAACATCACAACTGTCATCGAATCATATCAGCACAAAGCTTTCCGGTACCTTCACAGAGATGGAGAGGTGATCTCGGAGAAAAGATTCATCCTCCCTGATCTTCTGGACCTCCGCTTCCAGCTCCTCTCGCTGCAGGCCGGCCTGCTGCTGGAGCTGGTCCATCTCCTTCATCAGCTCTGATCGCATCGCTGCTAGCTTCTCTTTGTGGTCCTGTTCAAGCTTCCTGTAGACATTCAGAGAACACTATAATACTGACTGTACCAAATATGTTCTGTACACCTCAGTGGACAAACAGCTAAAAAACAAGGACAGCTGCTGACGTAATCTGATGGTATAAATTACCTGAGATTGAGGTTATTCGTGTGCTCAATCGCAGAGTGATGCTCATCCACCTCAGTGGCGAGCTGAGCTTTAAGTTTCTCAGCTTTTTCCAGGTCCGATCGGATTTTCTCTTTCTCCCTGAGTTCCCTGTCGACTCGCTCTCTGCCAGGAGGAAAAACAACAAAGATTTACTCATGAACAGAAACAAACCAACCATAATCCTGCAGGTTTTATCTCAGAATAACAGGTTCAGAACGATGCTAAATATAGTTAATCCAATATAAACAGTGTTTAGCTTCGAATGATGAGTCATACTCACAAGAGATATCTAATCTCAGCCTTGAAGCTTGCCAGTGCCGCCTGGTGAATCCCATTCTTAGTAACGAGCAGCTCATTTTCGAGCGCCATGGTGAGATCACCAAGACTCAGTTTTCCATCGAGGTCGAAGTTCAAAGCCTGCAAAAAAAGAAAAGAAATCACTTACAGTGTATAAAACATAAAATACTGTTAATAACTGAGACTAATGTCCACAGTCATATCTGGAAGAATAAGTCGAGTGCGGCACCTGCAGGATCTCAGTGCTGTTTTCGATCCCCTCCTCCAGCCAGGCGTCCAGAATGTGTTCGACTGGAGTGAAACCGGTTCCGTCATCAAGGGTGGAGAAGAGACGCATCCCGATGGTGCTCGTCAGGGCAGACGGAGTGGCGATCCTACGACCTCCCTCATCGAAGGGCTGCACGGAGAGAAAAAACGTTGCATGTAGAGGAATCTCTAGTAAAGCCATGTCTTCTCTCAGTTGTAATTTGTTTAAAGGATTCAAATTGTAGATCTTTGACAATGTAGAAAACTATTCTGAAGCTATAACAAATAAATCATTTATTAAAGGAAATGAATTGTGACCGTACCTGGGTGGAGTGGTGTCGTTTGAGCTGTCTGTAGGGGGTGGAGGCGGACGGCGTCGGGGGTTTGTTCTGGTTCACAACCCTGGAAACAAACTCCTGAACGTTCATCACGCCATCGCCGGTTAGACTCTGGAGCACGTCCATGTTCACCTGAAAAATAAATGTGGATATTTTTGTAGTTAGAGAGAGCAGGCATGTTCTTTCTTTTAATGAATCATTTATGCAAAAAAGTAAAATAAACAAGGCCTCTGTTCATTTTGATCCTCACCTCCAGGCCCAGGTGTTCACAGAGAGCGAGCAGTTCAGTGTGACCGGCACATCCGACCCACGGTATCGCCAGCTCGCCGCAGGCTTCGCGCAGTCTCTCCTCTAAACAGGCCGACAGGGAAGCGATGGATCCCCGAGGCGTGCTCGGCTCATCGGGGTTCCAGAGATGCATCTGACCTACACAGGAAGTAAAACACTGATCAGGTTGTAACAAACACTCATACAGTCAATTTTCTGAAAAGTACTATGACGTAACATACCTTCTGCCTCATATTCCTCTGTGTTTGCTTCGTGAGCGTTCCAGCGCTGTTAGAGACAAAAACACAGAGGTTAGATAACTGGTAGTTTTGTTTTTAAATGGTGCACATGAGGAAAATAACACTATTAATATGTTGGGAAAAGACAAAAGGTAAACAAAGTGTGTCATGCCCAGACACACTTGTCCTGATTTGCTATTCGTGCCATTACAAAAGCTCTGTTGTGTTTTTCTGTCAGACAGCCCCCCCCCCACCCAGCACTGCACCCTCTTTACACCCATATTCAACCTCGCCTCATTTAAAAAACATGTTTGTACTGTCAACACATGAGAAAATAAACTTGTTGTGGTAATTTTTCTTAACTAAAGTTACAACTGCAGAAATGGAAAGATGTTGCTGAAAAAGACGTTTTGCAGTTTAAAAATCAAAATGTGTTTTTCTTACTCTTAAATCAAAAACTGGAGCAGAGTTTTAAAATCTGAAAGTTTTTTTGTGCTTGTCAAGAAATATGAAAGGAGCAGGGCTTTTATTTTGTAGTGACCCACTGCTCTCCAGCCCAATCCCAGCCAACCAAACCAATCTATTGTTCGGGAGGCAAACAGTGAGGGAATGAAGAACAGATGGGATCCTGCAAGTGGCGTTTTGATACATGGTGCAAAGGCATCCATGAGGGTGGGGGTGGTGGGGCTCATTGTTCCTCTGTCACAGTCCTACACCCTCCTCCTCCCACAGCACCGGGCCTGCAGTCCCTGCAGCAGAGCCCCCCTGACCCATCCCCATCTGCTGGTCCCCAGGCCGGACATTGTAGCATTGTTGCGACGTAGATTACTCAATACACGAGACACGCTTCAGTTCAATGTCTCCAATAGTGTTTGTCTTGGATGGAAGGCATCTGGGGTGGAGTAAGGACCGCAGACAATACGCAGAATATTAACACATCCATCCGTGCACAAGCTGAACCGGCCATCATTATAGCGTTTCAGTGGGGCCTTTTCTTTGTCGTGATTTATTGTGCTGCAGCACATTATACCTGCTGTTTGTATGAAAAATCAACCTGCTGACTGAAGGTAAATCTTTTACTTGGCCAAAACCATTATTTTCAGCAACTATTAATATTTCGAGCCCTTTTTCAAGTAATAAATTTAGTTATTTAGTTATTAAGATGTCCAAAAATAGAGATACGTCTCTTTACCCTCAAAGACCTAGACAGCCAGCAGCAGCTATAAACAGCTAGTGTCCTGAAGTGTGCAATGACTTTTGAACTGTTAATCCCGTCCATATGCTTTAAAAACTCACATAAGCAGCTTTTCAGAGATATCACACGTCTTGTTTGGGCATTTATGGTTTATGTAGTGAACGTGATCACACCATCACAAGCTGCAGCACTGATTCATCAAGGAAACCCACTTAGTTTCCTTCTTCTAGGTGATGGTTGTAGCCAAAGACATATCTACATGGTCAGTAAAGGCCATGAAAACTTGCTGGGATAATATGACAATAAAAGACTGAAACTTAAGGTTCTCCCTAATCAAACGTTGCATGATGCTGACTGCTAGAATAGGGAAGGACCACAAAACAAAACAAATACAGGCAAGTCAGGCACCCCAAAAAGGTCTTTAAGAGTTAATGCCCATGGTGGTGTCGTCAAATCGCCTGTTTAATGCAACCAAATGGTCCAAAACCCAACGACATGCAATTTAAAAATGATATAAAACAGAAAAATTCTCACATCTGAGAAGCTGAGATTACTGATTGTTTATGATCAAAATATCCGACAATAAGTTTCTGTTAGACAACTAACCCATTAATTATCAGTACAGCCCTGCTACCTTGTAGCCAAATAGATTTTCAGGACTAAACATCCTGGGACATCTTGCTGGTGTTGTTGTTTATTTCTGCCTGTCATGGACGCGCAGACTGCGAGCTTAGACCTGCGTACGTATGTCAAACAACTCTCTATGTCAGCAGTGAGGATAATCCAAGATGATCAAGCAGAGGAGCCATGCAGAGTGTTCAGCTGTGCATGGCCATGACTGAACTGATGCTATATACAACTCTGACACAGCAGCGTGTCCTGTCCAGACAATGGGAGGCTCCTACTGCCAATCTTGAATAAAAGGGAAATATTGACAACCATAAACAGTCCAATCAGCGCCAGTCGCTCTTCTTTTTTTGTTTGATCTGTTTGCACACAAAGGAAATTCCTGAATCACCGTGCTGTTGCCTCGACCACCACATCACCGCCAGCGTACACGCTCAGGCAAAGTTCAAACTCAACCAGTCACATCAGGAAACACTGAACTGTCAACATTGTGCGTCGCCACACAAACACTGCGTTTACACCTCGATTACTGGAGGCTTATTAAACAGTAATTATGCCCACAGTGTTATTTTCAGACAGTGCTGTGTTGTTATGCAATGAACAGAGCCTTGAACAGAACCTCCTGCGTTTGAACATCTACATTACGTTTCAGGCTCTACCCTGCATGCCACTAAGCTGATTAGCTAAGAATAAACACCTCGCTGCCCGTCAGTGGCTGCCGAGATACTCAGTGCATGCAAGGACAGGAGGCGATAAGGATGGCATCCTTGCGTCTGGAGGTTCAGGACAGTGCTTGCTCTTAGCCTTTTACCTCACGCTTTCTGGGAACAGCCGAGTCATAGTTGTCCTCCAGATCCTCCCGTTCCTCCGGATTTGCAGTTCTAACTTCGGACAAGTCCGAAATAGGCTCGATGAACTCTGGCGTGGAGCGGCGGCCGTAGCGTTTGCTGCCCTTCACGAACTTTGGTTGGATCTCAGGAGACTCTGAGGAGATGCAACGACAAGAAACTGTCAAAATAAAAGTCAAAGTGCACGACAGAGCCCATTACTAAAAATGTTCCATGACTAATATCTGACACAGCCTTCAGCGGATACTTCTCCAAAACAACTTCTCTAAAACTGATAACCAAAGACTCTTCAGCAGCCACATGTTCCTATTTGTTTGAATGAAAGAGACGTGATACTGAAAGGTTGACAGTGTGTCCAGTGCTAACTGTTGAAAAGGTCAGAGAAATTCACTGAAGGTTTAACAGACTTTATGCTTCATTGACAATAAGACAAATACTGACCATACTAGGGCTGACACTAATGATAACTTTCATTATCGATTAGTCTGCTGATTATTTTCAGGATTGATTGAGTAATCATTTAGTCATGTGAAGAAAAAAAAAAAAGGGGAAATTTCCCGTCCAAAGTGGCGTCTTCAAATTGCTACTTTTGTCCAACCAACAGTCCTAAATAGGGATACACGATATACATCGGACTAATAAGTTATCGGCCCAATATTGGAAAAATTATGTTATTGGCAATTTATCAGTATCTGGGAAATTATAGCCCATAAAGAGAGCCAACAAAGTGTAATCGCTTTGCTTGACTAACCGAGCACAGCGTCTACAAACTTTGAGATAGTCGGTGGTGGAATGCACCAAACATGTCGTCAGTGTGCCGTGTGGACAATAAAATACCGGAGCTAAAATGATGCATTAACCAGCAGGAGGGAATATTCATTCACAAAAACAAGAAAGATTAAACAAGTTGGGTTGTTAGTAACAACAAATAACACAACTGTGTTAGCCATGTCTGTACAATAACAAACCCTGCCAGTGGTCAAACCATGACAGTGCAAATAGTTCAACTGCCGGCTAATTGGCTTTGGGCCGACGCTTTTGGCTCAGTGCCTCCGTATGTAGATTTACCGCTGACTCAGCATGGGGGCTGTAACACTGATTCACAAGTCACCTTCATGGTTGAATGGAAAAAGCCTCCTTAGAGTTTAATATTAAACCGATATGGGATGTTACTGACGTAGCTTCATGCTTCGTGCTTGTTTTCAGCCTGACAAGTGAGTGAAAGACAACAGAAATCAGACTTCACCTCGTGTCGACACGGTCTCCTGCTCTTCTTGAGGTGGCTCAATAGTTGAGGACAACACCAGGATGAGTGCATTCTTGAACTGGTCAAAGTCAACCTGAAACAAGAGTGAAGAAAAATGCAATGTTTTTGTGAGATGCAAGCAATGCTCAGTATGTGCAGCAAAAAGTTCATAAAATTCCTCAGACCGGATGTAATTCCCAGTGTGCCGGGTGGAGGTTGGGTGTTCCTGGGTGTCTGGTTGGAGGAGGGTGTGCTGAGCAAGGAGCAGGGAGGTCACACTTCAAGAATCAACAGCTGCTAACCCTGAATATGCTGATTTTCATTGTGCATTGAGGCGGGCGGCTGCCGGCTTTTTGTGTGTTTTCTTCTTCCTTTTTTGACATTATTGTTGGATGCCATGAGCAGGCAATCAGCTCACCAGCCCTCTGCTAACATTCACCCCCGCCCACACACGCCCGCACGGGCAAAACAATAGCCATCCGTCTGTCCACACGCTTATATACAAACACAAGTTTATGCAAAAGTGTGGAGCAATTTGGAAAACATCTCTATCACATCCCAAAATTCACACCAGAGATCCTGTGAAACTGCAAAGCTGAGGTCCAATTGTTCAGATCAGACCAGTGTCCTTTCCATTTCATAAATGTTCACATGGAGCACACTCAAAGAAATGCATCTGTGAATGGTGATTAGCTGGCTCGGTTGTCCTGACGACAGACACCTGGGATCACGGCTGATGGGGGCACATTTTCTCCTCAACAAGACAGCTAACAAAGCACCAGAAAGCCTGGAGACACAAAGACCTGAGAGCAGGAGTGGCTCGACATGGGCGCCTGCCAAATTCAAAGGACCCTATATGCAGGAAAGCCAAAAGGCCACGACTCACGTGCAGAAAAATAAGAATATAAATTCTGCAAATACAACTATTGCACACCTTTAAGACCAGAACAACATCTTTTCCTCAGGATTAAACGTACCCTGGCAGTGAGGCGGTCCTGGTTCTGCAGCAGTGTTTGGAGCAGAGCAGGTGTGGCATCATCCAGGTGCAGAGACAGGCAGAGGTCAGACAGTTCCTCCGGGCACAGCGAGCCACAGCCACTGGCGTCAAAACTGTTGAAGACTTCTTTTAGGCGCTCCTCGTACTGGTCCTGCTCTTGGGCGTCATCCATCCCACAGGACAGCACCCTGCCCTGAGAGAATAGGAAGAAAAAAAACATGTTTTATCATACTTTCCTTCACATTTCAGCAGATGCGGGGCTCCAAGGTTCGAATATTTTGGTCGCACATGTACCCAAAAACAAACATTGTCATTGGTCACACATGTGTCTGATATTTAGCAGATTTTTTTAATTAAACAATTGCAGTAAGCTTGATTTCTTGTTGTGTGGGCTGCTTAAAATTAAGTAAAACAAGAGGAAGAAGTCAAAATCTCTTCACAGCATAATGTATCCAGTCACTGTTAAAAGATACTCACAAACAGGGTGGAAACATTTATCTCGACAGCTTGCGTCCCTGACAGCGCCTTCATTTGAGAGTGGCGCTGAGCGACTGAGCGACTGAGCTACCGACACACCGCTCCAGTGTCATTTGTGCTGCAGGCTTTGACTAATCCAATTAGAGTGATTAGACAATCAGGTAAAATTGACGGACGCAGCCAAGTCTGACACTGACCGTGACTCACTTTTAGCTGGGCTGTTTCATGATCAATGCAATTCCATCGAGGCAACCACGAAAAGGGAAATTTCACCTTGTAAACACAGCATGATGTAGTTTAAACAGGTGTGATGCCAAAATGTGAGGGTATCTTATTTTATTTTGTAAAGGCTGACGATTAAAAGCTCGAGTTAATGAGGAAGAATCAGACAGAAAGCTGCATGTTAGACATTGTTAGACCAAACGCTCTACACACTGGGGATAAAGACCAAGGACAAAGACAGCACAGTGGCACTGAACCAAGTGGAACAAGCAGCCAGGAACTAATTGACCAAACTAACACCAAAGCCTTGAGCCAACGATCACTGGAGGCAGCATCGGTTACAAACACAAGGACAAAGTTGTCAGAATTTCTATTTGGATGCATCGCTGCTGTAATAGAATAACAATGAGAAACATCTGACGGAGAGCAAACACCGTTTTGTGGCCCCAAACAGAAATCTGGAGTCCAGTTCAGCACGAACAAGAAGGCACAGTCAGTTTCTCTCATCCAAAAACACAAACAATGAATCCAGGTGATTATCCAGGAAGCGTGATGAACCAGAGAGGTCTCCGCGGGGTCAAAACAAAGAAAAGATGGAGTCTGACGAACTTAAGCAATGACATAACTCATAGACGGAACAGCCCGGTTCAGCCACCTGAAGCTTAACGAAGGTAAATGTTAGTTAACGTGATGGAAATAGCAAAGACAGCTGAGCACAGTTCACCTACTTCTATTTTTAATGACAGACACTTTCCACAAATGTTACGTCCAACTACTGAATCACATTTCTGCACAGTACGGATGTGTTGGCACCAGTCGTATGTTCATACAGTGCATCTATTGTTTCTTCTTTTTTGCTTTCCTGGATTTCAGCTGACGTTATTAGTCCTGCACTTTAAAATGAATGCCTTTATGTACTTGTATTAGGAACTGTTTTCATGCTAAATCCTGCATTATAAGGTGTCTGATCTAACCTCACTTTGTTCAAACATGTGCATGACATCTATGCTGCAGAGCTGCACAATTAAACTAAATATTATTGAGTTATGGCCAAGAGCAAATCTCAGAATGTGCCATTTTATTGATAAAAGGTAAAATGTGTCACAAACAGCGCTACAAATTAGTACTGTAGTGCTGCAGAGATGTCCTGGTCTACAAATCATGTTCTCCAGATGTAAGAAAACACGTTTGTTTGGTACGGACCGCAACAAATGTCACGTCATCAGGATTTTTACCGGGTAAATGAAAGTTATGATGTAAAAATGATCAGTCACACTAAACGTGAATCAAATCGCAATCGTAGTTTCTGTCAAAATAATTGCAAAATTAGAGCTGCAAGAATATCTATTATGCAATATGAAAAAATGCAGTTTCCTCAGAATAACTTGAAATATCTGTATTGGAAAATAATGAATCATTGCAGAATAACTAATTTGATTTTGTAAGGGAGTGCATTTTATCAAACAACCAAAGCAGGCCCTGCTTTTTAATAAAGATCATATCATTATATCTGATGAGCTGAAACTTCCCATGTTTGAGGCCTGAATGTCTATACAAAGAGCACCTCCTGACCCCTGCTTTTCCAGCTGCTCTCAGTGAGATCATCAAGCGCTCAGCCAGGTGTCCCCCACACCCCAGACTCGGGGTACCCACCCATTCACCACAGACAATAGACACAAAAACCAAATCAGTATTCTGCATCTGCACAGCTGAGCGGCTTATGAAAAAGCAAGGAAATCATGGCTCAGCATTGCTGCAGCTCGTCTAAAGCGCATGTGGTCTTGAAAATTGGAAAACTGTAGGAAACAATCACAACACTTTGCCTGTGTTGTTGCACTGATTCACTCTGCGCTCTCCAAGCAGCCTCTGACTGAGCCAATTATCCCGGTAGCCCTCCTGCTCGGCTCGGCTCGGCTCGGCGGCTCACGGTGGTTTGACAGCTGCTGCGGCCAAAGAATCACTCAGTCCAGGTCACAAGAAGAAGGTTAATCCTCCGCACCATCCCGGCCTTCACTAGCACTGGTGTGATTACTAATCATCAGCAACAGATGTCAATCTGAAAAGTGAAGATTTCTAAACTTTCCCCCTCTGATATCCGCCTTGTGAAACAATGCTTTTGTTGGACATTGTGGAATAAAAGATGATTATGGAACAAAAGGAAGTTTCTTGCATTATAATAAGCAAACTGTTGTCTCTATTGATTTTAATATTATCCCTTATTGCCTTTTAATATAATCTCAGCATGAAGAAATGTATCCTACAGAAGAAATACAGTTGTTTGTGTCTGAAGTACCCAAATCTTTTCAGTAGAAGAATGATTTTGAATACGCATGCTTGCATTTCAGTACTAATGCCAATATTAAGGATCTGAGAAATTGCAATTGATGTACACACATTTTCAAGCGGCACATATCCATTTCATCCACATCTGCTACAAGGGAATTCTTCCTTATTTGAATCGAGGGTCTACGGACAGAGGATGTTGTTCACTGAGACGATGTGACTGCGATTTTGGGCTTTATAAAACACACTTTACTAGACTATCGGACCAATGTAGATGTGCGTGATGGGCCTTAGTTTGCAGATTTTATGGTCATATTTGTCATAATTGTGTTCCCATCATCTAGTCCTGTGAAACACACACCACTCTGAAGTTTATGTTGGGATTGCGATGGCTTTAGTCCCCCAATTCCTATGACTTTTGTGCAAAAATGAATCCCTGACTCACTATCTGCCCATTATTTATATTTCTACTAGCTTTGGGAAACTTCTTTGCAGTGTGCTGGATGCTGTAATTTGCCCACACTGGGGCAAAGTTGGTCTCCAGCCTTGGGTAACTACATTCATGTTGTTTAATCCTTTCATAGCTCAATTTAATGATCTCATTCATTTCTTATTTTAATCAATAAAACTCTGGTGAGATCATTTTCAGTTTCCTTTATCCATCACAGCATGTTTCCTTTAGGATGTGAGGATAAAGAAACTTGAGTGTTACAAAAGGCCACATAGGATTTAAGCAGTAAACACTTGAACTGCTTAGTAAACGAGCTCACATCTGTCATTGAAAACACTCCACAGTTCAGTCTTAGTACTGCCTGAATGCAATCTGCTCCACCAACTCACTGACTGTGTCCTCACGATGATGCATGTCGGGAGGAAATGGTTGGTCGGGATTGCTGTCGGCCAACATCATCCAGGAATTTGGATTTCAAAATATGATTAAAAACCCAGAAGAGGAAAAGAAACTGAACAACACTCACCAAAGTCTCCGGACTTGGACGACACTTGGCTCCTTCTCCAACTAGGATTTCGTGATAAACTAAACGCGGGTATAAAATAAACTTTTACAACATTTCTCCCGTGGAGCCGATGATCCGCTGCAGAAACACAGATGCGTCTTTACGCGTGAAGATGCAGACGTGTTGCGGGGTTTTGTTGGAGTCTCAGACAGCAGCGGACAGTCTGATGGTGTGCTGGCTGCTTTGTGTCCTCGGCTGTGTAACATCCTCCTCTGAGTTTGCAGCGGATTTTGAAAAGCGGCTGTTAGAGGAAGAGGCGGTGACCGAGAGCCTGCAGCGGCCTGACTGCTGGCCCCCTGTGGACCGAACCGGCACTGAGCCGGAGGACATACTCAGATCACCCTCATGCAACTGAACCATGAGAAACACAACTATAAGAAGTTACTCAGACCACATCTAGTACAAAGACTGTGCCATGTCAAAAACTGCCATAAAAAAACTTTCACCAGGTTAAATTGTTCAACCAACATCAGTCCTGATAGTAACTACAAAAATATTCACTCATTTTCAGGATTAAAATTATTTTTTCATTTAAAAAGAACATTTATTTCTCTCTCTCTCTCTCTCTCTCTCTCTCTCTCTCTCTATATATATATATATATATGTAAATTACATCTTTTTTGTTTTCTTTTGATATATATAAAGAAAAAAGATTTAAATGAACAAAACACACATTTTCTTATTTTTTATCCATATATATATATTTCCATATATATGTATATATGAATATAAAAAAATGTTTTCTTTCATTTAAAAAAAACAGTGGCATCATGTAAACAAACTAATATTCAAAAGGTTTAAATCCTATACACACACACACACACACACACACGTATGTATATATATATATATATATATATATATATATATATATATATATATATATATATATATATATATATATATAGCTGAGGTTGAAATTTAAAATAAAAAAATAACAAACACCTTTGCCAACATGTATGCAATATGCATTAATGTAGCCAATATGATCAAAAAATGAAAGTGAATAAAACATAAAATAAATCAACAGTTGAATGAGGGTAAAGTTTCTTTAGGAGGCAAAGCCCCCTATAGGACACAAGGGAAATAGCATGCAGGTAAAAATTGCCCCATCTAGTGAAAAATAGTAAAAATGACAAAAACTCATCCAGGACCACAGAATGAGAGACTGGTAACATGGGATGCATGACTTTATGCTGTAACGACAGTGGGATGACAGTTTCAGCTGTCTGTCTCTAACATACAGTGTTTTATAGATATAATATATGAGCTGAGGTTGAAATTTAAAAGGAAAAAAACCAAAACAAACACCTTTGCCAAATTATCCAAAAATGAAAGTTAATAAAACATAAAGTGAATCAACAGTTGCATGAGAGTAAACCAGTCAATCTTTAATGATTATAAAGATATATATGGAAATATACACACATACACAACAATTTAGGCATCTATCATGTAAATCTAAGAAAACTCAAATACCCACAATGCCTTGCACTGACTGCGGCGACATGTCCGCTGGGTGGATTCCGTTTCGTTTGGCTTTGTGGTGAGGACTCTTGTATCATTCAGATGTTTGGTCTCGTTCTTGTGTTTTTGTTGCTTTCTGTAATGAATTAGTGTTTTTGTGTAAAAAGACATTTCCTGTGTCCTTGGACATGATCATACTTTTATCTGTGTGTCAATAATTGACCCAATTACTTCACGTCTGAATCACTGTGTCAAATGTGAACCAATAGCAGCAGAGGATCTGATTAGTTTAACTTGAACATTGACCTCTTTTCTGTGTTTCATAACGCTCGTGCTGTCAGGAGGGCAGCTCTGCTGGATCCTCCCTCAGTCTCAGCACTGACACAAGGAAGGAGGAAACACTCAGCCGGTCACATTTTCTTGCTGCAGGAGGGAAATAGTTTGAGCTGAGGCAAGAATGAAGAAAGCTCTGTCGTTTCTGGTCACTGTGTATGTCTCAGTGCCTGTCATCCTCTACCTGTTCCCCTGGATACTGGGACACGCCATATTTGCTCACTTGGGTAAGTAATGTGTGTTTATTTAGTGTACAGTCACTGAATATTAGTCATAAGCACTGGCTGTTTGTTAGAGCAGAAATAATGCTTCCCTAACAAAATGGGTCAGACACAATGTCGTGGTTGTGTGTTATTAAGTGCATTATACGTTTGTCTGATATCAGACTGTTTGATTGTGTCCTGCTTTTACACAAAAGCTGTTATAACTACTACTTTTTGTTAGTTATAGATTATTATAGATAGTTACAGATAGCATTAACCAGGAATCATTCATTTTTTAGTTTTATGTAACAATTGCATAAAAAAAGTTAGACTATTTCATAATGATTCCACTGAAATGTAAAAAAAAAAAAATTATAATGAAAAGTTATTGATACGATACGATCAGGGTACGGTTCAATGCAATATGATGCAATATGGTACGGTACTATACGATATGATACGCTGCGGTTTGATATAATAAGATACAAAATGATATGATACAACGTGATAACATACCAAACGATTCAGTATGACACAATATGATACATTACACTATAATATGATACAATACAACGTGATATGGCATGATATACAATACATTCCAGCTGGATACGATACGATACGATGCGATGCGATACGATACGATACGATGTGATACGACACGATAAGATACGATGCGATACGATGCGATACGATACGATACGATACGATGTGATACGACACGATAAGATACGATGCGATACGATGCGATACGTTACGATACGTTACGATACGATGCGATACGATACGATAAGATACGATACGATAAGATACGATAAGATACGATGCGATACGATACGATACGATACGATGCGATGCGATACACTATGATAAAAAGTTATGTGACATGACACTATATCATATGTTAGCTATGATATATGACGCGTTATAGTACTATTCGATACAGAAAGTAATGCTATTTGATATAATATGATATGACTTATATGATGCAATATGATATTATATACAATACTCTGACATTCGGTAATGGACAATATGGTACAATATGATATATATAACACAAAATATGATATGAAATTATTCAATACAACACAATATGATGCGATATGATATGATACGATACGAGACAATATTATATGATATGATGCCTATGATTTGATACAGTATATGATATATGGTGCATTATGACACGATACAAAACAATGTAATGCGATATACTATGATAAAAAATTATTTGTTACATTGTGATATGATAGAAAACGATTCAATACAACCCAATATGATACAATATCACGTCAAATGATATCATGTGATCTGATATGACACTATACAATCTAATGCAACATAAGATACGATATGATGTGATACAGAATGATAGGATAAGATAAAAACACTTAATATAAACAAATCACACTGACCTTGTGTCCTCTTTTTATTTGCCGCAGTGAGGCTGCCATTCTTTGTGGATCTTGACCGGCCCGAAGTCTTGCTGAACCACACATGTAACTTCTACCTCAACACAGAGGAAGGGGTCTCAGTGGGCGTCTGGTAGGTCATCTCTGGGTTCCTCTGTTTGTCCATTCAAGTGCATGAATAGGACCGAAGTCTACTCATTTATCTACAAGAGACCACTCAAAAAAAAACCTACCGTACATCTCAAAACACAGGCGTATTTGTTTATCTCACTCAATCTTTCCCCCCTCTCGCTCTCTTTCTTTGTGTCTCATAGGCATACACTCCCCGCCAGCCAATGGGAGGAGGCCGCTGGGAAAAGCCCTGAGTGGTACCGGGAGACTCTGGGAGACGGCCGTCCTGTTATTATCTATCTCCATGGCAACACAGGGACCAGGTGGGACGAGCAAGCAGGATAGAGGCCCTTGAATTGATCCTAATGGAGTCTAGTGGGTATCAGAGGCCCCTGAGTTTATTCACGGGCACAATGAACACAGGGGCTTGTGGGTCGGAGTGAATGAGTCCGAAAGCCACTTGTTTGTTTGTATTCATTCATATTCTCCTGTCTGTTCTGCAGGGCCATGGGTCACAGAGTGAAGCTGGTGAAGGTACGGCTTATGATCTAAAGCGGCTTCAGTTTTCTGTGAATTGTTTTGACTTCAGATAAAAACTTAGATTTTTGTGTGTTGCAGGTTTTAAGTGCAGCGGGATACCACGTCCTGTCTTTGGACTACAGAGGTAAGATGCTAAGTGATGTTCTGAATACAAACATGCAGCCCAAAGTGATGCACATAACAAAAGTTGAAACAGCACAGACCAAAATAAACAATGATATAAAAAACTTGATGATTTTGAAAGTTCATATGCTTTCTTTTGAGGTTTTGGAGACTCAACTGGGGAGCCGAGTGAAGCTGGACTGACCAGTGACACCCTCTATCTGTACCAGTGGGCAAAGAGCCAAAGCAGAGGAGGCTTTGTCTGTCTGTGGGGACACTCGCTCGGCACTGGGTCAGTATCTCACCAGATGCTCTCACCAGTAATTGAGTAAGAAATCTGTAAAACTTTTTTGTTTTCTTGTAGGGTGGCAACCAATACTGCAATGAAAGTACAAGAACAAGGTGGGTTTAAGTCTTTAAAGGCCTTTTATACACAAATCAAATCCACACAGTTGATTTTAATTATAGAAGAGGCTTCTTCTCAGGACTATGTGGGTGTGTAGAGACTGTTTTATTGACATCTCCCTGACTCTTCAGTTAGTTTTGTTGCACCTGAGCAGGCGTCTAATCAGCCAGAATAAATTAACACCTGTGTGGGTGTGCAGCAGCTGAAAATCATGAACTATATGCTGCATTTTTGTCAGGGTCTGTCATTGATGCCATAATCCTCGAAGCTCCATACACAAGAATTGAAGAAGCTGCAGCCAATCATCCGCTCGCTAAGGTGAGGCCAGTTACATTTTTGTCTTTCTGCAGCCCCTCAGGCTGTTTATCAGGAAAACACAGCTGCCCACATTTTATCTAGTCTCATACGAACGCAAATCCTAAAACATGAGTTTTGAGCTTGAATTTATTTTCATTTTTCAGTCTTGAGGTCTTAGTTTTGCACTTCCAGATTCACTTTTCCTGCACTTATTTGTAGTTTGAATACATTGTTGTACTTTTTCACATCCGCAAACCTTTTGGCTCCGATTTGGCTCCCGAATCTGCTTCATCTAGACCCACGGTTAGACTAAATGTAAACGTATAGTTGCAGTCAGGAGGCAGAGAAGACATTTTACCATATTTATAACAAGGATCACACTGTAGACAAAGGTCACTTCTGCATCCTCTTCCCCTGTTTTGAAATTCATAACTCACAAAGTTGACTGATGTTGACCAGACAAACATTTCTGTTCTTCAGGAAATTGCAAAATATTTCTGCACAGTTTGAACTCTGTGTTCTTCCAGATGTACAGGTACTTTCCAGGATTTGAGAGCTTGTTTTCGCACGTAATGGAAATGAACAACATTGAATTTGCGAACGATGAAAAGTAAGTTTTTTTTTTTTGTTGCTCTCATTCAAATTATAGATTTATTCAATTTGCAGGGTTATCCATCTTTTAATAAGCAGTGTGTAAAAGAATATGACAAAGTAAATTTAATTCAGCTCTCATGATATATTTTACTCTCACATCTACACAGTGTAAAGGCCTTGACCAGTCCACTTCTTATTCTGCATGCAGAGGATGACAAAGTTGTCCCTTATCACATGGGCCTGAAGGTACAGCCGCTCTTTATTTATGCTTCCTCTGACTGCTTAGATCATTTCCTAGTGGATACCGCCGCCTCCTCTCTGAATTACTTTGCATTTTTTCTCTCTCCAGCTGCACCAGATTTCACTTCAGGCTAAGAAGAAATACAACACAGATGTTCAGGTCGAGATGGTTTCCTACAGTGCAAAACTTGGATACAACCACAACAGCATCCATTTAGATCCCGATCTGATGAATGTGGTTGGGTAAGTTTAGTCAAAACTGAGAGAGAGCTCAAGGAACCTATCACCCAAAAATTAAAATTCAGTCATTAACTTCCATACGCTTGGAAAGTCAGGTGAGGTTTCATAGTCCACAAAACATGTCTGGCGTCACGATGGGAGCAGAGAAGGTGAACCAAAATGCAGGAGCTGATCGGCTGGAAAAACACTGGGAAAAGGGCTGGCCTGACGGAGGAGATGCAGTACAGATGTGGAGGGCAAGCCGACTGGGGAGGAACACAACAAAACAGGAGGGAAACAGCAAAAGACACCACAAAAACCCAGAAAACACATAAAATATGAATACAATCAGACTTAAAGACAGGACCGTGAGATCTAGAGCTTCACAGCGTTGCAGCTTTCTCCTTAGATTACACCGGACAAGCTGTATGGAGCCATTTTATATTTTGGGAGAATGCTGCAACACTGTTTTGCTTTGAAGCTCCAGAAATGTTTTGCGGACTACAAAACTTCACCCGACTTTCCATCAGCATGAGGGTGAGCAGATAATGACTGGATTTTCATTTCGGGGGGTGAACTGTTCCTTTAATATGTCATGTAATGTTTACTGAAATATTTCTTCTGTTTTGGTTGCAGGACATTTCTACAAAAGCAGAGGCAGTAGATTGGCTCTCCATCTTCTTGTGTTGCTTTGTACATTTTGCAAAAATAACATAAAGATTTATATTTGCCACCAAACGTGTGTTTGTCTCCTGAAAAGTAACACAAAAGCACAAATGATGCACATTTTATCACACAAAAAGTTTTTATTTTGACAAAAATACTGCAGATCACAGATGAAGTCAACTTAAAGCGATACAGACGTAAATAAATCTTGTAACTCCATCAGCCTGCCAGGAGTAAAGACGGACTAACTGTCACTAAGTACAAATATGAAGGCGCAGAAATGTCATTAAAAATGCAGTTTAGTCAGCTGCTCTGTCATCCTACTGAATTCCTGAAATGCGGACACCCCCACAGATCCTGAACTCCAGGAATGTCGAACATGACGTCTCCACACTGACTCTTTACTGTTTACTCGTGCTAAAAGACTGTAACAGACAATTTATAACGCAGGTGCCTCGACTCAGGTGCATGGACAATAAAAACTGTAGATGTGATTTCTAAAAAAGTTCTGAAAAAGATCCAGTGATGTGTAACTCGAAGGTTAAAAGCGGAAAGAGAAATGATTTGTAAACATAAAGGCAGCCCCTCATCGGTGAAACCGCCTCACATCTTCTTCAGGGCTCGGGCCGTTTCCTCGATGGCCTCTCTCGGCTCGTTCGGAGGCGGGATCTTCAGGTCGGTCGGCTCGACGCCCCACACCTCGGTGGCGTATTCTGTGATGGTTCTGTCGCTGGAGAACTTTCCCGTGGCGGCGATGTTCTTGATCACCATCTTCGTCCACTCCTTTGGATTCTTTTAGAGGAAAAGGAAAGATTTTTACTTGAGGGTTCATATGCACTATTTTTTGCTTCTGTAGGTCTTCTCAAAATACATTTTTATTCCTGCTTCCTGCAATACAAGACAGGGAAAAAAGAAATGAGGCTCCAGGAGTGTTTGAGGTAAATGTTACCTGATAGAGCTGGCTGACTTTCTCTTGGCATTTCATGTAGTCTTCAAAGTCTGCAAACACTTTGAAACTGAAGAGAGACAAAGGAAAGATAAACAAATCAAGTCTGACAGCCTGAACAAAAAAGTGACATTCATCATGAGAAGAAAAACAGAAGAAAACCATAAAAAACACGTCTGGAGGTGGAATGACTCAACTTACAGTAAGTTAAACTGGGCTACAGAGTAAATGATGAATGTGTTTGTTTCTCACCGGTCATGTTTGAAGAGCATGTTCGTGACGTCTTTGAAAAGATCTGGATTTTTGGGGCTGAAAAATCCACTCGTGATCTGGTCCATCACTTGTTTCAGCTCTGGGATCTTCTTGTAGTACGACATGGCATCATATCTTAAAAGAAGAAGACAACAGTTCGTACAGTTTTAACAACATAAACAAGCTATAAAAACATAGATATAAGGATTAAAATAGGCTCCTTTACCCCGTTTTGTCCATTTCAGCCACGTCCTCCACCCTCATGCCGAAGATGAACAGGTTCTCCTCTCCGGCCTCCTCGGCCATCTCCACGTTGGCTCCGTCCATGGTGCCGATGGTCAGAGCTCCGTTCAGCATGAACTTCATGTTTCCTGTTCCTGAAGCTTCAGTTCCAGCAGTGGAGATCTGCTCGGACAGATCGGTCGCAGGTATCACTGAAGAGAGAGAGACCAAGGAGACAAAGAAGGTCATGTTTTCGCCTGTTTGTTGGTTTGTCAGCAGGATTACACAAAAACTACTGAACAGATTTCCACCAAACTTGGATGGAGGATGTGTCTCGCACAGAATAGACCCCATTATCTTCTGGTGCAGATCTGAATCAAGGGACAGATCCAGGAAGTGTTTCTTTTCTCTTACCATCCAACACCAACATCTCAGCATGCAATAAAAAATTAACCAAAAGAAAAGTAAAGTTACAAAATAAAGTTAAAGGAAGTTGGCTGAACGGTACCTTTCTCTGCTAGAGAGACCCTGTAGTTCTCCAGGTAGATGACCTTCAGCCTGTCTCCCACCACAGGGTCATTATTCACCACACTGGCCACTGAAGTGATCAGCCTGATGATCATCTTCGCCATGTGATACCCAGGAGCAGCCTGCAGAGGGCGACAGAGAATGACTGTTAAAACAACAAACATCACACCTCTCTCGGCCTGTTTATTGGACTTCATGTGTGTTGTTTGTCTGCTTTGTTTGAGCTTGTACCTTCCCGCCGATGATCACCGTTCGTGGTACAAAAGGTGCAGTCGGGTTCTTTCTGATGCCTGGGGGAACAGAAATGACACATTAAAAGTGATGGAAAAACACGTACCTCTCGTTCTGTTCTTCGTTTTTATGCAACACCTCAAACTCTGCCTAGAGGGCCAGGATCCTGAAGTCGCCTCTTCACTGTTGACGTTTTTTTTGTGGTGAATCTGATCTAATAATGAAGCTGCACGTTGAGGACCTGTGAGGCGTCTGTTTCTCAAACTGAAAGGCTCTGATGTACTTGTTCCTTTGCTCAGTCGTCCTTGTACACCTCCCACTCTTTCTATTCTGATGACAGTTTGTTTTCTGAAGGGAGTAGTACACACTATCGTATGAAGTCTTTAGTTTCTTGGCAATTTATTGCATGGAACAGCCTTCATTTCTCAAAAACAAGCACAGACTGATGAGTTTCAGAAGAAAGTTATTTTTTTCTGGCCATTTTGAGTCTTTAATTGAACCCACAAATGCTGATTCCCCAGATATTCAACTCGTCTAAGAAAGACCAACTTTATTGCTCCTTTAATTGGCAACTAGTCAACGTTTCTACAATCCACAGATACGCCCAAGGTTGACACTTCTACCAAAAGTGGCATATCATGTTCACATGATATCTGTGGTTTTGCATAGTCATTTATGGCAATGTCTAGACTGTGTTTCTGACCAATGTAATGTTATTTTAATTGAAATGAATAAATAATGTGGTTCTTTGTTTTAAAAATAGGGACATTTCGAAGTGACCCCAAACTTTGGAGCAGTAGAGTGCATGTAATATCTGCTGGTGATATTCCCACGACAAGGGAAAGTTAATTGCATGTTGCACAAAACCTGCTGACGAAAATGATTTCCTCTTCACGGTCTGACGAATGAATGGAAAATTCCTGCTCTAGATAACAGCAGACGCATCTCATTCTTAGTGTGTGTTTTGACTTGCTCCGAGCACCAGTCAGGTGGGAACTGTTTGCATCAGGACATGTCAGATTGTGTCATGCAGCTCAGCCGCCACAGAGCTGTGTGGTTGCTTGTGAAACCTTCTGGCACTGAGTAATGAGTGATTTCACATACGGTTGTACATGGCGATGATGTGCAGACAGTTGAGCAGCTGTCGCTTGTACTCGTGGATTCTCTTCACGTGGACGTCAAACATGGAGGATGGGTTAATTTGCACGCTGTACTCCTTCTCCAGGTACTGGGCGAACTTCACCTTGTTGTCCTGTGAGAAAATCAGAAATATGTGATGAGGCAACAGAGGTGTTATTCATTGAGGTGAAGGTGCTGAATCACGGATTCGACCTGTCCTGACACGAAACTGACTTTAAAGCCGCAACGTGACGATGCTCAAAGAAATCAGATTATAATGTCTCTGCCTGCCTTGACCTGCAGGAAAACAAACAACTAAGTGACGGCTTTTACTGCGGACAGAAATAAGATATTCTGGGTGTTATTTATGTTGAAATGCACGGCTTCAACGTTCAGAACAAGCCTTCACTATGTATGTTCATCAAGACTCATCTAAACAATTTATCAATACAGTTTAACTCATTTCATGTCAAACAAAGCTTCTAAATCTATTTGTATGTTGTTTCTGTTTTATACCAATACAACAAAGTAACAGTACTCCATTACAAGTAAATCTGAGTGGTTAGGGGGAAAAGTAGTGTAAAGTAGCTCAAAATGTAATGTAATGTAATGTACCTCACTGCCATACTTAAGTAAATATGCCTAGTTACTTTCAGCACTCTACCTGCTTCACTTTGGAGACGTCACGGATGAAGGCAGCATTGTCAACAAAGTCATTCAGCTTCTGTAGCTGGCTGAGGTCCTTCACATAATCCTCCCCAATCACCTAAAAGAGATGTTTAAAGGTCACAATAAAATGTGTGCACAACAAACTGATGATGTTTATTACTCTCCACACTGTATATCTGGAAAACTGACTGGATTACAGGCTGTTAAAGACTCAGGACACAAAGCCAAGATTCGATCATGTGACAGCTGGGGAATATATGGTTGAGGACTCGGGAGTCTTAACGGCTATACTGTAGCTATAACATCTCTTCTTGGCTCTCAATCATTTATATATCAGTCAGGCGGCTCGAACAGACCTCAGCTATGAGCTCAGCCAGGCCCGGGTTGCAGAGCAGCAGCCAGCGTCTGGGAGTGATGCCGTTTGTTTTGTTCTGAAACTTCTCTGGTTCTAGTTCGCTGAAGTCATTGAATCTGTTGAAGAAAAAACACAGATGTTAATGAGGAAGATCTTAATCAGGGACAAAATATAATGGAAACATCTAGTGTGTTTTGATTTGAGGCCACACCATCAGAGGGCTTACACTTGAGTCTTTATGATGTTGGAGTGTATCTCAGCGACTCCGTTGACAGCGTGAGATCCCACGATGCACAGGTGCGCCATGTTCACCCTCTTGCACCCATCTTCTTCGATCAGAGACATTTTCCTCAGTTTGTCCATGTCTCCTGGAAAGGCGGCTGCGATTCTCTGTCGTAGCAGATTCAGATTGATGCGTCACAGATGTGTTCTGTCAATAAAAATCTATATTTATGTGATGTCTAAGCCGAGGTGTACGTACGTCGAGGTGGGCCTGGTTGATCTGGTAGATGATCTGCAGGTGTCTGGGCAGGAGCGTCTCCAGCAGCTCCACAGGCCAGCGCTCCAGAGCCTCGGGGAGGACTGTGTGGTTGGTGTAGGCGAAAGTGCGCTTAGTGAGGTCCCAGGCCTGCAGGTTTAACATCACAGATCAGCTTGTTAGTTATTAAAGCAACAAAATGTAACTTTCTAGAGAGAAATAGCTGATTGCTGAGCCATATTTACAGGTCGTCATATACTGACGCTTAGGGACTTTAAAGACTGAACAATACAAGTCTGAATCTGCCCTTCTTTCTTGATATTATCCTTTCTGTGCTAATTTAAATTACATTATTTTTTTTTATTTATAACAAACTGCCTCTATTTTATTTCTTAACCCGAACGGCAACTTTCTCTATGTCACATGAACATTATGCAACACAGAAATGTCTGTTTCATCAAGCTGCCAAGCTCTGTGGTTATAACCACCTTTGTGTTACTTCTAGTTGTTCATTATTTCCTTATTTAGGCCTGTTGCACTTTCTACTGATGCTCTAAATCAGGAGTGCCCAAACTTTTTCCTTGGAGGGCCAAAATGAGAAGTTATTGTATTGTTATGATGCAAAAATAGTACTAGGATCCCAAAGCAAAGTGTCACTCTGCCCACCACGCTCAGATTATGAAAAACCTGGAGCCCTGAAGTGGTTTCAATCAAATCTACCAGATCCGACTCTCACTCACAGTGTCCCAGTCGAGTTTCTCGATGTCCACAAAGATTCTCATCAGCTCGGGGATGGCCATGGCTGGGTGAGTGTCATTCAACTGGATGGCGACCTGGAAGACATGAGATTCTGCAGTGAAACAGCTGTCTCGTTCGCCCTGATGCCACTTCTCTAAACGTTGCAGAATAACAGGGGAGACTGTTGTATGAGGTGTAGGTCTGTGACTCAATAAGCTGCTGTGAAACACTAAAGGAAGGTTTGTGTGATTAATATCTAAAAAACTTGCCACGCCTTTGCACAATGTTATATCTGCAAAGTTTCAAACTCTGCAGAAATTCCCCACTTGGTGTTATGAAACAAAATTTTGTTTTCAGGCCAGTAACTCATTTTACAAAGCACAGTGAAATTCACTCAATTTCAAATTTCCTGTGAAATGCATTCCTGCATCTTTTCAGCAGATGTTTCTGTTGAATCTATTTAACTTTTTTGTTGTCAGTTTGTTTGAGTACACTAAAGGCCTAAAATCAGGAGGATGAGCTCGTGCCACAAGACAAAAAGATGTGAAGTAACATCCCCCTGTTTCATTTACAGACACTCACTTCTCAGAGCTTCTCAACTCCTTTGCTTTTTGTATTCATGAATAAATGACTGAATTTGAAGTTTACTTTGTCTGGGAAGCTCTCGAAGGAGGTTCGGCCGGGGACGCCCTTCTTAGTGGTCTTGAAGCGGCGGATGATGTCTTGGAGTGTGGCCGCCACAACAAAGTACTCCTGCTTCAGTCGGAGCTCTTTTCCCTCGAAGAACTGCAGCGTACAGAGACAACGGAGACAGAAAAGACCTTCATTTAAGTACAAGAGGAGACAACATCAACATGTGCTTAAGGACAAAATATTCAACTTACGTTGTCGTTGGGGTAGAGAACACGGGAGATGTTCTCTGCCAGATTTCTGTCCAGAACAGCCTGGATGTAATCTCCCACATTAACTATAGACGATAAAGTGCATTTAAGTTAAATAATACACATAATATATATTATAGTGCTTGATTGAACTTTGCAGAAGAAGAAATGGCAGAGTTTTGCAACACAGACACCGTTTTGCAAGGTGCCAGTGTTGCAGCAGTTTCCTTCTTTCTTGCCAACTTGTTCTGTTGACAAACTAAAAGGAAAGTTTTGTAAAAGTGGGTTTTTACATTCGAAATGGTCAAAACTTACAGTCCCTCAGGTTGAAGTCGTTGGGGGCCCGGGCGGACCACAGCCTCATGGTGTTTACAGTGTTGTTCATGTAGCCGGGGATGGGTGTGTCGTAAGGCATCGCCAAAACCACCTGCATCAGTGAGAAGTGCAAACAGTGAGTCAGCAGGAAAACACAGCAGCACAATGTCGAAACTGAGGGACAATGTAGGGATAGAAATCATACTGACATACTGTAAATCTAAACCCTATCAAGACTGTAAAAGTCCTGGAATATTTTTGTGTCACATTTTAGTCGGTTTGTGTCATTTTTCATAGTTTTGTGTGACTCTGTAGCTATTTTGCATAACTGGTTAGTCACTTTGTGTTGCTTTCTGTTGTAGTTTTGCATGACTTTGTAGTAGTTTCTGTCACTTTGCAGTCATTTTGCATAACTAATTCATGGTTTGGCATTGCTTTGTTTGTCATCTTGTACTAGTTGGGCCTGTTCAGTAACCATCCACGATACTGACAAGCCAACTACCTATCACAGTACCTTCTGTAATGTGTACACATCTTCAGTACCTGAGTGTCGACCCATTTGGAGCCATCTCTCGTCTCCTCTACCCGTCCGTAGAAGTGAACCGGCAGCATGTACTCAGGACGCGCTTTCTCCCACGGGTTTCCGTGTCGCAGCCAATCATCTGCCTCCTCCACCTGTAGCGGATCAGTCCAAGGCAAAGACAAAATGCTTTCATATGATATTACACAGTGTATCAGGGGTCACTGAGCAAGAAACTCTAAAATCAGTCCACTTTATGCATCGAGGTGAGAAAAAAGGAACTCCCTCCTGTAATTAATCAAGTTGTCATTAAGATGCTGTATCATGCATAGTCAGCTCCATGATTAGATTAGATCTGGTGTGAATAAAGTGCAGCAACTTTCCCCACATTTGCTGTCAGATAGCAGCAGGAGCTGAACTGATACTGTAGGTTCATCCACCCCAGTGAGGAAACACTGAGCTTCAATCCAGTCCAGTGTTCAGAAGTGCATGTTTACAGGCTTTGAACAGCAAACAACCAGAAGAATTCAAAAGGGCAAAAGCCTTCAGACTGGCGATCTCTTATCGCGAGATACGCAATGTTTATTTGGCTTTTTCATCTAAAACCAACCCGCACCAGCTTGTGCCCCGTCAGTGTTGCTAAAGGTTAGCAGACCGCACGCTAACTGACTGTTAATGATTAGCTTGTGATGTATTCTGACCTAATTCATTTCTGCTTCAGCCCTGACAACAAAATCTTGACTTTCAAAGTAAAAGGCTTTTAAACTCTGTTAGGGCGTGTCCTTACAGAGTCCTGAGCTCTGAGTTTCAGAGTCGTTAGGGCCACTTGTGGGGCGTTGGTCAAACTCTTCAAGAAACTGAAACAGGTCCAGTTGCCTACAATACAGCACCCAGATCTACCATGACCTGCATGACTGAGAACCTTCATCAACTTGTAGAAAGTATGTTTTTACCTGCCAACCGTCTCTTATCTTCTGGTTAAAGATCCCATATTCATATCGAATGCCATAACCGTACGCTGCCAGACCCAGGGTGGCCATCGAATCCAAGAAACATGCTGCGAGCAGGAGAAAAACACTAGGAATTAGACATAAAATCAAAATACTCTGTGAGACACAATATGTGTTCATGTTCATGGTGTCAGTGGGGGAAGTGCAGAGTTTATTTAGTCATTCACACAGTCATTTCCTTCAAATGTCAAGGAGGTATTTCATGGACAACTGCCAAAATAAGATAGAGTTGTGTTGTAATGGAGGTGTTTGCATGCAAATCATCCTTGACTTTTACCTGCCAGCCTGCCAAGACCTCCGTTCCCCAGACCTGCATCCTCCTCCATCTCCTCCAGCTCCTCCATGTCCAGGCCGAGCTACGGAAGAAGGGGAACATTAAAGCCAGCTGTTGATATTTTTCTGACAAAATAAAAAAATGTGTGTGTGTATTTGAGGTTTGCAATCTCTGTCCTGTCTGACCTGGTAGATGGCTTCATCGCAGGCGTTCTGCAGCCCCAGGTTAATCATCGTGTTCTGCAGCGTCCTGCCCATGTAGAACTCCAGAGACAGATAATACACCCTCTAGACACGCAGAAAGAAAAACATCTTTTCAGAGGCTTTATATGTAAAATATGAGCCTCTCTTATAATCACACATTGTGAGCGTGCAGAGCTGAGCAGCGAGTGAATGAAACTGGGGCAAGCAAACAACTTTTCCTGCACAAAATAGCTCCGTAAACATGATGCAATTACCTAAAAGTACTGAGCTTTGTGGAAACCTGGAAAGTCTTACGCAACAGAAATACGTTGCACAAAAAACTACTTCCTATAAAAACTGAAGACTTGTCAGTGAATGAGCTCTTTGTTATACATTAGTGGCTTCCTTTTACAACAAAATGCAGTTTGAGTGAGCAGAAAATCATTTATTTGCATGTGTGATACCAGAAAGCAACTTTTAAATGTGATCTTAATGTGACATTTATATCTGTTGGTCAGTTTCTGGACAATCTAAAACATATTTGAAAACTTTGCAAGTGTCTCAAACATGTCAGCAACATATTCTCAGGACTGTTACACTCTAAGGTATAAGTGGACTGTATACAGACAGTATAAGATGTGTTTTAGTTTCACACTGAAGCCTCTGCTCTTTACCTTTGGGTCTGCTTCATAGTAAAACTGCTGTGTTCTGATCCATCTCCCCACCAGGTGATCTCTCACAGTGTGAGCCAGGGCAAAGTAATAATCCCTGGGTGTTGCAATGTTTCTGTCTTTCACCAGGGTGAAGTGCAGGTGGCGGTTGAAGCCCTTCTTCAGCTCGGCCACATTCTCCACTCCCACGATGCCCCTGATGCTGATCTGCTTGCGCTTCTCCTGGTCGGTGAGAGGCGTCGCCATGCTGATGTGGGCAGGTAAAGGTTCGTCCTGTGGTCCCCTGTTGTCGTCTCCCCGGCTGGAAGTGAAGCTGAAAGTGAAGGTGGTGTCACTTTTTCATGCAGCAGTCTCCTCCTTTTGCTGCTTTTCATTGGTGAGTGCAGGGGGAGGGTGTTTCCCCCGGCCGGCCCCTGCTGGGCTGAAGAGCTGAGCAGCAGGAAGAGGTGCACAGAGAGACTACAGATAGGAGGGAGTGAAAGTTAAAGGGTAACTCCACCAGTTTTGCGTGTTAACAGGCCTTGGGGAGTACTATTGCATATGTGAAAAGTGGTAGTATAAAGCAAAGCTGCATGTAATCTGATAAAATGCAGTTAAAATGCTCCAGTGATGTCACTTGACCCAGGATTAACATGCATTCTGGGTAAATATTTCCAACTGCATAGCTGATCGGTTATTTATGCCAAATTCCACATCCGCTGGTCGGTTAATTATATTTACAGCAATTATTTTCATTCAGTGGTTGGCTCGTGGAGCGGGTTGTCCATTCATTGCAGCGTTGGGTCCCAGCCATGCCTTTCTTTTGCGTGGTAGTTTGCTGCCATTGTTGTGTGTGAATGACAGACAAAGTTTAGAGCACTTTGGATAAAAGCCCCATATAAATGCCCTCCGGTGGCCATGATCACAAACACAGAAACCCCAGTATGGTGGTGGCAGCGTCATGCTGTGGTGATGCATCTCTGCAGGAGGCCCTGAGGGTCAAATGAATGCAGCGAAACACAGGGAGATCCTGCAGCCTGATGCAACCCGTGTGAAATCTGTAACCTAGAGGAGGAACCTCATGCTTCAAAACGACAATGTTTAGGTCCTGCAGTTGAGCAGAAACATGCCTCTCTTTAATTCCTAAACTCGCAGCTGTGTCCTGTCTTATCTCAGACTATGTATCTTATCTTAAGAAACCAGAACTAGAACTTCTTCAATCAGCACTCGTCCTGTCGGGCCTGTATTTCTGCCTTTGTCTATAGAAACCATTGTCTCGCTTCACTTGCCAAAACTTGAACAAACAGGAAATCAGTGTTTCAGTGAGTATCGATGATATACCCATTAACACATGGACGGCTACATTTAAAGCTAACAACAGTGTGAGCTTCTTCAAAAGGCTAACATCACATCAGCACTACAATCTCAATATTTTGCTGCTACTTTTGGCAGTTATTGTTAATTTAGGATGCGTTTATACCATCCTTACTGAGGATTCCTAACTTGGTAGGTTAGCTTAGTTGTATTTCCATAGAAAAAGATGAAAACATGTTTCTGTTTTTACCAGAAATGCTAAATGTCATCCTAAACTGAGTGTAAAAAATGCCATTAAACCTTCTTCAATTCAGTGTTGTAACACAGTAAGATATGAAAACGTCAGAACGAGAGACATCCCAGGAAACATGAGACCTTGTTGACACCTATTTATTGAATATTCACACATACAAAAACACAGAGGCTCATATTACACTTCAGATCATCATAATAATAGCAGTAATATGGTAATGATAAGACATATAATCATAACAACCATAATAATCATACTGTGTTAAAATCATAGTCATAACCATGTTCATTTTATACTCATAAAATTCTTCCATAGACGTATTTCAGTATCACTGTAAAATAATAATATCGAGTGATGACTTTCCACCGCGGATCAAACAGGGCAAAAATAATCACTTTGGAGTTAAAATGCAGGTAACACACACCCTCACACACTCTCACACACACATATGTATGTACATTTGGAGGTGTAGCACCCAGTGTCGCCCAGCAACAGTGCGTACATTTTTAATAATCAATAAAACGAGGCTGTGTTATAGACTTCAAATCATCCCCGGGTCTAGTTTGATATCATTTAAGTGTATTTGGCTGGTTCAGAAACGATAAAAGTTACAATCACACAGTTTTAATGTCAGTGTCGAGTTCATTTAGCTTCACGTATTCACTCATGAGAGGATGATTTGTGTTGAAAAACTAACTAAAGTGTGTGTCAGCTTCTCTTGGACGTAAGGAAAAATCCCTTTAATGAAGTGTTTTGCTGAATTAAAGCCATTTTGTTTATTTGTCCTGGAATCTGAGGTTGTGTAACGCTGTGATAAAGGCCGCTCTTGTCTCCGTATGAGTCAGAGGAAGCTCCCGCTCTCTCGGTGACCCTCTGCTGAATGGGGCCGCTTTTGTAGTCTCGTATTATAATTACGGCCGGACAAAAGGCTTACCTTGAAAAGCCACCAATTAAATGTCGAAGCTTGAATCCGGCCTCGCAGCAAACGGCCGTGCGACTTTGTTGATCACTGCGGTAGTCTGGTTTTTAGTTTAACATCGTCAGCACACATGCACATCACATACTGAGATTTATATAGTTCACCGTTTGCAGCCATTTTTAGCATCCAAGTGAGCAGCCATCAGTCCCAGATGATTTACAATCGATACACCCCCGGGGGGACGAGAAAGGAAACAAAGGTGTTAGAAAGTTAAGATGCTCCCTTCAATACTGCGGTTGTTGTATCACTAACAAACATGACTATTGTTGAGTTTGCCCTTTTGCTGATAGAAAAAATACGTAGCAGCAGGTGAAGTCAGGCATCACAGATGTTACAGTTGACTCTGCTGAAGCAATGAATCTAGTTTGTAGCAAAGTGTTAATAAATCTTTTGGGTATTGAAGAGGGGGAAAAGGCACACCCACGAAGCTTAAACACAGGATAGCACCTCATGTGAATGCTAGACACGTTGTCGTATGTCTCAGGGCGGTGATGCACCGGGAACGGTTTTTTGGCAGCTTGAAGTGCAACAACTTCCTCGAACTGACACCTAAACATTTTGGCTTGAGTTCCTGTTACCAGACAACATTTTTAGCCATGCTAGCAGCTTATTATAGCAGCTTTGGTCCTGACTGAAATATCTCAACAAACACCGGATGTATTGAAGACGCTTTGTACATGCATGGTCCCCAGAGGAGGAGTTGTGATCTGACATTTCCCCTAGCGCCACCTTGAGGTTGACAATTTTTGGTTTTTGACAAGTGTTGAATGAATTGGCTTGACATTTTGTACTGACATTCATGGTCCCCAGAGGAAGAGTCTTAATGAATTTGGTAATCTGTCGTTCGCTCTAGCGCCACCATGACTTTGACATGTTTGGTTTTGAATTTCTGTACCGACACTCATGGTTCCCAGCGGGTGAACCCTCATGACTTTTCTTGATTCCTGACTTTTCCTTTAGCGCCTCAGGCAGGTAAAAGTTGCCACTCATCCAGTGCAATATCTCGATATCTACGTGTTGGATTGGCATAAAATGTTGTACTGACATTCCTGCTCTCCAGAGGATGGATCCTGATGACTTTGGTTATCCTCTGACTTTTCCTCTAGCACCAACACGAAGTTCACATTTGTGGTTTTCAGTGAAATATCTCAACAGCTGTTGGATGGATTGCTGTGAAGTTTGGTAAAGACATTCATGTTCCCCTCAGGATTAACTGTAATAACTTTGGTGATTACTTACTTTGTGAGGACAACAGTTAAATTTGTCCAATACTTTGGTTTTTGACCTTTTACTTCTGAAACTACAGTTTGTTTACAGTTGAGCTTTGTGCTAACTAACAAATGTTAGCATGCTAACAGGCTAAATAGGATATTAATAGTAAACTTTATTCATGCTTAATAATAGCCATAACCATGTTAGCATTCCCATCGTCGCAGATGTACTTTGTGTTTAGCAGTGATGGAATACATTTACTCAAGTACAATTTTGAGGTACTTGTACTTTACTCTGAGTATTTCAATTTTCTGGTGCTTTATACTTCTACTCCACTAAATTTATTTGATAACTTTAGTTTCTAGTTACTTTGCACATTGCAAAATGCATTTGGGTACATTTTCTAATTAGCAATTGTTAGCATGCTAAAGTATGATGGCGAACATGGTAGAGATTACACCTGCAGAACGTGAACAATTTTAGCAATATGATTGTAAGCATGCTAGTATTATCGTTAGCAGCTCAAAGCACTGCTGTACCTAAGCAGGCTCCGTGTCACAGAGCTGCTAGCATGGCTTGAAAAACATCCTGTCTCACGTTGCTGCCTGTTGAGGAGGCTGTTGCCCAAATTCGATGTGACAAAAACATCCCAGTGCATCATCACCTTTCCTGTTGCTTTAGCAGGACATAAACTGCTTCTTACGATTGCTGTAAAGCCTCTTCAGTTCATGAACAAACTCCAAAACTACATTTTTAAAGCGACGAAAAAGATTCAGTTTCGTTTCTTTCGGTAATAACTATACATCAAATAAAGGAACAATGATGAATTCTCATTGGAAAAACTCTGAACATCAATAACTTATTTAGCTATACACCTCTCTGCGATAGATCATTTCAATAACAATATTACAAAACTACCAGGATTCAGTCACCTACAGTAAAAAAAGCCAGAATGAAGCGAGCTGCTGTAGCACCTTATTCAAGAAGCTTCACAGTCTTTAACCCACTTTCAACACTCATCAATACACAGAATCTAAGCTTTTATGATACATTAGAACCAAAATGTGTCCCATCGGTTTTGAGAGCTGCACCACAGAGAAAGGCTGCGCTAAGGCCTCGCTTCCAGTAGCATATAACACGCTGATGCTGTATTATAAGTATTTTTTTTTAAAGACAATACAGAAGGGTCACATGAGCTAAGCCACTATGAAAAGCGTCTCATGTACACGGACGAGAATACGACAGTGACGCGGCTGAGAGTCGGACTATTGCTCTCGTCCAGGGATCATTGACCAGTCTCAACCCCCCCCACCCCTCCCACAAAAGACCAACTCTCACGCTCCCCCCTGGTGATTTAAATGTGGAAGGATCATGGCAGATACAGAAATATAGAGAATGTTGCGTTTTGTAAGAAAGGATAAGATAAAGTGAACTGAAAGTTGGCTACTTTTTTACAAAAAAACGTATTTCCTTTTAGGAAATGTGCTTCTTTCTTTGATGCCGAGAGTTTGATAAGAGGAACGATACCTCTTTGATGGCTTTATGCTAAATATGAAGCTACAGTCACCAGGCGGTTAGTTTAGCTTAGCTTAATGACTGGAAACAAGGGGAAACAGCTAGCCTGGTGCATGCAAAGGTAACAAAATCGGCCTACCAGCACCTACACATACTTTTTTTTGTGCTTTTAAAACCAGAACATGTCTTTTTTCTGTACATTTTAAACAAATAAGATATAAATGTTAAATAATTAAGCTTTAGAGGTGTTGGTAGACACATTTTATAACTTCAGACAGAGCCAGGCTAGCTGTTTCCTATCTTTATGCTAAGCTAAGCTAACTCACCGCTAACGGGTAGCTTCATTTTTTTGGATTTTAAAGGTGGAATATAAAGTTTAGTTTCAAACATTCAAACATGAACTAAAATTATTAACAGAATGAAATATGTCAAAGATGTTTTTGTTTTGCGTTGCAGAGATATCCACTGACGTTAGCATGCTAATCAGTTAGCCCTGGGACTGAAAACCTCTTTCTCCCAGCGGTCCAAAGCTCCTTTGCTACTAGTGCGAGCACCAACACTCCCCGATTGGTCCAACTAGCTGCACGGCTAACTGAGCTAACAAGCTAACAGTAGCTACAGTCATGGATGTAGCCAATGAACAGAATACAGCTAGCAGCAGGTACTCTGATGATATGCTGTCCCCTGTTTGTTTGGAGTAGGTGGTCAGTTGTTACATTTTGCACCTTTAAGCACACGTTATGATCACTGCACATAATTTCAAGTCCATCAGCTTGAGATCATAATTATTTTCCACCTCCCTCCACTATCTGTATGTCAAACTACAAGGTACAGATTGCAAAGCACTGTACATTCTGACATTGTCCTGCAGATGGTCCGTGTGTCCAAGGTTTAGGCATGATAACGGCATGGCTCAGCGCTGGATGGGGCCTCTTACAGAGAGTCGTGGGGTCAGTCGGTCAGGGGGACGAGAGGAGGTGGGGAGGGAGAGGGTTGGATCATAGTTATTGACTGGCAGGATGAACCCTGGGAAATCCTGGAGAGGTTTCCCCCAACCGGGTGTAGGCGGTTGTCAGTCTTTAGCACACAGAGCCAGCGGGATCTGCCTCCCCGGGAGTGTAGAAATCAGGGATGGGTAGTCCAGTGTGCAGTGTAACCTGAAGAAAAACACATTTACATGTAAATATATGGGTTAATAAATCATGGCAGGGCTGTTTGGTTTGCTTCCTGCCTGCAGGTGGAGCTGTTGGACCAGTTCGTCTGGGAGTCGAGTGTTTTGTCTCGGAGGCGCTTTCTCTTTCATCACCCGGAGACAGCGTTTAAAATGAGAAAACTGGCTGAGAGCAATAAGAAATTCAAAGCTGCTAACTGTTGTCGAGTCTTTGAAGCTTTCTCTTTCAAGGTTTAATCCTTTGAGCCCATATTTGTGTAAAAACTTGCAAAAGCAGTTTTAATGAATAATAACTGTACTCGTGTGATACTTTATTGATCTACAAGTCAGAACCTCTGTTTATGCCTGCAGCGGCGCTCAGGGAGGGTGCATCTTTAGCACAGTGATTCGAGCCCGGCTATTAAACAGCTCACATGTTGACCGATTTAAATGTGAAAGTAGCTCAAGTAGTATTATATATGATCATGAGGGCTGTAAGTGAACATTTGGTTTGATAGTAAACATAGTAAAAAATACTATGCAGTAAATATCGGTGTGTACCTGGACATTTCGGTTGATGCTGATGGCCGGGTAATAGACGCCCTCCAAGCCTTCAAAAGCCACTGGACCCTGCTGCTCATCATTAATGAGGAAGATGACGAGCCCGCGTGAGAAGTCCAGCAGGACTCCGATTGTAGCACCTTTACCGATGCCACCGTCCGTCCTGCAGGGCCACACAGAGAGAAATTATGAGGTATTTCTCATTACTGCTTTTATTGCTCCTGAAGGAAGATCGCCACAAAAATTTACAGTGCAATAGAAAATACAGAGGGTTCCCCGGGTCAGAGTCACACACTGGGCCCAGTTTAGGACAATAAGAGCATTAAATATAAGTGAAATATACAAAATATGCAACGTAAATAGTGTTTAAGGTGTTAAATACGAAAAGCAGTGCCTAATACAATAACAATAGAAGTAAGACAAGTTAAGTACGAAGGTAAAGAAAGAATAATGACACTGAAAATAAAATTAGAAGTGAATGAGGCATCCCTGAAACATTCTTACCTGTTGGTGTGCGAGTTGTTGTGCATGAACCAGGAGCGGTTGTTGTCCACGTACATGGCCCAAGCCTTGTCGTCCTTCCCCAGCATCACGTCCTTCAGGACGTCACCCCGAGCGATCCCGAAGGCCGGGTCCGGGTGGTTGTCGTAGCGGTCGATGGTCATTTCCCAGTAATGAACACCGCGGGAGAAAGCGGAGTTACCCAGGACCACCCTGTCATCGTAGCTGTTGCACGTCACCGTCAGGTTGTCGTTGGAGAGGATGATGTCGGGGTGAGCGGAGGCGGAGTCAAAGGTGAACCAGGCGACTGTGGGATAGTTGTACACAGTGTTTAGCATCGATAGCATCACCGACTGCAACACCTGAGACAATGATGGTGAGTTCACAGAGGTGACATGAGTCTAGAGGCTGGAGGTTAGATGAGGTGAAGTTACACTGAAAAAAAAAATAACTACGAGAGGAAGAAGATTCACTAAAACCATAATGATTATTGATTAGTCTTAGACTTTTACTATACAACTTAACTTATATATGATAACTTAATAATTATAATCTTAATTATGTTAATAATTTAACACCTCTGTCAGACAGGTTGCAAATAATAAATGGCGTTGTTTTAACCTGCTGGGCGCACCAGGCGGGCGGGGTTTATGACATCTGGAGCTCAGTAAATTGTTAATCAGAAAAAGTAATGTCTGTGTTTCTCTCTTAACATAAAGGGTCAGTTTACAAAAAGGAAAATATTTAGTTCAAAGTAAAAAATAAATATAATATACAGTATATATAGTCAAAGCTGATTACTGTTATTCAGTTAACATTCATTGTATCGGGTCTGCGGTGTAGATTTGAAACCATCTGCATGGATTGATAGCACTCGGGTTGTTTTTGTTTTGTGATTTGGGTGAACTGACCCTTTAACTGTGAGCTCCTGCAAACACATCACCCTGCATGCAGGTTAAATCAAACGTTCATAGCTTTGCAAACTGTTTGACTCAGGCTTGAGAATATAAATATATATACTCTACACAGAGAAATATGGGACTTTAACAGAAGGCCGTTTGCGCTCCATGTGGGCTTCACTGGACGTTCTTGTCCACGACTTTTATTGTTGTCACATGTTTCATTACATGCCTTTATTTCCCGAGGGAAATAAAACAAAGAGATTCATTACAGGCCTGTGTTGAACGTTTAATGAGCGCAGCCCACAGAGCAGCAAACTGCCCTCCTGCTGGTTCGAGAGTGAGCACCGCACTGATGAAACAGGAAATGGTCGAGAGGGGATTACAGTCAGCAATGAGAGCCGTCCATACCTGTGCCTATAGACTGAATATCGCATGGGGGGAGTCCAGCTGAAATGTGAAATGAAGAGGGGGAGAGAGGAAGAAGGGAGGAAGAAAAGAGGGGGAGGAGCGTGGCGAAGCAGTGAAGCAGAGGGGTGGAGGAGAGGGTTAAAAGCAGGTTCGATCAGGGAAGCTGATCCAAAATACCAAAAAAACAAAAGCAAAGAGCTCCTAGGAACAGATCTTGAGAAGGGCAAAGAGATAGATGGAGAAATTCACACTTTTCCGTCCTCCCATGGGGGAGCACAGTCCGGTCAGGGTGGAGGATGTCACATCTCTGAAAGTGAAAAGTGGTTAGATCACTTTGTAGAGCGCCCCCCAACAGCTGCTGAGCGCTCTCTCCGTCAGGTCAGGAGGCTGTCGGGGGTCGTTCAGGTCCACTGATAGATGACAGGCTTCCCCATCTATGCAGAGCAGCGTTTAAACTAATGGGAAAGCAAGCGCGTGGGTCGGATTAGACGCCAACCGGCTGCTGCTGGATGTACCTGGTTTAAAAGCTCAAACACACCCTCAAACAGAATCCACATCCTGCTGCTCTGGGTTAAAACCTTGCAACTGGTGTTCTGGAGGCTTTTACTGTTATTATGTTTGTGTTACATGAAAGATAAAAGAGCAATGAGCCCCATCATCATCATTAAAAACCCCAAAATTCATGGTTTTCAATTTGGAATGAGAGAAAAATTGCAGGAGAAGTGGGAAGTAAGTCTTCTTCTCCCCTAAACTTGTCAGAAGTTTTCTTTCTGAAGATGCAAGGCTTCAGCTGACAGCAACTATTTATTATTCTTAAGATCTCAGTGAGTTCAGTCAAAACTTATTTGCTCTTAATGAACAGCAAAGAAGGAAACTGAGCCACGACTCTCACCGATCACTCTCACAATCACTGTTATTAAACCTGTGATAAAACACCTGCCAGCTGTTTGCTACAACACGTCATGTTCATCACAGCATTAAAACAAACGTAATGTGGAGAGAAATGTAATTTAAAACGCTTTCCGAACATCTGATCGTGCAATAAACACCTGGTGAGATGAAATAGAAATTAATTTATAAAAACAAAAAGAGATACAGTCGCAAACATGTGGCAGGTGTCAGGAGGAGTGAAACCTTCATATTTAGTCATGTCCTTCTGCTCCTGCCCTCCTTTTTCTTGATCTTGTGACTTTATAATTTGTGATTTGTAAACTGTGTGTCCTTGTTTGATTATTCTGTCTTGTATTTATCTTGTGTCCTTATTTTCTCCCTTTGTCATGGCTAAAACCAGATATTAATATCGCTTATATTATTCTTTCTGTTGTCGCTTTCGGCCTCTAGGGTCGTTGTGGTACATTGTTTTGTGTCTGTCAGGAAATTGCACATTTTGTAAAGTAATTGCATTACTTTAAAGGTCATTTATATAACAATAATGACAATTGTATAATAAATATAGCCCACTGTTAAAACCAAGATATTTTCTCAGGCAGTTATCACACCGTTGCAGCCCTACTGGCCACTTTCTCTCAGTTTCCTGCCAATTTGTGCCTCAGCCTGAGCATCCGGTCTCTCTGTTTTTGTCTGCCATTCCTGTTAGCTCGACTGATACAGGATTTTCAAGGCCAACGTATCTGAGAGTTAAAATAATCTGACGATGAAACAGCAGCTTGCACTATTTCTTTAACAAAACAACTTATCTTTGGATCCCTTCAAAACTTGTTAGCGCTCTCTGGTGGCAACTCATTTACTTGCACATGTGTCTACTCTATATGTCACCTACGCCTACAACCTTAGCAATCACGGCGCTTCCTCATCCTTATGTTCGTTCCTTCACCCGTCACCCAAACATCTGCAACAATCTGATATCAGCAGACGTATTTGCTTGGCTGATTTATTGATCTTGCTCTAATTAAGTCCCACTGCTTTGAAAAGCGTTATACACTGTAGACACTCTCTGCTCGCTTCATCACAAATGCAGGCTGAGTTCAGATCAGTTCGGAGGAATCACTGATGAGTCTCTGACTTGAGTCTTCGGCTCTTTGTTCTGAAAACTGACTGAAGCGTTCGAGATCAGAGGAACAAATGAATGAATTCTGTTTAAAGAGTGCATTTTTCCTTAAAGATATACAGCCACACAAGTCGTAGCAGGAGGAGATGATGCTTCACGTACTCTCAGAGGTCTGCATGATCAGAGTCTTGCTGTACTGGCCCACTCCACTGGCATTAAAGGCCTTCACTCTGGACTTGTACGTGCTGTTGAAGTGGAGCCCGTCCACCGTGCAGATGGTCTCTGTCCCCACGTACACTTCCTGTAAAGACACACAGAGCGTCCTGTTAAGCTGGCGGACACATCAAGTGCGTAGACATGAAGCAGAACAGACAGAGAGCTTCTGAAAGGAGTGTCCTGTTTGGATGTGACGGTGAGCGTAATGAGTGAGAGTTCGGATACAACTGAGCGTGGGCGAGGCAGCCCACACCGGAGTATAAATAGACGCGGGGATACAACTCGCCAAGCTCAGCGAGGCGCTGCGTTGGCGAGCCTCACTGAGTCAGAGAGGAGAAGAGAATGAGAAAAACTTCCTGCGCGATTTGGAAAAATAGTTGATTGGCAAAGTGAAGGTACACAAGTATGACTTCAAATCTTTGTTTCATCATGTGTTCAGGTTAACGAGATGGGAAAACGGCAAATTTAAAGCAAAGAAATATCATGTAAAGCTCCAAAATGTGCCAAATTTCAGCAAAAAGTCTCAAGTTGTGACACAATTTGGCATCCACTTCCTACCAATTAGCAGCTAGCGGATACAGTCGGCGAATCTGCCGGCAGATCGGATGTAAATGATCACCCTCTCGTGCAACAGTTGTAATTAACACTGAGGGATGAAGGCGCGTACAAACATTAGACAATTACAGAACGCAGAATGAACTGAGCGGAGGCAGCAGCTGGGTTTGGAGAGGAGAGAGCTCACTGACTCAAGGTCAGTGGCTGCTTTTTCTAAATTAAAACACAGGATGCCTCCACAAACAGCTGATGGACCATAACGCAGGGTGTGGAGAGGAGTGTTAGCAACTGTTGTCCCACTTCAGCCTCCTAGGAAAGCACTTAAGTTGACAGGGTCACCTTTTTATACTTAATAAGACAGATCTGCAGCCATCTGTGTGCACCGATATTTGCTATATTATCTTATGCTCTCCCTCTCTGTTAGACAGTTTGTCTATAAAGGGCTGCGACAAAAACATTACCACCTCGCTGATCTTCGCTCCTGTGACTAAGACCGTGGACTCAGACAACCTGTTCTCAGGAACACTTTGCTGCATGTTCCTGCAGTAAACACTAATCTTGTATTCTCAATCAGCTGTCAGATGTTTTGCCTCGTTAGTTGACTCAAACATGATAAACTGACATCAACAGGGCAGCTGATGTTAGGTGTGACTGTTTTACTAACATGGTTGTATCTTTATTCTTATTTATACCATGACGAGGGTATTTTACAGCGCATTTATTTATAATGTCAGGCTTGTTTTTACATATTTAGACATATATGTCTATAGGGTATGTACAATGCATTTTGTCATGTCATTTATTTTGTTCCCCTTGTTTTTTTTGTTTTCCTGTATTTGATTCTTTATTCTGTACTCAGGTCTCACTTGTAAATCAGATCTCGACCTCACTGTGACTTCACGGTTACCACACTTTTAGTTTAAGCGTGCAAACGTCTCCCAACGGCCCACGACCGGTTAAAGAAAAACACTTCTTAACTAAGTTTGTTTTGTGCTCTAGGAGTACGAAATGAGCAGCAGCATTTTTAACGCTTCATTTACTCTCGTCGCAGTGAGAAACATTTCTTAAATGAACAGTCATACTCACTGGGAGGAAACGTCACGTAAAAAAAGACTGAGTGAAAGTGAAAATGTTGAAATAAGTTGGGATGTCCCTTTATTTATACTTGTTTGGTGATTGTGTCGCATATCAAGTTTAATGAGATCCTTTGACTAGAAATAAGACAAATATAATTGGTATGAATTTGTGTAAAAGAGTCTTGTTTCTTCTATTTTCTCATTACTGGTAAACATTATTTTCTTCTTCTGCTCTGTGTACTGAGACTGTGAGGTCATTTGTTTCCCACTCACACAGCAGGGGAGCAACAATAAAAAACTTTATTTAAAATAGTCGTCAGGGAGCTTCATCCCAAAGTTTAACAACACAAGAAAATGCAAAGATCTCCCAGCCTGATTGTTATGAGACTCAGCAGACCGACTGTGCTGCATGTATAGAGGAACTTAAAGGTTTAGAGGCTGCACACAGATATCCTCTGCCATTGTGCTGAGTGTATAGATCAGGAGGTTTAAGTTGCCATTATAACAAAGCAGGGCCTCAATGTACAGAGATCTGGGGAGGGTCTTAGGTGGATGGATTACATGGTGAACCTCTGAGAGGGTCTGAACGCTGCTTTGATCCCAGATCACACTTCCTGCGGGATCATCCCAGCTGACAGCTGCGTTACAGACCCCTTCTCCTGGCGGCATGTGTCTATACAGTGTGTCACATGACCCGCTCTCATATCACTCGGAGCTGTGCCGTACGGCCGTAACACGGCGTCTCGAGGGATTGCGGCGACAAAGCGCTGCTTTCACATTCCCCTGGCCGAGCTGGTGTGCTCCCTGGCACCAACTGAAGGAGTCTTTGTTGAGAGAGAGGGAGGGTTGTGTTCTGTAAAGGTGAATTATTCCTGTGGCTGGTCCTGTTTTTCACTTTTTTGTCTCGTAATCTAAATGCAAATCCAGCAAACTCTCCCCCCGTTAGAGCTTTACGAGAAAAAAGTTTGTCTTCTATTAAAGTGGACCGATAAATCCTGCCGAGAGGAGACAAAAGAGTACCTGCGGAGGGGGAACCTACCCTGAACGGACCCCCGTTTCCGTCGTCCAGCTCCAGGATGTATCCGTCCACGGTGATGGTGGAGAGCGGTGGCTGTTTCCATGACAACGTGGCGCTGTTGTTCTGAGTGCAGCATTCCTCCAGCTGGAGCATCGGAGCAGCTGGGACTGAAAAAGCAGGCCAGATTACAGCCAGTGTGAGATAACGAAGAGACGGCCTCACGTGCACAAACACACACACTGCAGGGCGCTGAGGCCCGTGCAATATTTATCATCTATGAATTCAATCATGAATATATGAATTTATAACGTATCAATCAAAGGCTTCCGAATTCTGGATATAAACACGGCGAACTACCTTGACTTTCTGGGTAATTTAGGTGACACACCTGCAGTATATCAGTGATGTCAAACTGTGTGACGCAGGCTCATGATTGCAAGAACCAAACACATCCAGCAAGCTACGAAACGTCAACTGCTTCTGAATATATTTAGTTTTTTCTTGTAAAATAACTTGTGATTGTATAAGATTAAAAGGTCATATGCAAGAACAAGCTGTCTCTAGATTGCAACAGTGTTTTTAGGTGCCATTCTAGTTGTTTATGTTACTGTTGTTGGTGTGGACGGCCCTTTAGTTTCAACAATACATTTTAGAAAGACATTATGTCAATAAATATCACAGTAAAATTATAATTTAACATTCATATTTTAACAAATCAGTGGATAAACTAGTGCAAATCCTTTACTTAATGAATGTAAAGAGTTCTTAGTACAAAACAAATGATTCAGCACTGCAAAAACTGCAGGTACATTATGGTGATTTCTCATAATAGAGATCAGTCTGACTACAGAGCAGCTCCTTCACGGGCTGGTAGAGATTTAAAAACAGTTCAGTAAGTCTCTCAGGAAGTCTTTGAGCTTTCCTCTGAGTTTATAAAAAGACTTTGTCTGTGCCTTCTCTCCTCGAAACCCACGCCTCTAAATCTTCAGCCGTTATCTCCTCTCTTGTTACCTTTCATCTGGACAAAGTCCAGCTGGTGGATCGTCTGCAGGAGGGGTCCGCTGTCCAGAGTGAGGTCAAAGTCGCTGGTCATCCTGGGGGTGAGGGTCCCCTTCCCCCACTGGCCCTCCGTCATGTGGACCCTCCGGATCAAAGCGTCAGAGATCTGAGAACAACGGTGGACACATTAATAGCTCAGCTCATCAAAACGAACTCTGACCTGGGAACCAAAAAACCCACCGGATCACAGATGTATCCATGTTTATCTAATGTTCATATCATCCTCTATTATAGAGGCAGTTTTCAATCAACACACTTCCAATTAATACATTTAATTTCACAAATCATACATTAAAGCCTTAATTCAGATGGGGAAACCTCCTGATGGACTAAGGTCAGCTAAACGTGCAAAGATGTGAAATTTGTCTGCAGGCGAGCACACAAAACAACATATATAAAGTATAATAATCAAAAAGAGCTGTTCCTCCAAAGAAAACCTATTTTTCCTATATTTATTCCAAATTTGCATGACAAATGTGCATTTCTAGGAAAATTATTGGGATATTATTGGAAATTTTCAGAGCTCCTAAAGAAAGTTACTGAGACAAACGCCAAACTTTTATTTCCCCCAGAAATATTTTACCATAATGATGAAAAAGTCATGATAAATACATTTCTCTCCAAAAGGTCTGGCCACACTTGGGCTTGCATGCAATACATTCACACACTGTGTCACTGTCAACTGTGTTTGCCCGTCATGTCACCAGATTCAGCTCTTCAGTGACAACGACCACAAAAACAAAACCACAAGACTGAAGTTTTTCAGCCATAATTGCTGATGAATGTCAAATAAGTTTGATTTTAATTGGGTGAAATTGCTCAGCAGAGCCGATGAAAACTTCTCCCCGCGACAAATAAACTGTAATTTTACTGCATCCATCGGTTTGAATCTCGGTTGTGGTTATTTTTTTTCCCATGGACGTAAAGTCAGACGTTTAATAGCCATAAATGAGGAATCATTGTATAAAATGTGTATATATTCTGTTAATATGATAATATCGGTTGATATATCGGCATCGGCCCCAAAAACACAGTATACGTCAGGCTCTAGACGTAAGCAAACAGCTATGAGTGGGTTGTGTGTACACTGCTTCATTTCAAGCAGTCATGAGCTGAAAGGGTTTACAACTGGCGCTCTGGGAAACATTTTGCTTTCTGCTCCACTTCATTAATCCTACTTGGGTTGAAAGTGGGAGTCGTGGCTTCTAGTAAAATAAACATCTTCTCTTGTTTTGCATCTCACCTGCAGGAAACCACTGGGGTCATTCTCCTTGATGACCTCCAGACAGTACTCCATCAGCCCCGTGGTCTGACGCAGCTTCACCGTACAGTGGGAGATCTGATCCCGGACAACCTGGGAAGAAGAAAAAAAGGGGGCAAAAAACAAGAGGGGTGGTGGAGGAGGACGAAAGAGGGAGAAGAGAGACGAAACAGCCATGAGGGACTTCGGTTTTGCAAGTATAATACACTTATACAACAAGCATACGGAAGATAATCATATGTTAATCAACGGCCCTTTTCCTGTAATCACTCCGGAGTGGAACATGAAGAAAATGCACAAAGATGGTTTAATAAAGTGAACCAGCGCTGCAGAGGATAAACAGGGCAGGGATAGAAGAGGAAAAGAAAGGGATTGGGGAGAAATTAAAGGGAAGTACATACGCAGAAGTGCAAAGAGAAGAAAGATGGATGCAGGAAGAGCTCAAGACAACAAAAAATGGCGACACTGGGACGACATAAAAAGGAAAGAGAAATAAAAGATGGAGGATGGAGGAAGGGAGGAAAACTCAGATTACACAAGGCTGTTAATGGTTAAAGAGAAGCTAAAGGAGACGACCAGGAGGAATACCAATAATGAGATTAGCACCAGGGTTGTCAAAGTGATTGATCAGTGAGTAACGTTTCGTGTTGTTGAGACTTGCACACAGATTGAGGGAGGAAGAGGAGGCTGAAGGGACAACTGATCCTGTTATTGACGTTAACGGAAGGAAAGTGACATTTTGTTTTCTCACTCGCCGGTTACATCAGAGATGAGACCTCTCGGCAGGATCTCACAGGAATGGAAACACGTCCAGGTCTCGGAAAACACATCAGAAAAATCAAAATACAAATGTTATTCTTGCTAACATTGCTGCCTTCTCGTATTCATAACACATCTTCAGAGGATTCAAAACCCTCCTTATCGCACGAACGACAAGATATATCTGACAGACGTGACTCGGGAGATTCCCTCCTTGCCTCTGACACTACTGATGTCCACAGAGCCTCCTCGCAGTGAACGGAGGTGCTGGACCGAGGGTTGCTAGGTAACAGAAACTTCGCCGCTGCCGTCTGAGGGGCTCCGAGGCTGAACGGAGAGGAAAATCCTTTTCTGCAGCCGAACCGAGAGCCACAGAATACACGAGGATGATTTACTGATGACTGCAGTCAGAGCACATCGATATGCAAATATTACACCGCTGACACACAACAAGCAGCAAAGACTTTCACGTAATAAAAGCGTATTCAGTGTGCAGTATGTTGCATTACTCTCAGACACAGTAAGCTTTAACATGGTCCCTTTTCTTTAGGCGTAATCAGAGCATAAAAGAAGATTTGTCCTCTGAATAGCATCACGCGTGGGCGGGCAATCTGGATAAAGTGTTTTATTCCAGTATATGTATCATTTTACATGAGCAATATGCACTGATTGGCCACTTTATGAGATGATCTGTACAATCGAGTAGAATTCAATACAGCTAGAACGTCTATCTTTACACAGTTTATAATGTTTCCGAACGTGTAAATTCAATTCAGATTTACAAACCAGTTTGATGTGAGGCTTAATACCTGATCGAACTGGTAATACCGAATTTCACCACTAGCCGTCGCACGAGACTCGGCGCTACAGTCCATCAGGGCAACTGTGACACAATAGTTCAACTTTTGTTATTCTAAGTTTAAAATAAAAGACTTCTCCACAACACGTTCCTGAAAATGTTTCACAATAAAAGCCTTGTTAGGAAATTAAAGGATTCTGCTCAGTGAAACACTAGGGCTTTTAATTGGAAACAGATATAGGAAGTGTTGAGTTTGTATTAAAGGGGCTCTATCTAACAATTTGTGTGAAAAAAGCCTTCTAGTGTCAAACTGCACCTCATCCTACACAGTGAAGCTCCAACATATAACTGTAGGGACAAGAAGAAAAACACATTTCTTAGTGGAGGGGGGCTTTAATCTTCCCTCTCATTGTGTGGGATTGTTTTAGCAGCGCCGTCGAGCTGCTGCGACTCTGCATGACGACGTGCTTAATCACCCTGACAGCCACATATGTAGAGAGGACGAGGTTAGTTTCCCCCCGTGAGCCGTGTTCATCTCTGCTGCTGCAGAGACACTGGCCCACTTTCACAGCCAGCTCTGCCCTCTAACACTGCCCTGCACTGTCTATGTCCCTCAACCCTCTCTCTCTCTTCATCCACTCCCACCCAATTCTCTCCTCGCGATGCTAAATCTCCTCCGCCACCGTCCCACCTCAAGCTGCTGCTGCTGCTGCTGTCACTTCGTTCTGCGTTAGATTCAGATGAATGAATCTCCCTCTGCTGATTATCTGCTGATCAGCTGGCAGAGCTGTACCGCCGCTGGCAGCTTTTATATCTTATTCCGAAGCTGATGTGCAGCAGATTTCAGGATAGATGACTGGAATGCTGAGAGAGGCAACAGCGAAGTGTCGAGTCCGAGAAGAAAAAGGGACAGGAAGGACCAGGAGAGAAACACGAGACACGATAAAAGTTGGCATATCTCTGCAGCCGCGAGTAAAATCCCTCCATATGTATTGTGCTCTGTGGATTAAGAGAATCCAGCTGCGTACGGAGGAGGAGGAGGAGGGATAGTGAGTCTGATTGTTTAACAGTCAGTGACAGCAGTGAGAAACTCTTCCTGGAGTCGTGCCAGGCCACTGCAGGGGTGTGGATGTTCCAGGGTTGACACAGCAGGGAGGGTTTGGCCCTCAGCCACAAAAATATAGACCGAATCATCAGAGTTCGAGTGAGATCTCCTCTCGCTGTGGGGGGACAAGAGGCTGGCTGATTGATTACAGCGCTGTAAATATTCATTTAGTGTTTGCGGTTAATATTTAATCATCTTTAAGTGCAGTCAGGCCTACAATTTGTTTTATTTGGCGTGAAGGAGGAGATGCAGTTTTAGGTTTGGTTCACACGGTCTCAGAGCGAAACGGACCGAACCTGAGCAAGTATTCGGCTGATTTTTGCAGCCAGAGGGAAACAAAACCGCAGAATGTTTTGGCAGAACGAAGGAGGTCAAAACAAATGTGATTTCAGACTCTGCAGCTAAAATGATTGACGTATTTGCAGACTTTGCTTGAATTGACCCTCCCTGGTGTTCGCAGCAGATAAGAGCACACGAGGAAGCAGCAGAAGAAGAAGAGGAGGACGAGATGTCTTTGGCGGCTCAGAACTATAAGATCCACTTTTTTGTGTGTTTTTTTAGGCGAACGTTTGTGCAGTTTGCCAGAAGGCACACGAGGTCAGTTAGCATTGTTCTCAGATGTTCAAACGAGCTGAACTGGGAACTGAATTTTTCAGTGCTCTGAGGTTTGAATGAAGCACAGCAAGCACGATGTGATGCCCTTAAAGGATAAGTTCACCCAAAAATGGAAAATTCAGTCAGATGAAGTTTCCGGAGTAACAGCGTTACAACACTCTCCCACACAGCTGAAGTAGATGAGGACAGAACAAAGTTTAAAGCGGCTTTAAAGAGATTTACACAAGCACAAACATGCACCAGCAACCAAACAAGGCAGGGTAGTTAAAAAGAGTGACAATATTATCCTGTATCTCATCAGCTGTGAGTGTGCAGGACCTGCTGCCTTTTTGTGAAATAAATTGCCTTCTTCCGTCTGTTTCTGTTGTAATTATTAGGCCACTGCGGCACTTTTGGCCTGGTAAGATTACTGCGACTGCAGTGTCCTAACCTGTCCCTCTACAGCAGCACAGGCAGAAGGCTGTACAGTCAGCCAAGGACCAGAGTATAAAATCACTTTCACGTTATGGAAGTGCTTGATAATGATTTAAAGATACGGCTATACCGTACGGCAGAAACACAAGGAAGAAGGGCAAGTGAGGAGAGGGAGCTGTGATGCGGAGAAAAGGGAGGTTAGATGAAGTAAAAGAGGGAAGAGGAGGCGAACGATCGGAGCAACAGATGAAGAGACAGATGAGAGGGAAGTGGACGGAGGCACAAAGACGAGGGGAGGAAACAAGGTTAAGGAAAGAGGGAATATTCAGAGATGAGACGAGGAAGACAAAAGAAATACGAGAGGGACCGGGACGAGAATCAAAGTGCTAAAGGATGAAAGGAAGATGAATAAAGGGATTTAAATCACTTCCTGCTTTGACCTGTGTGTTAGACGCTGCAGTGACGGTCAGAGAAAGTGACAAGTGCAACTGCCACAGACCTTCAGCTGTCAGCGAGGATCAGGGTGCTGCGTTAATGTGTCATGTGTTACTCAGTTATGAAAAATACGCTCTAAAAAACCCGTCTTAGTGCCCCAAAGGCCTGTTGAGTGTCCTCTCTGCAGATCCCACATCAGCAATAAGATCTGTTGTTCACGATGAGGGAATTAATTGTTCTTCACTTGCCTCCAGTGTTTTTTTTAGCTCATCTCCAAGCCACTGTACAGTCCTAACTGTTCCCCATGTTTGAGTGCTTTAAGTGAAAGTGAAGGGCCGTGTGGGGAGCCTGGATCCCCTGGAGCTAACGCTCTTAGCTAGATGACGAGGAGTCAACAATGAGTTCCTGCAAATGACTACAGCGGAGGTAAAAATATTCTCAGAGCAGCTGTGCTCATTAAACGACCCGGGCTGGGTGTCCAGAGGACGAAACATCCGGTGGCAAAAACTTTGAGAGAGAGGAAGACGACGTAGAGTGACTGGTGACTTTGTGTTTCTCCAAGCAGAAGAATCCCTCATCGGCTCACTGCTGACTGAGCGTCGATCTCCTGATGAAATCCAGTGAAGGAGCTGACAGCAGAGGTGCTGTTTCTCTCCACATTACATTAAAAGATTAATTCTCCACATTACATTAAAGCATTATGCTGGTGCTTAACTCCCTCTGCTCCCAGTACTGATGCTAGGCTGAGCTAACCATGTCCTCGCTGCAGCTGACATCAGTCTTCTGAACTAATTCTTGGTAATAAACCAAAATGTCAAACTATCCCCTTAAAGCTGCTTATTGTTGGTGCATTCAAGTGCTTATAGAAAGCTCAGACTTTTGAGTTCTCAAACTGTAGTTTATAATGCAAATAAAATCATAAATCTTTACTAATTGTTCTTATTTGTGCTTGATTTTCTAACAGGACAGTTGTTCAGTCGACAAAAGTTGGCTAACTGCGTCGTCTCTGCACCGCGGGGCAAACTTTTAACAAGGAAATAGTAGCTTGTAAAAGGTTCACTGTGATGGATTATCAATTAAACGGGTTTTACATTGTTGTAAGTTGATTTCCATGTTGAGGTGACATAAAGTGAGAAAAATGGCTGCCCGAGAGGCTAAAACTGGAAAATTGCAGCTGTAAAAGATAAAGTGTGCAATTTTCAGTCAGCTGTTAACGGAGCTGTAGTAGATCATGTCCTCAGTATTATGTCTTGGACCTAAAGTGGAGGCTGTTATAACACATAGTGAGGATTTAAAGGTGGATTTGTGAGTTTTTTAAGAGTTAAAGTATTTCAACTTGATTTCTTTCCTCCTAAAAATATAAAGTTTAAGTATCAAAAAAGAATCAGACCCACTAGAGTTATATTTCAGTAAGAGATACGACTTTGAGCCAGCAATATTGGCTTAATTGGGTCTGGTGTTTATTTGCAACAACAAATTCAATTACGTCATGCATTCCTCTTCCTCCTCAGATATTTGATCTCTTTTGCTGGTTTTATCAGCTCCCTGTCCTGAAGATGGATTTCCAGCGTCGTCTAAGTTAAGTCCTCTAAGAGTTTGTATTAAAAACCAGTTCACCCTTAGAAGCCACCATCTTTAGCAAGTGGAGAAAGGTACGTCACTAGGCATTTACATTAAGGCGGTGGGCATAATCAGGTTGGTGGATGTTCATACATTTCTGTGACGGAGGTTGTGTCACCTCTCAGCGTGACAAACTGCCGTCAAACTACTCTCCACCTCTGCCATCTCTCTCCACAAACGAGGGGGTCAGTCCTCCTGATGTGCAGGAAAACAGACCTGACTCATGTTATTAAGGACTACTTCTCGCCTCCGCAGATTCAAACAACGTGCTCAACATGTCCCAGTCACCATGGCGACTGGCTGGACCAGAATTGCAGGCAACTCTGTGGCAAGTCGGCTCCAGCAGCCCCTCCGTTTGAACGGGTTTTAATTCACTCACGTGGTTTCCCCCTTATAAAAAGAGCTCCATGTGACTGAATCAGCTGGATTAATCAGGCCCCTTCATTAGTGTCTTAATTGGACACGTATAAAACGCAGAGCTGGCATTTTGTTTTTACGCAACATTCTGCTTTTCATATGGAAATAAATCCAATCTGAGACGCTACATCTGGAATATACACAAAGGACTGCATCATCATCAGGAGTGCACCGGGACAGAAATGTGCCTCGTTCAATTACGGCTGCGGGATGACCCCCGCTAACCGAGCCACATGCTAATGAAGCAGAAAGCATCACATCGACTGCCCAAGTCAGAGGGCTCCAATTATTGGAGGTGCACTCTAGAAAACAAGCGATGCCTCCGGTGATCCCTTCCCTCCCCCGTTAACTCCGGCTGATATCTACCTAAGTGAGCGGTGCTGCCCTGCAGGAGCGAATGAGAAACAGCAGTTTCTCGCTTCACTGACTCTCTGGGAAACTCCTATGATGGAGGCAGTGTCCCTGAGTTAGCGAGCAGGTTCACGTGACGATCGACACTGTAAACGTGTAAAGAATATCAGATCTGTCACGGAGAAACGCGTCTTTCTGGCATTACCATTCAACACATGGAGGCACTGATCTGTCAGTGTCGGCTGACAGGAGGGATCAGATCTGCACCGAGACACATTCACAGTCCTCCATCTTAAACGTGCGAACGTGTCCGATGCTTCTCTGCCCCTCGATAAACATCCATCCATCGTAACAGCCATCAATCATTCACGGCGGAGGTTTTTGCATCTTTAAACTCGCCCCTGCAGCTCTGCAGTGCTGCAGTTTAAGTCCAGCGGTGGTTTAGAGCTGCAGCTGTAAATATGTCGCAGCACGTTCAATCTGCCTGCAAAATAAAAAAAAGGTAATGGCTGCTATAATTTAGCCATTTGTGACACTGCAGGCGATGAGAGTAACAACTGCAGGTTGTGTAGCTGCTGAGAGGTTTTATATTCTAACCTGCAAGAGCTTTTGTTGACTGGGGCATATTTTCAGATAAATACCGGAGAGAGTACACACTGTTCAGAGTGTCATTACACATCGTTTGTCCCCCAGGACTCTACTGAGAGGGATGCACAGAAAAGAAAAACAGTAAAACTTTAATTCAGTCTCTTTGTTTGGCGCTAAATATTTAATATTTTAACTTAATATTTAAGTTTAAAACCTAGAAGTGCTAAAATGATTTCTTCAGTTAAATATACATTTTCTGGTATCCCTGCCCACTTTATCCAATCAGGACAGAGGCGGTCAGAAAGAGGCGGTCAGAACAGGGTAATTTACCAATTCCAGCGCTCGACGTGACGGCTTATCCAACAGGCTAAGCGATGAGAAACTCTTGAAATGAGACGTGCAACCGTGGTGATGTAGAAAGGAGGGAGGGGACAGCTTAAAGAACGACGACGCTTACAGCAGCTTTAACTCTTGGCTGCCAAAGAGTGCCGCATGAAGGAGCCCTAAAACCCAGAAATAAGTTAGTGATACTAACTGTAAAAATGAAATGTTGGGGTTTTAAGGCGGTTATGTTTCTTGATTTACTGGAGCAGTAACTTATCCGAGTCTGTGGTTGACTTCATGGTGATGAAAAAAAAAAGATGAATTCAGTTACAAACACACAAAAAGCAGCTATAACACTAGTTGGTGCCATAAAACTGCAGCAGCTATACAGTAACGTCTGTCTCCTACAGGTGTGGCGGGCCGACAGGTACAGAGCTGCAGGTGACCGAGTGGCTCCTCTTCTAAACATAAATGAAACGAAAATGAGTTTTTCAATCTGCGCTTGATTTATGAGGCATTGCTCCACATCTAAATGTTTCATATGTAGAGACAGGAGAGCAGAATGTATGTGTATGCATGTAAGTGAGCGTGTAAGTGTGTGAGCATGTTGCCATGCACAGGCCGTGTTTCTCAAACCACCTACACGTGTGAAACCTCGACTCTACAGAGCGTCCAGGCGTGAAATTGGATGCTGTACGGCACAAATGTATCTCCCCCTCCTCCACCTCCTCCTCCCCCTCTCGTGTTGACTCCATCTCTCAAGTATGCGTCCGCCGTTCAGTGTGTCGCAGATGGTTTAAAGACAAATATGGCACTTTATTTAACTAACTCCGCTAAATCTTATTCTCACCTGCAGCTTTTTTTTGAGGTAGTTTATGAGAAAATCATCCAAACGGGAGAGCTGCATGGGATAATTTAGATCATTTAAAATGCTGTGTGAAACACATGGCTTCATATCAGTCGTTCACTTACAGCCAATTAAACTAAATAACATCCATTTCACAGCACAGTCATCCATTTTTAAAGAATACCATTAATATTTAGATTAATTTCCGTCCTGCCAGGCAGTAATTGCCTTCAGTACGCGTCAGTAGAGCCAGTATGGCAGTGATTTTCTTAGCACCAGTTTCCGCTATAACATCAAAATCAACTTACACTTAAACCATTGCCCTAAATATTTGAAAAACAAATTGCGTTTATTTTCGTTTGGTCTATTTTATTTTATTGGAGGAGGAGGGACTGTCGCAGAAACAGCATCTCAGAAACAGCCATATTTCACAATATGACGTTTCTTCTGGGTGACTTCACCTATCGGAGTGTGCAAGTGGTCCAGATGTGCGTCCGGTCACTCACCTTCAGTTTGTGTTCGTGCTCTTTGTTGACTCGAGCCAGCAGCTGGGCCTTGCGTCGGTTCAAGGCGTCGATGAGGGCGTCGCACTGCGCCACCAAACAGGCCTCGAACTCGACTCCGTTCTCCTGCGACACAACAGACAAACGCTGGTAAAATCACAATACTGTCACGGCATGAAGCGTCTTAAAGGATCAGTTCACCCCAAAATTCAGTCATTATCGACTCTATTTACTCTATTTTGGGGTGAACTGCTCCTTTAAAGACTAAATTATATACACTCTCAATGGATGTTGGCCAACAAAATATGCAGGAACCTGACAGTGTAATGTATAAAAGATAATAAGACTCAAAGTACTTGTGATGTTTGTCTTAAGAGGATAAACAAGGGGTATCTTATTTGAATTCAGTCCGTCCTCCCACCTTGATGGGTCCCCGCGGAGTGTCGTCCTGCTGCGTGGCGATAATCAGCGAGGGGCATTTAATCCCACCCTCCTCCTCTAATCAGCCTCTCAGGCTAAACACAGCTTTGTCTCCACACACAGCAGAAGAAATCTATTCCTGCTCGATATACTGTGGTTACACTAAGTACATGATACCAGAGACCGTAAACTGAGGGACGTTTTGTCTCAAATCAATGTCCTCGCTCACACGATGAAAAGGACTTCGCTGATATTGCTGCGATTTACATTTCGACGGTCTGTATCTGACGCACCGTCCACATATATACGCTTTACAGGAAGCTATGAACTCTGAAATACCATTAACAATTTCGACTTCATGGGAACCTTGATTAAGATTCAATGTGCTAAATAGTGTTTTTCCACCTGTCACATGCATCACTGTAGGTGGACAGCAAACACAGTCCCAGCCAGGGATTACAAAATGTCGACAGTGACACTTAAAATAATACCATAAGCCTTTTTGTTTCTGCCGATCTCTGCAGTGACGTGCTGCGAGGGGACAGTCTGGGATCACAGAGGGGGACAAGAGATTATTACTGGGATCGCGTGTGTCTGCATGTGTGCGTGTGTGTGTGTGTGTGTGTGTTGAAGTACCTGGATGTGCTGCACACTGTTTCTCAGCTGGACCAGGAACTCCTTGGCTTCAGTGGCTCGGTCTGACAGGCCGTTGAGAGCCTGAGACAGCTGACCCTGTGGAGAGACAGCACAGAGAGAGGACGTTGGAGATGCTGAATAGCAGCAGCACTACGGGATCTGTGTTATTTGGGTGAAGTGTTTCTTGCATACGTTACAAACCATCCTGATTTAAATGACAGCGGACCAAAACAATCAATACTCCAGCTCACACCAAGATACGATCAACACCGTTTCATTAACAAGTACATTACAAACAAGGACGAACCACACGCTCCACATGCAGCTTCATCAGGTTCGCTCTGTGCTGAACTGCCAACAGGTGTTTCTTTTAATTATCAGGTGCTGATTAGAGGAGAATCCAGCGAGGTCACTACTACTGCTGCTACTACTACTACCACTACCACTACCACTACCACTACCACTACCACTACCACTACTACTACTGACATTACTACTACTACCACTACCACTACCACTACCACTACTACCACTACTACTACAACTTCCACAACCACTACTACTACTACTACTACTACTACTACTACCACCACTACTGCCACTACTACTCCTGCTACTACTATTATTACTACTACTACTATTATTACTACTACTACTACTACTACTACTACTACTACTATTACTACTACTACTACTACTACTACTACTACTACTACTACTACTACTACTACTACTATTATTACTACTACTACTACTACTACTACTACTACTACTACTACTACTACTACTACTACTGCCACTACTACTCCTGCTACTACTACTACTAATAACAATAATAATAATAGAGTAATACAATACCCTGTGAAACCGTGACATTTTCTGAGATATTATCGTACCGTGAATATCTCACATTACTGCAGCCCTAGATGCCTCTGCAGGTTGCACACTGCCGCCAGTGTTACAGACAGCTCTGTGTCAAACTGAGACGAAACAATAAAGCCAACAGAAAGCACCACACACTCCAAACAACACCCAGGACACCCGAGATTGAATCAGGTTCCTCCTCTCTGTAGCCGTCGAGTTGGGATGACGGAGGAGTTTTCGACTTAAATTCCCTGAACTGAATCCCACCTCAACATCTCGCTTCATGCAGAAACACATCAAACCATGTAAGATATACACACACACAAATCTGATGGGACCTTCAGGACTGACAGGAAAGACTCGTGCAGGCAGCCCAGCATGACATCCTGAGCGGCAGATATTTGAGATGCAGATTCCCAGGCCAGTGTGACCGTCTTAAATTCAAAGTTTAAGCCACAAACACAACCTATATACATCCATCATACTGAGAAAACTGGACCATTTGTAAAGTTTTTGAGATGAACTCAAAATTCTCAGTGGTCAATTTAGAAACAAAGCTGCTTCTCATCGCTGCTGAGAGGCTGACATTTTGAAGTGCCAGAGTCTTCACCCCTGAGACAAAAAAATCACTGTGAGCCTTATTCTCACACACAAAATGACATTTCAAACTAAAGCTCATGTACAAAAAAAATGCACTTGACTGCTGCATGGTTTTATTATTGGGTACATTATAGCCCGTGGCCATGCGGAGCGCAGTGCACGTGAAGGGAAGCACCGCTGCTTTGGATGAGTGCGATGACACACAAATGCTCCTGTTTGGACAGTGGGAAAGAGAGGGGCGTTCATGTATGTGAAGCGAGGCTGTGTGAACAGGGAGGTGACGGAGCGAGAGGACGCGGCCTGACCCTGTGGGAACATCGTTCGGTCGACTGAACAACCGTCAACTTGGGGAGCGTATTGTCTCCTGGGAGGAAAAGAGGGTACTGGGCGTTATCTGGGAAAAAGAAAGGAAAAAAAAAAATCACTCAAACTCCGGAAGAGGGCAATAAAACCTGGAACTAGCTGATACAGTGAAAAACTCTGTGAAAACAACCCTGTGTCAACCCAGCTCCTGGTGTCTGACGTTAGACGGTCAAATGGGAATCTGTCTGCGGGGCCGACAGCTGACCTTTGACCTCAGCGTTTGGGAAACCATGACAGCTGCCGCTATCATGAGCGTACTGCACAGAGGGACAGTCTGAGCGGGTAACAGCTGAGCAAAGACTGAATGTAAACTTTCCTGGATTGTGTAGGACTTCAAGAAGCTTCCTCTTTGTTAACTTGGGACTCGTATATCAACATCGCTAGAGACCTGCATGAATGAAGAGATATGACATGAATGTTTCTCCCATACTTGTTTGTTTGTCCTAGGGATATCTCAAAACCCTACGGACAGACCTCTGAGGACAAAGAGGCCTTAAAGGAGATGAAATTTTAGAGCTGCAGCTGATAATGCAAAAAAAGACACATGCTTTAATGCTCAAAAAACACATCAGTTTCCCTTATACTGTCGATTGCTGCTTCCGCGTTTCGGAAGCAGTTTTTCCTGTGGGAAAGAGGAGCTTCTGTTGGTGTGGACTTTTACATGCACAAGAACATATACAACACACTGAAGGATAAGGGGAAAAAATAAAAACGCATAATAGGTCTCCTCAAAGACCTATCTCCTCGTAAACATAAATTGAGGACATTTCTTGGATTGGAGGGGCAGAAATGATTACATCAAACTTAAAATGTTGAATTCAAACCCAAAATAGTAAAAACAAAAGCACACTCTCTGCATCCTTGCCTCCTGCTGTGTTAAGATACTCCAGCTGAGCGTTATTTTCGAAGATGGGACTATTTCAGTCTCTAAATCAAGCTCCATTTCACTTGGATCACTAAGTCGCCATTATCGTTTTAAGACCCTGCCAGTCACACTCATCTTAAACGTTCACCACACACTGGTGGTTTCATTACAGATCTGTCAGGTCACTCACACCTGACCTTTCAGCTGTCCTAAACCCGAATCCATTTGCTCTTTCAGCTTCTCATTTTCCTCCCCGTGTTATAGGGACGTTGAGGGAGCTCCGGCCCTCGCTTGGTCCGGTTACCAGTCAGCGTGTGTTCAGTGACAGAGCAGATGAAATGAAAAGCACTTGATTGTCTGGAGGCGTTTTTCCACAGTGTCTGTTCGAGAGCCTGCAGAGCTCACTCCTCAAAACCAGGTCAAAACGTGCCGTGAGAGTAGAGGCTGTTTTATTTCCACACAGCTTACGGCTACTTCCTGCTTGGTCAAGACAACGGTGCCATGGCTGGAAGGTCGGCATGTGGAAAAACAGAGAAAATGTGTTGAAGAGCACTACGGGGCAGAGGCCACAGCTTCAAAGTTCGACATTTGGAAATTGTTGTCAAGCTTTCTTTTCTCTCCAAGGCAGTTAGCTGGGCGTGCTAACGTTTACAGCTTACTTTAGAGCAGATAAACACATCCCCGACACTTTTGCTTTAAGTTTCGTGTACTGGAAAGAAGATGGTACCCTCCAAACTCTTAGGAAACAGTCAAATTATTCGTACGGTGAATGATGAGAGCTGTTAGTGGTTCGAGGGCCTATTCAAGGTTATTACACTGATGCAACATGAATTCAAGCTTGTTTAGGGAAATCAAAGCATGCAATATTAGTGGAGGAAAAAGGATGTTTGCAATGAGCTATGGAGGATTTGTTGAGGTGGTGGGGGGTTTAGGATGTCCTGCTATTTGGGAGCACTAATCATCTCAGTAATTAAGCCGAGTGGGAACACGTGCATGGCATGAATAATTCACCAGCAGCTCCAGGGCCGTTTGGTATGCTTCATTTTTCTTCTCTGTGGCCGAGCAAACTAGCCAATCTGTCACAGGAAAGCGAGGATGTCAGAGAGGCGTCAGAGCCAATTTGGATTTAAGCCCCCACTAGGAAGTGGGAAGTGCAAGGAAAAGGAGGAGGAAGGTGTAATGTCACAGCTTAAGCTCTTAAAGCCGCAGCGAAGGAAAAAGTATTCCTCCTCGAGCTAATGAAAAAACACACATCCACAAAATGTTCCAACATTTCCTCGGCAAAGATAGATTCTGAGTTCCCTTAACCTACTTTCAAAAGGCTGTGTTTCCTCTCGGAGATTTTTTTTAAGTGCCATGTTCCTTCTCAAAGCTTCAGGGTTAAGTACCTTCTCTGGGGTTCTTTAAACAGTCTCTTTAGCCTAATTTAATCCTGTGTGTAATACACAGTCGTTTGGTAACACACTGTAAACAGACGTAAACTAAGAGTGAGGTCAAATTCTGGTGAAAGAAAACTTCCACTAATGCTCTTTGATGAGAGAAAGAGAAAACGAATGTGATTTTTCGCAGCTTGATGACTGATTGTGTTCCCCCCTACAGTATCAGTAACCACATGAAAGGTTGTGGTTGTTTACACGCACCGCCGCAGCCCTCAGAGAATACACTCTGAAATATTAAGCGGGCGACTTGATGATATTTACCGTCTTGGGAGCCTCTCTGTTGTTAAAAATTAAGCTCTTACATCCTCCGACACGCTGGAAGAGTTAAGATTTGGCCAGATTGTGATTCTCCTCCGTGTTTAACAAGATCCCATATGAAACCGTCTTCCACAAGCAGAACCCTAAGTGGCTGGTGCATTATTCATCGCTTATATCTGCCGTCATCAATAATGCAGAGCGAGTCATTAACTATCCACACACACACACACGCGCGCACACAAAAAAAGCAGTGAAACTCGAGATAATAATGCCGAGGGCTTTTGAAAGTTGCCACAGTTTCTTCGTGTGAGAAACAGAGTCCTTATTTGACGGGCACATGGGACAGCACAGCAGGAAATGGGGCAGAAGTGATCTATTCTAGTCAGCCCTGGATTTATCTGGAGAGGGCGGCGGCGTCTTCTGCACACGATCAAGTTTGAACGTGTCAAACAGATTACACGTGGTCGGAAGAAGAAGTGTTGATATGTCTTTTTCGAAAAGGTCCTGCCGGGTCATCGATTCAGGTTTTAAAGGCCTGGTATTAACATCCATCCTGGGTGAACCGAACAGAAGTGTAGAGCTATAAGCCACAGAAAGAAAGAAATATCATCATGTATAACTTTGCCGAATTAGCAAGAAGGCCCAAATAGTTCGATTTTTCTTGTAGGCAGCGTTTCATAAAGTTTATAAAGTTCCTCACGACTTTACAACTCACAAAATTGAGCTTTTTTTTAAGGGAGTCTGGGGTCTTTCTCCACAGGTGACAAAGAATGAATAAAATGGTGTCTTTTTATTTAACGTAAATGCTAAGCTGCTGGATGTTTGGAGGTAAGACGTACTGAAACAGGCAGACTGGTACAGCGCTGCAGCCTCTTAGATACTTGAATAACTCTTTTCCTTCTCTACAGCACATTTGTTGGTAATTGCACGGTAACCGTTTAGCAAAAATGATGTTTTGGGGGTGCTTTGGCGGCCTGGGGAGCAGCAACATTAACTGTATAATAAAAGGCATAAAAACTCCCCTAAAAGTAATTTAAAAAAGGATGTTTGGATTTAACATTTGAGCTTTAGCCTTTTGCTACCATTTTTTTTAAATTGCTGCAATCCTCATCTTCTCCTTTCAACCTTCTTTGATGCTGCGACAAACGGATGTTTTTGATCTCCGTGTCAAGTTCAAATAGGATGTAAGTCGATTTGCTAATTATCATCCTCAAAAGATTGTGAAATCCTCTCTGGGTGCCAGTTTTCATTATCCACTCTACAAGTGGTTGTTGAGCGAGTGGGAAGTTTCAAGGTCCAATACACCCACACAGGTGTTTTCCATCACCGTGGTGAAAGCTGGGTTTTTTTCCCCCAACTTCACTTCACTTCATACAAAGTCTTAGAAAATGGAGGATAAAGCAGATAAAGAGAATAGAGCTGTAACATCACCACACTATGTGCGCTGAAAGGTGTATGTTGCCTGACAGGTGCAGCAAAAACTCAAAGGAAAGAAAGAGAGAGAGTCAATAAAGTGCAGTTTGCTCAGAGAAGAGGAAATAAGTGAAAACACCTGTGTTGATGGACTGTAGGTGTGTGTGTGCGTGGGGGGGCTTTGAAGGACTGAGGCGGAACCAATTTTAAAAACCAGCCGTTAAGCTGTTTAAGCCGAGGATTAAATTATTATGGATATTAATAGTAGGTGAAGTAAAATGTGCTGCTTGTGTCAGGTGTCAGGGGACATCGTGTTTATTCACAGCAATGTAGTGGAAAGTAAGACACGGACGGTCAGGGTGGACATCTTTTTGGTTTTTCATGCCTTATGTGTTGGATATCCCAACGCCCACTTATAACAGACACCTGTCAGCCAATCAGAAACAAGAGTTTCTGTATTAGAATACAGACAGAATAATCTCATCATTCAAAGTTCATAACGTTCTGATCAATCACGTTAATGATGACTATGTTGATGATGATTACGGCGATGGCGATGATGTAACCCGTCCCGACCATCTGCTGCACAGACTTCAGGTTGAGCTCACGTTCTTATGCCACTGGTGTCCCCGTTTTAATGTGGGCTGACTGTGTTAGGGCAGCCAGATGTAACCGAGCGTAATCAGTTATTCTGTTTTCTTTAAATGGAGCAAAGCCTCCCAAAGAATTTGACAACTTGCTTTGGTTTTGGACTCATTTATGTGCAGAGAAGAACAGAAGCATCCGATTCTTTTCTTTCCCAGTTGGGCCACAAAGGAAACTTGGCACAGTGGAGTTTGAAGGCATTTATCTTCCTCCAATTCCCCCCGCCTGGAGCAAGCTGAAATATTCAGCCGGTCTGTTTTCCCACCCAGAAAAGTTATGTAAAAAATATGTGAAAACAAAACTACCTTGAGTGCAGGAGCATACGGACACAGGATTGTAAACTAGACATGAAATATTCTGTTGAGTATCTCATCAAACTCGCCTCATTTACCCCTCTGCTCCGTCTCTGTTTCACTTCCTCTCTTCTGCCATTCTGGGTCATTCCGCTCTCATTTTCCTCTTCTTTATCTCCCTCTTTCATTAACATTTACACAGCTAATCTCTCGACATGGCAGCTGGAGGGGTAAATATCACTGCCCGTAATGGAGCGGCGTCAAGCTAAACGGCTTTGAGACATCCAAGCCCCCCTACTGCGAGATGTCGCTCTCTATAGACCTCAGTCCCGCCTTTTGTCCTCCGTCTCATCCCCGTATCGGTGAATCACAGTCTTCTATCACGAACAATCGGGAAGCCGTGTCTTTTATCTGCGTGGAATCACTTACAGAAGAGACGACGTACTTACAGATTTAGTCCATGTTTTCGCCGCCGGGCCGCTATCGACTCGTCAGATAGACTGTAGGACTCAGCGGGGGCATTAAGGACTGAGGAGAAAAAGCACTGACACATCGGGAAGCGGTTGGGTGATATGGCCCTAATCCAGGATAATTCCCATATACTTAAACTGAGAAGAGCAACAAAAACAAATGACATTAAACTAAATGTTACACACTGATCACCCCAGAATCCTATTCTGTTCATAATAAACACATGAGAAATGAGCTGATGTTAAGCCAAGAAAAGTGACATCGTGCTCACGCAGTTTAGTTTTGGGACAAAGGTGTTAGCAAACGTATGGATATTGACAAGGAATATTTTTGTTTTGGTGTTTTGGTGTCATATTTCTATTTATCTAATAAATCCCAGTCCAATAATTATCTCCTTACAGCTTTTGGTCTAGTCTACCAACTTATCAGAAAAAAGATATCTGGCTGTTTCACTGCTAAACGCTCCACGATGCTCACCAGCTGGTCACCAAATGTGTCGAATCTGTTTGGCTGATGACGAATGAAAGTTAACCAGAACAATAAAGTCGTGGGCTGCAAGACCAAAACAATGAACTAAAGGAGGCTAAAATGGGCCACAGCGCTGGAGGGGAGCTGTGGAGTTGGTTCAGCTTGTGTTTTCAAGATACTGGAATTTCTAACTTTGATAGAGAACCTAGTGGCCGTAGTATTTATTACAACAGCAAAGGAGGAAGTCAGGTGAAGTAGTATAAAGAGCGAGTCCACATAGGGAGGAGGTCGGAGGTGGATGGTCAGGTCAAACAAACACATCTGTGTCCAGTGTGACACTCAAAGTCAACGGTGAGCTATTTGAACTTACGGACATATTGAAGTTACATCACATACATAATGTACTTAATTGTGCAGGTAGATAAAGTAGTTATTTGAAGCCAAACCACAATATTTTCCTACCTAAACCAAACCAAACTGCAACTGTTTGACGTCTAACTTTTGGTTGCAATTTTTTTGGTTTAAATGGCTCAATGGTTGCACTGCACCTGCGAACATCCGAGTTGCTAATGAATGAATTCCTACCAGTTTCTGTGAGAAAGAAGTTTGTTCGCATTCAAAGTCACCATCCAGTTATTTATTTATACGTACAGGGCAGTTTCATGCTGGTCTTTGTCTGCGTGTCCTGAGTGTTGTGCAGCCACACAGCAGGACCTACTGCTGCTACAACGGATCCAGACTGACAGTCAGCCTCATTACTATTAGCAGGAGCGAAGGACGGGGATCCCGCCGCCTGTGTCTGGCCTTTCAAGGCTTTTCCTCTTCTCCTGCTGAGCTCAGGCAGAGCTGCAGGTAGCTCATCCAGGAACAAATCAACTGCAGCTGACAACATCGACATCAATATGGGGCGAGACTTTTAATATTCGCCCCGGTACCTGCCCTGTCTGTCCTCATTAGGCTGCCTTTAGGGGCATATTGGATGAGAGCTAGCAGAGCATCCGTCTGTGTTAGCTGTGTGTCAGGGCGTGCAGGCCGTCTGTTTGTGTCAGGAGGTGTAGGATCAAACGCATGGTGACATTAAAGGGTTGCACATGTGCACACTAAAAAAATCACCTGCAAATTCCTCCAATAACTCACTTCTACAGCCTTCTGCTGCTGGCATGCAGAGCTCAAAGGGAGATTTTCAGGTTCGTCCGGGTTAACGTCTCCTCCTCTGCTTCTGATTATCTTTCCTCCCGTGGCATGAGGGCAAATTACTAATTTTCTGCTACAATCTTCGACTTATTTTCCGCACTCCCACGCATCTTTATAAGCTCCTATGTGATTATTCACCTCTAATTGCCTCTAAACACACTGAGGCGACAGAGCTTGGCCTAGATTGCATTCAGGGTCCTGCGTGACCTCTAATGACATGCGTGAAGAGCCGACGACCACTCTGGGCGCCTTTACTCGTTTTAAACGTGATTTACAGAGATTAACACAGACATCCTGTCACCACATAAAACCCCCTGACACAAATCTGAAGAGGCAGACGAGAGCTGGACCAGTCACACTGCGTAGCTCTTAAATTTCCACTCGTCTTTTGTGACTGAAATCGACTTTGGAGACATGAAATTGATTACCAACGTGGTTTAGACACGGTCACGCAGTCCAAAAAAAAGGGGGGGGAGGTTGGAGATGAAACGCTGCAGTTTTTATCGCCCGTACGATCAGCAGGAAAGTTGAAAAGACGTCAGGAGTAATGATCTGTAGCGTTCAACATTTAATTTAGTATGCAGACACACACGTACTGTCGAGGAAAGGAGGGGAAAGCCTGTAAAGCATCTGGGATGGATTCCTCGCGGGGTCCGGTATCTTAGAGACCTCTGCTGCTCTGCACAACATCAAGAGGGATTTGGTTGGCATGGCAGCAGGTGGTTCAACTCTTTCTGTGCGAGGAGAGAGAAATGTTTTCACGGAGACGGAGAGAGAGCACAGTTTGTCCCAACGTACCGAGACGACGACGAGGACGATGATGGTGCAGATTAAAAAAAAGAAGAAAATCTCGGTTGGAAAATAGAAAAAGATCTTATTAAATGATACAAGCGCTGGGATGTAAATGCTGCAGGTGCGGATTTGAGATTCGTCGCTATGAAACAAGGCTGCAGTGTCTCGCTGTTGTACTTCCTGCATCAATATTAGACAGTGATGCAGCAGCAGCGCAGTCACACAGCACGCAGATCAGACACCCAACAGCTTTGATCACTGTGAGAATAAAGGAAAAAGACAGATGTTTATGTCTGTGTTCATGTTTTATTCGTGTCCTTTTTTGAGGTTTATCAAGTATATTGATTTAAGCCTATAAAGTGAATACTAGAAGGTTTTGCATATGGCCAAAATTAATCCTCAAGGCCCCGACACACCAAACCAACATCAAAAAACTAGTAGCGATGAAGGCCAGCTGTTGTGTTGTCCCGGCCAAAAAGCTGCACTTGAACACAACGCAAAGACTACAGCCGACGGCCAACGAGCGTGGACGGTCTGCGCCTGCGAGAGAGGATATACGTCTCCATACTATGAGGTGGTGCTACATTCATCATTCAAAGAGGGAAACCAGAATACTCAGGACTGCAGATTTTTTGACACCACTCTTGCTGATACAGCCACTAATAATCGAGAATACGTCTGAAAGAAAGTTGCAAACGGCACGGGTCAAGAGGCAGAGGTGAAAAATAAGGAGGAATCGCATAAATGGATGAAATCATGGATACTAAAGATACAAAACATGCTCAAGAGGCTTTTCCTTTCTTTTTCCATGTCTCTTCTCAAGCTTCACTGTGTTGATTCACTCCTTCTGCCCTAAAAATCGACTGTACACAATCTTCCACGTACCAAACAACAGTCAAAGTTAGCAACTAGCTGGTGAACATAACTGAGTCCAAAACAGAGTTAAATGAAAGGGAAATATTGAACAAACATTTTCCAGGAGGCCAGAGACACGAGGTGTTCACCACGACAACTTTATAAGACAATCATATTTCAGAGTTGTGTTTATATTTTGTTGCACTGCCCTCAAGTGGCCAAAAACAAACTGACTCATGCTGCTTCAATGATACCAAAAGCTGACAACTGAAGCATGTGCATGCTGTTTTTCTAACACTTGTGACCACAGGGTAAAAAAAGACAAAATAAAATGCAATATTCTTGTTTTAACATGTTTTTGTATACCCAAGATTGGGCTGAAAATGTCCAGCTATTCAGTGAAATGATGGTCATTTTTCTATTTTACCATTTAATGACATTAAGGTGGTGGGTAAGTGCAGCCCCACTTAAAAACTACAAAATCTGACTTTATATTCAGACGATTTGAACTCAGAAATCAGAGTTTAACAGCCAGTAACATGAGAAAATCTGTGGTGTGACTGTTGACTCAAATTTCAGAGGAAGCCACCACTTTGGGTAGCTTCTTGAGTTTCAACACTGCATTATGTACAAGTACACGTGACACACGAGGATGTACAGTATGTCTGCAGGGTATGGAAAACAATCTCCTCTTCTCCCCTGGTGAATTGTGTGAGGAACACCCCGAAGCTCTGAAAGATGCCCATCTCTAAAGCTGCCAGCTCCGAGCTCTCAGCCATCTGTCACAGTTAGCTTCAGATAACAGGTCAGGAATAAGCAGGTGTCACCAAAGGAGCCAAAAACAGGGCGACAGGCTGCGTACTGGCACAGATGCCCCCCCTGGTACCATCGATTGGTTTCTAAAAATGCTCCTTCAGCTCTTCTTTTTTCCAATTCGGTTCCAAGAAAGATGAAGCAGGAGAGGTCGGCAACTTCTCAAGCGATGGCAATTTGATGTGAGTGAAATGATCAACCCCCTCTGATTTTTCCATCAATTTTACAATTGCCTCGTACATCTGAGGTGACACACTATCTGACCACCATCTAGAAGAGATGATTGCACTGGAGGTCGGTTAAACGGCTGTACTGGAGACCAATGCTGACTGTAAATCACCAGGAGAGGCAATGTGCGTGTGTGGGTGCACGAAAAGCTCAAATACACTCACCATATTTTTGGTTTTCACGTGGAAACCTGGAGCTACCATCAGCTATACACCACTCTTCCTGTGTAGGAGTACTGAAGACTGTCTATATCCAGCTCTACATCCTGCCTTTGCCTCTGCAAGCTGAGAGTGTGTGGAGGTGAGGGTCCCTGCTGCTGCAGAGGCGTAGATAAACTGAGCCCTGCAACAACTCTGCGTCCAAAATAGCCTCTCAATCCACACTGAGGGCCTGTATCTGTGCTCCACTACTGCTGGCTCTTATTAAAAGCATAGCTCCAATGTTAGCCGTGCCTAATGATCCCTGGGGCGCCTGTGAGTTGTCACAGCAGAGGAAGGAGTGGAACATATATATAGATATATAGAGAGAGGAGGTGAAGGAATGTGATGAGGAGACAGAGACAAATGGTCACTATGCAACTCCATTTTAAGGAGATAGAGCAGATGTGATGGAGGCAGATTCCTGTTGATAAAGGAGGCCTGGCTCCTGGTTGTCCACTCGTGAACTGAATTTCAAACAGAGCTGCTGCCTCCTGACAAGGTTTTTGCGCACCAGACACAGCACAGAGTTCCCACTTCGGCGACGTGCGTACTTCTCCTGTCTGCCTCACAAAGCTGACTGTAATGTGAGCTAGAGATGTGTAGCGGAGGTAAATTTCAATCCACTTACTGTACTGTGCATTGTAAAGCTTTCATTTAAATCCGATGCGACAGACGGGAACATTCACGCAGCTCTGTGGATCCGCTGGATGCTGAGCGGAGCTGACAAGACAGCGCAAATCATTTGCGAGGCGAACTTGTTGCTCAGCTCAGAGGATGATGAATCATTGTGAGGAGAGGAGAGGCGACACACACACACACACACACACACACACACACACACACACACACACACACACACACACACACACACACACACACACAGAAAAGACGCAAACAAAGATGTACAGCCTTTTTACGCACGTACCTTGTGCAGTTTCCACATTGCGCCCAAAGCTTTCACTTCATGCGTGCCGTGTTTTCCTTCCTCCAAGCACTGATAACACACGGGTGTCTTACACTGTACACAGTACATGCTTAGATTCTCCAGTTCGTGCTCTGTGCAAGTGGAGATTTTGCGGGGGCTTGCGCGGCGACTTATCCGCCCCTGCGCCGGCGGAACCAGGCGATGCTTGGCGAGGGGACCGCGGGGAGGATGGCACCGCAGGCGGCACGGGTCACAGTAGAAGACGTCGCACTGCTCGCACATCACCGTGGCCTCCTTTGGCATCTTCTCGCAGAGCTGACACTTGAGTGCGGCCGCTTTGCTCTGCTGGTACCTGTCCACAACCCCCTCCAGCACCCGGTTCTTGGGGAATCCGCGGAGCCCCCGGTCGTCCAAGATAAGGCTGCGGTGACACTGCGGGCAGGTGATGCAGGAGTTGCGGGGGATAGGCGGCAAAGAGCCGGGCTGCGGGAGCAGGTGCTGCTGCGGAGGAGGCTGGGGGACGGTCGGGGGGAAAACTCGCACCCCGTTCGGTGATTTTTGGCATGGGGTGGTGGGAGCGCTGACGAAGCCCCCATAGGAGCCGTATCCACTGTCCGCCTCACTGTACAAACTCATTTTATCCAAATCCAGATAGTCATAGTCGGAGACGCCGGATCCGGAGGCTCGGCTGCTCTGTGGGGACTCGGCGTCGGGGGTCTGCACAAGGATATTCCGAGCACAAGCCAGGCAAATGTTGTGGGAGCACGGCAGGATGATGGGCTCCCGGTAAAAAGAGCCGCAAACAGGGCATTTTAACTCTTCCTCCATTTCATCCATGGCTGCCTGTGCGAGGTGAGAGATTCCTCCGCGGAGTGCAAACACGGTCAGGGGAAGTTACAGCGGAGTCTCGGCTGATCGGGCTGCTGCTCTGCTCGTGCGTAAACGTCGCTCCAGTCGCGTCCTACTGCGATCACTGCAAGTGCAACCTTGACCAGAGGAAAGGCATCGGCAGACTAAAACCCATACGGCACACTCTCCTCCAATAGGCGAACAGCATCAGCTCACACCGGGCTGCCATTGGACAATCAGTGGATTCCAAACACCCATTGGATGAACGGAGTGTCAGCGTGGAGAGGGACTCGTTAATGAGATTTAGACGGAGATGCAACAACAGATAGGCTGCTGGTGACTGGAGACATAATTGTTTAGGGGATTATAAGAGAAACAATGCGGGACTGTCCTTTAAATACATCAATTAACATCAATTAACATGAATTAATAATCTGTTATGATGAGGCAGAAATTATATGAGATAAACTGCAGATTGTTCTGGTAAATTAACCAAAGAAACTAGTGTATTGTTTGAGAAAATGCTCTCTTAAGATGATTAGTCTGGCAGTGGGATAAATATGCAGAGGATTCATCTGAACATCATCAATTATAAGTCCTTAAAATACATTTTATCAGCTCACTGGATAATTCTTATTCAAAATCATCACTAGCAAAGTAACTTTAATTGCTCTAGGGCTGCATTTCTTCACACTATAGTATTATATTAGAGTTTGCACATCACAAGATCATAGCCCAGGGTGACGTCTCCGAGCACTGCGACACGAAAAATGTCCAACACTCGATAATTTGAAAGAAAAGCACTTAGTAGAGCGCTTACATCGTTGAGTACGTTGTACTCACTCATAGATACCAGACACATACATAAGCCTGATTTTTGTCATAGATCCATTCATTATTCCCTGAGAAATTAAAAAAAGGTCGAAAAATGGCCGAGACCTGTCCTCCATCCAAATTTCATGAACATCCGTTGAGTAGTTTTTATATAATCGTGCTGACAAACCAACCAACAAACGTTCACAGGTGAAAACATCACCAGTTTTTGTTGTTTAGGTATGAGGATGTGTTGGACCTGACAGCCAGGTGAGACACCTCTGATTGAGTCCATTGTTTACTTCCTGTTTGAACTGACATAACCAGGTAATTTTAGCGAACCACTGGGATACTTTGCAGCCATCTTTGTGGCAACAAAACAGCACAAGCAGGACATTTTTCTAGCTGTGTTTGTGGCGACAAAACTAGGTATTCTAAGCCAAAACATGATCTTCAATGTACTTCATTGCTTTTTCGACTGACAGCAACAGAACAGACTATTTTAAGATTGCTTATCCAGGATCCAAATAAAAAACTCCATCCAGCCTGGTATAAACTTGCCAGATTTTGGTTGTTTGCTTGTTGGAAAGCTTCTCGTCTGAGCTGCCGAGGGAGCAAAGATCAGTCCTGGTCCTGGAGGAGATTGAAAACATGGAGACTGACACCTTGTGAGATAAGATAAAGCAACAGCTCTCCACTGCTCTCAAAGGAGGTTTTTTTTCTTTCGGTATCCAGAGCCATCTCCAGTTTCTATGGCCAAATACCTCAGTCATGTCTGAGACATCCATGGCAACGTGAGCTCCCTCTTTTAGTTCTTCGGCGAGGCTGTTGATAGGGAAATTTAACGCAATAATCCCATTTTACGGAGTTGCCTGTTTTCTCAGACCCACCGAGGTCATCGTGGGGCCACTCGGTGCGATCACATTTGCATATTTTGTAAAGCAAGACCATTAATATGGACGTCTTTGTCTCATAGAGATAATAAGTCTGGCATTTAGGAGAATGTAGGCCGGCTGATGAACATATCAAAGTGCAATTGTGAATAATCTCATTGAGAGATGAGTAATGTTGATTCAAGGGAAAACAAAAGACAACATGGATTTATAGTTGGTGACACAGCTGACAGCTATACATTTATATTTCATTGTTTTTAGATATAATATGTTCAGTTTTCCCAGCTGATAATGTTTCTGCTCATAATTCTCCTTACATTTGGGAAAGTATACAACAAATGGCGAGTTTATCCGTGCTAATATTTCCCTGGATTTAGACAAACACAGTGTTGATTCAAACCAAATGTTTGTAACAAGACCATCAGCTATTTTTGGACGCTGACGTCTCCGGCATGATGACATTGTTCTCCGTGTAATCTCCTCAGTTTGGGGGCCACACTGCATCTTCCTGTTTGCTGCCTTCAAACAGACAAGTGGCCAGTCCTTCTAAATCTATCTCCTTTTCTGTCTTTTTGTGTCAGTGCCAGCTCTCTCTCTCCTGCTGCCAGGACACACACACACACACACACACACACACACACACACACACACACACACACACACACACACACACACACACACACACACACACACACCAGAGAGGAAATCTTCACAGATTTTACTTTTCTCTGATCACGTCCCAGAATGCTGCCGAAGTCTTTGATTAGGTTTCAGTTCTCCGGCGACCTCATGTGCAGTAACATAGACGAGGCATCATGGGGACACGTAAATAGCTGCTGATTAAACTGGCGTGTGATGAGGCGACAGTATCAGGAAGTCAAATTAAAGAAAAAGTCACATTTTTGCCACGTTAACTGACTATAATTGTTTGTAGTGTGTAAAGTTAACAGTGGCAGATTGACTACTTGAAATTCTTAGTCATTATTTTAAACAATAGGTCCATGATTCCCATTCCCAGCTGGCGGCCATCATTTTTGCTATCTGTATGTATCTAGTTTGCTATCAAAGCTAACGTCAAGTAAGTAAAGATGTACTTTACCAAAGTAATATACAAAGAGTACTTGAATAAAGGTTTTAAAGTATCTATTACGTACTCAAAAAGTCAAAAGTACAAGTAACTAAAGTTATTAGATAAATGTAGTTGAGTAAAAAGTACAATGTTTGTCTCCAAAATGTAGTGCAGTGGAAGTAGAAGTAGAAAATGGAAATACTCACGTAAAGTACCTCAAAATTGTACTTAAGTACAGTACTTGAGTAAATGTAGTTAGTTACATTCATTCATTCATCATGCGTACCTGAACGTGTTTTTAAAAGCAGGTAAAATACTGAATGTTGGATTTCCCTCAGCCTCATGCACACTGACTCAAACACATTTTGAGAGACCTGCTGCTGTGCAATTACGGTTGCTAAGCTATGATTGGACTACAAATCTGTCCTCGCCTCAAAATAAATGTGTTTTTGAATGTATTGTTGCTCGACTCTGAGATCACTTCTCACAGAAAGTCCAAAGCTAATTAATGCATCAGTTCATCACAACACCTACACATGGATCTCTTTCACGCCAGAGAAAAAAGCCTCGTTGTTAGTTACAGTGGTGTTAACCCCACAGTTTAAGGAGCTCACGTAGTTTATCTGCCCCTCCATCGATAAGGGATGAAATCTCCTTCGTGTGCTGCTCTGAGTCTAATAACTGTCCTCAGCACAGACTCCCTCTGCAGCGCCGGAGGCATCAGGCTGTCTGTGTAAAGAAATACACAGACTGCAGGAGCTTTACAGCGAGATAGGAATCTCTACGGGACCAAGTGGTGATATTGTCAAGATATGAACAGAAGCAGCTGCTGTTTTGTTACCGAGCTCTGGCTTTACAAAAGTTGTGGTTTTTTCAGCGCTTGAAAGGATGAACTCAGTGTGATCTTAGAGAACTGATGGTTACACTGGGCCCAAAATTACACTGTGAACCAAACGTACGCTCTCACCGAGCTTTGAAGTTTCTTTTCTTTTGAGTTAAGATAAAAAAAAGTCAGATTGAAAATTGCTTTATATGAAGTGAGAACACTGTCAGCAGCATCCTGATGAGATTGGATGTTACTTTATAGTTTTTCAGAAACATTTCTATGTCAAATGTTATTCTCACTTTCTGCACAGCTTTCTGTAGTATCATAGCAACTACAGTTGGAGATTGCGGCGACTGAGGCTTTCTTTCCCCAGATTCAATGTGTAAGTGTTTTTTTTTATCACTTATGTCTCACTTTATGTCTCAGCTACACACTAATACCAGGCACAACCATTGCAAATTTTTTTTACAGGTACCAAGGTGATGTATGGAGTTAGACAGATTCTGGTAGTTTGATGCGAGCTGCTGTAGTTTTCCAGGTGAGCCATGCAGCGAGGTTGGTAGTCAAACCTGGCAAGAAAACCACCTGGGGACTGTATCAACTGTCGTCAGCTGGCCTCCGTCTTCTCAGCGGCGGACCACTTGTGCCAGTGGCGAGGGGAGGTGTAACACAATATTGGCTGCTGTAAACACAAATCAATAACTGCGACAGGTCCCTCCCTATAGCTGCCTGTTTTTCAGGAAACACGTAACTATCCCAAAGGAAATAGCGCTCCACTGGCTGTTTCATGGGGACTGTAAGGTTAGGGAACACTCTGGTGTCCTACGTGTCTGACTTTTGCCTCGCTACATGCAGGGCACCCTCCTTCCTACGCTGTCACTCAACGTCGGAACTGGGCTGGACCGGAGATGTGCAGAATCGCTCGATATAGACATAATCTTTGGGGACTTCTGCAGATTGATTAAGTGCTTTCACAGTTGACAAAGTTCAGGCTGTATCTAACCTTCAGAAACTGCTGAAAGTCATGAAGCCGCTGTCTATACACATCACCTCCTGTGACCTTTCCTTATGCAACAGTTTGTATCACCATCTGCTATTATGGCTCTCTGTAGCAGAACGAACACAATGGGTGCCGAAAGCCCAAAGTCACTCTGGTGACTTCCTGACATCTCTGCAGAATCTTGTCCAACCTCAAATGAACTCATGTTTATGGATTCAGGACCATCTGTGCTGTTCAGAGTGACCTGAAAAATACACTTCCCTAATGCAATATTTGCAAATTAGGCCTTCGGGGAGGAACTGGGGCCGATGCCTTGTGTTTATGATTATTATTTTCTAAACTCAATATGCTCCAGAATTAATGACAGTAAACAAAAAAGTCGAGATGTTTTTCGCTGATGGTACTGGAGCATGACTTTGGACCGAAGATTGATAAATATCCTGCAGAAGAAGTGGGAGTGAGCGAATATTAAACAGGAGCTTTATAAACATGGCCTGAAGGTAAAAATGCAAAGTTACAAAGGTCACATAGGTGTTTTGCATCAGGCCACTCATCTGACCTTCACGAGAATATTCAATCTTTTCACAGCTTGTTGTGTGTGATACTTTAGAAAACCTGATCACGGTTGATTTAAAGTACCGTTAACTGTCATTTTACAACACAGGTGTACGACGAAACGTAAGTTGTAGTACTTTCATGCTACAGAAGAAGGTCAAAGGCGCTCTGTTGGTCCATGGTGCTTTGTCTGATGTTCCTCATTGCCTCAGGGGTTTGTCCTCTCACAGCCCAGTCGGCAGGATGTAATGTTAGCAGCTTACATTTCTGCAAACCACAGATACGTCCAAGGTTGACATTTGTAGCAATATCATGTTCACATTATATGCTTGATATGGAGGTGAAGGGGACTGTGAAGGTGTTATTACAGCCAACAAGGCCGCCAAACAGGCGACCAACGTTTTAAGGACACTTACGGATATTTCCAGCCGCCTTGGTGGAGTGAAAGAAGAGCTGCAGAAACTTCCATCCGTTTTTGTGGCAACAAAAACTGGCTATTTTTCATGGGAAGTCAGACCATCTCCATCCATGACTACGAACCAAACAGGTATTTTAAGCCAATAAGAAAATAATTCAGTCGTCATATCCTTTGACATCAGTGAACTAGTGTGTTCGTATTTCCTTTTTCACACGGAGTTTAACTACTGCCGTAATGCACAGGGAGTCTGCACTAGAGGAATGCCATAATGATGTGTTTCTTAGCCACTGATTTGGATTGGCTCTTTGCCTCTCGGAGCCATGTTGTCAGTGAAAATACAAAAAGGCCAAAAGCAGCTGGAACTGCGGCTGAAATTCACGTAAGTGCTCCTCTGTGTGCTGGATGGTTATTTCTCTGCCTGCTTGTTGCACGCAGCCTCCCTGTAAGAGCGGCCAGGGTCAGAGTTACAGTGAACAAAACAAGCAATTGACAACGTACCGCTGCATCGCTAATGGAGAGCAACACGACGAGAAGTGCGATTGTCATTTTACAGTATGTGTGGGCTGCCTGAAGAGACATGTGAGCAGGGGAAGGCCTCCACGTGCAGCATCTCTTTCCACATTTCCCATGCAAACCGTTCCGGGGCTCTGCGGGGAATCTGTGCTGCAATTAATAGACTAATGATTTTTTTTTTATTCTAAGTGGGTTGGGGATTTGCTACTAAACTGATCTCTCCTGTTGCACGGGGACTCTCACAGTGTCCTCCTAACCCAAAGAAACCTGAGTATTGAGAGCTGAATGTAAAATATTGATCCTCTCGAGTGTGTTAAACATGCAATCAGTCAAATGCGAACGGGGTCTGAGCTCCTGTGGGCGAAAGCAAACTAATTATCTGACATGTAGTTTGACATCAGTTGAACCGTGAAGAAATCAATGTGTCCAGGGATCATTTATTTGAATGATACAGTCGTGCCCTTTTTTATTGACTAGATCCACCTTTCCTCCTCCTCTAAAGACTGATATATTATTCTGACTAACTCAGATATGCCAAGAAAATTAAGAGTTATGGTGTTGTTGTTGGTGTTGTTTACCCTCTTCTCCTATATTCTCTTTATGTGATTTTTAACCTGCAACATTTGCTTCACAAGCCTCCATCCATACATTCAGTCCTTCTCCCAACCCCCACTCAGCATCCAGCAGGGACTCCCCGCTCACGGACTCGGCTCCTGTTACTGCAGGCTTTGTTACGGGCTCGAGGACTCCTTTGTTTACCTCCGATTTAGTGAAAACAGAACAGGTGCGGAAACTTGGAGCTCAAAGATACAAAAAAACCACAAAAAACGGCTGTATGATGTTACAGCCAGTGCTGGAGTTCATTCCTCGCGAGGAGAAGGAGGAGGCAGTGAAGAAGATTGTGTTGTAAAAAGGAAAAGGTATAAATGGGGAAGAAATGAATTCTGGTCCAGTAAAAGTTTGATGGGGATATCCATCAGTGGACATAAAACATGGGAAGTCCATTGGGAGTTGTGAGGAACAGAGGAAAAGCCTCTTTGTTTCAGCCTGAAGATGAAAGATGTAACAACATTAAACACCTTTATCAAATATGAAGAGCCGTTAACAGCAGCTGAAGTCCTCACTATCTCCAAACTGCTAAACTTCAGGGACTAGAACTGATGAAGTGAGTTATTTCATATTTAAAATAAACCCTCCAGCTCTGATTTAACTGATCTACAGCAGCCGTGCTCAAATCTTGAGGAGGCACACTAATATCTGTCTCTACTTTTGATCGGCCTCAGATACAACAAGTTATTTTGAAGCTTTTGCTTGGGGTTAGCATTGCACGAATCTCCACAAGAGAGGCGACGAGGGAAAAATTAACATGACTCATAACGAACCAGTTTAGACACAAGTAGATAAATACTGGGATTTTCCTTTTACGTCTCAGTTATTAACACATTCTCAGAGGAAAAGCTTGCAAAAATGACAACACAGCCTCTGAAAAATAAAAGCAGCAGCGTACTTTTACGTCTTTGCTTTTCAACTTTGTCAAGAAACTACCCTACGAATTTAATCCTGTTTAATCTATCTATTCAGATTTTATGCCAAATGCTCAAACATTTTTAGAAAAGTAATGTTGCTGTGGTCCCTAGATTTCAATTACTTGTGGAGCATGACGGATGAAAAACAGGGAAATTCTCTTAATTGGGACCAAACAAGTCGACACAGTGAGGATTTTGGCGAAAATAAAATATAATTACATATTTTCTCAGTGATATCAAGCTCCTAAAATACTGTAGATTCTTATATTTCCCTACCATCGCCTCCCTTTTCCTTGTTTCTTTGTTCCCCCATCTTCCTTTCACCTTTCCTTTAATTCCTCTACCCTTCAAGGCCATCCACGCCCTGGTCTCCCTGTAAATCTCTCCTTTCTGCTATTGAGAGTTGACCTCCCACAGACACTAGATTAGGACAGAGAGGTTGGCTTGGTGACCATTGATCGGCCGGTTTGCTCATTGATGCCTCCCCCCATCTCGGCAGCAGTTGCCCCCTGGGGAGCAATAAGAGGCCCAGTGGCGAACACTGGCTCCGACAGAAAAGGACATTAGAAAGCCAACAGTCGAGTCTTGGCATTGGCCTTGCTGAATAAATCAAGGTGAAGGTTCATGATTGAATGGTTGGATTTATGTTTTTCTTGGAGAGCAGCATGTCTGGTGGAAATGTAAATGATTGGGCAGGAACCACGGTGAGTGGATGAATATAAACAAGACTTTTCCGACTCTGTTGCTCTGATATGTGGTCAAATCGGTATAACGTGAGCTGCTACTGTTGTCCCTGGCCACGTCTGCCTTTGTATTATTCCTGGCCCTTTTTGAGGAGTTCAAAAATAGATGCTGAAATGGGCCAAAGGCAGCCGAGTTTGTTGGGAAACCTCTGTGTTAATGCACTTCAAACTACACAGACCATCACTGAAAGCTTTAAAATGTCATCGTACAGTAGATCTCCCCTGAACTAATATTAGACCCCTCTACTATACTACAAGGAGACACTGAAATACAGGACACAGCACACATGCTGTGCCTCTAATGGCTGAGGCTACGGAGAGTTTCTTCTTGTTGTTAATTTTTTATTTGCTCCTCAACACAAGTGCAAAGGAACATTTTCATTTTCAAAACATATGCACTTGCTTCGATAGATGTGTATGTACCTTTTCTTGGCACTGGACAAGCTGCTCCACAGGAGCTCAGTACAATAACGGGGGACGGACCCACAATCCTCTGTCAAGTACAACAAAAAGCCCTGCGATTCACATGAAAGCCACGCTGACATCTCTCTTCATCGAGGCTTTGAGCTGTATTAAAAATGTACAGTTTATCTCAGCAGTTGCAACAGATTGCAGCAAGAAGGAGGGAAATGAATGACGGACTGCAGCAGCCTCATGTTGAAGCTTCAACTCAACCATTTTGTGCCTTTTCTTGTACTGAATAAGGATTGTTTTTTAAATGGCTTCGTTATGTTTTGTGTTCATGATGTTTTTGTGTTGTGACGATAATATTGAGGCTCTGAAGCTGAGAAATTGTGTCTTAAGTGATTTCTTACGAACTCCAATGTCTCTCTAGAGTATACTTTTTGATACATGATGTTTTTCTTCTATAATTCCAGGAAAAAAAATACAGTCAAGATGTTAACTGGTACAATCAGCAACTATTTTGTTATTATAATAATTTAATGGTGCATAATACACATAATTCAGTCTCTTTTTCAAAAATAAATAGTCTGAACTCCAATCAAACATCCCACAGTGATGATGTACTACATAGAGTATTGTTCACATGTGAAAACAACATGACAACATGAAGTTTTGTTTCAAAAGTGTGCAAATGGTGAAACTGCTTACATCTGGAAACCCTTCAGAAATGGTGGATGGTGTTGCAGAAGCTCTGGTGCCTAAGATAATGACAACAGTAACAAAAAAAAGCTATTAAAAACTTAACCGACGCAATCCTTTTTTATTTCCTGTATGCTATCTGCCAAAACAGCTGTAGACATAGTGCGCTAAATATAATGAACTTGACTGGGATGCACTGGGAATCTTGGCATTTTGGTTTACGGGAATTATTCCTGAATTGTTTCTGATATACGGTCACGTTTGATTTTGAAGCTGACTGGCTCATGTCAAAGAATCAAAGGATAAGTTCACCCAAAAATTAAAGTTCAGTCATTATCTTCTCACCCACATGCCGATGGAAACATTTTTTTTTTCTGGAGTTTCACAGTCCCCATTTACTTCAGTTGTTTAGGACAACGCTGCAACGTTTTTTTGCTGTGAAGCTCCAGAAATGTTTTGAGGACCACAAAACTTCACCCGACTTCCCATCAGCAGGAGGGTGAGCAGATAAAGACTCAATTTTTGGGGGGTTGTCTTTGGGATTTTCTGAAAACGTCTCTGGAGATAAAACTGTGCAATTTTCTTCCTCTTCTTGGAAAAGTGGGTGGACACATTTCAAGCAGAAGACGAGCTCCAAACCTCTGCAGATCTTCATCTTTGTTCGCTCGATGAGGCATTGTGAATCCATAAATTACTCAGTGTGGTTGCCAGCTCAAGTCCTCAATGCACTTGGCATCTTGACAGCATTGTAACGCTCAATAAACTGAGGGGCGCGCTATGACGAGGGGAGCCCGTTACGTCACATCCGAGTAGAGGTGTCTGTGCTCAAAGGATGGGTTTATTTTGGCAAAGGAAACTGATTTACTCGTGTACTTTGCTCCAGGCAGGAAGCCCGTTACGTAAATGTATATTTTTAAGGGTTCTGATGAGTGTGTGTCTGTGTGGGAGTCTGTCTGTGAATGATTCGACATTGTGCGCCTCCCACCTTTTTCTTTGCTATTCAGGCTGTTTTGCTCACACTTGCTTGTCCACCCACTGCTTCCAACAATCCTTCCTCTCTCTCAGACACCAGGAGAGGCCTGTGTGAGCATCATCTGTCACTGAGTCATGAATGGGTGTACTTATATGGGCATCGGGCGTCCTTAGAAATAAAAGATATCCGCCTTATATAAGGCTCTTCCTCTGTTTATTTATGAATATGAGCAGGATTGGTGGTATTTTAGCAACACGGGCCTGCAGGGAGTACAAACAGCGCAGGTTGTTGCGTCTGTGTTTGCCAAACAGTGAGCGCAGAGCAAGGAGATCTGAAAATATTACTTCCAGAGGTGAAAGTAGTCAGAACCTTTGCTAGAACTGCATTTCAAAACAGAGACGACTTGAGAGATCATTCGCCTCGATTGTTCCAGGATCACTGACATTCATGAAACAGAGATTACGTATCTAAACAATGGCGTCATGCCGCTGTCCCAACGGCACATTATTCTGAAACCACGATAGTCCAAAAGAGTCCCACTGGAACGAAAGCCAATATGTCCGACAGCTCGTTATCCCGAAAAACAAGCGGCCATCGCTCCAGAGGCTACTTATAAGGATTGGATGGATGTCTGGAATTAAGCCATACGATGCAGATAGTTTTACACTAATGCTGATTAATGTCTGTCATCTGCATTAATAAAGAAAATTAACCCAAAAAAAAGGTACTTTCTACCACTGATCGCTCCTGAAATATGGATTTAACGTCTGAGTCACTGCAGGATCTAATATTCATCTCCCACAAACTCAATCTTTCACTCCAGGGAAGCGGAGCCTGTGTGCACAGATCCAGATATAACCGTCTGACCAATCAAATAACCTGAAGCGACACTGTACTTGAATCAATAGACCGGAGGCCCCTTTGAAAACACACAACAGCCTTTGAGCAGGCGTACGCCCACGTTACAGCAACCCTTCATGGTCAGAAACGAGAGAGGCGACACAAAGCTGCATCTTTCTCTAAATCTGATTTGAAGCAGACTGAGTTTGTCGGCTCCATTACGCCTCGACAGATGAACGATCTCCTGTGTTTCACGTCTCGCCATTAAATATGCCATTAGCAGCAAATGAGAAACCAGGGGAGGCAATTTGTTTGGCTGTTTTTAATGTCACACGTTCGACACGCGCTCAGAAGTGCGCAGGAGTGTCAGCGTTAATGCGAGCACGTGTGAACTTTAATGGCCTCCTCGGGTGCTCTTAGCGTTAATGCATCTGAAGCGAAGTTAGAGGTGAAGACGGGGAGCCGTGTTCCTTAATATTTGGATCAGGGTGAATCATCCACATTGAGTCACGGACAAAGAGAGAGCAGAGTCGCTGTTGTAATCATCGCTGCTTTTAAATTAGATCGGATGAATGTTCAGGTACATTGTGTGCAAAGAAGAGGCTTGTTTGGTAGCACGTCTCCTCGGGGGACCGCAGCAGCACGGTGAATGTCTCCTCGGGGGATCACAGCAGCGACAGCAGAGTATTAAGGTAAAAACAGCCTATTACAATACGTGGCTGTGAAGAGAGGGAGAGAAGGAGCAGCTGAAGCACAGCACTTTCCAAATAAAACCTTGTTGTCCTCTGATGTGCAGCCAGCCAAAGCAGAAGAGCAGCATGTTTTTTAAAAAGTAAACATTCAGTGTTGTGCTCAGGGACACCTCGTTATGTTAATGGGTTAATTGTCCTGCCAGCGACCCAGAGCTAAAGCTGGTCCCTGGGTGCTCACAGAGGCTGAACCCTGCTCCTCAGGGACGGGTTGAATGTTAAATGGTTAAATATGAGTCAAGTAAAGATTCTTCTTCTTCTTTAAGTCGCTATTTGTAAGAAAAGTTGATATTTGAGTCTCATTCTCAACTCTACAAATAATGACGAGTTGAGAATGAGACTCAAAAATCAACTTTTCCTTTAAACCAATCCTGCAAGTCATGGAGGAAACGCTCTATCTGAGTCACAGCCGCTCAAAATCAGTCAATGCTAATGAGGTTTGTGTGGATTTCATCTTTATTTGAGGGTGTTTACATCCACAACAGATTGACAGTGTTAAGCGATGATGATATATTTGACAGTGTAGGCGAGCCTCTTGTAGCTGAGCTGCAAGCATCTCCGGGTTGTTGTAACCCTGTTTCAACAAAATAGCAAAACTAAGGTTCAATCCCATTCCCAATATGTCGTCTTCAGCTGTGGTGGTTTCTCTTGCAACACTGTGGCACTCCTGGTATTATAACGATGCCACTTGCCGTTTATCTGATGGAGATAGAAAAGCGTGGACGCTTTTAGAAGCAGGTAATGTTTACTAGGTTCACCGTATACACACAAAATAACAATATGTGTTGGTTTTTCCTTCATGCTGCAGAGTTTGTTAAAACTACACTGTCCTTTTCTGAACCAGTTTACCGTGACGAGCGAGCCCGTTCTCGGCTGCACTTTTGGTTCAGCTCCAGCTCGGAAGTGAGGGAATTGAAAACGCTGAACAATAGGCCGGACTGTGTAGGATGAGTAGAATAAAGTCTTTTGTTCCACATGAATCCAGGCCTTCTTCAGCACGTGTGAATCCAATTAGAGCGACCGGAGGAGTTTGGCTTTCCCCTGCTGATGCCTGACACATTTACAGAGCCTCATAAAGAGGCATCCCAGGCTGCACACCATTAACCACGAACGCTCCCGAACTAATCGACAGCATGCAAAACCCCAGTGAGCCCGTCGAGCCGATCTGCAGAAACCAAATAGAAGATGCAAACACATGTCTGCTGCAGATTTTCTTTACAGTCAGCACACTTACTTTAAACACAGTGGAATAAAACAAACACAAGCAGAGCAACAGATGAAGTCAGTCTCATCTGAATATCTCTGACCTCTTTCCCCCCCTGGCTGGATGTGTCTGACAAATGTTTTTCACCACTTCATGGGCTCTTTGTTCCCTAATTATACTGGGAACATAATTGCATGGAGACATTAAGGAGGTTTTATTCAAAAGTCTAACCCATGAATCAAAAAATAGCTCAAAAGCGAAGGATCAGAGACGATTCAAGTTTCTTTTGGCAAGTCAGACATAACAGAATTAAGTTCATTTGGTCAAATGAACCCTTGGCGAGTTAATCTCGAGGCACTGACACATTCAATTACTTTTGTGGCGGTAATTTATGCCCTTCACAGCCTTAGTGGAAGTCATGAAATGTCAATAAAGATCAAATCTGAGAGCCGTTTCTCCCGTCAGGAGCTGGACTGCGAGCTGAGCTCAGCAGAATCAGCACTGCTCCCCGGCCCAGTGACCCACTGTCCGACTGATCCAGTTTTCAACCACGCCTCCTCCTCTTACGTCACTCAATGCGTCAACGCTCCCTTTCCTTTCCCTTTGCACGCACCGCGGCCGATAAAACATCAGAGCACCGCAGTGACAAGCAGGGAGAGTCACTTTTTGGCAGAGCCTCAGTGGACTTGGAGAGCAAGAGATGCAAAATCACTGTTTGATGATTTATAAGACAGATGATTCACACAAAGAGATACACAAACATGCAAAAACACACACACGCATACACAGAAGAAAGAAGGGAAAAAGACAAAGACAGGAAGTGTAAAGTCACAACACAACACATGAGCAAACAAAATTAAACAGGAAACATCTAAACTGGAAGCCATGACATGCTTAAGATGCGTTAATCAACACCTGGCTGCTCTTTCAAGACACATCCTCTCATAATTAAGATCTAATTTGGAGCACACTGAATGATGTTGTTACGGCGTTGTTGCTGCTGCCTGAAGCTTGTAATGTGTGCGCAGTTGGCTGTGACTCTCTCTGGAGAGACTGAACCGCAGGAAGTCCTTATTTCTGAGCGTAAGTAAGATGTATGACAGGACGCGGGGCACGATATGAGATCTCACAGGGAACGAGGGACCGCTCCAGCGGCTCCAGATGTTGATGGGGATCCTGGAACAGCTGGTATTTAGATGTAATTGTCACGCTAATCTTTCTTGCTCACAGGTATGTGTGGTCTTTTCTCCATGGTCCTCTGGGAAACACGATTACCCCTCACTCCCCCCTCACCATGTTTATAGCTGGAAAAGGAACTCCAAATGAATGCAGCTCCAACATGGTAAAAGTCTAATTTTCAAGTGCTGTACATAAATGTGCACATCATGCTTTTAGAAACGTGAAGCCTGTATGGAGCATAAATAGTCAGGAGATCAATAAATCAGCATTAATGTGTTTCCAGCAGTGAACAGGTCATCAGCTGTTTCTACTCTGCTGCAGCTCATCTGAATTCAGCCGCCCACACACTCATCCACGGCGATGATGACAGTGTTTAACATTTTTCTCACATTTCATGACTTGTGTTGAGTAGACTGCACAAATGTAAGACTTTGATTTGTCATTATGGCTTTTAAAAGTTAGCAAACACTGAACTGTCTTTAACCAGGGAGAGACCCAAGTTGAGAGACGTTTCAACTGAGCTTCAGAGTTCAGTCCTGATCTTTTGCAACGGCGACAGATGGAACAATCTCACCTCAAGGTCCATATAATGGGTCGAGTAATGTACAAACTCACGGCCAAAGAAACATATTTCATAGAAAATGGTTTGAGGACGGCAGTCAGTCTGCAGCTGGCATTCACAGGCTGCACTGTAACAGTAACCATGGCAACAATCGGCCTCTGGCCAGCCATCAAGCAGCAAATTAAATGTAAAATTAGAAAAAAATCTTTCCACAGGCTCAAGCGTGTGTTTGTCGGTGAGAGCGGCGTCTTGTATCAGCCGGTCTTTCAGAGGAGCTCAGCTGAAAGCACCATTAATCTGAGAGACGTGGAAAATGTACTCAGCGGTCGTCGTGATATTTTACCTTGAACGTGAACCACCTGAAGTGTGGGGACCAACAGATTGATCAACAATACGCTTAAGAAAAGAGAAAATGCCACAGTGTTCCTGCTCCCAACCAGCAGCAGCAGCAGCAGCAGCAGCAGAGTAATGGAGTTCGAGAGAGCAACACACAAAAAAAGAAACCAGCATTACAACTCCCCGGTCTGCCACTTATTCTCCTCACTGCCACATTAAGTTGAAGTGCCGAGGAGGAAGGAGATTCTTTCTGCGCTGTAAGTGGAGCAGAGCTGATGGCTGGAGAAAAGGGGCGATGGTAGGGGCACAAAAGGATGTCATCTGGAGGGTATTTTTAGAGCGTGAGGTGCACTGATAACCGGCTGCCATCGCAATCTGCCTGCAGGTTCCCGGCAATAATAACTGCTCTCATTCTGCACATTCACTCAGAGTGGAAACCTCTCATGCAGAGAAACACAGGCAGGCTGATTGACTCTCTACCGCTCCTACACACACACAAACACACACAAACACACACAAACACACACACTGGCACATGCTCAGAAATAGGGAAGTTCATAAGTGACTGTGGCTGCTTGCTTCCCCACACAAATGCATGCGCCAGCTAGATGAAGATCTGTAGGACAGGATGTGGGGAAGCTCATGCAGACCATCAGACTCGTGGTGGAGAGCTCAGTCGTCCTGCTGGCTCTTCCTGAGTTTTCCCTCTGTCTTTTTTCCCAGTTTAAAGGTTTTCTTTTCCTCACTCGAATCGAGGGTCTGAGGACAGAGGGTGTTGCTCACTGTACAGATTGGAAAGCCCACTGAGCCAATGTGATTGTGATTGTGGGCTGTATAAATAAAATTGATTTGATATGATATGAAGAGTCTTTGTTAAATGTTGAATAAAGACCATATTATTTCTAGTTCTTGTCTAATTTGACATATTCAACTTGTGATAAGGCTGCGTTTATGGTCTGGTTACGTTGACGCACAAATACCACTCGGTTAGTGTTAGGAGAAGATCATGTTTTAGATTCAAACACCTGCTTTCGTTGCCACAAACACGGCTAGAGATGTTGAAACGCAGTCGTGAACTACTACTCCACATTAAAAGAACTACAGGTGGTTGGGTGCTTAATCTGCAGTCACCACAACAAGAAATGTGATCAGATGGAAAGACAGATGTTCACTGTAGCAGATGAAGTGTTTGAAGATATGGCAGGCCGACAGGCTCCGGGGGAATGTTTATATATTTGGCAGTCATGATATTTTCTTCAAAGTTACATCAAGGTTTTTCAGACAAATGAAAATGTCGGGGGGAAATAAAGCTTGACGTTCCTTAGACGGTGGAGCCTAATAGGATTGCACTTCACCTTCAGGTCAAATCAAATGGATTTAACTCGGCTCTCATTGGATTTCTGCGCTTGCGGATGCAAAATTCAAAACACTGCGGAGAGCTTTGAAGACTCTGAGCGAAGGACGTGGTTCCTCCTTAGATCAAAACATCGATTACATGCTGTTAAACTTATAATTCTGGCCCTCAAACCTTGACCTCCAAGCTGATGAATACTTACAGATATCCACGGCGACGGTGAGTTTCATTTTTCGGCTGTTGCTATAACTACGGGCAGGGAGTGAGATGGTGAGGGAAGAAGTGGGCGAATGTGACCGAACTTAAAGCCGCTGTAAGTGAGAAATGTACATTAAAATAAGTGTTAAATAGTAAGTCATGTTCCTCCTATAGAAAATACACTTTCTGGTATCCCTGCCCACTTTATCCAATCAGGACAGAGAACTCCATAAATGAATATATACCTGGTACAGCCCAATTCATATATCGGTTGTATATATAAGCTGATATATTGATTTTTTTACTCCCTAATATTGGCATCAGTCAGTATCAGTGGGCTCTAATACCAAAATATATATATACAGTCTGTAATATATTTATATACCATTATTTCCTCTCACATGCAACAGATATGAGCCGCCATTTTGAGTTATTTTAGGGATGATGGCGCCCCCTGCTGGCAATAACAGTTTACAACAAATGAACATGGGATATAGTACTAATTTATTTATTATTAATTATAATAACAGCAACAACAACAATAATAACATGAATAATAATAATAACATGAATAAAAAAAATTAAAAAAAATTATAATATAATAATGACTCAGACGTTAGGGCGCATACCGGAAGTGAGAGCGGGCTGTCTCAAACAAACATGGCGTGTTTGCTAGCAGGCAGGAGCTCAGGCTCAACAATGTTTCCTCTAACGCGGCGAACAAAACGCCGCTCGTGGATATGCTGTTTATTTACGGTGATGTGTCTAACGTCGCTGCCGGCTTCTGCAAAGCGGGACAGCCTCAGAGAAGTGACCGACGAGAACTGGGAGGAAATCCTGTCCGGAGAATGGATGATTGAATTGTCAGTGTCCTGCTAACGTCCATTGCTAGCGGCTAACAGACTAGCTAGCTAGCTAGCTGTCATTTAACTTAGCTATTTTGAGCTCGTGGAAACGGGGGCACGGTTTGCCGCTTACCTTCAAATTCAAGCCTAATTGCTCCGTCTTATCTGATTGTTATCGTGTCTGTTGTAATTTAGTCCTGACAAGTTGTTAAAATGTGTCGCTATGCTACCAGCTATCTTTAGCTAACTGTTAACCAGCTTACCAGAGTTGTATGCTAAGAAAGTACACAAGCAGCTAATCAGGTCATCAGTACATTTCAGCTGGTGCACTCTGCTTATCTACACCTTCATGTGAGTTGATTGTGCAGTCTTTCCTGAAGCCTCACCTGTGAAATGTCTCACCCCTCAGCTACGCACCCTGGTGCCCCGCATGCCAGCAGCTCCAGCCGGTGTGGAAGGAGTTTGCGGACTGGGGGGAGGACATGGGGGTCAACATAGCCAAGGTGGACGTGACGGATCAGCCCGGTAGGCCTGAATGACATTTCCCTGCTGCCTGGCACCATGTTTTATTTGTTATGCATAACAAAACAAAGCTTTCAAGCCAGGGCTGGATATCTCTACTGTACTAAATAGCAGTGCAAAGCAGCACAAACACCAGCTAGATGAGGCTGATAATGTCCTGTTGAAACTGCATATGTTGCCTATTTTCCAAGAAAGGGTCTCCTTGCAGCCACTGTTTAGTTTGACGCTGTAGTCAGTATTTGTACTGTAATTTACTATACACTCTGCTGACTGCAACAACCAGATAAGATGTGTTTCTAATACTTTGTCCACCCTTTTTCTATTGATGATGACCTTGGACCAAATATAAGAAACATTCCTCAGTATATAACACGATAATTCAACAGCACTGCAATCTACGGCCTTCAAAATCCCTTTATAGTTAAGTCAACACCTCTCTGAAACAGGCTCAACAAAAAAAAACATATTACAGCTTAAATTAAGGCAGGGGAGGGTGGGCGATCTGGCTAAAAATGATGGATCTAAATTGCAGTCTTTTCGCTGCACCATTAAAACACAAATTGCATTAAAGATTTTTTGTACAAGCTCCCTGCTCATTACAACTCACATTGCATTTTTCGCATTCGAAGACAAGAAATTGGATAATGAGATTCAACAAAGTGTTATTCATGTCGAGGCTGCAGTATTTTTGCTTTATTGTGTGTTGCTCTGTATGAAATATTAATACTAATGGTTGCCAGCGGTGCTCTGTAGCTGCTTTCAGACATTAATTCAGACCGTCTGCCAAGTCTGCGAGCCCTTTCAGTTTAGATATGAGTCACACTGTTCCTTCCTGCACACTGACAGCACCCGTCTGCTCCTTCTGTAGGTCTGAGTGGGCGATTCATCATCACCTCCCTTCCTACTATTTACCAGTAAGTTCTTGGTTATTTTGTGGTTTTTATTGCTTCCTCTTTTGTGTTGCTAATGTACACCATGTTGAAAGAAAATAGGCTAGTGGGTTCAACTAAGTATCAGTATACTATTAGCTCTTCTGTGAAGTTTTTTATGTCACAGGGTTCGGGTTACAAAATGGCTTCTGTCAAGGCGTGCAGTGAATGTTTATTGATTGATCAAGCATTTATTATGTTAACCATTCAATCTATAAATGACAGGAAGTGATGAAGTGGAACTGCAGTCCTGAATCCAACTGGTCATTAAATTAATAAACTTGTTTAAAACAGCTGGAACCAGTGAAGGATACTTGCTTGATAAAAGACCTAAATGGTTAATCGAGTCTCAAGATTTTTGCTGATTCATTTTCTTGATCATCATCCAGGTTTTTCAGCACTATTTCTTGCCAACATTGAGGACAGAAATAGTGCTGAAAGAACATCTCACCTAATGAGATTTCCATTACAGAAAATGTGGATCATGCGCATCAAATAAAAAAACACTGCACTATTCCTTAAAGTGACAGAATTCAGCAGCGTGTTTTTGTTTTGTGCTTTAAGCTGTAAGGACGGCGTCTTCAGGAAGTACCAGGGAGCTCGCACTAAAGATGACTTCCTCAGCTTTGTGGATGAGCAGAAATGGACAGCGGTCGAGCCGGTCTCCTCTTGGTTGGGGCCATCTTCCATTCTGTGAGTTGGTCATGATGATGGGGTAACCAGGGTTGGGTCTACAACATCTTATCTAGCTAGTTGTTGATGACGTTGTCGAAGCCTCATTTAGGTTTCGGTCTTCACGAATGGATGAACTTCTTCTGCGCTGACTGCTGTTAGCCGCAGCTACTGTGGCTTTCAGGCTGACAAACACAGAATCACACTCTTTAGATTCTAGATATATTTTATCTTTGAGCAGGTGTTTCCTCAGGTTTGTCAGGTTGTCCTGGCCAACCTTGCATTACCAATTATTGCATCAGGGGTGTTGTCTGTGTCAAGGTTTTTAAAAATAGTAGCCACACCTGTGACAGTTTTCAGCTCACCATTACCCAGACACACTGTGACTCGAACAGGCTGCAGGACTGATGCAGTCTTGCTCTCTCAGGCACCAAAATGTGGCATGAATTTATTAAATGTGAATCGTTACTCAGCATTACAGACATAATGCTACAGCCTCACCTTTTTCAGTTTTCCACGGTGATAATAAAGATAGTATTTTCTTTTGGCATCATAGTGAAAGTACACTGGTTGTATCTCTTTTTGAAATAACAGAAAACAACATCAGATACCTTCTGCTCTATTTTTAGTGTCTTTCTGTTGGTTTAAACCACAAACGCCCCCTCCTTGTAGTTTTTTTTGTGTTCAGGCTTTGTATTGTTGTTACAGTTTGACAAATCCCTGATGAATTACATGCTGTCGTTTTGTCCTCTTTTGGCAGAATGAATTCGATGTCCGCTTTGTTCAAGCTCTCCATGTTTATCCGGGTAAGTGAGGATTTCACTCTTGGTAGCGCTGACTGTAAACATGTAGGTTAATACATTTATTTATTTCACTTCCCTCACAGTCCGTTTAGAGAAGAAATTTGCTGCTCAGTGTGAAACTGCATGAGGAAATCACAAAAAGCAGGAAACAGGGCTGACCCGATAGACAGGAAGAAATGAAATTTATCTTACATGTAGCTGAGACCATTATATTTGCTGTTATTGACTGATTACGTGTGTTTTCCAGCGTTGTCATAACTACATGACCGAGCAGCTGGGCATTCCTGTTTGGGGCTCCTATGTTATCTTTGGCCTGGCCACTCTGTTCTCGGGTCTCGCCTTGGGACTGGTGAGTAATTTTACAGAACTTTTTTAAACCAGTAAAACCACAGTTAATGCTCTTACCGTGTTCATAAGCACATTTATTGCCAGTAAATTAACGGTTATCGTCGGCTTGTCTTTGCAGCTACTGGTGTTCATCGCAGATTTTGTCTTCCCCTCGCGACGATTCTCCTCTCCGGATTACTACCAGAGTAAGTTTCATGTGTGATTATACGTAATACTCCTTTACTATCTCTTACACATTTACTTTTTATACAGAAATGACCAAAGAGATGCACAGAGTAGAATAATTTGAGCATCACTGACTGTTTTTTCTGCAGAAAAACAGTCACTGCAGCAGGCGAGGTTACTCCAACAACAAGAGGACGAACACGAAGCCGACGGCGAGGAAGACGACGATGAAGAGGAGGACGAGCAGGATGATGTGTGGAGGAGGAGGAGAGGCTCCCCAGAGGGCCGCCCAGAACCAAAGGGACACGGTTTCTCTGATGAAGCTCTGAGGAAGAGGGTGGTGGGCAACCGTGACGACGAGGACGACGAGGAGGACACTTAGAGAGTCGCAAGACCCCTACTCCTTTAAGAAGAGCGTGGAGTCAGCGGAGTCGGAGGAGCCTTGGTCTTGAGCAGCAGTGTTTACAGCAGGGAGCCCTAAATCTCCCCCTAACCTCCCCTTCTCCTCCTCCTCCTCCTCCTCCTCCTCCTCCTCCTCCTCCTCCTCCTTTGGGCCCCCTCGCTTCTTTTCTTCTCCTTCCCTTGTTTTTAACGGGATCGCTTCAAGACTCTCACCACCGGGCTCCACCTGGAACAAGCACTCCCGACACCTGTGGAAACACGTCGCCTGGCTGAGGTTTAGGTATGAAGTGCAGCAGAGATGGATTTTGCAATGTTGTTTATGCTATGCATCGTTTTTTAAAGAGTCATGTGTTATTATATGTTTATCTCTTGATTCATTATACCAGGTTTGTTTGAGGTTTATTTTGTTAAATTTTACTATTCAGCTACTGCATACACACAGTTATTTTATGTTACGTATACTTAACAAAGCCGGACGGTTCAACCCAACCTGACAACGTTCACACTCCGTTCAACATTCAGTGTACAGTTTAATGGGGGAAGAAACGGCCCCGAGATGTTACAGTTGTAATCCTGAAGACCTCACTCCTGGTTGATTACACCTGTGGTTACCGTGGTAACAGCAAGTGTGCTTTAATACTACAGCAAACACTCGAGCAGATATTTTTTCCGAAATGCAAGAGAAGTGCAACGTTTGTGTGAGTTACAGGGAAACCAAACAGACTTGTATTGTTTTAGTAACGCTGATAATAACTACAGCTGCAATCTGATGTCGTGCTGCCGTCAGCGTGAGGAGATTTCCACACAACAGGACAAAGTAGAGTCGGTTCCCTTGTTGAGGAGTAGGAGGCGTCACCTGCAGCTCATTTAAGAGCCAAGAACAAAAATGTTGCCGAACATGACCGCCGTCTTGTTTCGCATTTTTGATAAACGGTTTGCGGTCAGTGCTAACCGAGGTGACGAATGTGTGGCTGCACAATGAAAGCCACGCCCTGGAGTCGCCGGAGTGATGCTTTTAATGTGAAGCGGGAGCAGAAGCAAATGTTTGGTGTGAATTAGCAGTAATTTGACACTCTCTAAGTGTTAGCGGAGTAAAAACGGCTATTTATGGGATAAAATTGAAAACAATAACTAAAGTCAGGTGAAGTTTCCACAGCAGTGTTGCAGCATTCTTCTAAATAACAGAAGGAGATGGGGACAGCACCAAAAACAACCATAAAATAGCTCCATACAACTTATTCGGCGTAATCCAAGACTTCGTAAACAAAATTAATTTGAGAAGGTATTTTTTTATTCGTACCCATTTCAGACGCTAACACTTTCAGATTGGCAGGTACAGTGAAGATTCAGCCAGGTGTTATTAACGGCTTCAGATCAAATCGGACACTCTGGGCTTCAGGAGACTTGGACCACGCCAGATGAGCTGTTCAGCTGATTCTTTACATTTTAACACAAGTCCCCTTCTACTGAAGTTGTTTAAGACGACGCTGTTTTGCTGCAGGAAAGTTTTGTGGACGCCGAAACTTCCCCTGACTTTCCATCGGCTTGACAACGAGTAGTTAACGACCGAATTTTCATTGTTCCTGGTTGAATTTATCCTTTAAACACAGGACAGGGAGATTTAAATCTTTATTTTCCTCTTGTCTGTAATGTGTGCGTCCTCTCTGCACAGGTACATATGGGGCAGGAACCCTTACTACAGCATGTGTGTGTTCGCTCAGTAATAACACCAAAAGCTTTTCACTTCACTGAGCAGGAAACTAGATCGCACAAGGTAGACGCTGAATTTAAAAAAGAAACAATATTCACCTCAGATCAAAAGCCTGGTGAATGTTGTTGTGTAGATACTGTATGTCTGTGTAATGTATCATATAATCAATCAATGTGAGGTTTTATTTTATTTTTTTTGTTGATATTGTTTACTTTTGATTCTCTTATTATTAAAGGATGTTCGCTGAAAGAACCCAGATGTGTTGTGGACCTGTCAGCGGGTCGACAGTAGAGTACAATTTTTAAAAAAGAGAAGCAATTTAGGGACTGGAGCTCCTTTTTATAAATTGTCACATGCAGAGAAAAGTCTGGCATATCCGTCCGAACGCTGCTCCGCTCGGTGGGACAGTGAGAGAGGACTTGAATGAAGCTGTCTTCTTGACGAAGGGAGGCGTAATTAATCTTGTTTTAACTGGATCTAACCACGTAGTCACTTATTTTAAGGCTCAAAGTTAATTAAACCTCGACTTCAGAGGTTACATTTATCTAAACGAGTGCCATTTTGTGTACGTTGGTTTCCCTCATTGAAATCATAAACACATGGCTGCATCTTTTTCAGATATTAATGCCACTTAAAGCTGCCTGTATCCATTTCAGTGTGTGTGTGTGTTTGAGTGTGTGAGAGAGAGAGAGCGACAAAGCGAGCGAGAGAGCAGTGTTTTTAGTACACATTTCACTCTTTTGCTTATGATGACTGGTGTTATTTTTATCCTGCTTCCTCCTCAAAATAAATGAACTGCTCATTTCGGAGACGGTTAAAACAGGTTTTTTTTTTCTTTTTTGTTGTTGGTTTTTTTTACCCGACCACTATTAACAGCTTGTAGCATTCACACTTTACTCTGAGCCGGCTGTGCTCCTTCATTGTTTGAACATTTCTTTAAATAAAGGGTTAACTCTGACTCACTGGCTCACTTGTGTCACTTCTGTTGCTTTCGATAGTCAAATAACAGAAATATGAACCTCCAGGAAACACAAGAGTTGCTCAGAGCAGGAAGAGATTTCAAGTTAAAGATGGTGCTCGGACAGCTCCAGGAAAAACAAGCATCAGAGTTTTGCAGAGACAAATTTGTACACTGAAGGTTGGTACATACTGCAGCAGTAGTGGAAGAAGTATACAGATGATGTACTTAATAAAAGTACCACTACAGCAATGTAAAAATACTCAATAACAACTTAAGATAAAACCTAAAGCTACAACAAGGAGCGGTATTCAACCCATGAATAACTATAATAACCATATAAATATAACCAATTGGTAAATATTGTATACATTTAACTGTGGGTCTTGTATCATATCTTAATCCAAAAAGAAATCAGTAAAAGTATGATATTTCCTTCAGAAATATATACAAATATAAGTATAAACTTGTTCAGGACTTGAATAAACCAGGTTGTACAATGTCAGTATGATCAATTAGGATTTTTAAGAAACAGGACAGTGATTTGCATGTTACTGCGTAGCATTGTCTGATACTCAATATCATGTTCATTAAAAAAATTAAATGTCTGACAATATAAAGAGCTCTGGTCCTTGCCAGCAGATGTCACTCTTGTACTAATCTTTAGCTGTGTTTGTAATATTATTTGTGTTGCACCTTTTAACGACATGGCATCAGACACTAAAGGCATTCAGACAAGAAGCAGAAGGAAAATAAAAAACATATAACAGGATTTAAAAGAGTAAAATATGTTTTAAAAATGTGATTCCATGTATAAAACAGGGGGGAATGACTGATGCACAGTGCAAGAGAAAGACAAACAGCAGACAGGAATATCCATTTCAAAATCTCCCAGTATATCACTGCCCTACACTCCAGGGAGCAGGTGACAGGAAATGTTCAGTGGCACTTAACGTCCCAAATGTGAAGCTACAGCTCACATTTCCTTCAATTTGTTCCTCGAGGGACTTCCCATTTCTCCTGAGTGGTGTTATTCCCCCTGGATTAAGAGGGGAGCCGGTCCCCAGGGTGGATCTCTAATCAGTGCTGTCACTTCAGCCCGAGTAGCCTTCTGCTCGCGCTCTGTTAAACAGGGTTTAATCTTTCTGCGGGTAGAGGAGGTGGAAGGTGATGGTAGGGATTCCCCTGCTGTACCAGGCCGCTGCAGGCCCCTCTGATGTTCACTGCAGTGAGGGTGTAGTGTGTGCACGTGTGAAACACTGAGCAGATGCTTGGTAAAAGCTGCTGTACGCTCAGCTGAAGCTGCCCTCCTGGCTTTGATTAATCGGGCACATACAGATCTCTGCGGCCTGGCCCGGCCCGGCCCGGCAGCGGGCTGTTTCATTGTTCTGCAGTGTAAAGTGAACGCAGATGGCTCCGCTGCTGGTGTAGCGGTTTCTGTTGTTGTTCATTGAGCTCGCTCTGGTCTGTGTGGTTTTCTGCTGGCCTTGTTTTCATTTAAACGGGAAAGTTGTTCAGCAGCAAAGTTCTGTATAATTACACAATTAATCTACAGGATTTTTTAATAAACGATCCTCTCTGATGGCTGTGTGAGGAAGCACCTATGATGGCAGTGTTTGTTTGTTTGGTCCACCACTTTCCAGATTGGACAGTGAATAAATTTAGCTTGGAGCACCAGGACCATGATGGAGCACGGAAATGTGTATCAGTATCATCGTGAGAGCCAATGAGGAGCAGAGAAGGCCGGGTCTTGCCTGCCCTGCTGTATGATACCATATACCTTGAAACCTTGATATTATCTGAGAAGACTAATGTACAGCGAAAAGCCACTAGAGATTTTTAACAATGGTGGCTAAAATAAACTAACTGTAACTTAATTTAGACCCTGTGGTGGAAACAAGTTCCTCCAAAGGTTCCTAGTCAAGTTGCTGTGGTGGAAACGTGGCTTGGGACTTAAATACAGCTGAAAAATGAACAAATACTCAAAAACATCAACCCATTCATAAAGTTCCAGTTTAACCACTATCGCAACCGCTGCTGCACTATAAACTGAGCCTTTTTATATAAACTATAAATCTGTTTCTGCTGCAGGTCCGTCTCAGGCCAACTGGCAAACCATCTCGCAGAGTGGATTTCATTATTTACCTTCACTCACCTTCCTGTCAGTGTCACCATCAATCATGTGGCGACGTTGTGACTCGCAAAATGGAAAAGTGTGGCTGCACGCTGACGATTCACTTTTACAATCAGCCTGGTTTGATGTGATCGGGGATGGTGTGACTGATGGAGCTTATTCTGCAGAGAGCATGTCATCCTACTCTTGAAACAACTGTTTTTTATCTTTTTAAAGCACTTTAGCGGTCGTCGCTGAGGTAATTAAGTTCAGTTTTTGAGTAAATGTACTTAGTTACTTTCCGCCACTGTAATTAAGAGCGTGTATAATGGAGTTTCCCTCTCGCTTGAGGAAATCTGCGGGTCAACTACACTTATTATTTCTTTAAATGGACCTCGGTGTGTTTTTTTCTGTCTCTGCTTCAGCCCTCAGTATATTTTCCTGTGTTTATACCTCAGGGACTGCGTGCTGCTATTTTAGTATCCCGCATACAGTGAAAGAAAGAGCTTTGCATCCAGGCAAAGACAAGGGGCAGGGTTCTCTATGAGGCGTGACCACAACGGTTTCCTGAAAATATACCTGCTGCAGACTGAAAGGGGAGACACAACAAACTTTTGTGCTCATTTTTTATTCCTGTTTGAGCCACTGTGTAATTATCTGGTCGGAGAGGAAGTGACACGGCTCATAGATGTAAATGTGGGTGGGCAGAGGGCGGTGTTTGTGGAAGAAAAAATCATTTCGGTGGAGTGTAATCATAGTGGAGAAACAATTAGTCACTAAAGAGCCTTTTGATGGATGTGTAACGCTGCAGTGGACGCATGTGGGCCGAACAAAGAAAGAGGTATTGTAGCTGCGACATGGCGCCCGAGCTCCAGACAAACAGATTAGTCATGAAGGTGAAAAAGGAGAGTTCACAGGTTGACAGTTTGTCATCCTCACATGACCTACTACATTTTAAAGCGTTGGTATAAACCTGCTTGACAGTAACAGGAGCATTAAACTCATTATTTCCTTATTCACACCAACTTTGTGCATATAAAATAGTCAAAATCAAGGGCCTAGGTGGAAAAACAGCCTATACAAAGAAAAAATTGCATAAAATGACATTAACTCGCAGAATTTCCTGGCATTGGGCTTTAAAACTCATTTAAATAATATATTCAGGGATTTGATGCGTCAGTCATCCGGAGGCTGGTGTGGAAGCGGCTCAGGAGAGACAGGAAAGAAGAGAGACTGGGTTTCATGTCTTCCCGATCACTCGGGACACAGACCAGGCGTAGGAGCTCCTTATTGGTCAACAGAGATGTCAATCAATAGGTCAATGGTCGGTAGCCATCTTAAGTAACTTGCAGTTGCAGTTTAATGGTGTTTTGCTTTGAAATAGAGGAGTTTTGGGACGGATAAAAGCGTGAAAAAAGTTTCAGTGCTTGTTTAACCCGACCATCCATCCCCGACCTCTTTACACTTCTTCTCCCCACGTCCTCCTTTGCAGCCGCAGTATTTCACACAGCCACTAGAGGTTGCTGTCTAACAACAAAACATATATATGGGTCTTAATAAGCTGCTTTCATTTTTCAACCTATAGTTACAGTAACCCCTCGCAAAGACACTTTGTCCTGCTTTTGCTATTTCATTTATATCATGAAATCTACACAATATTCATATATTTTGTAAAAAAGTTGCATTCAAAAATAAAATGACCCCATGCCATCTACATCAATGTGCATAAATAAAGTAAAAAATGACATAGTGGCATTTAGATCCAGACCTATTTGGATGTAATAGGCACTATTATGTCTATTTTGTCACTATTAAGATTGTTGAGCAAGGAAGATTCTCCTCAGTCAAACTTTTATTTTGAATGACAGTAAAAGTTGCTGAACGTATGGAGGGCACATCGATGTTCTCATTAATCTTGACAATAATATGAGACTGATCTGCCAAATGTTTTTCTACATGAAGGCAGTTTTAGAAAGAAGGAAGTCAGACAGAAAGAACAAAAACAAAAGCAGCCTGCTGACTGTCCTCAGCAGCATTTCAGATCAATGAATTAATCATCCTCACAAACCCAAAACAGAGGAATCTCAATCTCTTCATCTTCTTTTTTAGGTTTTAATGGTCTAACCACATGGAGGACACTGAGGGGACACAGCAGCTCAGAGAACAAGTGCTGCCTTGTTGAGAGCTCACACTCGCACCTCGCTGGCGTCCAGTAGCTCAGCGAGCGAGGCGGGATCATATAACACTGCCTTGTTTTTCTCAGGGATTTTTGTGGTTTGAGCAAAAAAACCCTCCTGGACACTGGCCCGAGGATTTATATTCAAAAAAGACGTTGATCCAAAAATGCTTCTGCCTCGTCCTGCATACTGAAGAGGAGCCCTATTCTCATACAATGAAACTCTCAAGGCACTTTGCCAATTAAGTTGATGTATTTCATCATTTGTTGGCGTTCAGTCCTATAATCATTATGAAATTAAACAAAAAATGTCTTTGCCAAAATGGAAATGAAGTAGATTTATAGTGAGAATCAGATGGATGTTGAGTCTGGAAACAGGATGAGGAGTGTGGGAAAGCAGACCTTCAAAGTTTCTGTTTGTGTTTGTGGTCTGCTGCTCACCACTGAGGTGGAAACAGTGACTCAGGTTGAAGATGTCGACATCGTCCCAACATGACAGCAGATAAAGAGACATCTTCAGGACAGACCAACTCTTAGAGATTTCCTCCACTACAGATAGTAGTGGACACTAAGAACAATTTACTCTGTACTGTACTTATGTACGATTTTTACGTACTTTCTACTTAAACCTCTTCCTGCTGACGGTCTCATATCGAGTCATCAGCGTAAATAGAGACTGTTATAACCGGTTAAAGATCTTTGTAGTACATTAAGGTAAAGATTTAAGTACTTCTTCCACCACTGATCAACCCAACCACCAGCTTTATCTTGTGACAACGCTGTGCTTATGGTCTGGTTAGGTTCGGGTACAAAAACAAAGGAAAACAACTACGTCAGGATGCTGTTTGTTGACTTCAGCTCAGCGTTCAACACAATCTCACCCATGACGCTGATTGGAAAACTCTGGGCTTGAGTGCACCTCCTCTATGTTAGTGCTCAACAGTGGAGGCCCCCAGGGCTGTGTGCTCAGCCCCCTCCTGCTCACACTGTACACCCATGACTGCATCAGGAGATTCAGGAGAACTCTACTGTGAAGTATGCAGACACCACCACCATCAGCATTATAAACAAAGATGAGAGTTCATATCGGGAGGAAATCAACAATCTTGCACAATGATGCACAGAGAACAATCTGCTGCTCAACGTCAATGTCAGGTGTTGTAAAATGATGAATAAATGAACCTTGTACCTTGTCAGGAAAAGATCATGTTTTGGTTTTAAACAACATGGTTGGAAGTTGTCCCGAGGTCTCGTTGGAAATATCCACTCTCACAGTTGTTGAAGTGCTGTCTTGAACTGCGGTCACTGGCTTGGCAGCGGTCTCCCCCTGTAACTCTGCCAACATCCCCTCCACCTCCCAGAATGAAAGTCAGGTCATCAACATGCAATGTGATCAAGTTTTGTGGAAATGTCATTATGGTACATTATGTCTATGACATGTAGTGGTTTGCAGAAACGTTAACTGCCAACATTTTAGTCTGGCAACCGGGCCGACTGCTTAAAACATGTTTATGACCACCTTTGAATGGAAAATGAGTGAATGATAACTGTGTAAATGAGCTACAAAATGGGCTTTCACAACTATTCATGACCTTCTAATAAACAAAACCTTATAAATACATGTGAAAAAGATGTCAGATGGTTGAATGTGGATGTTTATCTAGCTGCTGAAGTGTTGATTCACTCCTTTATGTGTCTTGTGGTTTGTGTTGGTGTACAGACAGAAATCCTCTGCTCAGGAGGAGGTTGATGTTTACTCAAATCTCAAAACTTTAAACTGAACTCGGTGAGCCGTGCAGCAGTTTCCATGGATCTGACGGTTTGTTTTGGAGCGCGTCACCTGATGCGAAACACACATCTGGTCCTTTTGGCTTTTCTAAAAATCCCTAAACTAACACATGAAACACACCCACAGTTTAAACATATCAGGGGTCAGCAGAATGAGAGAAATCTGGGAGTGCTGAAACTCCTGCATTCCCGACTCACAGTTTTCTACGTCTTAAATCTTTTTACAGGAGCAGGACAAAAGGAAATAAAAGGGATGGGATTTTTGTTTTCTGTTTTTCGGAGCCTAAAATGTGACGAGTAATATCTTCAAGTTACTCCTCGTGCTCTTGTGCCTTGAGTTTACATGTGTTAGGCTGTGTGAAGCAGCCATTATGGTAATCAGAACAACCTTAGTTTACCTCACTGCTGCAGAACAAATGTCAGAGTATGGATATTTGTTATTCATGGGCACCAGTGAGAAATCTTCACTGACTGGTGAAGCATACCATTCAGCATGGGTTATACTGCAGTTGCATAATCAGGCGATGCCCCACAGCACTCTGTGTGTAATCCACATGAGTGGTATTGTGCTTGTACAGTCACATTTGGCATCAAAGCACTTCCTCTAACCAGTAGTGACAGGTTATTTTGGCTTTAACCGCCGGTAACGTTAGATCTACCTGTGCCTAAGGCTAACCGAGTAGATTTTGTGCCTTCAACTAATTGAGTAGATTTTTGTACCTAACAGAGTAGTTTTTGTTCCAGAAATGACACTAGAGGGGTAAGTACAGCTTCAAGAATTACTGACAAATTGTTGGGTCTGGTCTTTCTATGATGAATCTAACATGACTTTAAAATATGAACTGCCTCATCCTACAAACTATGCATACTAGTGCTAATGCTATAAAAGATGCAGCAGAGACAGAAGACCATGATGTCGTGAATTAAGACCAACAACCACGCCAGCCACAAGTGATGGTGTGTGCAGTGTGTTACTGTAAGTTATGACCAGTCAGGCGACAGCAATTTGTGTTGCTGTCAAGTGACCCACCGCCTCGGCTTCACAGGCAGTGAAGGACTCTTTATGCATGAGCGCCTCAACGGTTAATTAAATTCTCTGACCTCAGATCTGCTGACAATCTGCTAAATCATCACTGTAAAGACACAAGTGACAGACGAGGACACACACAGAGTCTTTGGATACGGAGGGGACCAACAAGTTATGGATTTAAGGCATCATATCGACTCACATGAACCCATCTATTATTCCTGAGCCTTCCCCCTAAAAATACATGTTGACAAACACCAGAGCCCTGCAATTAAAAGGCCTGCGAGACACAGTGACTGCTGCTGACGAAGTTCAATAATTGTTCCCCTGTCATATAAACCTTGTAATTACCTCATGTACACGGAGGCTTCTTCTCTCTGCAAGGCTGGACAGAAATAGTCCGTCTCCTCTCCACCTCCTCCTCCTCCTCCGCCTCACCAACAGCTGCAGCTCTCCAGAGAGAAACAACGGAGTCATAATCCTGCTCCGAGGCTGCGCCTGGAGCACTTTTCCTGACACTTTGTTTCAGACACAAACAGGAAGTATGAGCTGTATGGCATAAGTTGTACCATGAAGTAGGTTGCGAAGGGTAAGGGAAGTGTGGAGGCCACCTTGACATGGTCGGGATCAGAGGGTCGGCTGCTCTGCGTGGTGGATGAGTGGATAACAGAGACGCTCTTTCATTATTTGATACATCAGTTATCATTTAAAGAGACAATGACTGTGAGGAAAAGCAGACCAATCAAGAAAAATGCTCTCTGCAGCTGCCTCATTGATATTTGAGGCAGCAGCAGGTCACTGAGGAGGTTTCACACCTGGAAGGTTGCCAGTTTGGACGTCCTTAAAGAGCCTGGCAGAAAAAGGGGATTCAATTTTAATTGATTAAAGACATCTAAGTGGTTACAGACGTCGAAGCTAATATACTGTACATATAGAGGGGTAACAAGTGCAAATACATTAAAAGCCCTGAGCCTTAGTGTTCCTAATGCTGTCACAATTAATGGATTGATTCAGTTGAGATGTTTCCTCATGTGTCTTGTCGGGAATTTCCACTTCCTGTCTTTCTCTCTTTCCTGCATTTTTTCTGTGTGCACCTATTTCATTTTCAGTTTGTCTGTTTTTGTCCTCACGTCAGTCCTGCATTACTAATCCAGTCTATTCCTGCTTTTGTTGGGTCAGGTTCAGGTTAGGGTTCGGGTCAGATTACCAGTGGAATAATATTATGGTAAAATGTCCACTGGCCGACAAGCTGAGTCTGTCTGACTTTGCAGCGAGGTTGGAGTCCACAGAAAAAGAAAAGGACAACAACAACCATCCTGTCCCTGACCAGGAGGCAGGACAGATTTTATGACCTGCTAATTAGATTCAGAGGACGGACGTGGGCCACAACTCACCTCGCTAATGAACTTATCAGTGACTGCGCTCGTGTTTCACGCTGCCTGAACTCCACTGCCTCCTCTGCTGTGGCCAGCTGATGAATATTAAAACGAACTCACTCCGTCCTCTGACATGTTCATTACTCTCCACACGTCACGTATGGATTGAACACGAGAATATATCACGCGGACGTCTTTAAAGCTTTCAGGTTTCACGCCTGTCCCCTGAAGGACGCTGTGTCTGTGTCACGGATATCTCCTGCAGCATATTAATGTTCAGGTGGCACTGTGCGAGTTATTCCACGGTATTCAGAAAGTTATGACAAGTGAATATGCGGCTCCAGGATGATACTTCAGCCATACATTATGAATTATATAACTCTGTAGAGTACTGTGCAGTCTGTGGGAGGACACGCTGTGCCTGCAGTAGAGAAAAGTTTGAATAAAGTGAGTTGACAATAGAGACGAACCGTCAGTGCAGCACCTGATCAGAGCTCGCATACGACTCTCTGTAGAAACATCTGTTTACACTTCTTGTTGTTTGTCCATGTGTATGTTTTGTGGTCAACTCCTTCAAAATGTCTTAAGTAGAGGCTTGTTACATGATTTATGATGTGTTCAGCCTCTGAACGCTCCTGCTCCCTCAGCGGCTTTCATCTCTCACCACAGCTACTGTAGTTATGTTTATCACCGCCACCTTTTCTGGTTTCCTTACATTACAGTTCTCTCTTTAATTTGGTGTGAAGTGCAAATAAACACAAACCACACAACTGCAAGCTAATTTGCATAAGATCACAGTTTATTTAACTACATTTAAACCTGCACTTTTTCATTTTCTTATCCGCCTGGGGCCAGTTCAACAAGTGCTGCAGGTTTGAGTCCATAAACCTGGAAATAAGTAAACTTTTGAACCAACTTTTGTTTTTTTGAATGGGTTTTTGTTTAGATGCCTCAGACAACTTCTGCCCTGAGACCAGAGGAGACAGTTGACTCCCTTTTGTCCAACTACATTGCCTTAAAACAGAAAAATATGACTTCTGCCCTGAGACCAGGAGAAATTCACCTGCCCTCAGACAACTTCTGCCCTGAGACCAGGAGGGATTCACCTGCCCTCAGACAACTTCTGCCCTGAGACCAGAAAAATATGACTTCTGCCCTGACACCAGGAGGGATTCACCTGCCACTCCGACAAAATTGTGGCAAACAATGGTCTCTGCCCTGGGACCAGATGAGACTAAACAGCCATGAGGAAAATCCTACAAAACAACTTCTGCCCTGAGACCAGAAAAATACAACTTCTGCCCTGACACCAGGAGAGATTCACCTGCCCTCAGACAACTTCTGCCCTGAGACCAGGAGAGATTCACCTGCCCTCAGACAACTTCTGCCCTGAGACCAGAAAAATACGACTTCTGCCCTGAGACCAGGAGAGATTCACCTGCCCTCAGACAACTTCTGCCCTGAGACCAGAAAAATACGACTTCTGCCCTGAGACCAGGAGGGATTCACCTGCCCTCAGACAACTTCTGCCCTGAGACCAGGAGAGATTCATCTGCCCTCAGACAACTTCTGCCCTGAGACCAGGAGAGATTCACCTGCCCTCAGACAACTTCTGCCCTGAGACCAGGAGAGATTCACCTGCCCTCAGACAACTTCTGCCCTGAGACCAGGAGGGATTCACCTGCCCTCAGACAACTTCTGCCCTGAGACCAGAGGAGACAGTTGACTCCCTTTTGTCCAACTACGTTGCCTTAAAACAGAAAAATACGACTTCTGCCCTGAGACCAGGAGGGATTCACCTGCCCTCAGACAACTTCTGCCCTGAGACCAGGAGAGATTCACCTGCCCTCAGACAACTTCTGCCCTGAGACCAGGAGAGATTCACCTGCCCTCAGACAACTTCTGCCCTGAGACCAGAGGAGACAGTTGACTCCCTTTTGTCCAACTACGTTGCCTTAAAACAGAAAAATACGACTTCTGCCCTGAGACCAGGAGAGATTCACCTGCCCTCAGACAAAATTGTGGGAAACAATGGTCTCTGCCCTGGGACCAGATAAGACTAAACAGCCATGAGGAAAATCCTACAAAACAACTTCTGCCCTGAGACCAGGAGGGATTCACCTGCCCTCAGACAACTTCTGCCCTGAGACCAGAGGAGACAGTTGACTCCCTTTTGTCCAACTACGTTGCCTTAAAACAGAAAAATTGGACTTCTGCCCTGAGACCAGAAAAATACGACTTCTGCCCTGAGACCAGGAGGGATTCACCTGCCCTCACACAACTTCTGCCCTGAGACCAGGAGGGATTCACCTGCCCTCAGACAACTTCTGCCCTGAGACCAGGAGGGATTCACCTGCCCTCAGACAACTTCTGCCCTGAGACCAGGAGAGATTCACCTGCCCTCAGACAAAATTGTGGGAAACAATGGTCTCTGCCCTGGGACCAGATGAGACTAAACAGCCATGAGGAAAATCCTACAAAACAACTTCTGCCCTGAGACCAGAGGAGACAGTTGACTCCCTTTTGTCCAACTACGTTGCCTTAAAACAGAAAAATTGGACTTCTGCCCTGAGACCAGGAGGGATTCACCTGCCCTCAGACAACTTCTGCCCTGAGACCAGGAGGGATTCACCTGCCCTCAGACAACTTCTGCCCTGAGACCAGGAGAGATTCACCTGCCCTCAGACAACTTCTGCCCTGAGACCAGAGGAGACAGTTGACTCCCTTTTGTCCAACTACATTGCCTTAAAACAGAAAAATACGACTTCTGCCCTGAGACCAGGAGAGATTCACCTGCCCTCAGACAACTTCTGCCCTGAGACCAGGAGAGATTCACCTGCCCTCTGACAACTTCTGCCCTGAGACCAGGAGAGATTCATCTGCCCTCAGACAACTTCTGCCCTAAGACCAGAGGAGACAGTTGACTCCCTTTTGTCCAACTACGTTGCCTTAAAACAGAAAAATACGACTTCTGCCCTGAGACCAGGAGAGATTCACCTGCCCTCAGACAAAATTGTGGGAAACAATGGTCTCTGCCCTGGGACCAGATGATACTAAACAGCCATGAGGAAAATCCTACAAAACAACTTCTGCCCTGAGACCAGGAGGGATTCACCTGCCCTCAGACAACTTCTGCCCTGAGACCAGGAGGGATTCACCTGCCCTCAGACAACTTCTGCCCTGAGACCAGAGGAGACAGTTGACTCCCTTTTGTCCAACTACATTGCCTTAAAACAGAATAATACGACTTCTGCCCTGAGACCAGGAGGGATTCACCTGCCCTCAGACAACTTCTGCCCTGAGACCAGGAGAGATTCACCTGCCCTCAGACAACTTCTGCCCTGAGACCAGGAGAGATTCACCTGCCACTCCGACAAAATTGTGGCAAACAATGGTCTCTGCCCTGGGACCAGATGAGACTAAACAGCCATGAGGAAAATCCTACAAAACAACTTCTGCCCTGAGACCAGAGGAGACAGTTGACTCCCTTTTGTCCAACTACGTTGCCTTAAAACAGAAAAATTGGACTTCTGCCCTGAGACCAGGAGAGATTCACCTGCCCTCAGACAACTTCTGCCCTGAGACCAGAGGGATTCACCTGCCCTCAGACAACTTCTGCCCTGAGACCAGAAAAATACGACTTCTGCCCTGAGACCAGGAGAGATTCACCTGCCCTCAGACAACTTCTGCCCTGAGACCAGAAAAATTCAACTTCTGCCCTGAGACCAGGAGAGATTCACCTGCCCTCAGACAACTTCTGCCCTGAGACCAGGAGGGATTCACCTGCCCTCAGACAACTTCTGCCCTGAGACCAGGAGGGATTCACCTGCCCTCAGACAACTTCTGCCCTGAGACCAGGAGAGATTCACCTGCCCTCAGACAACTTCTGCCCTGAGACCAGGAGAGATTCACCTGCCCTCTGACAACTTCTGCCCTGAGACCAGGAGAGATTCATCTGCCCTCAGACAACTTCTGCCCTAAGACCAGAGGAGACAGTTGACTCCCTTTTGTCCAACTACGTTGCCTTAAAACAGAAAAATACGACTTCTGCCCTGAGACCAGGAGAGATTCACCTGCCCTCAGACAAAATTGTGGGAAACAATGGTCTCTGCCCTGGGACCAGATGATACTAAACAGCCATGAGGAAAATCCTACAAAACAACTTCTGCCCTGAGACCAGGAGGGATTCACCTGCCCTCAGACAACTTCTGCCCTGAGACCAGAGGAGACAGTTGACTCCCTTTTGTCCAACTACATTGCCTTAAAACAGAATAATACGACTTCTGCCCTGAGACCAGGAGGGATTCACCTGCCCTCAGACAACTTCTGCCCTGAGACCAGGAGAGATTCACCTGCCCTCAGACAACTTCTGCCCTGAGACCAGGAGAGATTCACCTGCCACTCCGACAAAATTGTGGCAAACAATGGTCTCTGCCCTGGGACCAGATGAGACTAAACAGCCATGAGGAAAATCCTACAAAACAACTTCTGCCCTGAGACCAGAGGAGACAGTTGACTCCCTTTTGTCCAACTACGTTGCCTTAAAACAGAAAAATTGGACTTCTGCCCTGAGACCAGGAGAGATTCACCTGCCCTCAGACAACTTCTGCCCTGAGACCAGAGGGATTCACCTGCCCTCAGACAACTTCTGCCCTGAGACCAGAAAAATACGACTTCTGCCCTGAGACCAGGAGAGATTCACCTGCCCTCAGACAACTTCTGCCCTGAGACCAGAAAAATTCAACTTCTGCCCTGAGACCAGGAGAGATTCACCTGCCCTCAGACAACTTCTGCCCTGAGACCAGGAGGGATTCACCTGCCCTCAGACAACTTCTGCCCTGAGACCAGGAGGGATTCACCTGCCCTCAGACAACTTCTGCCCTGAGACCAGGAGAGATTCACCTGCCCTCAGACAACTTCTGCCCTGAGACCAGAGGAGACAGTTGACTCCCTTTTGTCCAACTACATTGCCTTAAAACAGAAAAATACGACTTCTGCCCTGAGACCAGGAGGGATTCACCTGCCCTCAGACAACTTCTGCCCTGAGACCAGGAGAGATTCATCTGCCCTCAGACAACTTCTGCCCTGAGACCAGAGGAGACAGTTGACTCCCTTTTGTCCAACTACGTTGCCTTAAAACAGAAAAATACGACTTCTGCCCTGAGACCAGGAGAGATTCACCTGCCCTCAGACAAAATTGTGGGAAACAATGGTCTCTGCCCTGGGACCAGATGATACTAAACAGCCATGAGGAAAATCCTACAAAACAACTTCTGCCCTGAGACCAGTAGGGATTCACCTGCCCTCAGACAACTTCTGCCCTGAGACCAGAGGAGACAGTTGACTCCCTTTTGTCCCACTACGTTGCCTTAAAACAGAAAAATTGGACTTCTGCCCTGAGACCAGAAAAATACGACTTCTGCCCTGAGACCAGGAGAGATTCATCTGCCCTCAGACAACTTCTGCCCTGAGACCAGAGGAGACAGTTGACTCCCTTTTGTCCAACTACGTTGCCTTAAAACAGAAAAATACGACTTCTGCCCTGAGACCAGGAGGGATTCACCTGCCCTCACACAACTTCTGCCCTGAGACCAGGAGAGATTCACCTGCCACTCCGACAAAATTGTGGCAAACAATGGTCTCTGCCCTGGGACCAGATGAGACTAAACAGCCATGAGGAAAATCCTACAAAACAACTTCTGCCCTGAGACCAGAGGAGACAGTTGACTCCCTTTTGTCCAACTACGTTGCCTTAAAACAGAAAAATTGGACTTCTGCCCTGAGACCAGGAGAGATTCACCTGCCCTCAGACAACTTCTGCCCTGAGACCAGGAGAGATTCACCTGCCCTCAGACAACTTCTGCCCTGAGACCAGAAAAATTCAACTTCTGCCCTGAGACCAGGAGAGATTCACCTGCCCTCAGACAACTTCTGCCCTGAGACCAGGAGAGATTCACCTGCCCTCAGACAACTTCTGCCCTGAGACCAGAGGAGACAGTTGACTCCCTTTTGTCCAACTACGTTGCCTTAAAACACAAAAACATGAATTCTGCCCTGAGACCAGTTTTTTCTTCATTGAAAATAATAAAAAAAAGTTCAATTGACCTTGTTCACTGTCATGCTTGATTTTTAGTGCCAGTTTCTTCAACAAACAATGGCCTTTGACTGTAGAAGCAACATAGTCAGGTGGTGTAACTGGTTTATGTCAATTGGAGTAACCAGTATTTTTCATAAAAATATTATAATATACAGATATAATATACAAATTCATGTGGAATAAGATGTAATCCTCTATTGCAATGTATTAACATATTTTTCAACAGTTTATACATAATTTGTCAAATATTATTTAGAAAACACAAAGTGTTTTCTAAAAAATAGTTGATACGGTGTATTAGTAGATAGTAGATTAGTAGTAGTAGATTAGTAGTATAGTTGATATGGTGTTCATGTTAGCAAATAGCGCTCCTTATTGCTCTGATTTAGTCCCAGCCACCTCCAGAGGGACATGCCTGCCTCCGTTTCTTTGTTGTTTTTTTTCACTGAAAACAGCTTCCTGTAGTGTCTGAATAAGAAACTGCGACCAAAATAACGATGTGAAAGATGCTAAAATGCTAGATTGAATTGTTGCAGTTTTAACATTCAAGTATTGAACCTGTTTCCTTGTAATCAAGAAACATACAATTTAAATTAAAAACTAAGTATTGACACATAATGGCAGTTTATGTCATCATAAGAAAATCATGGCCGGCCTTTTCTCGGCTTTCACCATCAGACCATTGCAGAAGCAGCAAAGAAAGTAAAAAAAGTGGCAAACATAAGAAAATGGAAGTGAATTAGATAAAAATGTTTAAGTGCAAATCAATACAAACATCTGTAAAAACTGCTTGTTCTGCATTTATTGTATCAGTCAATCAATCGACAGAGAAATAACACAAGCCTCTGAATGTGTTCGGGCGCTGCCGACAGATTCTGCAGAGACTTTTCTTCCTCCGTTGTCATTCATGAAGTGCAGCCACGCTGCTTCAAAGACTCCTCGCACTCAGATTATATGAAATGTGACACCAACACGTTGTCTGGGCTGCAGGCACAGTTGACACTGATTCAACTGTGCACATCAAAAGATTCCAGTTTTGTCGTCCTGTGAAGTTCACAGACTCTCCTCTTTAAATTCCAGTCACTGTTTCAGTGAAAGAAAAAAAAAAAGGGCAGTCAGACGGTGATAAACCTCCAGTAGAAACTCCTGGTCCGAAAAGATGTCTGGGTGATTTATAAGGTGTTTAAAAAAAGGTCAGAATGGACTTCACAAATTCTGTGTGTGTCATTCATTCACACTTCTTAATTTATGGACACATTTCTTGTCTTTTAAGACCATCACACACAGACACTGAAACCATTCAGGGGAACATTTCACTGCAGATGAAAATACAGATTATGTTAGTGCTTTTAGCCGTGGTAGTGGCAGTGTTGGTCTGTCGGTCCACCACTGTTGTTCTCACTGAGATATCTGAACAATTATTTGATGTATTGCCCTGACATTTCATACATACATGTTCCCCAGAGGATGAACCCTACAGACTTTTGTGATCTTCAAGCACCGCCATGACGTTGACATTTGTGTTTTTAATCCTGCGCCATCGAGTGAAAAGTTTTAATTTGCGCTTCACTGAAGTTTATGACCAAAAACCTGCAAAACTAATGAGATTCACATCAGCCTCAGCTAACTAAGATGGTTGACATTACACCTGCTGAACATCAGCTTGTTCGTCATTGTGAGCGTGTTAGCACGCTGTCGTTAGCGTTTAGCTCAAAGCACCGCTGTGCAAAAGTGCAGCCTCACAGAGCTGCTAGCATGGCTGCAGAATCTTTGTCAACTTGATGAAAACTTACATGAATTCAAGCCTTATCCCACTCTCACTGTTCACTGAGGATAATTCACATCACATTATGAACTGAAAGAGAAAACTGCGAACAGATGGCGGTAGAAAGGTTTGTTTTACAGCTGTTAAACACCAAACAAATGTGTAAAAACCTCATGACAGATGATCTGTGTACGACAGGGACTCTCTCTCTGACATGGCATGAAAGACAAATAAAACATCTTCCCCTCCTCCAGTCGACGCGCCTGAAGATGCACTTAAAGACTAAAGGGCATTTCACAGGTGCCCGAATTCCTGAACTCCCAGGGGGGGATCTCCGGACCGTCTGGACCACGACATTCCTCCCGCAGCATGTGGAAGATTCATTTCTCCTGGCTAAAGGGGCTCGCCTCCAGCCCTCTGATGCCGCAATCAGCGCCACAGCAGCCGGGCCGAGGTCAGTCAGAAGGTGAGAGGTCACGTCTCAGGCAGCTGAGGTCAGGAGGGTTCACACCACGATGATTACTGTTCGTCTCTTCCAAGAATTCCCTTCCTGTCTGATGGAGAGAGCAGCGCAGGGACTTCTTCGATTATTATTATCATCTGTGTGTGTTGAGAATCTGTTCTGGCTTTGCTTATTTATATGATATTTCTTGTCATCATGAAATTTACTGTCTGATGTGTCGAAGCAGCTACTGGAAGGATGTGAAAACTTTATGAAAGTCGAGGCTGTGAACAGTTTACAGGCCTATATTTTCTTAACTAGACAAATATGGTATCCGGATAATGAAAAACATCATATGAGCTTTATATAAGAGATGCACCAAACTTTAAGTGAGTGATGAGTCTGAACATTTGACAATCATCTGTTCACGTCGTCACGCTGCTGCCTTGTTTATTGTTATAATTGTATATTTGAGCTCCCCACACTACAAAGATCTTTTTTTTCCATCTCTTTGTCATCATTTTGGAGCATACAGAGCAGATTGCATTGCAAAGATTTCACGCTCTACATGGAGACACATTCCTGCATGTCAGCTTAGATCCTGCCCTCTAAACGCAGGACAGGCCTTAACCTGTTCACAGCTCTCCTGACATCCAGCTCCCTCCCTCACAGCACGGTACAACAATCACTCACTCATGCTCCTTTTTTTTTTTTTTTACTGGCCACACTTAACTGGCTTTGTTCCACACACACAGAAAAAAAATCAATTTCAAGCTTTGATCTGTTATCGCTTCTCTCGTTCAGTTCATCGGCTTGCCATCGGGGCTTTTATTTCTTCTTTTATGCTTGTAAAAACGCTCTCGTAAACACCGAAAGTATTTACAGGAGCTTTACTTGGACAAATCCCAAACTCGGGAGCGAACAAAGCAGAGAAACAACACAGAAACAAAACCTCAGATTACTTTGTAAGGCTCGTCGGGGTCTGAAGAAGAGGCGGCTCAGTTCACTCCTTCAGTAAATGTCAGCTGCGGGTCCGGACATGTCGAGCCAATACACAGGCTAAACAAAGTGCTGCGTTTGAAAGATGCACTCAGTCGTGCATGGGGGTTTGAGTTTGTGTGGCAAATATCAGTTATAATGTGTGTCACCAGTATATTAAGCAAGTACTGCACTTAAGTATGAATTTGAGGCATTAAGTTTTTGTTTTCATGCCACTTTCTACTGATTTACTTGATGATTGTTATTTTTTGTTTTTACCTTTTCAGATTTTGCGTATGAGGAGGTTAAAAAACATGATGTTTTATGATGTTACTAATTAAACTACTCAACAGTTTATACATGCAGAGCTCAAATAATTAGTCGAGTTGTCCAGGTCGTCCATCCATCCAACAACCACACAGGTGGACAATGAAAGCAGATTATTATGATCCATATTTACGTTTGTTGTCAGGCAGCGACCTCTTGTGGCCGTAGTATTTATTACGGTCGCAAAGGAGGAGGTCAGGCAAAGAAGTACAACGAATTATAGTGTCCACATAGGCAAACAAGCACAGGACTTTGATCCAAGGGGCTGCTGTTCGTTTCCAGTGTGAAACCAAAAAGTGCCATGGCGTACATTACGTTACTGAAGTCGTGTACACAACATAGTTATTTGAAGCCAAACCAAAATACAAAATGGTTTTGAATCGGTTATTTTAAGGTAAAAAAGTTGCATAAAGTTGCTTTAAGTAAAGGACCTCAGTCCTGTGTTTCACAGGCTGTTTGTTCTATTTAAAGCTCTCTGGTATTTGTGTCATTTACAGGCTATGAAAGAGTTTTTGTTTTGGGGGAAATGTAAATTATGCATCACTAATAGCCCTGCTGTAATTTTACTGTAAACGCTTCCTAACATGAGTAATTTGGGCATCAATTTAGAAGAGATTCGTATCATCACCATCACAGTGATTCATTAGAGTTATGGGCAAAACAAGAGAAAGAATCCAATTATAGGACCTCATCTTGTGAAACATCCCTCAGAATAATGCTGTAGAGAAAAAACATCAGACACTAAAAAGAAAAAGAGAAAATCCTCCTCCTCTGACCTCTTGGACTCTTCTGTTTTTACCACTATCATATGTTTACGTGCAGATTCTTTCCCTACACTCCCACATTAAATGACAAGCGGGAAAACACCACTTCAATTTAAACACATCATCGACTTTAACAGCCAGCTATTTTGAGAGCAAGAAATCTGGTTCTCTCTGTGGGCGATCCAGAAACTATCAAAGCCCCAGCATGCACGACAGATGCATGAGATGTTTGGGTGCCAAATGGCTCGTGTTATTTTTGTTGTTCTGTGGTCCGTACCAGCACGGTGCCGGAATGATAATTGAGGGTGTTTTGAAGATTTCCACGCCGACTAGTTTGGGCTTTTGCTGAACGCAGAGTTTTATCAGAGCACATTTGTACGAGGCTAATTATTTGGAATCACATTTGCATTTTGGGTTTCGAAGCTCATGGCTGCTGACAGACATATCGGCTGTGGTGTGGAGCAAACTTACGACCCCTCTTGATGTGGGACGGAGTACAGTACCAGCCCCGCCGCAGCTGTATGATCACTTGAGCTCGTTGTTATTGGTGGTCTGTCTCTTAACGATGAGGGGAGAGCATGACGAGGACGAATGGAGGACAGGGAAGAAACTAAAGGAGGCTCGCATTCCTTTACTGCACTTCCAGCTCGGCTTTTAGGACTCTCTATTTGACACGAGATACACCATCAAAAGTTTATTTCCCACAGTAACCGTTACCACACTTTTTCCTTGTCTTTCATTTATACGGTGTGGAACTTCTAACAAATTTCACACTTCCTGGAAACTTTTAAAGCTGCTGAATTGTCATATGTCGTCCAGAAGACTCTCCCCGTGTGGAAAAGCATCACACAAGTTCAGAAATGTCGGTTTAAGCTTGGTATAGTCTGGGTCTGATCAGCCCAGCTGGCAGGATGAAATGTTGGCATAAAAGGTTTCTGCAAACCACTGATACATCCACATTTGTTCCTGTCATAGGCTCCGTACCATATTGACATTTCTACATGTCACGCTCACTGCATTTCTGCATTTTTAAGCGTGACATCACTAGATATTTTTAAGGAGAACTCGCAATAATTTTCAATTAATTTTGTGTCAATGAAAACTGATCATTGTGACGGGAAGTCGTATATATCAGCAGCCATGTTTATGGCAACAAAATCTGGTATTTTAAGCCAAAACGTGATCTTTTCCTAACCCTCACCGAGACGTTTCTGTGCCTAAACATCCATCCAGGGTGCAGGCTATGCAACAATTAACTAATTACACATTTTAGTCAACGTATATTTTCTCATTGACACATATGCTGCTCGGTCACCGAGATCAGAGAGGAAAAACTACAGCGAAGCACATGCAAAGGACCCCTCGAAGGCCCTCTTGGTTCTGCCTGACCAAATTACCTTACGCAGCGATGCCCACTGAATTCAGAACACCGCTAGTTCCAGATGTTTATTTGGGTCCCCATCAAATTGTACCCACTCAAAGATACTAGCCACCTATCCATCGCATTTTTTTCCATCAAGATCCATGCATTATTCCCTGAGAAATCAACAAAAATGTCATAAAAATGCCCTATCCACAACAAAAGTTAATGGGGTCTATTCTGGGCTGTGACCCAAGAACATAACCTCCATGTCTGAGGTAACAAAAAAAAAATCATACATGAACTACAGCCGTCAAGAGAGCAGAACATAGCTTGTGTGTTGGATCTGTGAGTGTGCATAATAAGTACCAGCTACACTGTATGAGTCACACGGTTCGGCTTTTTTCACCGAGCACTGATTCTTCATCATCTACTGCACCATGACAAAGCTAGAGTTTTTGTATCCCGTCACATAAATGGAATTCTGTACCACAAGCACAAATGAACAGCTTCATTTTGAGTCTAATAGATACTCTGTGGGTTTGGGAGGCTGGGGTTTGACCTGCGGAAAGTGCTGCGTATGTAGCTAACATCAGCATGTGAGAATGCTGCTCTCTCCAACCCACCGGTTGTGTAACAGCAGACGGGGAGCTGTGGCTCCAAAAGTCTCTAGTTGGAGGGAATGGAAGCGGTTTCCTCAAAAAAAAAAAAAAAAAGAAAAAGAAAAACGAGGGTGGATCCAGTCAAGTCCCTGCGAACTGGATGCTCACTTTATTTCAAAACTTCATCCAGGGAAAAAGAAAGGAGAAAAAAAAAAGCCAGATTCCACCCAAGAGGAAAATATTTGCATCATCTAATAAGGCGAGTCTGAAACCATAATGCTTGTCAGATGAATAAATGATGCTGAGGAATGTGAAAATCTGTTGTTTTCAGTGAAAATATACATGGGCCATGGAGACTAATCCCACAGAGTTGTTGCCTCTCCAAACTTCCCCGGCACAAGTTTTGAGTTACAACAAAAGCATGTTCCTCCTGCCAAGACAGCCATTAAGGTTTTCATCTCCAAAATTTATGGACTGTCATCAGTGCGTCAGGTTCGAAGTCTTGAGAAATATCAAGGGCCTTGTTTTCTCCTTTCATAATCAAAATTTCAAATTTTTACCATGTTCCCAGGAAATTATTCACACTGTGTTACCCAGTATTTTCCTTTTACTACCTGGATTATATGTTCTCAAGTCCAGTAAGTCGAGCACACAGAGTTTATAGGGAAGGGAGTGAGTTAGATTAAGCCATGAGATAGCAAAGTTTATGTTAAAGGGCAAGAGGTTCAGCTCAGGATGTATGTAGACAGGGGATTTCATCATCACCATTCAGCCAAACAATCAAGACCACCGGTGGATAGCACAGCCATCTCTCTTATGATATACTGGAGCATTTCTGGATGCGAGCGGTCGTATTGCACGCTTGACCGACAGAGAAAACACCCTCCTACAGCCGTGCAAACACTTCCTGGCTGCACCTGATTGGACAAACGTCACTCTTTGGCTCTTAGAAGAGAGCCTTGCAATTGATAAATTTGTCTCCATTTTCGAACTGCGGTGGTTTCCAGAGGTAGCAAGTTGTGTTGGACGCACCTGAGTTCAATAAAGTAGCTTAGACCTCAACTTTATGGAAATGCAGAGCGGGCACTGCAGCGTCCCGCCTTTCAAAAGGCAGCGCAACGCTACCAGAATGCATTGCACGGCTCCTTACTGTACATAGGGAGTTTCAAGAGGCAGCGAACCACATCACTGGAGGAACCTGATCTGAATAAAGTAGCTCAGAATCATTTAATTTAATCAAGTTTGTCATCCAGCAAATACGCAGGTCCGAGTCAAAAGAAATATTGACTGACAGAGGCCACGTCGAGGCTAAAGGAAGCCTGGTGACGCACTTCAGGCCTCATAGTCACTGGGTCACTTCTGAGACATCACTTCAGTCGCTCGTGCATTAATATTCTCTAAATCAAATGCACACACAGCAGAATAAAGAGCCTCAGAATAGGAATAGTTGCTCCTGTGAGGCACAGGAAGAGACCTGTTTTGCTAAAGGCCTAAAGCTGGAGCTGGTTTGCCTCGGTGACGCTTTGGGATCAGCCCAACCCAGAGCGGGATCACAGCGCTCTCCGGTTCATAGCTGGAGGAACATCTGGTTCTGTTTAGGCACAGTGTTTATTCCACGCGTCGTTCCAGGGGCTGTTTGTAATGCGTTCCTGTGTCTGTCGAGTCTGCGAGGTCCCAACGACGGGAGTTCAGCCATGAGGAAGCAGAGATAATGCTCTCCCTCGTCTTCAGGATTGTCCCTGAGCTTCGTCGAAATGGATTTAATCTTCCCTATCCTCGACCGTCGGATAACATCTCGTCCCTCCTCAACTCGATGTACAGTTTTTTCCTTATTGTCCTGTGGCCGTGTTTAGCGTAGAGGCAGGTGGTTTAGCTCTGCATTTAGACAGGGAATTTCCTCATTCAGCCATTTAAAAAGCACCCTTTGTTTTTAGGAGGAGAAAATTGCACTGTTAAAGCCCTGAAATAGAAAGTGGAGGGCATGACACATACTCATTTCCGTTGCTCCAAAAAAAAAAAGAAAAAGGAATAAAGTTATAGCTACACAGAGACCTCAGACCTGTAAATTTTAATTTTAAGAGAAGTGTTGTGACCGAACTGTGGATTGAAAAACCAGCATCATTCCCGTTCTTGTTCCCATTCCCATCGCTATAACCACCATCTCCACCGCCACGATCATTTCCAACTCCAACCTCAAGACCTAACTGTATTCCCAGAGCTCCACTCAACACTCTACCAGTTTCCTGGCCCAGTTTATCACCACTACCTTGCTGATCTCGCTGACAATTAGCAGGAAGTGGATGACCTCAGTCGGCTTCAGATCAGGCATTGTGACCTGCGGGCCGACTATCAGGAGCGGCAGGGATACAATGTCCCATGTTTTTCTAGGAAAAGCCGTAAACATATCTACAGACGAGGACTGTTTACAGAACCCTGCGGCCTCCAGATCTGGTGCCAGACTGGCTGAAGAAAACAAGAGACAGACTGGTGCTGCCTGAGGAGAACCAACAACAGTCTTGACCACATATTGTTGTAGTGATTTAAAGGAGCCATTACAGGCAACAGTAGCACACAAACTGATTAACAGGTTGAGTTTACAGTCAGATTACCTCGCAGAGCGTGGGAGCTGCTGGCCTACCGCTGCCCCGGGACAGTCAGCTGAGACAAACCTGGTAAATGCGACCTCTCTGGACCTGTCAGAGAGCCGGTCGGTGCTGCAGTGAGACCCCAGAGGACCCCAGGGCCCTCTCAGAGCAACCTGGACCGTACTATCACAAATCTGCGTAACTGCCTTTGTGAATGGTTTTGACTAAAGAAAGCTTACGTTGCTTTATATTTAGGCGACTGTACAGACATGAATGTGGTATTAATCCTCTCATTTCTCATTTCATTTTCAGCAAGAAAGTAAGAAAAATGTTGATGATTTTAAATTATTGCTTTGAACAACAGAATCATCTCATCTAACACTTTGCAATTGTTTGTTTATGCAAACTGTAATCTGGTACTTATAGTGTGTAATTGGTAAAAGTCCAGTTAGAGTATAACCAATGAGCTGCATACACAGCGACGAAAATAAAAAATCTACAGGCAAACATGTAACAAATTCATATTTTGTCTAAATGAATCCAAAAAATCTAATATAAATTCAGCTTTGGAGTATTTATTTGACATTATGGATTCATAAAATACAAACAAACATTGCCTGACATTTAAATTTCTGTCTTTTTAATTTCTTTCCTTCTTCAACTTTATGAAAGTATGAAAATCCCCAAACTGTTGATACAAGCTTAGAAAATGTAAAATAGATTTTAAGTAACTTTTAGCTGATGCTGAGTTATGAGGCGTTTATAGGCAAAGCTCCCGGAGGCTCGTCATGTCACTCAGGTTGTGTTTCTCAGACATCAAAGGCTTTCATTAATCCACACACTTCACCCCGATAGAAAAAAAATCAGCCCGGCAGCCAATGAGAATCAGTTTTCAGTCGGGACAGACAGACTAATGCGGTTGTGAGGAGGGAGGAGTCGCTCTACAGGTGCTTTGAAGCCGACCGGCCCGCCGTTGGGGGCTTCAGGGTTTGATCACTGGAGTATTATACTGACGGTGGGAGGAAGGAGGGAGGGAGGCCGGGGCTAAACGCACAGCACGAGATCACACAGCGAGGAGCCGGAGGTGAAGCGGCTCCCAGAGAGGAAACAAGGCACCAGTTAATCATTACCTAATGTGTTTAAAGAAGGAGAAACTACAGCAGGCGCTCGGATTTCTTTTCTTGTTTGTGTGTCCAAAAATAAAGGTGATGAGAGTGACGACGCAACAAGTAAATATCACGGTGTCCTCCCATCTAATCACAGGGTGCTCTGGAAGTCCCCTCAAGTGTTTAGATCCACTGTGTGCTAAAAAAATGTTTTCAAACTTAGCAAAATGCCACTGGGTGATTTAATTTTTGGACAGGAATAAGTAGTAAATCGAAGGAAAAATACACTAATGACACATTTACCTGTGTCCTCCCCTACTGTCTTATGATGAAACAAGATTCTTTTGAAAACCCGGCCCGGCACTTTGTTCCACATCATTAACAAGAAAAAAACAGCCCGTCTTTGAACGAGACCTCCTGATATATAGGCAGGTTTTGTTCACAGTGCAGGGAGCGCAAGGTGGGTGGTGCTCCCACGGGTTACTGTTCTCCTTAATTAGCCCATTACTAGATGACAGAGAAACAGGCCGACCTGCAGGGGATTAATAGCTCACAAAAGCTCTGTATCCAACCAGCTACCATCCTGCCAGATACTGTAAAGAACATTTACGACGGAGGGCAAAGCTGTAAAAGATAAACCTTTAAAAACAATAACTGTAATTACAGCCTGTCATACATGTAAACTGGGATCTGTAGTGTGTATAGTAGTGCAGATAAGGTGTTTGATTATGAAATATGATGGATCTGATGGCAAGCACGGACAAGCACAATGCAGGTAAACGTCCGTATGACGCTGTACTGCTTAATCATAAACTTCCAGAGGAATCCGGATACCACGCAGGGAAACATTAACGTGTCGCCTCCTCATGTCTCGTCATGTTGATGTCAGCCAGAGGAAGGACACTCAACGCTGCGTCACTGGGACGAAAAAACACAGAGAGCCATTCAAAAGTCAGGATCGCTGGATCGTCACTAAACACCTGACGAGCCTGCAGGGATGACTCGACGCCAGGATGCTGTTTGGTCACGTACAGGGAATGTGCCTTCAGGTGTGTTTTTCCTAGCCTTCTTTAAGTGTTTTGCTTCATCATAACTCAGTCGTGTGCCTGGGTTCTCTCAAGGTTTGGACTTGTTTTCCACTCCTCATCGGGGACTCCCAGAAAATATTAATGTTGGAGATCAGGGGGGTTTTCTCGAGCAGTTTCATTTTTATTTTCTGCTCTCTGTGGTAAACTTTGTTCAACCTCACTGGACTTTATTTTGAATTATAGTCATAGACTGTAAAGTGATCAAATAAGTCAGACACACATTTACTATTACTACTATTTTCTGTCAACGGTAAATAGCTAACATGAGTTAGCATACTAATGTTTACAGAAACTTCATATCTCACCTCCAGTTCTCGCTGAAGAATAGAAAACCTGTGTTGATGGCGCCTCAACACTCATCCAGACTCGCTTAACATTCTGCGTTACTTCAGCAAGTTGCTGCGCCACGCTAATCTCCATTTTGTTTATGTCTGCTTACCCAAGAGATCACGTGAGGTGGTGCATTGCTCCCCCGGTGCGATAACCTTATCTGTAGTGTGTGATGTGCTATTATGGATGAACGGTTCTCAAGGTTTGTGAAGGACATGAAGAGATTCCTTGTTCCTCCTTCCTCAAATAACTTGCAGGAGAGTAAAGTTAGGAGTTAGCTGGTGCTTTTCTGAGAAACGTCTCTCTGACTCGACTGTGGATTTTACCGATTAGTTGGTAGTGCTTCATCATCTTCATGCTCGATTTTGACCTGTTTGTCTTGCCATGAAAAGACTGCAAGACTGTTACCAACCCCATAAAGGTTTGACTAAATCTGCAGGGTGATAATGTATCCTCCTGATAGATTTGAAAACATCAGCAGATTGTGGTTGATATACAGTGTGTTATGGATGTTGTTTAGACTGAGAGACAAGCAGCTGCTGTGCTGGGCTGGGCGGGCCTCCTGCTGGCTCCACGGAGCGCAGCGTGAGTCACACAACACTCATTTCATTCACTCGGAGAATCATAATTCTTCACTTTGCTCATTGCGTCTGACGGGCAGCCAGGAAACTTCCACTCATGAGTTTGTTAATCGAGCTCTGTTGTCATCAGCGTCCTCTGAGGCCTGTTGCTCGTTTGTATGAAGCGCAAAACATCTTGAATCGAGTCGATCGATTTCAAAGTCTTCGGATGTGACGCGACATTGACTTTCGTTCAAACAGGCCTTTTGGGAAATTTGAGCAAGCAGAGTAGAAATTAAGAAAAGATCTCGTGCAGTGGGATGGAAAATGAAGTCCAGTCAGGACTTTAAACAAACATCAAAAAGCACAAAGGCTGCGAGTAAAGATCAAAACTGGCGATAAAACCACATGACTGAACAGACACATCACGAACTCTCGAGTATCAAGACCCAGAGTGTGTGCGTGAGTCTCTAAATGAATGAAACAGCAGTCTTTTCCAATCATTAGCTCAGTTTTGTTTTGCACTAACAGAAGCATCCGGTGATGGAAATGCTGATTAAACAGGGATTTCTATCTGTGAGGGTAATGACAGGTGAAATTACTGACGGCAACATTATCCCACATAAACACAGTCCATCTGGAGCAAAGAAAAATGTGCTTGTTCCTCTTCTTGTGTCTCCTCGATGTCTCCCTCCATTTTGTTTTTCCAAGAGACAAAAGAGGCCTCTGAAAGCTGAAAAGTGATTTCCTGATTCATGTAATTTCATTGTTTGATGACATTTACTGCTAATGTACATAATTATCTGCCTACACTGAACCGTAAAACACAAATCCAACCATCAAAACAAGATGAAAAATGGCTTTATTTCAAGGCTCCTGCTCAAAAACAGAGAATCTTTGTGGATGAGAATAAAAAAAGTTATGCAGAAAATATCAATGAATGCAGCTCGCAAATATTCCTCCTCCTCTCAGACAGACAAGGCTGTTGAACCGCTCGAAGCAGAATAACTTAACTCCGCAATCTCGCAATTAGCAAGTGCAGTGTTTGGCAGCCATGAACAGTGGATTGTTTCTAATCTGAGCGACTTCATGACTCGTTGCATACAAAGTGTCTGCTTATGCCACATTCTCTTCCTACAAAAAAATCCCCGCTCACTGTTTGCTCTGATAATATGTGCGTTGGCTGCTGCAACAACAGAGAAAAGCCGTTAGTGTCTCCAATTAAAATAAAAACTGATTACGCCCTGAGCAGGACAAACGCTGGGATACAGACTCATCTTTCCCGTGTACGTCTCCATCTGAGAAGTCATTTAAAGACCTCTGGTGAACAACCCTGGATGTGGTTACATTACTCTAGGCAGACTCCTATTTTTTCGGGGGCCCTTATACACACATTTTAGCTAACAAATGACTTAAATGCCACATGATTATTATTATACTCATGAATTTAGTAAGAAATACAGTTTAGCTAATCTATTTATATTTGGGTATTCATACGCAAATGCTCAGTATAGCTAACTTTGTTTATTTAACATATGTCTCGGCCCCCTAGTGGCAGTAAGACCTGAGGCACGTGCCAAGAATGCCTCTGCCTGGAACCTGCCCAGCACGACATGTGTGTAACGTCAACATAGTTACATACGCATCGTAACGTAGTGATTTAAACCCAAACTACAATGTTTTCCTAAACCTAACCAAGTAGTTTAAGTGCCAAACTGTGACATTATGTTGAAGGTCCATATTTGTGATTCTGAGCTAAATGTCTCCTCAACTATTGGGTGGATTGCCTTAAAATTTGGTACAGACATTCATGTTCCCCTCAGAGTGATTTGTAATAAATCTGGTGATCTGCTGACTTTTCATCCATCATCATGAGGTCAACATTTTAGTTTGATTTATGACCAAACACTCACATCACAGCCTTGTCTGATGTGATACTTACGAACATTATAAAACAAGCATAAATGAATACCAGCACCTTCAATAACGATGTTAGTTTTGCGTCGCCATCAGGGAATATATTTGAGTTGATGTAACATCCCACTTAAGGGAGTGAAACCTTACCTGAAGGGTATAAACAGGCTTAAAACTATGCGAGACACACGATCAAAGCTGAGCCGCTCCGGCCACTCGTCTGTTTTATTGCCTCAGTCAATCTTTGGATTTGTCTGTGCTCTCAAGGCGAGGCAGGCAGGCAGCCACAGAGCGAGTGAAGCTGTTAACTTTGACTGAACTCTCTCTGCAGCTATGTTGAATTATAACAGAGAGAGTGAGCCATACAGAAGGACAGACACAATAACAGAGAGAGGGATGTCTTTGCCTTTTCACAATCGCTCCACAGTTTCACTAACAGCATCTTGCTCTGTGGTATGAGCTGCAGCAAAGGTCCAATCATGAGGAGACGCTGGGTCGTCTCACTGGTCCCAGTGGGAGATGATGTAATCAGATGGTGATGTAACTGACGGGCAGCAGGGAGACCCGCAGTGTAAGCATTAACCCCCCGCCACCACTCCCTGATGTCAGATCTGATCCTGCGCTCTGTCAGCGTCAGGTCTCCCTACAATTACTGACTGTAACAAACCATCAAGTCTTTACCTCGCTGAGTGATCAGTGTAATCAGTGTAAGCCTCAGCGTCAGCAGGATGACCTGCTGTCGCAAACAGCCAGTGGTTTACATCACGGTCGTGTGCACTCGGGCAAGAAACGATACTTATATCTTCACTCGGTGCCATTTACGCTCGCTAACATCACCAGTGAAGTGGTAGGAAAAGTACAGGTGTAATCAATCACAATTTGTACATTTGGTACATATGATATCAACATTTCTTCACTACTTGTCATATCATGTTCAGGTACTTTGTATATGAGCTGACTTTCATGTCAGCAGGAGGAGGAGGAGGAGGAGGGGGTGGAGGTGGGGTGAACAGCTGCCAAGCGAGAGAGCACCGTTTCAGATGGTGTATCTGATATCACTATGTTAGTGCTGCTCCAGGACAACTCATTGCAACTTATGAAATAGCGACTACATCCTCATCTGCAGCAAGCTGCTGCTGCTGTGGCTGAATGTGTTAAGTGTTCAATACGGTCCTTTCCTACAACTGCACTACAATGCAACAAAAACATAAACAAATAAAGTAGACTAATGCTAACTTTAATTAATGACCTCACTTAATAAAGTTTCAAATTCAATTTCACGCTCATCCTACAGGAACAGAATTAATGCCCGGAGGAAAGAAAATCAATCTGGAAATCTAATTAGTTGTTAATTGGGGCTAAATTATGGAGAACCAGCAGGATGGTTTGCCGGTCGTTGCACTCGCTCTCCTCCACGGCTAAACTTATCTTTTTGTTGTTTGTCCTGTTTTATGTCCGACACAGCGTTCCTAACATTATTGCCATTGCGTGGAAGAAATAGTACAAACCTTTAAACCTTTAACAGTGAGCGCACAGCAGGACTAATGTGCCTCTCTCACACAACCCCGAGGGCCTCAAAACGTTTCATCCAAACTGCTATTTTTAGGTTCCTGACAGTGTGGGACACATTTAGATGGATGCATGAGATGCAAACATTGAGCCTTTGTGTGAGCACATGATGCTCTGCGCTGCCAGAGGAGACAGAACAGGATGGTTCCTTCACTCAATACGTCCCTCGCCCACCAAAAGAGCCTGACCTCTCAGCTCCTGTCCTCCCAGCGCTAAATCAATGTCTCCACAGAGCACACTATGTTTCTGTTCAACAAGGGAAAAATAGGTTTTACTCATTTGTCTCATGCACCAAACATGAGACAAAGTCATGTGCTTGTCAAGTTTGACATGATGTTTGCAGGTCTGGTCAGAACAAAACAAAAGAAAGGCCAGCCAGCTCTGGAGCAGAAAGTCGAGGGCAGAGCCACACCTTCTGGAAGAATAAACACCTGGAGTAACATCGGATTCTGCTCTGATCCGGATCCATTTAACTTTTGGGATTAAAACGTGGATTTATCTTCACTCCTGTTAATCAACCTGACTGCACCAACGACCTGAGGAGGTGCTGCAGTCAGGTTGATAAACAGGAGTGAAGATAAACGTGAAACAATCCTGCTGATGGTGAATATACCACTAAACAACCACCACTGCTGATAAAACATATATCTGACATGACTCAGGCACAAATGTCGACAGACGAGGTAATGATTTCAGATTTTACTCACACTAAATTTAGTCTCGTACGCAACTTCTCTGTCCTGGAAGTCTAGTGGCGGGCCTCCAAATGAAACTTTAGATTGAGTCAACTTGTGGATTTCTCTGGGTTTGAACATTGTTGGAAACATCTGGGTGCAAAACTCAACAAAGTCTATGACAACGGACATTTTAATGCCGAATTCTTACATATTATGTTTCTAAAGAGAGTCACCAGTCAGCCAAGGACAGCAGTTTCAACTAGCCAGCTAATGTTAGTTTAATGAGCTAGCTATTTGATCAAATCTGTATTTGCCTGCCAACAGTTGACAGCTTGAGGTGTGGTAAATCTGACACTGTTATCATTGTAAATACATAGCAACAGTATAACGGCACTTAGCTTTGAAAGTGCTGACACAACTGTATACAAGCAACAGTCTGAGAACATAATTAAAGCTTCATGTGGTAGAGTTGTGTATCTAATAGCAATAACAGCAACAAGTCGGGGGATTAAAAGCACAAATATTGCCTCTATAGGTGTCATATTAACATGACAAGTTGAGCTCATGTGTAAATATAGCTTGGTGGTATTAACATTAGGAGTTAAGAGTTGTCTCTTATCAGTAATTGTGCTGATTCATTGTCTAATCCTTTAAAACTTCACACATCTCCCACAAACCCCGTCTCAGTAAATTTAATCCAGCATCCTCCTCGTCCCCCTCCCATGGCTGGCACCGCTGCTATCTCTGCCTGTGGAGATACAACATGCAGGGAGTCAAACATGTGGGAGGACAGTCTGTATCGGCGTATGTAGTATTTCTGACAGGGCTAGGTGAGGAAGCTTTCCCAGCCTTGACGACATGCGTCAACAGGATTTATAATCCCCAGTGCAGACACTCCAGTGCATCGTATCTGTCTTCATCCTGGCAACAAAAAATGACACGCATGTAGGAATCCAAGGTCGAACAACACCTGTGGGGTCAGACCTCTGGAATGGGTTTTTATGTTTTCACCTGCTGGTGTCGCCTGTTTTGGTTTCGACTGGCAGACAGAGTTTGGGAGAGCGAAACGAAGAGCTTAGGGACAGTTTTAGTTCCTGGACTTTGGACGAAGTGCCCGAAACCCAAACACCTCACCAGTGAGGGTAAATATTTACTATCGCCCCTTTCCTTTTCCTTTTAACACAGTAATCTCTCTGCAGCCCCCTTGTCTGTTTACCAGAGCGGCGTGTCCTCAGTTCTGTCCTGTGGCATAGATTGCATTGTTTTACTAAAGCTTTTAGTTTACAGGATATCATCAAGGTCTCTGATGTAGACTCAGCACAGATAATAAAAGAATAGTAGCTCAAGGAGACTCTTGTGTCCCAGTCACAACCCTGCGCTCTCTGCCTGGCTGGCACATGTGAAATATACGAAAGAAGACGAGATGACAGGATTTAGGCCTCTCTTTTGATATCGTGCACTTGTCAGCTTTACTAGATCGTCGCCTGCAGAAAAGTAACAGGACAGTTGGAAGCGAAAGGAGACAGATAGATTCACACCAGAGCTGGAAGTGTCAGATCTGTGGCACACAGTCTGCTCTGTTCATCTTTGATCTGACCACATTTACATATGCTTCAGATCACTGTCATCTTAACTCTGCGTTTTGACCAAGAAAACATGAAGAAGGCCTCGAATGAATAGCCACAAAAAGAGAACATCAGAGACAGCTGAGGGGTTATATCAATCAAATCCTCTGTGGACCACAGTTATGGTGTTTTTTCTATTATTGTGGATGTAGATGATACAAGGCCTGTTCAAACTGATATCTTATATATAAGAAAGACATTGGAAAAAGAGGACCTAATTAAAACAAATGTCGACACAAGGGAGTGAATGGATGTACCAAAATAACACTGTTGCCAGTCTTCTGCAGCACATTACGCATATCAGTGAAAAGGGATTTTCATAACTTCAAACACGAGTTAATCAAGCTTCAGATTTAGTAACAGATGACATAATAGGGTAATTTCCAGGAGCAGGAGGCAACTGTTTTCATCAAATAAGCTCTGATAAACCCCTCTCACAGATAGCACACATACTTCTTGCAGACTTTTGCAAGTTGGGAGGACGTTGGTGAGGTGTTGGCATCTGGTAGATGACCTGTCAACGTCTTCCCAATTAGCAAATGCTCCTCATATTACGTCTTTCCAACATAACTCGCGTCGACATCTGCAAGAGCAACCCAACTGCCAGAAAAAATGTTAGTTGAGCATGTTTCTGCAAACCCAGATATTAAAAATGGATGGTTCCTTATGTTGCAACATTATGTTTGTTTAGGTCGAATTTTCTATTTCTCTCTCGTCACAACGCTGTGCTTACGCTCTGTTTAGATTTAGGCACAAAAACCACTTGGTTGCGTTTAGAAACCATCATGGTTTGGTTTAAAATTGTGGTCACAAAAAATAGCCGTTTTGGCTCGCCCCAAACACCGCTGGAAATGTACGCAGCTCTCCTGAAAAAAAAACAAAAAAACGGTTCTGTCTGCACAAACCACAGCTGGAAATGTCTACAGATGTCCTTAAAAAATATCCAGTGGTTTGACTCGAACTCTGGTCACCCGTTTGGCAGCCCTGTGACAAGAGAGAAATAGAAACTTGAAGCTAAAGACACGAAAAGTTGCAACATAAAGGCTGTAAGTTTTATCTTATCTGTGGTTTTGCAGAAACCTACATTGCTAACTTTTCTCCAAGCAATTAATTTGGCTTCGAGCTCGAGGGTAGCTTAAAACTTTTGACTTCAGTCATTACTGCAGTTCTTGCATGCATCTGTCTTGGGGCTTTGGCTCGACCAGTCACCTGTAAAACAGTTTTGGTCTTCATCACCCGCCCCACTCTGACTCTGCACTCAACCCCCAACTCACATATTCAGAGAATGTTTTTATTGCAGTACAGGGGGAGGCAGTCAGAACAGGAGGGGGTCACGCTCCAATAGCCTGCAGATACCTCGGCCCCACACTGACCTACTCGACTTCAGCCTGCAAGCGCTGCTTTTTTCGGAACATTAACCTGCATTTATACTTTGGATTGGTACATTAGTTAGTACAACATTTGTGTTGCAGACACTGAGCGTTAACAAAGGGGCACCAGAGCAAACATACATGCACATTCCATGCAGTGGGGGTGGAGAGGAGCTGAAGGAGGAGGGAGGTGTTTGTTTTGTTGCAGCCTTTCCGCGGCCTCCGGCTCTGTGACCTCCACGGCCGGGAAGGATCAGTGATTACAATCAACACTAATCCCTGATACACACTAACAACAGATATTCTAATCCCCGCTGTGACAGTCCTCAAACCTGACGCGAGACGTTGGACAAGGTGAACTCGGATGATTTATGACTCAGGAACAACCGGTGACCCGTGGTGGGGACGGACAATAAGCCGCTGACTGAGAGCTGCTGTTCATGTTTCACCAGAAGGTAAACATCTTAATTCATGTTAATGGACTTCGGATGTGCGAGGGAAGTAACAATAAACTCTAGTCTTTCAGTGTGCAGCTAATCGCCCGTAGCTTGGGTAACGGTAGCTGATGGACTTGGGGAGAGAAAATGGGTTTCAAGGTGTCCTGTGTTTGTGCACACAGCGTCAGACACAATGGAAGTGCTTGCTCAGGAGCTTTTCACCGGCACACTTTAACCTTGACTGCCAGACAACATATAATATATGGTAGTTATTAATAGCACAGGTCACAACCTATACGCCAACCGCAGGTTGTGTGCTATTTTTATTCCACTGTTCAATACATATTTACAATAACTGCATGCTGCAAGTCAAATCCGGTTGTGACCATGACGGACGAAACCTCTGTTGAACTCAGCTTGAATTTTGACCCGAGGACAGCCGACCATATATGCATTCCTTCTCACTGACCTTGCTCAAAGGCACAAAAACCAGCTGTGACGCCCACTGATTCCTTGAACTCTGGCTCTGGACGATCACAGCGAAGTTGAACCAACACTGACAGACAAAGAAAATCAATAATTGTTTACGATTGTTATAAAAAGGTCCATTAGTCATCTATCTCAATAGTCTGTCCAATATCCGATCTTTTAGTGGTCAGAGAGGCCACACATGGGCAAAGCGCAGATAAATTTTGCATCACGCAATGCTCAGAATTGCGTTCAGTACCTGCAATTAATAATTTAGCACGTATACCCGTCAGTGATCTTTATGAGAGTGATGCTCAGAACCGGTTTGAGAATGACCTCAGATCTGGACTTCAGCAACACGGGATGAATTATCTCTGAAAACTGGAAATGTATCCATCAATACAGCTGCGACGTAAAGGTGCTTTGTGGAGCGCTATGGAGTGTTTTGTTTTTAAACCTTATTTTGGTGAAAAGTCAGCAGAAATTGGCGACTGGTGATCCTATAGATGTAGTTTTTAAGTCCAGGTGACCATTAAAAGTGAAGTTCTGGCTCTGTCTCCATTTATTCAGATAGGGTCTGGTCTTGTTAGCCCAAAATAACTGCGTGGGGGCGTTGCCAAGATGGCTGCTCAGTGGCAAGATTTGCCTAAAAGGACTTGATTATAGGTTAGTGGCACAGTGTTAAACCATTAGTGGGAATGTATATCATGTGACCGCTGGGCCCTTTCATGTCCATGTGCTTCCTCATGCCTGTGGATAAGATAAACATAACAGGGATTCTCTCATAAAAGACTGACCCAGAGCGTTACCAGAGGTTAAACACTCCATAGTGAATCTTTCATTGATAACAAGAAGTGATAGATTTTACTTGTATGTTGCTGAAAGAGCAACATCTGCACAGACTTCTTTAAAATGAAACCAATGTTACTTTCTGTCCTACTTGATACCCAACGTGTCTCTCTCCAACACTGATTATTGTTTCCCTTCTTAGTTAGTTTTCTTCTTTGTGGGTCTGACTGGATGATGACTGCAGTGAACCCTCAGCAGAGCTGACAAAGTGCCAGGTGGCTGTGTGAATGCATGGGGACAAGGCCAGGTATGACAGCTGGTGCTTAGAGCTGGCCCGTATTGACTCACAGCTACCAGAACGACCCCATGTTGCTACATTAGCCACGTGGATACCATATCAAAACAAAACAACCTCCCTCTGCACCCAAAACACACTCAGACTGTTGACTGAATCCTGGCTCATATTTCTGGTTAAAACAAAGGTATCTCTTGAAGAGAGCAACAGAAAAGTTTGGTTCCCTCGTCTGTGGTTCATGGCTGTTCCCGACTGAACCCTCATTTGTGCTGGCATGATATAAGGGGCAAGGCAGGTGTCGTCAATTTCAGTTGATTTGAGATTTATAGATCACAGCTGCTTCAATTACAAATTGGATTCTTGGAAGGTACTCTATACTCTAATTATCTCAGAATTTAATTAAAGTATAAATCTAAGAATGTGTTTATAGATGAGGCCTCAGAATGGAACAATCCCATCAGGTTTTTTTCCTTTTTAACAGAGACCTTTTATGCTTTTTCATTTTTTTCCCTTTCCTTTGGTGTTTTATAGGGTCTTGTGCATGTAAAAAGATCTTGAAAGTTAAAAAAGTCATAGTCCTGACCAAAAGAAGCTACTCCCTCCCACAGAAAACACTGCTCCTGAAACGCCTCGTCAGTAGCCCCGCCTTTAATTCTGTGACTTTGTGACATCACACTACATCACCATGTCATACATTTGCAAAATTAAATTCCTAGCGAGTAGTTTGCCACGTAAGAATTGATTTAGCACAGCTGCTTTGTTGCTGTTAGCGGTGCTGTCTCAGACGTGTATGAGCTGACCAATCAGAGTAGACTGCGTATTCAGGAGGGTGGGCCTTAAAGAGACAAGAGAAAACTGATGTGTTTCCAAAATAAAATTATGAACCCGCGAAGGAGCATAATATGTCTCCTTTAAGACTGAACAACGATGACAGAAAAGATTATTCCACTATCAGTAGTAACAATATTGGATTATAATGGCCTCCAGTACTGAAAGTATGCTAATATACTGGATCTGTCTTCTTAGACATCATCCAAGAATGTATTTACAGATGATGTCCATGCCAGTGATGTACATAAAGCTACTTTCTCCGTCTGAGCGACCTATACTAGCGCGGTATAGGCTTACATAAGCACCCTGAATAAGGCCAGTGTAGTGTTACCATTGTGTATTCTTTTCACTGTACCATCTGGTGACTCGCGCTCCTCCACCCCCCTCCACTCCTCTCTCACTTTCTTTCTTTGTTTACATTTTCCTCTGTCACTCCATCCGGCACCGTCCGTCCGTCCTGGTGACAGTGCAGATGTGAGGATGACTTGAATGTTTTTAGCGGCGAGTGCTTGGCCCTTTTGTGTCAGCAACACAGCAGCAATTGTCTCTGCTAAACAATGAAAAAGAAAAACGACGAGTGTTGTTGGTGAATCACATTTTATTAACAATGAGAAGAAACAATGTTCAGATCTAGAGGGACATGGGGGGAAATCTCACTGGCATTTGCTATCAAAAGCTGCACGGCAACAGTTTTGTGTGTATAATAATTAGACAATATAACAAGCTGTCTAATCTCCGCTTTATTATTTCTGCTTACAATGCCATTACTGGTGCCACAGAGAAATGAATGGATTCTCAGACAGCATCTGAAGAGGGCCTTGGCACAATAACGTAGATCAATGCACTCATCTATCTGCCCGCCTGCAGGGATCTCGGCCGGTTTTTACAGTACTGTTCTTGAACTCACTTTATGGCACACCGGGGCTTCAGAATTACGGTTGCACTTTCCTTACAATATTGCAAGAAGGGGAAGTTCATTCTCAAAACTTTGCGAGGGATCCGTTTCAATAATGTCCTCCAATAGAATTACTATACTCTGGAGTGCACCTTGCCGCTTCCCTTTCACCATAACACTTTGTAATTTATCTTCCGAGCAGAAACCCCTCCCCTATTACCCTGATATTTCCCTGAGGGGTGAGAATATTGGATCAAGGAGCTCATGCAACTGACCAGCCATCTGCCTTTATTGCCTGAGAACAGATCTACATTCAAATTTAAAATAAAGGAGTACATAAAATAAACATGAGCGGCGATACCGTACAGATAGCACTGTTTGATCTGGCAGCTTCCAGCCCTCTCGACCCAACATTGTTCAGCGGGACTGGTATGCATCCTTACATAACAGAGCGCCGCCAGATGACTGCAATTAGAGAACATCTGCTGCGGACTGATTGAACGTGCTGCTTCATAGATTTCAAGTCCGAGCTCTAAGGAGTCTGAGGAGTTTCAGGAACACATGCTTGTTGTCAGACTTGAACTGCAGCAATTTGCAAGCAGTCTTTTGAGGGCGAGGTGAAGAAATAATACAAGGGTCATCAAGTTCAACACAGACATGTAGTGTGCAGAGAGATTAAAGTACTACATAAACTGTAGTAGTAAGTGTTTTTAACTTTCCAAACACAGAGGCTGATCTACTCACTCACTAGTCCGTCGTTACAGGCCGACTTTACTTACCAACTATTTAAACTCTGACTTTATAACGTGTAGATTGATCAATTTATAGTCAAGTGTGTATAGTATCGTACAGAAGAAAAGTGAGTGGAGGTGGCGTTCAAGACAAGCGGCCGCTTTTGACTTCTGGTGATTGCATTTACGCCTCGAAAATCATCCAAGTGGTGTTCATTAGTGACGATTTATCTTGCTACAAAACATGTTAGTATCAAAGACATAAACGGGGTAATGCTATCATCCGGGTTAGCCAACAAAAAATACTTCTGCACACGATATGGCCAAAAAATTGTATGTGAACACACTAGTTTTGGATGATTTTTTCATTTACTTGGTCCTTAAAGCTTCTACAGTAGCATAGTTTGTAAAAGCTATTTGACAGATGCTCAGATAGCCCCAGGAATGGCCTCTTTTCCACATTGAATTAGAGGGGGTGCTGTGTCCGACATCCACAACCACTTTCTTGGGTGATTGTGCGGAGCTGAGATAGGAACGTCTCTCTCTTGCTCGCTTATATTCATTCATGATGCGACTATTTCTGTCAGTCTTCATCTGAACAACTGAGTGCAACAGTATGAATGTCTTAAATCTTAAAAAAGCCTACCCCTCTCTATGAAGGCCAGCTTTTCACTACATCTTTGTTTGAAAATGTCACCACTTGAACCTTGCTTTGGAGGTTGGAGAGGCTGCACGTGTCACAAGGCAAGGGCAGGGCTGATGGCAAGAACTCTCCGTGATGACTGAAGACTGGTGCGAGGGGGGGCTACTCATCTCTTTCCCCGGGGAGACAGAAACGCAGAGGGAGTTCATTCAATTAGTCAGATACTGCCACAACAAAAAAGCCCAACCTGCTCCCCACTGCACCTCCAGCCCGGCCAGAGACAGCTAATCAAATCAAGAAGCAGACAAAGAGTGGACGCACTCTGCTGTTTGAGAGGGAGGAAGACGGGCGGTATGAGCTACAGAACTTGTCAGGTGTGCCAATCATTAAAGTGGGTCTGGATTGTGTTTAGTCAGTGTTTCAGGGGACAGAATCTTTAAATGAGCAATCCATAACAAACTGTGAGGCAGATGGAGAAAGAGCAGAGAAAACCACAGCCAAAAGACGTGAAACTGTTTTGAGTATGTTGCATAAGTCAGTTGCAGACATGCAACAAACTCGTATCTATTTGACGAGAAGTTCTGACAATTTCCTGCTGTGTTAGTGTCAACAAAACCGAATAGTTCTGGCGAGATGTTCAGACAATAAACAGCTGTGTTCGTGGCAATAAAAAGAGGTATTTTTGACAAGATATTCAGACAATTTTCAGCTGTGGTCGTGGCAACAAAACTGGATATTTTTGATGAGATGTCAGGATAATTTCCAGCCAAGTTTGTGGAGATAGAATAAGGTGAGCCAAGTTGTTTTTGCGCCTAAACCTTCCCAGACCATGAGCTCAGGGTGGTCGCCACATCAAACTGAACATAAAGAAATGTAAAGCTTTAACATATCTGTGCAGAAGTACATCACCAACATTTGTTCCTCGGATTGGATGAAGGAAAACTGTATGCCGCTCCCAATCATCCACCAGATGATGTCAGACTGACATTTCGACTCTTCTCATCTTCAAACATGACAGTAACGTGATCAGTGTGGTGTCTGGTCCAGGGGATTGGGGATTTGTGGCCTGCAAAATTTTTTTTTTGAAGATAATGGTCTCTGGGCACCTTTGTTGTTCACAGGTCCCTTTCTGATGTCACTTCAAAGCCGTGTGCGCTCTTGGCCAGAGGGGGTTTAGCCTGGCTTGACCAGCCACACTTCCGCGCCCCTTTTCATGTTTGGCACTCCATTTCTCTCTCTGACAAGCAGTAGGAACAGAGCGTGGGCCCCCGAGCACTAATTACAGGTCACCATGTCAACTAAGAGGGGCTCTCCCCGCTTTTTAAACCTGTGGCTGACATCATGAAGGGGGTGGAAGGAACGAAATGGATCGTACATGAAATTTATCTTAATAAAAATGGAGATGAAGCGTGTGTGCATTCATTATCATGGCACAGCTGTTGTCCACTCAGAGTCTTACATGCTCCATACTCACAGAAGTCTGGTGGTCCTCCAATATCTGTACACTTGTACTGTTAACACCACACTAAACAGCTGACTCTCTTACTTTTAAGGTGTCTGTCATTGTTTTTTTCACTATACCGTACACACAACTTACTTCTATTTACAGGCTATTGTATACAGTACAGTCCTGAACATTCAGAGTTTCTTCTATTATTAAATCATTCTTTCCCTTCATTGTTCAGGTTTTTCTGTTGTCGCTGAGAGCAAGTGGTCCAAATATCTGTATCAGCACAAATACTTGGCCAATAAAGCTGATTCTTATATTGAATGTTGTCATAAGCCAATCCACAGTAATAAATATTATTGTGAATTTTCTCAAAATATAACTGAATAACTGATTTTGGATTTAGAAAGTGGCATATTTGATTACATTGACTCTCCCAACACAACTCACTTACTCTGCTATAATATTCATATATAAATGCACTTAAAATTTGACACCTCATTAAGTTCAAAGTCATCTTACCACAGGCTGCATTGTGATAATTGCATGTCCTATGATATCACATAAGTATTTACAGCCTTGGCATCCTTCCTTTATCCTTGTGAAAAGATTTATTACAGGGTAAGTACTTTTTTTTTTTTTTTTTTTTTCATCATGACCCGGGTCAAAACGGGCATATAAAAGAAAACCAGCTGCAGAGTGCTGGTGATCCGGTCGTAAAAATAAACTGCCCTACATCACAAACTTTTCTGAGCATGCTTTTAATACACACGGACGACGCGGACCGACTCGCAGCATGAATGCGGCACCGCTCCGGTCAGCCCGGCCCGGCTCGGCTCGGCCCGGCCCGGCCCGGCCAGGAGGAATGGAATGAGAGGCAGCCGTGGGCGATACCAACTCCGGCTTCCACGAGGGGGGGGGGGGGGTGTGCATTGCAAACACCGCGGCTAAAACCCACAAACACACACGCGAATAAGATAACACGTATTTAATTAAATTCATGTCGGGTTGATTTAACAACACATCTAGCCTATGACCATTTATATCCGCGTTGTTGTCCAATCAACCACATAAATCTTCGCCCTCACCCCCTTTTTACGCTCCCACCCACCGCACATGTATTCCTATCTGCTTGTAACCGCTCCAGCGGGGGCAGAATGTGGCTCTGGTCGGAGGCGGCAGGACGGCGACTCTTCTCCCAAACTTACTGAAGTCTTTTGCCAAACTGTGGATTTTCCTTTTCGCTTTTTTTTGTGTATAAAAGAACACAAATTAACCCGTTTGGATTAATACTTTGACAAAGGAATAACTTGTTTTTCATTTTTAAAAGGTGAGTTGTTGCTTTACTGGATGCTTTGACCGTTTTTTTTGGAATCTTGGCGGCGGCGACGACGTCATTTCACCGACGTCCCATTTCCTTTAAATGTTTTAAAATGAGGCTCATTAATGTGATTTTTTTTTACATCTATGTCGGTTTATACGAGTGTGTTTGACGTGTTCAGAGCTAACTTGTGTCTTGCTCCAACAAGGGTGATGCTGCCAGGATATTATACAGGGAATGTTGGCACGAAATATGAGGGTTTTTTTATGCTAGCTCAGGCATTTTGTCTTCCCCTGACTTGTCAGATAGGTAAAGTAGGACAGTTTAGTTATAACTTTGTATGTTTGCTCACTTTTTCAACTTCATCACGTACTCTTCTCGTACTAATGTTGCTCCAAAATCCAACGTGGTGCCCTCCTAGGAAAGAAAGCCAAGCTCTCGTGCAAAGTTGCTGTCTCTTTCTCCAGTGTTTGCTAATGATAAAGTAAAAGAAATTCTTGGGAAAAGATAGCACAGATTCCTCTTTTGTTACAGTTGTTTAGTTACCATGCAAGTAATGCCAATATAGCGTTCTTGAATGGCACAAAACGATGTGTAACCCATGCTAATCAATCCTGCTTGGAGCTGCAAATCCCCCTTTTCTTTTCCCCTCAACAAACTGCAAAGTTGTTGTCTTAGTACTCAGGAATGCAAACTATTTCCTCTCTGTTTAATATTAGACCAGGGAGCAATTAAGGGAAGAAAGGGAATGGGAATCTTCATGTTTTCCTACAAAGTTTTAGCTGGTTTTAGGCTGTGGACATTGTTTTAAATAGATGGGGTGACCCATGCTGTGCAACAGCATAATAATTTTACTCCCAAGGCAAATGTTGTTGAGATGTCAGAGTCGGATGTTGAGCACTCCCTAAAGCTATGGAGACTTAATGTCTTGCTCAAGGGCACTTCAGAGGGATGCTATGACATCTGAACTTGTGTCCTGTGGTTTAACTACCCTGTCTGTCCCCCTTATGTCCTTTGGCAAGTTATAATGAGGTCATTAGTTAGTTTTGTTCACATCCTTTCGGAAAGTCTTTTTGTGTCACACAAATACAAACACAACAGTAAGTCAGACATTTAACAAGAAAGCCTTTCACAACATCGACAACAATAAAGAATAAAAATATACCAAAATTCAAGTGGCACTCGCAAGGATTTGTTTAAAAGAGCTATAACATAATATAAATATAATGTAATAAAGGTTGCATCTCTTACATTTGCACTAATGTAAACAAACCATTGTAATGCTCTGCAGACACTAGCATGGTCCGTCAAGGGATCCCTTGCAAGGACCGTTAATACTTGAAACTCATCCAGTACACATGGTAGGTTCATCAGCTTGCTTGTGTGGCCCGGTGTGTGTGACATGCCATCCAGGTCTCTGCTCCAGCTGAGGGGGAGAAACTGAAGAAAAACAACTCATGTTTTTGTGATCGCAACGTTGTCTTCTTGGCTCGATGTTGTGACAGAGCAAAGTGAATGGGAGAGAGCGATGATGCAGGTGCTGTCTGGACAGGAAGAGCTCCGATTGAGTAGGAAACAGAGAGGAAACGTGTGAACAAAGATGGTTGGTGTGTGTGTCGGTGACTCATTCAGATGAATCGGTGTTGGAATGTGTGATGGGATGGCCCATTATTGCACAAGGCAATCCCCCTGCCCACGTTTAACTTTACATGAGTAACGGATATGTTTTGGTATCTCGATTTGGGGCTTTTTTACCTGCGCTGTCATAAAACCAAACATGACATATGATACTCAAGCACCAACTGGGATTTCAGCATTGATTTCTAGTTGATTTTCTTATGTGAAGACTTCTTTTCACCCTCTTTTCAACCAGCTATAATGCGGTTACAACATCACCATGTCACAAAACACAAAGTTGTGTAATCATTTCGCAGAGTTGGTCATTTGTGTAGTAAATACGAGCTTCACCCTATAGAAGTGCGGCTGTCCAGATGACTGACAGTCCAATCCTTGACCCCTGCAGCTTAATTTGATTTTGTAGGTTAGCATTCCCATAATAAAGGCACCTTTCATCCTCTATAGTGTGCAAATAAGTGACGGTCACCATTTTGGATCCTGTCTAGTTGGATGCAATGACCATTTTTTAAACTCTTATTCAATGGAAAAATGGTCACTGGGTTGTTTCATGCACTCTTAAGTGAATGCTGGATCTGTTGTTTTTCTGAATTTATGAGTGACTTCCTCCGTATCAAAAGCTCAACTGAATCCTTACCCTCTGGGCAGGCTTTCTCTGATGCTAAAACTCTGCCGCAAATACAAAAACTGTACTTGAGCCGAAGCAAAAAAAGCATTTGTGGTTCTACACATGGGTAACTGGAGATAACCTGTTATACGCATTTTACATAATCGTCTCTTCACAATGCAAATTCTTCCAGGGAAGCCTGATACACTAGCAGGGGATTTTCATACCGTTGCAGAAGCTTGTTTATAAAACACTCCCTCTGGAATTTATCACTCAATCTGCCTTCGGCCTTGTTGCCAGAAGATAAGGTGTAAGAGGAACCATATTTTGAGTGTGTGGACAATGTGACCGAGGAAGGAGGATGGCACAGGTCCATGAGAAAGTATGAGATTACATTATCAACGTAATGAAGGCGAAACGTTTGCTAACCATTTTGTCTACAGTATACGGGTGTGTACACAGTCGAATGTCCTTGTTGGTGTAAGTTATACAGGTGCCCTGGGCTCTACACTCATATCACTCTTCGCCATGAAGTCCATGTAACAGCTTTTGAATGCAAAACTTGATTCTCAGGAAAGTCAGCTTTTAAAGAGATTTTTAAAGAGGTGGCTATGTTTTTAAAGATTAACCTTCTGACTGGATTTATGGCCTTGTAAGTCCTGAAAATGCTCAACAGAAGACTGCAAAACCCTGATTTTAAGTGAAAAGATTAGATCTGAAAGAAGACATCAGTGCTGCATGTCTTTTCTGCAACTGTAGGGATGTTGCATGACTCCTTACATCCATGTCTCAAGTGCACCAAAGGGGACAGAAGAAAAAAATAGGTCAGTCCTTCCTGTATTTGTCTCCCATTCTCCCTTTTCCTTGGATTGTGTTTTTTTCCTTCATAGTGAAGCTTGAGTCCTTTCATGGAAGTGGCCCAGAGAGATTTAACCTGCTCGCATCCCCTGAGGATATTATCAGCTTATCTCACACGCTTCTCACCGGAGCTCCCAGTGTTTCCTGTAGGATATTTGGTTGATTTTTGTTGGATTGGAAGCAGGTAGTTGTGTTACTGAGACCCAAGTTCAGTCCTGGGTCAGTAGATTCCAGATTGTAGGAATAAGTCTTTGCAGCATATTTATATCTGAGCATCTCAGTTGTAATTCCTGTTGTAAGACTTGTTTCAGGTTGTGGTGTGGAGTGAACAATCGGGAACAATTATGGGCTTACAATGCCTTCACTTTGTCTTTCAATTGAGGTAATTTTCAGGCTGTAGAGTGCTTTATAGCTACAGGAAATGCTGGCACTCTAACAAGTGACTGGGAGAGGTGAAATTCATGCAGCTGTGTGTTGTTAGCACTCTGCCAAGTTTCAAATATTTACAGGTATTTTTTTTTCATGAAACGCTGCAGTTAACTTTCTGCAGAGTTGAATGTTTTCCTCAAACAAAAAGACAAATTTGAAACTTGTGACTCTCCTCAGGTGTGATAGTCTAAACAATAGCAGACATTCCTGTTACAAACCCAGGAAGCATTTCAAATTGGCTGCAATAGCCTTCTTCATTCTGTCAAAACGGAAGATCTTTTGCCTGAAACAAAACAACAGGGTTTTGGTTTGGGTTTGTTATAATTGCAGCTCATTTTTTTTGACCCTCTGCTTTAAGGCCGCTTGCACTATTTCAAGCATACGTAATGGTCGGTTTGACGTCTCCGCGGTGTGTTGCACTGCGATTGCTAGTTTTGTGGCGTTACTCATGCAGAGTCCAAGTCTGAATGCTGGGCGGGGAGGGAGGGGAGCGACTGCTGACTCTGTTCTAACATGTCTGTTGGTGCCGGCAGTTTTAGAGGTGTGTGTGTGTGTGTGTGTGTGTGTGTGTGTGTGTGTGTGTGTGTGTGTGCACTCGCTCCTTGCTTAGAGCCACATGGAAGCCAGGTGTTATGAATGTTGAAATTTTTCTTTGCAGAGGTAACCAAGCATACGTGAGCTGCTTGTTAACACTTTTGTTACTGATGACAAAGAAAGCCGGGGTGAAATCATTTCAGCAAGGGTTGAAGAAAAGTCACATAACAATTGCGATTAATTGATAGTAATTAACTTGGCCCAGACTCTTTCTCATTTGAACAAACCTGTAGCTGTACAGCCTTGTGGATAACACCGGATTTCCCTGGTACTCACACTGCAGCAGAGTCATAATGTTGGTAACAGCCATGGTTGCAACGTTATGAAATTTTCCTGGTACAGTGACCATCTCAGAAAATACCACTGTATTAGGGTACACTGTATTACCCAATTATTATTAACAGTTACAGTGACCCTTAAAGGGCAACTAGGAAAGTTGAGAAGCTGCTGTTTTGCCATTTCGAAGGTTGTTACTGAAGGCAGCCGTTGAGTAAGTCCTTCACTGTCACTTTCATACTTACATCTTAATCAAGAAGAAGAATGATTCAACAAGGCGCTCCAGCTTCTTAATCCGGTGTAAGGGTGCGGGGATGATTGAAATTCAATGCCAAATAATGTCTTTCCAGTGAATTCAGATAGTGTGTAATAAATATTGCAGCCACAATTTCTATACGAGTTAGCCCGAGGCCACCCACCATCTAATTCCTCCACTTCTCTTTGTGAATTATATAACGGCTAACAATACCATGCTGTGTACTGGCCTGACCTTCAGCGGTTAATGAGCGTGACATTTGATGAAGGATGGCATCCAGGCATTTGCTTCTTAGATGTGTTGTATGAGTAAACATAGGTTATATATAGCGTGAAAGAATATTATATTTAGAGGGGTCGGTCTGTGTTGTGGATAATTACAATAATTCATGTCTTACATTTCATCAGGTTGAGATAAGTCGTTAAAATGTGGTTTAGGTTCTCAGACTTTTAGTTTGACTCTGAGCCAGAAATAGATTGTTTATCCTCTCTGCGAGCTCAGTGGAAATAGACACACAAATATCTGCTAGATGATCTTATGGGCAAGGGTCTTACAACTGTGGTGTGTTTACCCCCTTCCCCCTGAGATTAGGCTTAAAGGCTAAAAACACATATATAGTGAGAGCATCCAGGTATTTATGGGGGAGCAACTAAACACGCCTCCAGGCTCTATTAATACCAGCAAGAGTCACAGTTATTTGTTTACACCGCCCATAGGCTACTGACAGCGGAGAAAGTCAAATATGTACTTTATGTATTTAAGACGACACTATCAGAGTTAGAATAACTTTATTTGCCAAGTATAACACACATAACAGCATGTTTCCTGTCCATAATGACAGCCACTTCCCGGCATCATGACAAGCCAGCCTGCATCCGAAATAGATGTTTAGACGATCCAGAATGTGTGGTTTGGGTGGTCAAGCATGTCGCCCACTAGCGTGCTTTTTCCTGTTTATTTTTTGACACTCAGCTCCTCCTCTTAGTATATCACTAGGTTAAACAGAGTAGAGGAGGGAAGTCTCACTGCGAAGGCAAATGCCATCTTGTGACCGATGTGATTTAGAGCTGCTCGTCAGCTCGGCAGCATTTCTCATCAGCTGAATAAACACATCTCTTGGCAGGGAACTCAGGGAAATAAATGACCAGTTCCCACTCTGATCCAGTCGTTGGCACCATTTATGAAAGTCGTGCCCTTTGAATGGGAGGCCTTTAAATATTTCAGCGAGGGCAGAATGGGTCAGTAAAGTACAGCCCATGAAACAGGCTTCCTCTCAAATGACTGGTTACTCAAAATGAGAATTTGCTTTGTCTTTTTGTTGCTTTCCCTCAGCCCATTGTAAAGTCGCATTCCCACATGGTTATTTCAGGCATATTCTTCATCTATTTCTGTCTGCTGGAAGTTTTAAATCCTTTCAGAATGTTTAGGAAATATTCAGAAAATTACAGACGCCATCTTTTCTTACCATAAGGATGGTTATCAGAGTTTCTGTGGGCCAAAGTGACATATTCAGATTGATACAGCTTTGATAGTTGCAGATGAATGTCGATACAATTTCTGTTTATCGAGTAGTTGTTTCACCTCTGAATGCAACACAGGTGATCCAAGTGCTTTATAGTTCAGACTGACAGAATAGAAGAACAGAGAGGACAAGTCAATATAAAAATCATACAAGGCTTCAGAGGAAACATTGGAGAAGGTTAGTTACCAGTTTGTATTTAGGTTTAACAGAAAGATAAAAATAGTAGGTCAGCAACTGTTGTTTTCATTATCGGTTAAACTTTAAAATGTACAATTTCTAAATGCCTTCAAATGTCTCGTTTTGTCTAACAGTCCTGAACCCAAAGCTTTTTCATTTACTGTGACATAAGACAAAGGAAAGCAGCCAATATTAAAAATAGAGAATCTTAAACTCAGTATTTTTTGACAATTATATAGATGAATGAAGTAGTTCAAGATTATTCTTCTGTTATTCAACTAATCGATTAAGACTGAATAAGCAATGCACAGATACATCAGCCCAATGTCTGTATCAGTCGATATAGTTGACTGCTATCAGCCTATCTGCAAATAAGATGATGTTCACTGATGGCAGAGGCAGCTGTTTATCAGAGGTCTCACATCAGTTTTGCACAGGCACATTCATTAGCTACTGGCTCGTGACATGTAAGTAATGAAGAATTCTCATTATTGGTTGTATAGAAGGTTAAAACTTATTATAAAGCAGTTTAGTTGTAAGATAGTTTAATAAGAATCTTTTCATTTAAAGGAAGGTTGTTTCATAAATTTGTATGTTCAAATTTGTCCTCTGTCAAAGATAATGTAATGAAGGCTTGATCGCTTTCAGTTATCTTCACATGATGCAAATTAGTTTGTTTCCCTGGAACAAAATAGGGAATAAACAACACAAACTAAATAAACAACAACAAAGTAACCATGGTATCTTTATCGCTATTTGCCAAAGTAGTGCATCCCTCCTTTGAAATCTCCTGATGAACCCATGCTGATCTCAAAGCACAAAACAAAAGTTAGTTAAACACGACAAACGCTCCACATCAAGGTTTACAGTGCAGGTTTTAGGATGCTGTCAGACGATTGGAGTTTCTCTGCACATGTAGATGTTGCTGCTCGTTGTGTGTATCAGGAATCAAAGGCCGCCATTGTTGGAATGAGAAGCAGATGTTAGTGAGGAATTCTCCTGACTGCAGCAGTTTTTTCTTTTTTCATGCCTAAGCTTCGAGCCTCACTCCATCTCCCTCCCTCCCGCTCTCTCTCTCTCTGCTGTGTATATCCACCCTCGTCTTTTTCTCTCTTTTTTTTAACTTTGACACATACTGTACCTGAAGCTATTCTTAAATCAGCGTGGTGACAGCCTCCTGCCTGTTCCTTCTCCTCAAAGCAAGGGGAAATTTTTTCTTTGGCTCCACTGTCCAACAGTTGGACATAGAGACTCTCCACCCCTCTGATGTCAATGGAGGAGGGAAAGAATGAGAAAGAGAGAGGTGTAGTTGTGACAGAGGCCCTTTCTCTGCATCACAGTGTGGGATTTGGTGTCATGCCTGACTCTGAGGTTTGCCACGTTGACAGAATCCCTGTTTGAGGCTGAAAGGCAGGAGGAAGCTCTGACGGCTGCTCTTTGTGCTGCTTTAGATTGGACTTCAGTGTTGCATCACACTACGCACGGCAGTGAAAGGGGGATGGAAAGCAGCAGTAATTTCATTAACCAACCACTCTCTTCCCTCACGCAGCACTCCCAGTACACAGTGTGTAAGAGAATACACCCTCTCATTTCACAGTGGACATCCCCTCTGTGGTGATGTCTCATGTGTAGACCAGACATGACACAACAGACCTTAAAACCCATCAGTAATGACTATATTCAGTTATGTCTAACCCCTGTCCCTACAAGAGCCCAACACAAGGCATCCGCTTTCATCGTTAGCATCCGACAATGTAATAAACAAGCAGTTACTAGGATTGTGGAAGTCAGGAATCATATTTCTGAGCTGAAAATGCAAGATGATCTGACTTCAACAGAGTCCACTTCAAGGGCCATTAACTTTTCTACAGGGAGATGAAACTGGATGTGTGAATGTTTCCACCTTGCACACAAATGTCAACCCCTGGCAGGGAAAAAAGTTCTTAAAATGCTTCTTGAAGCTTAAAAAAACATTTTAGGTTTTAGATAACATAAATAAAAAAAAAACTAGGACCATTTCACACACATTCAAACTAAGCTGTCTAAATGAGGAAGATGCCTTTTACCCGTCAAAATATCCACATAAACATTATCTAGTAATTTCTGAAAAGGTCTCCTTCCACCCCTAAATGCCTAAACTATGAAAAAAGACTAAGAAAACAACCGCTAACTAAGAAAATGACAACAGCTCTGTGTCATAGACCTTCTACAATTGGTAAGCAACAACATTGCATAGCACAACACAATTTTGTTAATGAACCTCACAGTTAAGTTTTCTTGTCAGACCTAAAAGTGAGGCCGGTGTTATCGTATACTCTGGAGACCGTTTTTGACTTCTGAGCTTCTGCAAAGACTGTGACTGTTCAGCTCCCATGTTTCCAATGACATTTTTATGGTGAAGACTAAACTGAAGGAATAGTTAGACATTTTTGGAAATACACCTATTGGCTTTCTTGTCAAGAGTTAAACAAGAAGATTAATGTCATGTCATTAAGTTAAAGATAAAGTTAAACTATCAGCTAAGTAGCCTAGCTTCACACAAAGGCTGGAAACGGGGGGAAACGGGGTTTTATTTAATCAAAAACCAGAGAGTTAAAAAGAGACCACTTGTGGTTGTAATGCGGGCTTATGTCGAGGACTATTTCTGAGTAGAAAAACTATTTCCAGACTGATTGCCATAGTCTGGCAGTAGTCAGAATTGGAGACAAAGCAAACCTTCCCACAGTCTCCTCATATAGAAGGTGAAGCAAAAGAATGTAAACACAATTATTGTGGAGAATATAATGTATAATTAAAGCATGACACAGCCTGATCACACACAATGCAGACAACCCACACATAGGGTATATGTGGTGGGCCTGCTGTTGACGTCACATATAAATCCAGCTTTAGTTGGTTGCAGTTTTTCGGTTCTATTTTTATATTTCCTGTGTCTGGCACCTATGCAATCTGGCACACAAAACAATTACAAACACAATGTTTTCTGCAAATGTTATCTCTGTCCCAGCCTGCTGGCATCACTCTCGATCTCTGCAGGGGAAGCGAGTGACGGGGGGAAGTGATCCGGTTAGATGGATCTCACTTCTAATTACCCCCGCTGCCATCACACAGCTCAGCTGTTCTGTAGTAGCACCTGACATATGGTCGTACAAGAGAGCAGGAACATACCCATTGTGTGTGAGTGAGTGAGTGAATGAGTGAGTGAGTGTGGATGATGATATTTGTGGAACCATCTAAAGTACATGGGTCTCTATTTTTGTCTGCAGTCTGTGTACATGTTTGTTTGTCTGTGTGGTGCAGTGGTGATGTGTGTAGTCAAGGTCAGCTGCGGCACAGGAAGTCGTCCCAGTTATGGCTCATCAGCAGAGTTTGCTGAGTGGCCGGTTGCCCACCACGCTGCACATCCAATGAGCAGCTCTAATGAGAACTGATGCTGTATGTCAACAGTATGTGTATTTATTGCTGCTCTGCCCACAATGCTCCCTGTCCCTGCTGCAACAAAGCGCTGGTATATGTCGACAGAAGGCGTATTGAAGGGGTACTTAGCTGGAAAAGCACTTTATGACTTTGCAGTACAGGTCCAAGCCCTCAGTTAAAGGTGTTGTTTATTGGTATCAGTCCAATAAGTAATTCTGGTGTTGTGTCCACCGCTGCTTGCTTTGTCTAAGTTATAATTTAGTGATTTGAAGATAGGTTTTTTAACTTGACAACAACCCTGTGAACAAACCGTTAACTCTCTCACAGCACCTTTTTAAATGCTAATTGTCTGCACTCTGTAATGCGATTGTTTTTAATGAGAACATGGCTTCAAGGTGAGCGACTTTCAACAGGAAGAAGTGATAATCTGGATTGATTGTTCTTTAACATTCTTTTGTCTGGTCTGAGACTTTTCACACCCTCTGAAGGTCTCGCACGTCCTCAGGCACAGCTCATGCTGTGAGCTACTTGCTGCTCAAAGAACTGTTAATGGTCGAGAAGTGTGTGTGTGCTCCCGCTAGTGTATGTGCGAGAGGGGTACGTAGTTGGTAGAGAACAAGGGAACACATTGTTCAAGCAGAAGTGTGAATATTGAGCAGGCTTGCAGGTGCAGGATAAAGTCAAAATTCCCAAACACATTGTCAAACACTTTGTCGCTTCCCTTTAATAATACACGTTTCTATTTAGTAAAAAAGTAAGCATCTCATCCAGAAACAATACCACTGCAAATGACAGAATAGCACTTGTTTAAGACGTTTTAAGTGCTTGTATTTACAGTTTAACTCTTGCATGTGGCTTCTAGCAATTCAGCCAATTCAAACAGTCGAAATCATGTCAACAAAACTGAATGAGTTGACATAACTGATGCCAGGAGAAGTCAAACAACCAATCTATGTCTGAACCCTCATGAGTTAAGTTCCTCAACAGCTGCTCTTCAAGCATGGTTATATGTGCTGGTTTTGTTGTGTTTTAAGTGAGAAATCAGTCGGTTTTGGGTATGAGTCACTCAGTCTCTGTGTTTCCTTCACGCCATCATTACATCCCATCAGTTCCTCCCCCAGACAGATGTTCACATGTTCCTCAGGAGTCACTAACATTCCCCTGAAATGATGTCACATGCTCATGGACACAAACAGGAATGCTGCCCTCTCTTTTTTCCTCGATGTGTCTGTTATTTCTCTTATCCTTTCAGACTCTTTTAGTGAGAACAAATTATTCTGCAGATTTGTTTTTTTTTTTAATCATTTTCATGTCAACCACATAGTCATTCCTGAAACTGAAGACACACTGATAAGTTGCTGCTCTAACATCAAATCCTTCATCTTCTCTGTTGTCTCCACAGTGCAGACTGCAGCTCGTGCCCCCATGCTCTGCCTTGTGCGTGCTGTTTGGCCTGCTGAGCCCGTAGGTGCTGGTTTGTCTGGACTGGGCTGCAGCTGAGGCAGGGTTACAGTGACTGGTTTTGGTGGTGTCGGTGCTTGCGGTGGTGGAGGTGGGTCGTCAGAGGGCCCAGAGCCCTGGTAGCAGGCGGAAGGGCCTGTCCTGTGCCAGCCACACGAAGATGAACAAACTGAACTTCCACAACAACAAAACCATGCAGGACCGCCGCTGCGTCTGTGTCTTTTTGCCCAATGATGACACGCTTAATGTCATAGTCAATGTGAGTACAAATGTAAACGTTTTCTCAACCTATAACAGAAAAACAGCAGAAGTTATCATTGAGGGTGCATCTATTTTCATTATAACAACAGGACATTTTACTTTCCAGGTAAACTTTATGTCCTAATATGAATCATATTTCTTCGATTGAACAGTTAAAGAAAAAGTTCAACATTTTAGCAAATGCGCTTATTTTGTTTAAGACTTAGAGCTGGTTAGCTCATCTGAGCATAAAGACTGGAAATGGGGAGACTCCAAGTCTGGCCCTGTCACCACAAACAAGATCAAAATCTCTTAAGACATGCACAACAAGACACAGAAAGAGAGGTGTGCACCTCTCTGCACTGCCTGCTTATAATAGACATGTAGGTAATACAATAGGCAATGTGTGATTATTTATTATGGGTTGTTTATATAATGGCTAAAAGATCATCTTAAAGCTAAAAGTCAGCTTCCTCCTCTTCTCTCCTCCTCAGGTGAAGACTCTGTGCCAGGAACTGTTGGCCCAGGTGTGTGACCTCCTGAGACTGAAGGACTGTCACCTGTTTGGACTCAGCGTTATTCAAAGTAAGACCTTTCATTGCACAGATAACATTTGTTTCCTACCTCTGTTTGAGCGGTTCATTCTGTTTTGCAGTGTGACGTAAACAGTTTATCTGTCTATTAACTTGTTTTCCCGTCAGCTGAACAGAACAGCCTTTGTTTTCTATAAATGTCCTTCAAATCTCCATTTCTGACCTAGTTGAGGGTGACTACTCAGCTGTGTGGACAAAAGCCTCACTTTTATTCAGAATATTTGAAATGCATGGTCAAATCATGCAAATTGTGGAGTGAATGCAGTCAAGTACAGAGTACCAGAGTCTCATAAAAATAGTGTAACCAGGCAGTTAGTTTCCTCCAAACAAATACGAGGCTGGGACACAGGAATCTGCCCTAAACGTAGCATCTCTCACCTATATGTCATGGCGGTCTTCCAGGAACCAGGGCCTCCGCTTCCTGAGTGTCTCCCATTGTGCAGCTAGCCTAAAGTTGTTTTTACGGTGATGGTGCTGTGAGGGCTGTACGTCTGGAATGAGTCACAGTGGCTGTACTGTGGCGAGGCAGACAGCGGGCGACAGTTGTAGGCAACTGCAAAGGGAGAGTAAATTGCAATGGCAGTGTTTTCAGACAGCTGGCCTCCAGATGAGCCAATGATGGCCCAGCAGGTCAGTTGAGCAGGAGCCAATGGGTCTGATTGTGGGACATTCCTTAAGCGCTTGTCTGAACAGCGTGAAATCCCCAAGGCAAACAGAGGCCACCCACTCCCTGTGTGTCACCAACTGTCCCCCTGACCAGCCGAGCTGCCACATCGGACATGAGCTCAAATATGTTCTTGTTTGCTCGCAGTTTAGAGGATTTACTTCAGATGACAAAAACATTATTTCTAACATTGATGGGTGCAAGAAAAGTTGAGGTTGAGACTGTTTTAAATCAGCTGAAAGGTTTCTTTGATTAGTTTGTCAACAGAAATCTGAAAATCAATTAATCCTAGTATCTAAAGAATTTTTTAAGCAAAATTGATGATATTTCGCTGGCTCGAGCCTCTCAAGCATGACAAATTGCTGTATTTTTATTCCTCTATGACAGTAAGCTGAATATATTTAGGTTTTGCTCTGTTGATCAGACAGAACAAGCCATTTCAAGACATCATCTTGGACTCTGAACTTTTGTTGAACTTGGATGGATTTGTCGATTAAGATAAGAATCAGCATATTATCTAACAGTGGAAATGAAGTTGCAGCCGTAAAGCTAAGTAGGATTGATTGGTTCAGCCTTTTTCCTCCATTACTCGACTTTTCATCCCAACATCTCATGAAATCTCTTCACATTTTCACATACTTCGTTCTGCATAGAGAAAGGCACAATCTGACATCGCTGTGTTAGAGTTGTTACTGGAACATCATAATTACTTTTGCTCCACCATTGAAACAAACCAATTGCATTTTATTAATGTCATAGCTTGGAAACTCGAGGAAAAAGACACGAAAGGGTATTTTTTATACTAAACCATCTCTTTCTAAACTCAAGTATTGCTGTTGCCTAAACCTAACCACACAGCAACAGAAAATCAGAAAGAAACAGAAAATAAGAAGCAAACTTAGTGTAAAAATAATAACTGCACAGTATAAGAATATGTTCAAAATGCAGTATGAACCTGGGAGTCCTGTGCTTGACTCACTCAGCTCCCAGGAGTTGATCCAGATGTGGACTTTGTCACTTTTGTTGAAATTATGGTTACAAAACATCATCAATCATGATGTTCTAGGAACAACACCAACATGGCGATATCAGACACACCATACACTCAGCATTTAGATAATCAACTGTTTCATAGTCAGCTGTTTTTAAGTCTTCATCCGCAGTAATTGATGTAATTGACGTAATATTCTGTTAACACAACACAGACCCTCCTCATATTTTTAAACACATATATCAGCCCTGATCTGTTTACTATTCTGGCGATGTGCAACCACAAATAGTTCTCAGCTTTTTACAATGAGGTCTGTGGATCAGCCCGAGCAGCAGAGATATTGTTTCTGGAAACAGACTTTGCCATTGAGCTCTTCAAGTGTAATATTTGGGTTCTTTGAGCACCACAACCCAAATATCATCGACCTTAATTGTATCTGAATGGCGGCAGAAGTCTCCGTGGTTGAGATCTCAAAATGTCCCCAAATAAATCCAAAATCTTTATTGGAAAGATGCAGTTCTGACTTGTGAGAGTATCTTTTTAATTTAACATGGGGAAAACAAGGCGTTAACATGGATCACAATATTAAGGACATCCTATTACAACCATACTTCTAAGAATTTTAAGCATGAGTCATAAAACTTTGTCAGCATGTGTTGATGTTCTGCCAGACAGGCTTTGCCTCTTCTCTTTTGCTTTTCAACGAGTTTTCATTGTATAGAAAACTCAGAGTTGTCAGATCAGCAGGCCTGCAGCTCAGGAAAGTCGTCACTTCGGGAGCAGATTAAGACATGACAGAGTGAGGTGAAGAAATGAGCAGGAACACCAGAGGCTTTGAGTACAAAGGGAAGTGAAGAGGCTGTCTGATGTTGTGCCTCTGAGGCAGTCTTTGAACAGGGTGCATTCAGGGAGGATTTCTCAGTGCCTACACAAACATAAAGTCACCTACAGTATACATACACGTGTACGCACACACACACTGATGACGCAGAGAGTGTCTGAGCTAAATCTGTTCCTCTCCTCCTCCGACAGATAATGAACACATCTATATGGAGCTGGATCAGAAGCTTTCCAAATACTGTCCCAAAGAATGGAAGAGAGAAGCCAGCAAGGTAAGAAATGATGTGCTGGATTATTGACTTTCTATCAGAAGTTTAACAGTTTGCAGAGGACATTAAATCCCCATTTCACAGGCAAGATACAGTTTGTAAAAATCAGTCAAAAAACTGGATTTATTAGAGCCTCTACCGGGGATTCATCAGATGTAGCCACATCAAATTCATTGTCAAGATGGCTTTTCTCCCCGGAGGAAGTGGAAATATAAATTGTCCCCTCAAAAGCCATTTTCTCTCATTTTGACCAATACAGTGAATTGTAGTTGTGCATGAAACTGCAGAATATGATTCCAAGGTTTTGGAAAAGAGGGGCGACATACGAGCGCGGGTTACCAGACTAAGCTGGTGAGCACAGGTTTGTGTCTCTGTTCAGACTTGAGAGAACCGAAACTGGAAAAACTCCAGGAAGTCACCATGACATTTTTGCAGTCTGTAACTCCCCCTAAAACCACAAATTGTTGTTTGTACACTTTTGTTTGTGTATGGGTTAGAGAAATAATACGTTAACCAGCCAGCTCGAGAGGTGTTGAAACGCCTTTATTTCAACATTTGAGATTTGTTTTTGTTTTTTAGCTGTTTTCTTGTAACTAGCCAGCCTACCTAACATTTCATGGGAGTCATAGCCATTTATATTTATGTGGTGGGACTGGCCTTTTGTTTACATTTAATTACAGATTGTACCTTTAATAGCAAATAAAAATCATGAAAACTGAACCCACCAACATGAGACATTTAAACGCCTTTTAACTTCGGTATTCTTGGATATGAACTGATGCCAGATCAGTCCAGTTGGCAGACATGTTTGCTCATATCACGTTATCACAACTGAGAAATTAAGTTTTTGTTTTTAACAGCTTAAGACACAGTCATATGTTTCTCAGCTGCACTATGAAGGCTTATAAGTCTGCTCTTTTGCCCTATTTTTAAACCATAGTGCACCTGATGAATAGTAGTTGTCCAAGGTTCAGTTCTGACCTTGATTTTGTATGCAACAGTTTGGTTCATGCCTCTTTTTTTGTGAGGGAGCAAATAAGAAAAATCAACAGTCCTACAAACACTATGAAGGTGAATTAACTGTAGTCTGTAACTTAACTTCACATAAGTGAACAAAAATGTTGGCAGCAGGCTGGATGACAGGACTGCGACCCATGATCATACTAATTCACTTTTACTTGTGTAGTCTGATGGAAGTATAACAACAAGGCTGTTTCAGAAAATAAACAAGGTTTCCACTTGTGTTTTTATCCAGGGCATCGACCAGTTTGGGCCTCCGATGATCATTCACTTCAGGGCTCAGTATTACGTTGAGAACGGGAGATTGATCAGGCAAGTAAAAGCTCCTCAACTGACTGCACATGGTTTATAGCCTCACTGAACATTAAATAGCTGTTCAACCTGCCCTTCCATCACTCACTTAACCTTTAATCTGATTAATGTTGCTTTCCGTGTGCCCTGCAGTGACCGGGCAGCCAGGTACTATTACTACTGGCACTTGAGAAAACAGGTGCTGCTCTCTCAGTGTATCCAACGGGAGGAGGCCTACTTCCTCCTGGCAGCCTTCGCCCTGCAGGCTGACCTCGGCAACTTCAAACGTAACAAGCACTTTGGGAAGTACTTTGAACCAGAAGCCTACTTCCCCCCGTGGGTGAGTATATCCAACAAGCACCGTATGTGGGCTGAACCCTCACATGTTGAATTTATCAGAGAAGAGGAGATGATTTAAGATGACTGACCATCGTTCATTTACCTTCCTGTTAACACCAAAGCCCATCTGGCTCTTTCCTGTCCTCCTGCACCTCATCACATCATGTATTAATATCAAGGCTAGTGTGGCTAATGTAAAGCTTCTTGCTTTCAGGTTTTTATGGTGGAGGAGTTGGGAGGAGTTTTTATACTTTATCATTCCCTCCAATATGTTTACTATTAGAGCTGCAACTAACAGTTATTTTCATTTAGAGTGATATATATTGTGGGAAAGCAGCAAATCCTTATTCTGGAGAAGCTGATTTTCAGATATCTTAAATTCTTATTGTCCTTGTTTGATTTCATCAGTCCTCAGTGATTTCAGCTGTATTCAGGTTAATGCTTATTAAAATATCAATGTGAATCAAAATGTGACTTCGAGGATGAAGCAATGAAACAAAAAGCTTGTAACTCAGTAACTGTTATAGTATAGTCTAATTTCCTTCTGGTGTGAGGCTGCAGCATACACAAGAAGCTTCAAAGTAATGTTAAATGTGACTAATACGGTTAACACATTGCTGTATTAGACTGGTAAATCCTTCTGCGGTAAGTCTGTCTGATGCCTCAGTGAGTTAAAGTGAACGTCCTTGTAAAATATCATTGACATAAACGGGTCGCCACTGAAATAGACCCAAAACAAAATGCTGTATCACTGACTGAGGAGATGAAACATACAGTAAAGGTGTGTGTGAGGCTGTCCGGCTGCGTACAGTGTCCTGACCTGCACTGCGAATACAATGTGTGGGTCCAAAGCCACCTTCCATTAATCACGCTGGACAAACATGTAGCGACAGCTCCACATCTGAGCATGTGGGATAAAGAGAACTGGGACACTAAGTTTATTTTTGTCCCTGGAAGTGGCACACGCACTGTTGTTCTTTTTAAATCTTGAGAAATGCTCCGGCTGACACGGCTATTCTGGCCACACTGGCACCCTCCCCCCCCACCACCACCACCACCACCACCACCATCCTCTACCTCTCTGGCTGCGACAGCCACGCCCGTCTGATTGCCCTTCACTTCCTGTAATTAGCCTCCTGTCTGCTTATCGCCACTTGAAACCACCAGCGACAGGAAATTGTTTGATGATGAGCGCTACCCTACAGTAAACCTCCCACAGATTTAGCTGCTCACAAAAGCTTACTTACAAAACCTTCAGAAAGCCACATGCACAGCTTAATGAGTGTGTTTCCTGTTTGTGCCTCTGGCTCCCGTTCAGTCTCTCCAGGTTGACATCTGTCTGCCCTGCAGCAGGGAGCGTCATTACCCTCATTGGCATCCTGTGCTGCCAATCTGCTGTAATATGTCAGTACAACTTCAGGGCAGCCGAGGCTGACGTTTCCCGCTTTCTCTCCCTGCACAGGTGATAGCCAAGCGCGGCCGTGAGTACATCCTGAGGCATATCCCGAACATGCATAAAGACCAGTTTGCTCTCACAGCTTCAGAGGCGCACCTCAAATACATTAAGGAGTGTGCTCAGCTTGATGATGTCACCGTCCACTACTACAGACTCTACAAGGTGAGAGATGGGACACAGTTTCAGTCCAAGATGTTAATAATTGGATTGGTGCATTTTAGACTACAACTGCTACTTACACTACCTAATATTTTGCTTTCTTGGATATTTTATGCATTACTGTGACAAAAGTTGATGTTTCAGTTTCAGTTCTGACACAGTTGTACCAATACTGGCATAAAAAAATGGGTGCATTGCAAGTTTTTCATTCTGCTAAGGGATCATTTCTTCCAGCTCATGGCTTTCGTGTTATTCTACTGTATCAGATGTGACTTGATCTTCACCCGATTAATATTTGATCTCATCTCTTTCAACAGGACAAGAAGGAAGTAGACGCTTCTCTCACATTGGGACTGACTTTACGTGGCATTCAAATATTTCAGGTATAACACATTTCTCAAGATTTCAATCCAGACTTCACTGTTTTGCTGTTTGTTTCCTGCTTTGTGCACTCCTAATATTCTGAAAAGACGAGCACTGCAAACATCTCCTGTTTTATAAAGTAGTATCTTCGTATTGTATTGAATCAGTGCCAGTGTGGTCAATCATTTCAGTCTCTGTTGAAGCCTCTGTTTTTGTTTGTTTTATATCATTGAAATTGAATAACTTCATGTATCTAAAGTTTGTGTTTTGAAGGTAGTCTCTGACTATTTTCTAACATAATATAGTTAAAAAATATTGCATTTTAGAATGAACATGAACAAGAACAGACATACTCTGGGTCCTAAGGGATTCAGTTGTAAGATTGCGAGACGTTAAGTGTTACTCTGCTTTACTCTTACTTTTGCAGCCTGGTGCAGCAGTGTAGTAAGGTAGTAAAGTGAAACTGTACCTGTAACTCTTTTCTTCATGTGTTTGTGTTTGCAGAACGTCGGGTCTGTGAGGCAACTGTTGTACGACTTCCCCTGGACCAACGTGGGAAAGCTGGTATTTGTGGTGAGTCAGATGCACCATCACACCTTTTTTCAACACATAGCCCAGAGAAACATTTTACACCTGTACTGTATTTTTGTTTGCCTTTTTTTTTTTTTACACTTATTTCAGCGATGACGAAACCCAAACACCCCCTGGCTTATGGGGATGTTTGTAATGTTTGTGTGCTCAGCGTTGTGGAAATTTTTACGCAGGGCTTCTTTCACCACACTGCTGTTTTATCTTAACCCTGCGGGTCCTCTGGAACTAATCACGGATTTAGAAAGACCTTCCTTCCATGTGCACACACACACATGCACACGCTGTATACTGTAAACATACATCATGTAATCAGCAGCAGTATTTTCTCTCATATGATACACATACCTTCATTTTATCAGTTATGACTGTTATCCCTGGAAAGGAAATCCTGGTAAATCTTCTCGTCTGTGCTCTGAGTCAGCCTGTCGTTAAGCTGAGCACAGCAGTTGGTTAATTTGCTTCTATAGGGTTTTTCTGTTATCGCAGGAAGCCCAAGGAGCTTACTATATATCTGTTTCACTGTGACGGCTTCACGGAGTCTGCCAGTCGGCTATTAATCACAAGAGAGGTCATTAATGCTTATCAGTGCTGTTGCACAAGAACAAGCCCCTTTGACTCTAATTCAGGCTACGTCTTTAGTTTTATCCATTTGAAGGGATTTTAGCAGCAGGTTTCATGACTGAAAGGCTCCTGAAAGAATTGCTTTGTTGTCCCACAAGGTTTTGATCCAAGAGTAGTGAGTTTGGCTCTGTCTTAATTTTGGTGCAAGAAGCCGTTGCATCTGCCACACGGTTCACAGCAAAGACATCCTGTTTTCCTCATTCTTGTTTTTTTGGCGGTTTCCTCGCGTCTGCCGTCTGCAGCGTCGTGAGAGTGAAGCGGCGGTGGCGTGGCTGTGGTTCCACTGTGGATGCGAAGGGCCTCTTGTGGCCCCGTCCCGCCCTTCTCCTGAATAACAGGCTTTCTCCTCCACCCCACCCACGAGTCACGTCATCCAACACCGCTGCCACCACGGCTGCAGCTATGGCCGAGCGAGCCAGAGTGCTCAGCAGGGCGGAGGGACGTGTGGGTCAATAAACACCAGATGTTGCAATGGTTTCAGGGGGATTTTCTGTTCATGATATTGGCACGGATGACTTTAGCTCATCTTTGTAACAAAGTTTAGTGGAAGGAGGGCTATATGAAAATGGAAATCAGTGTTTCTGTTGCAATAATTCTTTTCTTGAGCCTGTGAAAGTTTGACGTTCTCCCCCTGAGAGAGCTGAAAAGAAGTAATCACCCTCGTGTCCTGTGGTGTTGGATCTGAGACTCTGTTCCTCGCCAGTACTCTGATTCATGCTGGTCTTGTTGAGGGATTGTTGGATAAAAACGGCCCCTGGGTGCTGCTGGGAGTTTTTTTCGATGTGTGTGGCCTGTTTGGGAGGGTTGTTGGACGGGGGAGAAGGTCGTCCAGCTGTCCTGAGCAGAGAACTTAGATGGACTGACCATGTGAACTGCATGAAACAAGAAACTTTTCTAAGCGGCGTCTGAATACCTTTTAATAACCTGCCACTTGACACCAGTCTGCTGCTGTGTGTTTTTGGTCTGGAATAGTTACCACCAGCAGAGATGCCATTGATTCAGTATGAACCCCACATCAAACAAATTCATAGCTACAGCGCTAACAGGGACTCCTCGTAGTTAATGAATCAAATCATGACCTGCCAGGGTGCAGATCTGGCAAAACGTTAATGACTTTATGCTAAAAAAGATTCAAATATTTGCCACATTCATGTCACGTGGGATGGTGGTAGAGATGTGAAAGATTCCTGAGGCAGAAGGCCAGAGTTAACGGAGTCTCTCATTACATTCATTTAAAAGCCGAGCATTTCATTTTCAAAAACACCCGGATAGCGAGGGGTGTCTTCTACAGATAGTCTACATGTAGTTATTGACAGTCTTGATTGTGAGTTACTAATGTTACTGCAGATCACCCTCAGAGTCTTAATCTGTCAAAATGATGAAATGAGGGACAGGCCTGAAACCTTACTGAATGAATCAGCCGAACGTTGGTCCATCATCATCATCCAATGAGGTGGTGTCAATCAGCATCACAATGAACCATGGCTCAGTTCATCAGTTCAAAAGATTTTTTAGGATGATTCAAACTTTTGGACCAATTACAGGGAAATTCTGGCAGACAAAAACAACACAGCTGAACAAAAATGCGCCACGGCAAGACATAATGAGAGGAGAGTCAGTTGGCAAAAACTTGCAGAGTTTTCAACACTTTTCAATAATTTTCTGAGAGAGCGGGAGAGAGAAAGAGGGGGAGAGAGAGATGACTAACCAACACAGATCACGTAGTTTATGACAGGGGGATGTAGGTATGTCTTGTGTAGATCTTTAGTGTGCTGAAGTGATGTGTAAAATACAACAAAAACTGGATGTACAGATGTTTTTTTGTCAAAACAAGTTTGAAATCCATGTCTAAAACACCTATAGGACCAAGTATGGCATGTATGCCCCCATGAAACAGTGAATAAAATGAGTGAAAACAAAGCAGCAAGATCTCCATGGAGAATAGACATTTCATGCAGCAGTGACCTGTTTTGCCTCACACAGTTTGGCTCGCTCACACGGACTCGCTGCCCAGTATGATTTCAGTGTTTTAGTGGTGGCCACCAGGAGCTGCAGAGGGGCACTTTGAGGTTAAAGACAAATACTCAACCTGAGGGATGGCAGAGAATTTCTTCTTCTTCATTTTCCCACCCAGAGTTTTCCTGCTGGTCCAGGAAGTCTTTCAGCCTCAAAGACACCTCGGCCAAGAGAAAATGATCTTTTATAGGAAAACCACTGTCACTTTTATGAACTCATTTCCCTGTAGTACAAGCTGAATACCTATAATGTGCTTCCCTACCTATGCACAGGCTTTAAACATACTTGGATAAAGCTGGTTTCTTTTAAAAAAAAGTCTGGATGAATAAAGTGAAAGCTCAGTCCTGTGGTCAGAATGTGCAGCTCTTTGCATTTTCCAGAACTTAAAACCCACCCGTTGCCTTTGAAAGTCCAAAGCCTTGCAGAAATGTTTATAGGTCTGTATTGAAAACAACCCCGCTGACACTAAAGACAGCTGTTATTGAGGCGAGTCTCTGCCAAAAGAAAGGGAGAAAGCACAAACCCGCCATTTTAGTTTTTCCATGCATTCAGCCAACATGTCCTCTTCCTGGAGAATCACCAAGTTTGCTCAAAAATGCGTTGTTTCAGTGTCTCAGGACCAGATATATGAGCTGATTGCTGCATTGTGTTTGGCTGCAGAATAGTTTTAAGAACAGACTCTGTTCCTCCTCTGTGGTTTGCCTCCGGGCCTTACTGGCTCTTAATCATAACTTGAAATCTACATTCCTATTTCATAATCTTATATTACTGGCTGCTATAAATCACAGAGTCCTGTAATCAACATTCATGTGCTTTTCCCTCTCCTCCCGCTCTCTCAGGGGAAGAAATTTGAAATCCTTCCCGACGGTTTGCCTTCGGCCCGTAAGCTCATCTACTATACCGGTTGTCCCATTCGCTCCCGCCACCTCCTGCAGCTGCTCAGCAACAGCCACCGGCTCTACATGAACCTGCAGCCTGTCCTCAAACAAGTTCGTCGGTTGGAGGAAAACGAAGGTATTTATTACATCAATATGTATTCAATCATGTCTTATCTTGTTTGACATTGTATGGAGGACTGAAACTGCCAAAAGCCCCCTACTTTCTCAGAGTTTAAATGCTGTGCATGTCAGAAAAACATTTAAATGTGTCTGTATTTGGCTGATTTCAGAGAAGAAGCAGTACAGAGAGTCATACATCAGCGATGCTCTCGAACTGGACATGGATCACCTGGACAAACGTTCCAGGGCCAGCGGCAGCAGCGCGGGGAGTGTGTCTCATCACAAACGTCTGTCCCGCCACTCCACGACCAGCCACGGCAGCTCGCACACCTCCGGCATCGAGACGGACAGCTTCAGGGCCCCGGGTCAGGCCCCGCACAGGCCCCTACGAACCTGCAGCTCGTCCACAACCAGCCACGGGAGCTCACACACCTCCGGCATCGAGAGCAGCGGCAAGGAGCGCACCTTAGATGATGACGGTAAGAGTTGATGCTTTATCCAGAATGATTTACTGTACATACGCAATGGTAAGTTTAAACATGCAAGTAATATTATTTTGTTTAACATTTAACAAAAATAACTAAAATTATAGAATCCTGCATCTGTTTCCTGAATTTTTTTGCTCTTTCTTTTAATTCTTGTCATCAGCTTTAGCAGTTTGTTTAAAATAAACACAGTTTCACAAGTTTCATTGGTAATTATTCAGACAACATTTCTCTCTTCAGAGATTGAGATGCTGGTGGACGACCCCAAAGACTACGAGGAGCTTCATGAGATGGCTCTGGACCAGGAGCTGTGTATCCACATCACTGAGGACATGTTGACCATGTCGCCTGATCAGAGCAACGGATACTCAGGTACAGATACTGTCTCACTGAGTTTGATCTACTATTACTTCTATTTATTTACATGTTGAAGTTTGGGAAATGTAGCAGAACAGAAATACTGTTTTATCCTTTTCGTTAAAAATGTAGTTTATCGAGTAAAGAATCGACCCCACAGTGCACAGACAATCATAAAGTAGCTTGTAAACCTAGGGTGAATTATTTCTTTATCTGTGTATTTATAAGGACTATCACCAACTAAGTCCACAGTGAGAGCTGTTTCATACTGCAGCTAAATGTTCATAATCTTTTCTGCACAGGACTGATCGTAAAAGACGTCAGCTCCTCCACCTCCAGCTCCTCTGAGACTGTCGTCAAGATGAGAGGACAGAGCATCGAGTCCCTGCCGCAGGTAAATCAGATCTAAGTTTATGTTTTTAGCATTATGTTCGACTGTATTAACACAGTAGTAACACAATAACCAATGCATGACAAGGGCTGGTGTTTGTTCTGCAGAATAAAATTTGTAGTGATGTTCAATAATCAAACAGGAAGATAGCAGATTATAATATCTGGTTTATTGCTCTCTACCTGCAGACATCTGCGTGCAGGAAGCCTCAGTCTTCGACCGACCGGCACAGCCAGTCTCTTGACGACGTCCGGCTCTACCAGAAGGACTGCCTGCAGTGGGCGGAGCTCTGCCAGGACACCGCCCACAGCTACACGTTTGGCTGCGCCCAGGAGCTGAGCGACGGCGGCGGCTATCAGAGCCTCGCCGATCAGCGCGCCGGCATGCTCAGCGAGCAGCACCCGTTTCCCATCAAGAGAACCAACAAGTACTTTTCCCTGGACCTGACCAGCGAAGAGGTCCCCGAGTTCGTGGTGTGACGGAGGCGGATACAAGGCGACCTCAGGGTGACCTGTTTCGCTCCTCCGTGTCAGACGTGGAGGTGTTTCAGCCCTCAGGGAATAAGACGAGAGGAGGGAGCGCTGGAGGTGGTTTCTATTCTTGGCAGAGATGAGTGAAGTGGCAGCACGTTGGCTGTCAGATGAATAACACATAATAAACGAACAAAGATGGAGGATTCTGGCTGAAACTTTAACAACGAACACTGGGTTCAAGAGAACCTGTGTCTTTAAAACATAACCTGAGCTGCTCCCCTGAGTAAAAGGAAACAAAAGGGATCGTGTTATCTTCTTTTAAAAAACATTTTTATTCAAATGTGTCTCCTCTAGACTGGTTTCAAGAACCACAGGCCGTGTTTGCCGATTAATAAAGTCATAAATAGACTTTGAGTGCATTCACGTGGGCTTACAGCAGACAGACTCATGCACAGACATGAAGAGCATATCAAAGATCCTCTCTGGAGGACACAAAGGACAAAATCACTCTGAGCTACGAACCAAAGACGAGAAATGGAAATAAACTGAGACGAAATGTCCGACTAATTCTCAGTGTGCAGCCATGACTGGAACGTTTCAGAGTCATGGTGGGAGGGAAGATGAACCCATAATCCTTCTTCGACGCCACTTCATTTTACCTCAACAGGAAGTGCAGTGTGCCAACTCCCCGCTCTCAGACTGGACTCTTAATCGTGTGAACACACACCCGACGTGCCTTCACCACTCTATGCAGGTGTCAAACCCTCGCCTTGACAATCGCACACCCTCCACACACACCTTTAGTCATCTTTTAAAGATCCAAGCCATCAGAATTCAAAGCTCTATTTTATTTTTAACACACAATACTGAAGCAGATCAAGCCAGGCTTTCAGCATCTTAAATATCAGAAAGAGTGGATTTCAGACTGTTTCATGTCCTGTAAAATCCCGGGAGGAATGAGGTCGAGTAAGTCCCTACATGTCCTGACGTGCGTTGAGTTTGTTGCCACAAAAGCTTCCCTGTAATCTAAACTCAAAATGGAGCCCGGGCTGGCTGTCAGCCAAAACAAACTGTACTTTTTGTTGCACACATGTCCGTCTTCCTTGTCTGCTCCGTTTTTATTTCATTCTGTTTAGTTTCATCACTTTAAACTGGAATTTGTTACATTTTTTTATTTCGCATCCTCTAGTTTTACCTGAGGTCTCTTTTGCACGTTGTGTTTTTGTATGAACTGTCCAGACTTGTGTATGTTAAACCTTTGATTTCAGTCAGTATTACAAGCAAATGTGCGTGACAGTATTAAGGAAGCAAGACATTTGTGGCTCTAAACAAGAAAGACTGTTTTTTTTTTTCTTTTTCATTTCTGTGGAAGCTGACAGGTTGTGTTACAAGCTTTTATTTCTCACAAATCAAACGGTATGAATGAGGACAGGAGTTGTAGACGAGATGATTCTACACATTAATCATGCAGCTTAAATTCAAAGTGCCACACTACATCTTTGTCTGATTCAAATCCGTACTGCCGTGCATCATATTTTTAGCTTCTCTGCGCTGAAACTCGCTCTTGAACTCTTGTTTGAATCAGGTGGAAAACACTGCAACACTCTTTATCATGGCCACTGAATTACATTTTGATTTTAAAATGAACTCCTAACGATTATTAAGTTCTACATTAAACTTTCCAGAAGTGGAAAAGATTGATATTAAAGGAAAAGTTGAGATGTTGAGAAATACACTTGTTATTCTGGTAAATTAAGAGTTAATTAAACTTAAGTTAATATTTATTTAACGGTTAACGAACAACGAAATGCTCATAAGCAATTGTAAAGGTTTATAAAGTTCCAACTTTATAATAATAATAAGCTTATTTGTTAACCAGCGTTACAACGTGCTTCACAATAAACACAAAAACACAATAATAAAATAAAAAGCAATAAAAGAGAAATAAAACGATGATTAATGGATACAACTCTTGTTTCTATGAATGGATGATTTTATAAAGCATTTCATTGTTTGTTTACAGTGAAAAAACTATTCACGTAAGTTTAATTAACTCTAAACCGACCGTTTATGAACGATGGTTGATTGAAGTGTTTGCACTCTTTCATGCTCAGAGTCAAGAAGCTTGATATCACTCTCATGTGTTCACTAAATATGAAGCTACAGCCAGACGATGATTAGCTTAGCATGAACAGCCTCGCTCTAGAGAGAGAGGATTCCTATGATGTTTTTATTTTTGTTGTCATTTTCCATCGTAAATGAAACATTTAGATGTCAACAGTTAAACACAGTCTTCTGCCGTCTTTGACATTTCTGCTCTGCCTATTTTATGTACTGTGTTGTTTTGCTAGCGTCTTTCATATCGACCCAACCCAACAGACTGCTAGCTTTGGGCAAACTGAAGCTGTCCTTTTCTTTAGTCTGTGGCCTGACAGGACAGTTAGGTCTCCAGCTAACATTAGTCAACGTGATATTACTAATGAGAAGTGGAAGCATCAAATATGCATTTTAGATGAAGGAGACGTACACTTTGAAATAACATCATGAGAAAAGACAATAGCTAGTGTGTGATGCAGTGGTTAACCTAAACAAACATTGTGATTGGTTCTACTCAGCGTTTAGCAGGTGGTTACTGTCTTTTAAGGGCTGTTTATTGCCCTGGTGATTACTGCTCTCAGATAAGAAATAAGTCAGCGTGCAACTCACTGAACAAACATAATGCGGGTTTTTGTACGGGTCAAACAAACATGCTACCAAGTGATCATCAGAGGTGCTGTTTGGTTGACGTAGTTACCTTTGGACGGAGACACGTAAGCTGCTTCCCCGTTTCCAGTTTTTATGCTAAGCTAACCGGCTGCTGCTGGTGGCAAACATGAGCGATATCAATCTTCTCATCTCTTTGCAAGAAAGCGAATAAGCGCATTTCTCAAAACGTCAGACGGTTCCTTTAAATGTGTAGCGTTCACTGTGCTGCGTGATTTTAACGTCTTTAGACGTCCGTCAACAAAAACAAACAAATGACTCAGCTGCTTTTAATTTACTCCATTACTCCGTTGCCAGGTCGAGCTGTGTGATGTGTAATTTTGTCTCTGTGTGGCTCAAATGTTGTCGGCTCCAAACTCGTCCTTCATTACAGTCATTTAGATCACTGAGTCATTCCAGTTCAGCTTTAAGTAACTATCATCATTCAAACACACAGTTTTCAGATACACAGCATCTGAGCAAAGGTTTTTAAAGGAATACGTTTATGTGATACATGGATTTGATACTATGTTATTAAAAAAAACAACTTCTATATTTCTTACAGTTTATTTTCTTTCACTGTTTTAAACTCATGATTATCTCTTCTCATTAATGGAAAACATCTAAGGTCATATTCTGATGGATGATGATGTTTCTTGTATTAAAACAGTATGTGTTAAGGTACATAGCCATACAGTCATAACCCATGTCCCTAAAGTCTTCATAATTGTTCTAACTTCCTTTTTCTGACTTCAACATATGGTCGTACTTACACTTCGTAAGAGTCTGTATGTCTGTGTCCATAATCCTTTCTGTGAAAGGATCCTCCCTTCAGGAAAAAGTTAAAGATACTTTTTTGTTTTTTGTCACCCTGTAGTTAAAAAAAATGATTTGTTATTATGAAGTCTGGTCTGTGCCTTCTTGGTACTAATGCCCTCAATATCCAATAAAAAGGTACATTTATTTGCCAAAGTTCTGCTGGTTTGTGGTGATTTCAACGTGGGGAAGTTTATTTGCAAATGTAACAAAAGAAAGTAATTTCAAGAGTTCAAATAAAAAACATTTATGTTCTAGTCAATTTACTTTTGACCCCTCCTGGCCGTTAATCTACCCCTGAGTGTTAGCTTGTGCTGCCCTCTGCTGTTGACTCACTTTAATTGTCCAGGTGTTACGTGTTTATTTAGTTTGGCCTGAAGGTGGCAGTATTGTGTTTAACATGAGACACAAGCTGTCCATTTTAATTGTGATGTATCCGTTCATAAAACGTTAAAAAAGCAAAAAACAGTCACATAAATATCGTTTTTTTTTTACTTAGATCTTGAGTCCTAAATAAGACTTGTATTAATATAAACTCATTGATTAATTGTATATAATTTTAAAATAAAGTCTCACCGCATCATCTAAGTCGATACATTGCAATCATAACTTCATTTGTAATGTCAGCTTATCATATCACCTGATATGGTTATGCTCAAACCAGATGCTCTATGTGCTGACTTGAATATGACCTCACGACACGTGGTACCTTCCTCTGTGCTGTATCTGATGGGTTTACATCCTGCTGTTGGTTTAGGCAAAAAAACAAACAAAAACAAATAAATAAGAAAACACAGGATACGTCTGGAGCTGTTAGACCTGAGCCGCAGTTGTTTTTCTTATCTTTAACTCCCTTTCCTTTCTGACTTCTGGTGAACAACACCACCAAATAAAAATATTAAGAAATGTAATTGTGTTAATTCTTTTACTTAAAATGTCAGCTTATGGTAATATTCTTTGCTTCCCCTTTTGATTTATTCAGGCCCACAGCACACTGTTCTTAGACTGGAAACCAGGCTGATCTGTGAGCTTCTGTTGTCATTTTCATTTCATCGAGCCAATCACAACCAGCGTCACTGGTCCAGATTTGATGATTCACATGTCACATGTTTTGCAGGTACGTCCAGCGCAACTCAGGTCAAAGTGTCAAAACCAGGCTGCGCTTATGAAATATGAATTAAGACTCTGTCCCTGCATTCCTTATGTCTCTTAAAATGTCTCCGACATACGAGATCATTTCATTTGTGACCAGGAGTCTCATTTATAAACATTGCATACGCACAAAATGGGGCCTGAAAGAGGCGTACGCCATCTATAACAACAAACTGTGACGATTGTGGAGTGTTTTTCCTGTGTTTTTTGCAGAGGCGTGGCTTCCCTGGTTGGCTGGAGCTCCTGCCTCTCACACACCTGCAGCCCATCTGCTCATCAGCTTCAGCTTAAGTACTCCGGTCTTCTCTCCGCTCACTGCCAGATTGTTTCCGTTTGTCCCCGTGGTATCTATGGCGAAACCACTCTTGCTTAAACTCTGTCTGTCTCATTCCTGAACTCTGCTCATCGTTCCCAGAGCCAGTGCCACCTCTGAGCTCCAGCTCCACAGCCACACTGGCTGGTTAGTAGGCTGACATTAAATAGGAGAGGTTGCATCACAGTCAATCACACATTAGTGCATTTCCTTGAGGGATGTAACACCAGAGCACATCTCTCCCTGTGTGTGTCTCTCTGCAGAGCATGTGCAAATGGAAATAGACAGGAAGAGCAGAGCGAGGGCAGATAGTTTATCCATCGGATGCTGTCGTTCTCTCAGATGGTAAAAATGCTAAAATACGTTGTCAAATTTAATTGGGTGGCCAGCCAAGAAAAAGATAAGAAAGATAAGAAGATAAGAAAAGATAAGAAAAAGATGCAGCAGCGACATTTAAATATGGAATAATGTCGATTTATACTCGTGTTTTTTCAGCATTAAAGCATGTAAACCTGCTCAAAATGAAATATATACAAAAATGTCCCACATCTTTTGGACGCGTCCAAGAAGTCAAATATTTTTATATTCAGCTCTGTAAAGATTTTGGGATATGAAACTCCTATTGTTGCTAAGCTCCTGTATTTTGTTATTCATGTAAAATAACTAGAACAACCCTGAGCCTCTAAGCCTCAAGCAGTGGATGGACTTAATCAAGCAGATCTTTGTAATGGAGACGATCTCTCCCTCTATAGCAGAGGTGATCGTACCTTCCTGTGAATATCTATAGATAATAATGGACATGTGGAATCAAGATTACTTAACTGGTGTGCCCCCACTTTGTGTTTTGTTCTAATTATTTAAATAATCTTGAAAAAAAAAAAGTGAAATTATCGATTATGTTATCGATATCGGCCGTGCAAGGTAATTATCAGTCATCGTTATCAGCTGAAAAAACAATCCATATCGTGCATCCCTGTTCACTCAATACTCAGACAGCACTACAACACGACAAACTCACTGTGGAGTTTATAGTGAGTGATTTCGGACACGGCCACAGAATCGATATTTAAAGAAAAAAAAAAGAAAAGGAGAGCGACTCGTGGCAAATACAGGCAGAGAGAGAGGGAGAGGGACCATTAAAGAGAAAACATGGATGCTCTCCTCAGCGAGCTCCACCTCCTCCTTCCTCCACCACAGATAACGCGTCTCCCTCTCTCCCTCTCTCTCCCTCTCTCTCCCCTCCGAGCTCCACAGCTGTACAGGAAATCAGTCATCCACCATCCACTGCTGTCGCCATGGCAACACAGAGGGGGAAATCCATTCTCCGTCTCTCTGTCACCACCAACCCCCCCCCACCTCCCTTCTCCCTCTCCTTTTTCTTTTGTCTTGCTGAATTAGGTGTAGCTCTGTTGTTTTTGTGTTGTTATTTTTTTGTGTTGTTGTTCGCTGACCTTAAAAAAAAGAAGCTTCTCATGTTTTGATTAATTTCTGGAGGTTTCTCCTATTTTTTTCATTCTTTTCTGATACTTCCATACATCTTATCTTCTCATCTGTGAGCATGTGTGTGTGTCTGTCTCTGTGTGTGTGTGTGTGAGATCATTTGAGCCGATTGTTTGAGAGTATTAGGTGACAGTGTGCGTCTCCAGCAGCAGCAGTGGTGACCTCTCCGTAAATCCCATGGGGCATTGGGGCAGAACAGGCGGGGCGGCTCTGCTCAGCTCAGGCCGGCAGCTGCCTGGAGGAGCCAGATGGTCGAAAAATCAGAAATGAAAATCCAAGGCCCCTCCCCCCGCCGGTCGTGATAACCCCACCCCTCGTGTGCACACACACACACACACACACACACACACACACGCGCATAGAAACAGTGCTCGTGCAGGATCATTTGAGCATCCTTCACCCTCCTCCGCCTCACCTAAAATCACCTTTTGCTTTGTGAATATTAAACATGACCACATTTAACCTGAACTGACAGAGTACACACTTTTACAACACAGGTTCTGGATCCAAGGCAGTTTCTCCTCATTCCTGAAAAGCTGACTTGTGTCTCAGCTCCACCCTTTGTACAAAACGGCCCCATTTATCGCGGTAGAAAGGGCGATTTCAAGTGATAATAAGACCGCGAGTCACCACATCTGCCCCTTTCCTCTTAGAGGTGGATTAACAGCTCTTAATAAACCAGCCTATTAACCAAAACAGCTGCACAGACACCACAGGCTTCAGAGATGATCCCCAGAGCCGATAATAAAACATAGTAATCAGATTACAAATAAACAAATCTCTGGATTTATCTCGTTTCCAGTGATGGAGGGAGGGAGGGAGGCTCTTACTGTCTCTGCTGATGCTCAACAAGGCCGTAACATGCTGTAGTTCAGGGCGATGAATACCGACCAGGGGCACCTCTCAGTGCGTATCTGCAGTGTTTGCCTGAAAACTAGTGAGCAAGTGAGCAGATAAGTTGAAATAGCCAATTGGATGAATGTGTGAAACTGTAGGCTAACAAACAAACAAGTTACACAAGTAATGAATGGAATGTTGAAGTAGTTAGCTTAGCATAGGCTAATGGAAAAACATAGTAGACATACTCGACATAGTACACTAAAAGTAATGGACATAATTAAAGTGACTAAGCGGAAGTTTTATGTGTTTACGAAACAGTCTCATGATTCCTCTGATGATTATAAATGACCTGTAACATCAAACGAAACCGAAAACATCGCCTGTTGACGTCAAATGAATGAAAAAAACAGTCAAATAATTAGCTGAAAGTAATCACTTGATATAGTTAGCTCAAATTAAATGAAAAAATATAGTAAGCTAAAGTACGGAATAACCTGTTGACATCAAATTAATGGATAAACACTCAAAATAATGGATAAACTGTTAAAATAATTAGCTAAACATACACCTTGTAGTTAGCTCAAATTGGCAAATCAGTATTTAAATTGTTAAAATAGCAAATGAAAAGTAGTTCAATGGATAAGTGATTGAAATATTTATCTTAAAGTAGAATATGGATGAATAGTGTAAATATAATATTAATACAGAGTTATAATAATATTAATTAGCTAAATGTAAAGATTTGAAACAGTTAATCGAGTAGTATGAACGCAAACTTGAACGACGCTCTCTAAAATATTCTATAGTCTATAATTGATGGCGTCAAACAACTTCCAGTTTATAATCCGTTCAGAAAATAAAATTAGGAAGATGACGGATGGTGCCAGCTTGAGCCGACCTGACTGGGCTGTGCGGGGGCATCAGGCTCAAACGGTTGGTAATCGCTGACTCATGGGACCGAGGAAAAGGCTATCACAGATCAATGTTGTATCCTGGTGACAAAGACATTTCCTGTATTCTCCTCCAAAGGAACCATGACTCATTAATTCTCCATCTTCCTCCTCCTCCTCCTCCTCCTCTGTCTGAGTCTTTCCTTGAACGTGCACTGTTGCTGTAAGTTTCACGGAGAATAACAGCTGCATGAATGGAGCTGAGGAAAGTGTGATTCATAGAAAACATGGCGTTCGGTTCAGACAGTAGGGCGAGGATGAGTAACGCTGAGCCGAATCTCCCTGCAGGCAGAGCACGAACATGCATGAAAGCAGATGTACAGTATGCTTGTACAAACACAGATGGATAGATAGTCAGCAGTGTGCAAGACAAACATCACAAACTAGGAAGCTTTTAAATATAAAATACACAAAAGTGAGTTTTGTTTGCAGGATTTCTGCGTGTGGATGTGGTCAATGGTTTATGACAGTTTCCAGCAAATGAAACCATCACACAGGCTTATTTAAATATTTAAAGTAGGTTGGATGAAACTTGGAGGAAGGTTTAAACAAGAGTCGACAACTACTCTGGGAAGCTGTTTTTAGGTGTAGCAGTAGTTTGAGCTCAGCTAAAGGCTAATTTCAGCATGCTAACATAGTCATAATAACAATGCTAATGTGCTGATGTTTACCAGGTAGAATATTTTTACAATGTTAATCATTTTATTTTGTTTGCACACTAACAATTGTGAATTAAAGCTGAGCAAAATATACAGGTGAGGATGATAGTAATGTCAGAAAGTATACTAGCATGGCTAAAAACAATCAAAATGGTGGATAAGAGAAGTAGATACATTACCTCATCGTCATGCATCCTGCAAATCAAGATCTTTGGACAGGAGGCAGTGGGGACACTACTGCTTGTGTCCACAGGGGGCGCCAGAATCAATTAAAAATGATTCCTTGTAGCTGCTTTAATATCAGACACGATCAACTAGCATGTGTTTTTTTCAGTTATATTTAGGACACTTGTTTCTAGACAATTTTCACTTGTTTAACTGGCAGATTTTTAAACTTAACACAAGCAGAAACACATTTTCATTTTGTACTTTTACTTAGTTTTGAAGCGGCATTTTTCTTCCACAGTGGAAGAACAAAGAAATCCAGAAAAATACATTTCTTACTTGTTATAAGCAAAGCAATTCACAAACATAAGAACGTATGTATGAGAGTAAAAACACCCTTGGTGAAGGTAACAACTCTCCTCAGCTGCATGCATACACTCACACACTTGATCTTGTTGATCTCGCCTTTAATCGAGTGTATCCTGTACATGCAGAAAACCCTGTGCGTAAACACTCAGATGTGAAAGAGCTGTGTGTGCGCCACGCTGTTTGTTTACGCGTGTTGTTCCAACTTTGCTGAACAGTTGCTGGGAGCGTCTTTCTCTTTTTGTTTCAGTCTTTGATGCCTTCACTGTAATATACAAGTGGTCTAAAGATTAAAGCTCTGGCAGAGAACATGTCGTGTGTGCAGTGCAGGATGTTGTTGTTGTTGTTGTTTTTGAGGTTTGAATGAGTTTTTCTCATGCAAAGCCTGAAATCATACGAAGTAACGTTCACCGGGCAGGAAAATGTGACGTTAATGTGAGTGAGGAAGGCAGAAAAGTGAGCCGCAAGCGCCCGTCTGAATATTTATCAAGATGGAAATCCAGCTAGTCCAGACTGTCAGCTTTCCTGCTATGCATTTGTTTACTGAAGGTGTTTAGAGAGACAGTCAAGGCTTTTCCTGTGGACCTTTGGGAGATGGAGGGAGTGTGTCCAGATAGCAGAGAAAGACAGAAAGAGAGAGGGAGGGAGGAGGAGGAAGAGGAGGAGGAGGAGGGTAGTTTTTCTTGCAGCCTGAGCGTTTGGCTGAAGGGTGGAGACTCAGAGCAACAGCGAGAAGGAGGGAGGCAGGGAGTATCTCAGCTGGAGCAGAGAGGGAGAGGCATACAGAGAGGAGTGTGTGTTGTGTGGATGTGCTCGCCTGCCTCTCTGACTGACTGACTGACTGGCTGTGTGAGTGTGTGTGTGTGTGTGTTTGTGTGTGACAGACAGAAAGAGACTAGAGCGCGTGGATACTACTCCACAGGACTGGATGTGTTTGGCCTCACAGACACATAAAAAAGGTAGGATTTTTAAATTTTTTTTTTTAAGGGGCGGGTTAATTGAATTCTTCTCTTTTGGTGGCATCTGGGTTAATCGCATCCTAAACAGGGTGTGTTCCAGAGGAGGAGGGGGGTTTTTCATTTCCACGCTGTCGTTTTGTCAGCGCTCGAGGGGCGAGATTGATGCCACTGGCTGGTTTACATCATGGAATCCCCTCCTCCCTCTCAAATCTCTTAAAAAAAAAACCTCCTGGCTGTCAGGTGAACTGCTTTCCCTATCTCGTACATCCTTTCATACATGTGTATATGTGAAGGGGGAATAATAAGAGAAAGGACTCTCTTCTCCCTTCTCTTCTTCCTCCCTCCTTCTTCCTTCCCCCAGGATTGGGCAGATCTTATAATGGTGAGCCAGAGGAATTAAGGGCATCTGTTTCAGGGGATATTTGCACGAGCAGAGGGGATGAAAAAGAGAGCGAAAGAGAAGGATGAAAAGGGGGAGATGTGGCAGTCGAGAGAATCCCGACAGCCTCCTGTGAGGTTTTTTTTGCCATTCTTGCCCTCAGTACCGCGAGGAGAAAGGAGTCGACCACACACAAGGTCCATGTAGTGGTTGTATCAGGCAGATGGCTGGGAGAGGAGGGGGTGGGGGTGGTGGTGGAGGGGGGGTGGGTGTTTTTATGTTGCTCATAGACAGACACAGTCGCTGACAGGGAGTGCATTCGCAGGAAAACTGAGAAAGACGTGCTGTTTTTGCCACTCGTAGCTCGTCACACGAAGGCATCGTCACGTACAACTCATTAAAAACCATCCTATCATGTGCTCGTGTGTTACATATACAGGCGTGTTACAAACGCAACACAGCGAGTCACAATTACGCAAGAGCTCACGTCTGTACTGTATCTCCAAGGCAAGCTGCTCCAAGGCCACAGATTGTTTCACACACGGCGATGTTGAGACTAGAAGAGCAGCTCGAAAAAAAAGTATCACGGGATAAACAAGAAACATCAAAAACCTTGAGAGTTTTTCCGGAAGAGTGTGAGTGTTGCAGATAGAAAGCATGGAGGGAGTTAGGGAGGAATGACGCGAAAGACAAGTGAGAAAGAATGAGCAGCCATCCACGCCTTACTGACCACTCTGACCTCAACACTCCCATCACTGCCTTCGTCCAAGAAAATCCAAGTCAGGCCAAAGTGTGAGCAGTTCTCGCCTGCTGAAGTCTGGCCTGTGTGAAGCCTGGCCTGTGTGAAGCTTCCTCATCGTACTTTCAAACAGACCAACTTGTTTCTCAGAGATGTTCGAGTGTTCAGAGGGAAGGTAACACGAGGTAGGAAGGATAATGTCGCACTGAAGGCTTCGACCTTTGTACTCGCTGCACCTGTTTGCTTCTGACAGTGTTGATTTTTGGTTTTAAGCTTATTCAGCCGTGCTGTGGTTGGATGAGAGCATCCGGTGCAGTTTTTGAGTCTTTTGGGGGAAAGAACAAGTCAAGTCACAAGTCTTTAGAACTTGAATATTTTGGATTTCAAGACTCTAGTTAGTTAAATCTCGTAGCAGTCAAGTCCAGTCTTGCCTCAAGTCTTATCCAACAAGGTCTCAACTAAAGTCTGTAGTCCTTGAAGGCGAAATGTGAAACTTGAGTTAACGTGAGCAAACTCTTTACAGAGTCAAGTCCAAGTGAAGCTCCAAGTCTTCATCGTTTGTTTAAATCTGACTCGAGTCCAAGTCTTCATAGAGTCTCAAGTCTTGAATGCAAAAATTGAGATTTGAATGTTTTTGCTTTCAAGTCACAAGTCAAGTGAAGTATTTTGGGAAGCGAGTCCCACAGCACTCACAGTTGCACACTGTGCAAGGCAGCTGGATCCGTAAGATCATATGATCTCGCAAATCCATCTCACCAGACCTCAAGCTATGCACTTGTGACCGAACCACAATGTTTCAATCAATCAGTGGACTTTGAGGAACCACTGGCGGCTACGAGCGTGGTTTGGGTGTGACGATCCGGAAGAGAAACGACTGTTTGTTGTTTGGTGGCTCCTCAAGAGATTAGCGTAACATCAGTTGTATCAGAATCGGAGAGCAAAGAACACACTGAAGGTTTTATCTGCAAAAAACGTTTTCGCTCGTCCCTGACTGATTTCGTTGGTAGCGCTTTCCTGCTGTTGATCTTACTGGTTGGAGTTAGCCGTGATAGATGGTGATAGTCAGATGGTTTGTCCAAGTACCTGCCAAGTATGTTTTTAAAGTGTCCTTTTCCAAAAAAGTCCTGAGTCCTCGAGGGTAAAACATGAGACTTTGTGAAAGTTCTTGTTTTTGTGTTTAAGGCTTCAGTCGACTCAAGCATGTAGAGTCTCACTGCAGTCAGGCCTAGTGAAGTTCCTAGTCCTCATTTTTTTGTTACTTAAGTTGGACTCAAGTTCGAATCAAGTTTCAAGTCTTGTCCAACCAAGTCTGAAGTCAGGTTTTAAGTTTACGATTGAAAGGATTAGTAAATGCTGCCATAGCATCAGTCATATCAGAACTGGAGAGTATATTTCATTGAAAGAAGAGCAAAGAACGTCACTGAAAGCTTTTCTCTACGGAAAACATGTTCTTGCTCTCTTCCAACTGACTTCAGGTTCTGCTGGTGGTAGCTCTCTCCAACATTTGGTCTGACTGGTTGAAGTCAGCTCATGATAGATGTTGACAGACCGATGAACCATCTTTCCAGATGGTTCTGTGTGACAAACCATACGGTTCGTCGTGATACTCTCAGTCAAACTTGAATGAATGCCTCAAATCTACCAGAACTTCATTTTAACCTTTTGTCACAATTCTTGTCCAAACAAGTCTTGAGTCCTCGAGGGTAAAGCATGCGACTTTCTTGTTGTTGCTCAAGTCAAGTCAAGCCTTTAGGGAGGTCCAAGTCCTCATTCTTAAGTTGGACTCCAGTTTGAATCAAGTCCCAAGTCTTGTTCAACTAAGTCTTCAGTCAAGCCTCAGGTCTGTGACCTCAAAACATAAGCTTTGAATCTTTTTATGAATCAAGTCTCACAATTGTCAAGTCAAAGTTAAGTTCCAAGTCCTATTTTTGTGACTTAAGTCTGGCCCGAGTCCAAGTCCCAAGTCTAAGAGGATCATGGCAAGTCTCAAGTCATGCTCTATGAAGTCGTAAGAAGGGTCTCAAAGCTTTACAGCAAACATGAAACTTAAGTGTTATTATTCTCAAAGCACTCAAGCCCTTGTTTGAAACTTAACTATGACTCAAGCGCAGCTCTTAAATCTCAAGTATCTTTGTCTGTAGGGGGTAAAGTCTCTGAACAGTCAAGTCTAAGTCAGCATATTTGTGACTTATGTCTGACTTTATTCTGAGTCTCTCAAGTCTTCACCTGTGGAAGCATCAGCTACAAATGTTTCTGACAACGTGGATGAAATGTATGACGTGTTAAATCTTCCCCACAGCAGATACACTTTCATTACTTTCAGCCAAACCCACAGTTTGAGCAAGTCATGGTCTGAAACCGTCCGAGCAGCACACTCACGCTCTCAGCAGAATCTAAACAAGCCCGGATGTTTGTAATATTGTTAACAGCCCAGGAGTCTGGCCGTGTTATTCTTGGCATGCCGATTGATTCCAGAGGAAAAGTATGTTTATGCCTCCTCACTCAAGGCAAATGCACAAATACCGCTGAGTCCTCACAGTTAATGCACGGAGAATAGATCTTAATGTACACAAAAGCTGGTGAAACTATAATCTGTGACAAACTTGGGCAGGAAGTTAACCTTTTAAACTTGGCGACCACAGTCGAGATTATGGAAAAGAAGCTCCGCATGATGGCTGGTTTCCTGCCAAAGTTGTCTGGAGGAATTTAAAACAACCCTCTCACTCACAGCCAATATTCACCAGTATTATTTGACTTGTCGCTGGTGTTAATTTTCCACCCTGACTGCACTAAAACACATGCGTTTATTTCATCTAAAGTCTGTAGCTGTCCCCGTGACAGCAGTGACACGCATTGTTTCCACCCCACCAACTACGCTGCTGTTACATAACGCACACAAAAGGTTTTAAACATGAGTCTTTAAACGTTTGAGGAAAAGAAAAACCACTTGGTCGCTGCTTTAATGTCACAAAGAAAGAAACATGCCAGGCCTTCATCGTTTGATTTAATAAACATAATAGACCACATTTGTGCTCCCTGGAGCAATAAGCCTCCTCCCTGCTGCCTCCTTGACTCCCAGAGGATGCATCATTTCCTGGGCCACTGCCTTCTCCCCTCCCCCCTTCTGGGACCTAGATTAACCCTCCACCAACACACACACACACACACACACACACACACACACACCACTATCTCTAAGATGGCAGGGTGGGCAGGGCATGCTGGGGGTGGCACAGATGTCCGGGCTAATCGAATATTCACGGGTGGTCGTGGTCTGACCGAGAGGCAGCGTCACAAGGAAGGAAAGAGGAATAAGAAACATAACACATGAAGGTGGTCTATATCTTCTACCGTGTTCGAAGGAGTGGTCGTATACAAAAGCAACTATTATTGTCCAAAATGACTGTGCAGGAAAGTAATGTGCCCATTCTTAATTCCACCGACAAAAATATGATTGTTTGACTGTTTCTCTGTGAAAAAACATCAATGAGCACAACGTCAGGGGCCTCATTCATAAAAATATGCTTACATTCGTTTTATAAAAGATGCTGAGCGTTAAAAACCTGGCATAGGCAGTTTCTAAGCATCCCTCCTTGTAACTCATGTACATTTGAAAACTGAAAGACCAGCAGTTGACCAAATTAAGCAACAGATGCCTTCACATTTAAACCTCTTGAGTATACCATCTCTGTATAATGGGGTGTATGAGGCTGCTGTGATGCGATCCCGGAGGTCGGCTCGAGGTCCTGGTCTGATGCCGCCTCAGAGACAGAAATAGTGATGGAGAAGGACGCTCAGCTGTCACACTCAGCGTCATCTCCCCAGACAATCATTGCCTGACAGCGCTGCTCTCTGCGTCCTATCTCTTTGTGTGCTCAGGGAGGGGTGTCCTTTCTCCTATTCAAGGGCAGTACGTCCGTGCTGTATTACATTCAATAGTCAATATCCTCTTGATCGTGTTCATTAATAACTCCGGAGGTCAGTTTTATGTTACTTCAGCTTGCTGCGGTCGCTGTGAAAGATTCTCTGGGAGAAGATATTACAGTCACATCTCGGCCTCTTTTATCTGATGAACTTTTTTCCTTTTTATAAATTAATTTATCCTCATTCTACGTAACCTCTCCGACCAGTTTATGACTGTATAAAGCTGAGTGTGCCCTTCACGGTGACATCGCAGACTGTACCTCATTGTCCTACTGCACACTTGGGACATCTGAGGGTGACTTGATGACTGAACTTTCTGCATGTGCGCCAGTGTTTCTGCATGCTCAAGCACCACTGCTGAAAAAAACAAGCTTGCATTTTTGAGAATCTGCAATGAGGTTTCGTATTTCTTCTGTGGGTTTTTGTAGTAAAACACATAAAAGAAACGACTCAGTCAGCACCGAAAAGGATCGAGTCAGCTTTTACAGTAACAAAATTGGAGTCAGGAGGGTTTTTTTTGTGTGTGATGAACAAAGAAGCATCCCAGTTTTTAAAGGGTCGGTTCACAAAGATTCCTAAGTGGTAAATCTTCCATCGTTATCATTGAGAACTGCACATGTGTAGAGTGAGAAAACAAAACTTGACATTCAAAGCAACAGTAGGCCTCAGCAGCCCTCGCAACTTAGCCTCGCTTATCTCCGAGCGGGGGTCCCATCCTGCCTCCTCGCCTCCCTGCAGACCCTTGCAGGTTAATCACCGGCTCTCCAGGGTCCAGATGGCTGAGCTAAGGACAGATTTTTAATTACCACGCTCTGATTTCACACCCTGGGCATCACAGAGGACGAAGCACTCCCTGCCTGGCTGCCTTAATTTATCTCTTTGGATGCCGTAAAAAAAATATGATAATAACAGAAAGACAAAGAGGGAGAAAAGGGGGAGGGAGAGTCAGCGTGTGTCAGAGTGCGTGAGAGATCATCATTCTCGACAGGCCAGGAATTATATTTTCCTCACCAGGATGTTTCCTGCGGGGCTTAATCACCCTCTAAGTCAGCGACACCCAGAGTCGAGCAGCAGCTATAATCACATCTGTGGAGGCCCTCGTCATGAACACAGACCCCCCGAAAACCCTGAGGAAGGGGTTCAAAACGGCTCCAAATGGCAGGGGAAGGATGGCGGAGGGGGTCAGATTGATTCGTCGGTGTTAGCAGCAGGGCGGAGCGTGCTGGGGGTGTTTTAGTCCCATCACTGAACACCTGTCCGCCACCGAGGGAGGGATGGGAAGCAGAAGGCTGGAACACAGGAGAGAAATGGATCACCAGTCGCGTCCCGTAGTGCATCTTTCTGTTTTTTTTTTACTTCAGTTCAAGATACTTTAGAGAAACATGTTGCCAAAGCATGAAGACAAAACAAAGAGATCTCACTGCTGCAGGGAAATCAAATTCAGCTTTTTTCTTTTTTAAGGACAGACGGTAACATTTAAGCCACATTGTTATGCAGTGTAGACCTATGAGTAATTCTTCCTTGATCGAGTTAAAGGACTTTTTTTGTGTGTGTTTGCAAGATCTCGCTCCTTAAATCTGCTGTTTTCTGGCCTCTTCGGGGAGCACAAACAAACTCTGAACACAACAACGACGCTTTTTAGCAAAACGTTTCTTAATGGCTCATCTGGCATATATGGAGCGACATTATTATTAAAGGATTAGTTCACCCACTTCAGTTGTTTAGGAGGATGCTGCAACACTGTTTTGCTGTAAAGGTCCATAAATGTTTTGAGGACTACAAAACTTCACCCGACTTCCCATCAGCAGGAGGGCGACTAGATAATGACTCAATTTTGATTTATGGGTGAACTTATCATTTAATTTAGAGTCACCTGATGACATAAGTCCAAAAGTCACTGTGTTTTAGCTCACAGCTAAATACTTCACTATGTTCACACACTAGCCGCTACCTGTTGTCTGCCTGCCTTGTGCTGCTGTGCAGGTATGGCAGTGGGTTTTAATGAACCAGCTGGAAGATGCTAGAAATACCCCGTAGAGTGATGTGGGGTTCAACACTACGAGTGAAACCTTTCACATATATGCAGTCAACTGATCCATTGTTCGTGAAAATATTGATTGTATCAGGATCTCAGAATTGCATTACCACGTACTGATAATGTATCTCTGAAACAAATGAATGCAGACTTTAGAAAGCAGTGTTTGGCAGGAACGATGGACAAAATCAATCGAATCATGAACAGAAAACACTCCACCGTTATAAAACCTTACTGTCATCTCCACAACCTCCAAACCACCCGCAAACAAACAAACAACAGACGATTGTTAGTTAGTTTTTCTGGGAACTTCCCAGCTGTAACTGTGAGTCCTGATGAGCGACGAGCCGGATGCCTGTGAGAGCGAACACGTGCTGCGAGCAAATAAAACTCGTCATGTCACAAGTTACAGGTCATGTGACTCTGACTTTTGTTTGCCGTCTTGAGCTCATCTGTCAGCAGGAGAGAGAAAGTCAATAACGGTGGTTTGTTGTCACTGGGTCACACTGTGCTTTACATATTAACCGTCCTGAAGCACGAACAGTGTCTTGATGAAATAATGCAAGATTATGTGGGTTTCATATGAAAGTGATTTATAGAAGCAGATGCACATGATTGCTTATGTATTTTTTCTAGTTTCTCTATCAAAAGTGAGACCTAAGACATTTTTAGTAATGACCAAAATGTGTCCTGAGCATGGTTTATTCAAAACCGCATCCAACTCTGGTCAAATTCATAATCTTCTTAACATATTTCTGATTGATTGCTTCAGATTTAAATAAAAATGATGCCAATTATATAATGTTTTGTGCAGACAAAGTTCTTGTTTGCAACATTTAATATCTGAGGACTTTGGCACATTTTTTAAATGTAGAAAAACATGTTAAAAGCATATTATTATCTAAAAAACCTGAATTTAGTATCCTTCACACTAGTACACACTAGTTTAAGAATCACTGCACTGATAGAAATGATTGTACCACTTGTACAACATGCTGTAACAGCAAAGATTAATGTCTGTTGTTGAATCAGGAGTGGTGACAATACGCTACAGTGAGACATCCTGCTCTCCTTTTTGTTTGCTTTTTAAACTCTAAGCAGTTTCCACGTTGTTAGCATACTTTGGCTCAGGGGTTCGGCCGCTGTTGTCGAGCTTTCGTTAATGGTTGCCTTCGCTGTAACGTTGGTTTAGCGTTGCGAGCCGTGCCGTGATTTACGATGGGTGGATTCTCCCGTCCTCTGCAGATCTGCTCATGCAGGGTAATTGGCCCATTTGTCAGAGGCAAGAATGGATCTGTTCGCCCAGAGTAAGGGAGGAAGAGGAGGAGAGGTGAATGGGTCGGCACCAGCAGAAGCTCAACTTAAAGGAACTGATTGCTCTGCCCTTTTTGAGTTTGATGAGAAGATTGACGCTACAGGAAGGTGGTGCCAGGAGCCTGTTAGCTTAGCTTAGCATAAAGACTGGATGAACAGAAGGAAACAACTGGGATTATTTCTCAGTTGAGGGTTCTGACTTTCTGAAGTAGTCCAGCCCACAATCCATTCTTTACGCAGAACTGAGATAACCATCTCCTGGCTGACAGACACGAGAGTGGTATCAACCTTCTCCTCTAACTCTCAGCAATCCTGAACTCTTCCTTTTAAAGTAATTTATCCCCTCAATTAAGTTCTCACATGCATCTTCCTCTGTAGTTTGCTTCCTCGATGGAGCGTGACATTCTGACACAGTGATCAGAAGTCAGCAGCGACATACGCGAGCCTCTGCGTAATTTATCTGGAATGTGCGGAGCTTCTGCCTCCGATTCTCACACTCTTTATCTGTGTTTCTCTGTTCGCAGAGAGTCGGGCGGACGTGAACTGCTGACTGAACTGCAGGCAGACACCAGGGCAGAGTGCGGAGGAGTAAGCAGACAAGGTAAGTCAAGACAAGAGGGGGAGGTGCCGTAGCGTGTTGATATCGGTTAAAATCAGTTTCATATCGCAGCACGAGTGGTCGGTGACGTCACAGCCCTCGGCCTTGCTTGGAAACCGGTGCAAATTGTGCAATGGGAAAGAGTTTCGGCATCACAGCTTTCCACAGTAACAGGCCCGTGTCCATCTGAATGCATTATTTATCGCCGCCTGTTGCGATGTCACAGTTATCAGCATGTTGACACCATGTGCAACATCTCAGGAAGGTATTTTGGGCAGCTGACAGATAGGAAGGAAAGAAGCACAAGAGGCTTCGTGATATACTGTCAAAGAGGTGAAACTACACAAAACAGAACCAACGACAATCAGAAAAGCATCTCCAAAAGCAGAATGAAACAAGAGAGGGAACAGTCTACTCTGTTCATTGTTCATTAAACCCTTTCAGTTGCCTTCAAGGTACCAGCTCTTCTTCCTAGAGTCGACACATGCATGGGCATCCGTCTCCTCGCCCTCCCTGTCCAGATATGAAAATGTCAGCGTGGCATTTTCGCACGCTCCAACGACAATGAGCAGGAAAATGACTCTGTAGATACAGTGACAGCTCTGCTGAATAGCCTCCAACATGTTTTATGTTCTGCTTTTTTTTTTCTTCTTTACATGTTTTGCACAGGCAAGTTTGCATTTGTTAAAAAATGTAAGTGAACAAAAACACAAAATGAACACAGGAGGGAAATCAGACCTGTTATCAACATCTGTCCTGAGTGATCCGATCACGAGTGGACAGCTTTAAGCCCGTCACACCTGGCATAAACATGTGTCTCGAGTGACCACCTGTGTTGGGATCTAACCTCCCTGCTCTATATGCAAGCAACATCAATGCATACAACGTTTTTACACAACTTATCTTGATGTATAACTTTGCCGAATTAACAAGAAGGCCCAAATAGTGAAGAACATGTTGTAAACTGCACTTCACAAAGTTTATAAAGTTTCCCATTGCGCAACAACTCTCAAAAATTTGGGTTTTTTAAAGGGAGTCTGGGATCTTTCTCCACAGGCCAACAAAGAAGTAGCCTGTATTAGTTTCTTTTCTTGGTATCTTCAAAATCTGACATGTTTACCGTCAATAAAATGTTAATGTTCGTGCAAATGGACAAATCAGATTAAAAACAACGTGTTCAAACAGCTGCTGGGAGGAAGGAAGCACTGTGGACACGAACACAGACAGGCTGGTCCAGTGACGCCTCAACAAACTGACCCTTTTTACAAGGAGAAAAACAACTTACTGTCAAGCATTTAATGCCAAATTTACAGGGAGACTCGAATGATTGAGGATTTGTCGTAACCGATTTGTGCGTTTGTTAAGTTTCTCCTCAGGCAGCTCTTAAAATCTTATTATTTTGGAGGGAGCTTGTTTGACTTTGAGCAATTTGTAGAAATCGAGTGTCTCATGATCGCTTTAATTTCCATAGCTGCTGTGGCAAATTGTCTTATGTTCCCAAGAACTTGACAAACTCTTGAGATATAACACAATCAAAACTGGGTGTTCCTTCCTGTGTCTTCTAGCCCCTAAAGACACACTTTTCCATTCGTCCTTTATGGTATTTATTTAAAACATCATCTCTCATCATCTCCTGTCAATTCCACTCAAACCAGGCCATTGTGTCACAGCGTCTGATTATCTCCTGTAACGAACAAGGCTCTACTTTTGCCGTAGACATCCCAGAAACCTTAAAGAGTGACATCGCTCCCTATCAATAGTCTGATGATATGCTGCCCTGCTTCGACGCCTCCCCCGAGTGTTGAAACAATATTATGGCCTCGATACGAAAGACGCCAAAGACTAATTTCTACTTGTCAATCACACCTTTGTAGTAAGACTGTGGCCTATTTTTATTTTGTTGAGGGACGAAAGTGGGGTTTGTGTGTAAGTCCCAAGATAATTGTGCATAACTAAGTCTTTTAAAAGTATGTAATTCATTATGAACCTGACATATAAAACAAAACAACTTGCAGGAATGTGACTTTCACAGAGGGTCACCAGATTTTAGTATTTTAACCCGACAAAACACAGTTAGTCTGGACCCAGGAGTTGTTCTGCGACGTCTCTTTCTTCTGTATTTCTGCGAAAAGAAAAGCTTTGGGTTTAGTTTTTTAAATTACAGCACCATGACCCTAAAAGGTGATGCGCTCGTCTACGTGAGAACATCCAGGTTCCCTCTGCCGCAGCGACTATAAAACATAATGTTTATGTTACGCTGTTAACACTGTGCCGTCTGCTGCAGGTTGTGCTCATAAATCACAACTGTCATCTGGTTTGCACTGATAATGATTCAAGATTTTCCAGCCCGGTTCTGAGAAAATGTTTCAGGCCTAAAAAATGTGTGAATCACTCAGACAAACTGGAACCGGTGACCCTGAGCAGGTTTTAACTGATGATCAGTTCATCGGGCGTTCGTGTCAGTGTGCTGTGACAGCGGAGATTCCTGCAGCAGTTCAGCGTCCTGATGAGCAGGTGTGCCACCGTGGGTTATCAATATTCAGGCTCAGCTCCTGCACCTCGCTGAGATCAGTCTTAACCACACACTGAGTCGGACCACAGTGCACGCAGAGGGACGACGGAGGGGGAGCGGCACGGGGAAGATTGATTTCACACGCTGTTTTAGAGCGCTCGCAGCTTGATCCATCTAATCAAAGAGGTTATAAAAGCCAGAGGAGCATCTGAGGACAGGGAACTGAAACTGTGCACCGGTGCGGACGAATTAAAGGAACATCTTACTGAGACTTCTTTAAGTTGTGGTTTCATTCATCATTCATATACTCTGTATAGTATCCAGTTTGCATGGTTAGTATTAGGGCTGCACAATTAATTGAAATGTAGTCAAAATTGCAATATTACCAAGTTTTTCTAAGTGCTATATCGTTGGCAACTTGACTTGTCTCACTTTCTTGAAGACGTTTCACCTCTCATCCAAGAGGCTTCTTCAGATCTAACTAACTGGAGGGGAGTTGCAGGCTTTTGAACCTTGCGTGGGAGTGTCCTTACAGAGTCGTTAAGGACACGTGTGAGCGCTGAGTTTCAGAGTTTGAAAGAGTAAAAGAGTCCGTCTATGTCAAACTGGAACAACCGTCTTTGAGCAGAGGAGCTGGCCTACGACACAACCTATCACCCACCTACAATGCAGCACTGAGTTCCCTCCCCAGACAGCGCAACAACCATCCACACCCGGGCTCACCTAGCCCTAGCGACACTCCCACGCAGGGTTTAAAAGCCTGCAACTCCCCTCCAGTTAGTCAGAACTGAAGAAGCCTCTTGGATGAGAGGTGAAACGTCTTCAAGAAACTGAAACACGTCCAGTTGCCTACGATACAGCACTAAGGAGTGCACTATCTAAATCGTAGAGGCTGAAGTTTGAAGGTTAAATGTGACAAATGTGAACTTTGTTTCAGACAAAGTTATAAATAAAGCTTTGTGATGGCACCTATTGACTGTGTGTGGACACCAGTGATACACGCTGCCTGCGAGGTGACCTGTCCTACCTTGGATCAAAGACAAACTTCATCAATTTATCGATTCATCATCCTTCACACGCTGCAGACGCTCGACTTGACACTTGTGTGCCCTTGTGTGACACAGCTACTAAAAAGTGTCGATAAGTATGAGAAGGCACGTATGAGGTTTTTCATTTTTGAAGCCAGTTATGTTAGTTATCCGTTTATCTTTTTTTAAATATAGAGTTGGACAAAGCGCTGCCCCCTCACTCTCCTCCCACCGTCCCTGCCGCCCCCTCACTGTCACAGGCTGCCTAGCAACTGACACCATAAATAATATGCCTGTGTCTTTGGTATGTGTGTGTGTCTTCACAGGCATGTGACAATAAACAGGGCATCTGCTGCCAGTGCCTCTCTTTAGATGCTCCGCTGTATCATCGTGCTCGTCTTCATCAGTGTCACGCTTGCGGGTGAACTGTGATGTTTGGGATGTTTGAGTCTGGTTCTCTTCTCGGCAGGCACAGCACAGCACACGAGACCTGACTGACAGCGCCCATGGCGAGCAATAACACGGCCAGCATCGCACAAGCCAGGAAGCTGGTGGAGCAGCTGAAGATGGAGGCTAACATTGACAGGATAAAGGTGAGCAGACACACAGTGACCACAATGACAGAGAATTTACTTTATAAATACTACAGGTGGTTTTCTTTTTAGATTGATACCACTCTCATATCTGTAAATTGAATATGTAGCTGGAGCCAGCAGGTGGTTAGCTCATCTTAGCTTAGCTCAAAGACTGTAAACAGGGGGGAAACAGCTAGCATGCTCTGTATGTAATCTGAATTAATATTTTGTATATAAGAGGGCTCTTTTCAGTGGAAGACACATGCTGTAAATACTTTGTCTTTATGCTAAGCTAGGCTAATCACCACCCCTGCCACCTGCTCTGGCCCCATACTCAAGAAAAAGTGTGATATATTGAAAAATATTTACTTATACCTTCTTATGTCTGTCCAATAAATATGTAGCTGGATCCAGCAGGTGTTTAGCTTAGCTTTGCTTAGCACAAAGACTGGAAACAGAGGGAAACTGCTAGCCTGACCTACCTGCACATTTAAAGCTCATTTAATATCTCTTTATTGTTTAATCCGTGAGGAAGCAGATGTATAAAACCAAATATTTTTACGGTGGGCTTTTTGGATCTGTTTCCCTGTTTGCAGTTTTTAAGCTAAGCTAAGCTAAGCTAACAAGCTGCTACATATCGAACATACACACATGAGAATAGCGTCAGTCTACTCATCTTACTCTCGGCAAGAAAGCAAGTAATTGTATTTATTTGTCTGTTTGATTCCAGGTGTCAAAAGCAGCAGCAGACTTAATGTCATACTGCGAAGCTCATGCCAAAGAGGACCCTCTGCTATCGCCGGTGCCGGCCTCAGAGAACCCGTTCAGGGAGAAGAAGTTCTTCTGTGCCATCCTGTAAACTCGGCACGGGCCCTTCAGCAGTCTGCTCAGTGTGGGACTTTGAACGAGGACGTTCAAAATACGTAGAAATCTTCTAGTAGGAGGGGCACGGCGATTATTGCCCCCTTTCTTGAACGGCACCTTACGAGTGCGAAAAATTAAAAACCCACAGAGTTTACATGTAACCATGAAAGGGGTTGTGATTGCTTTTTGTTGAAGGGTGTTGCAGCATGTTGAAGGGATCTGTGCTTTTTAGATGACACAAAAAGGGATGATGAGGATGAGGATGAGGATGATGAGGATGATAACCCAGAGGCATGATGGACACCCAGTCAACCCACCAAGTCTTCAGGTTGTGATGTGTACAAAACAAAAACAAAAAATAAGATAAAATGAGAATAAAAATATGTTGTGGTTCTGTTGGGACTTCCAGATGTTCTGTTAAATGGTTCGTGGCTGGGTCGAGCAATCGTAGGACAGCAAACAAAAATACGCCACCTGATTATTAGAATGTTTTTTTTTTTAAGTTGTCGTTTATTTTATGTTTTATTTCAACTTTACCTACCAACTAGATATCTTTCTATACCTGTACGTGCTTACTGAAACAGTTCTGTTAACTCTTTTCTTACAACAGGTTAGTGAAAGCTTTTTTAAATGGGGATGTTTGAAACATTCGACTCTGTGATTCTCTCTGTCTGAAAATCAAGTCTCTGTGTATCGACACCTATCTGGCAAATGTGATGCAGTTTGTCTCCTTCAGATACAAACCCTCTTTCTACTATTTGTATAAAATGACTAGCAAGTAAACTGTGCTGTGCTGTGAGTTCTGGATGTTTGTGTTTGTATCATTAACTATTTGCATGAAATGAAACAAACAAAGTCTTCTCTATTTCCTTTAATGTGGAGTTTGTATGGAACAGGGGCGGCCTCCATCTGGAAGTGCCAAAGCTATATTAAAAACAAGAATGATTCATTACGGACTCAACGAGGACGTCTCTCGCATATAAATAAATTATAATGGTGACGAACATGAAGCTTTGCAGACTGAGGAAATAACTTTCTTATATCGCTAATGAGATAATTAACTGCAGGAGGCATCGGGATTTTTTTTTCTAGAGAGCAACCAAAAGTCAAACTTGAGTAGAAGTAAGACTTTAAAATATGAATTTGGTAAAAGTGGAAGCAGCTCATACGATTAATACTTGAGTAAAAGTCTTATTGTCTGATATTAAATGTACTTAAGTATCAAAAGTACAAGTAAAAGTAAATGAAACCTATATTTACATGTATGTTTTGTACACTACGAGTTGAATGATTATCGGATTCAGTGTTTTTTTTAATGTGATTGCTGAAATTACGTTACTTTGGCTCTGATGTAGCACCAAAATATACATAAACAGAAGAAATGAAAGAAATATGTGTCCGTATGTATACAAACTGATACTAAAATGGCTTGAGACAAAGTAGAAACTTTATATTTTCAATACAAATAAGTTAGAAGCGTATAGAGATAACTCTCTCTGTTGGGCCCATTGTGTTCCCCCGAGCCTGAAGATGTACAGGCAGCACAGGATCGTACAAACACAGCACATCTTGGCGATTGTTCACACTTGTAGTTACAGCTGTCCACTCAACAGACACATGTTAACGCCAGGCGAATTTTCAGAAGTGGGATTCGAACCCACACCTCCAGGGGGAGACTATCAAAGCTAACAAGTTCAAATCTACTCAAGCGACATGGTGAGTATTATTATTTACAACAGTGCTTTATATGACATGACTTTAAGTACATGAATAACAGCGTTTCGATAACAAAATGTTTCGACTATGAAGCAGAATATTTCGACCCAATCCTTTAAATTCAGATGTATAATATATTTATACAATAGGCTACATTCACGTTATAATAATGTAGTATACAAACTCAGTTACAAGCTGAACTTTTTGGGGGAATGGGGAGTGACGCGTAGCCCCAGCTGCGTAACTAAGGAACACCCCCTAAACCAGAAGTGATGTCCAAATAAGGCAATGCGCGTCACGCAGCAGGTCGATGCGACCGCCCTCAGCAGAACGTCGGTTCTGCGGAGCCGTTAGCTTGACTGCTAGCCGGTTAGCACACGCTTTTCAAATAGCGAGGACGTCCATTTGTCTCAAAGGAAAAACTGTACGTAATCTTGAAGGTAGTTTTTGGGGAGAGACGGAGCGTTGACACGGTTGTGTTCAGTTGTAGACGGGCAATGAATGACTTCCCGTAAGCTAATGGCTAGTGGCTAGCGAGTTAGGTAAGCTAGCTAGTAACTTGGTGATACATTAGCTAGCTAACGTCAAACCAGAAGCTACACTCTTTTTCCTTTTTCTTCTCATCTATCTGTAAACATGACGAGCTGTGTGACCTGCAGAGTGTATTTTCCCATCAGGCCTGTATCTTATTATACTGAAATAAGTACAGTTGTTGAACTAATCCTCCTGTCAGACACTGAACTATCCAGCAAAGCCAGTGTGCTAATGTTGGCTAGACAAATATCTTGAGGCTGTCAAACAGTGTTTGAGTGTTTCTGCACTTTCTCACGGTCTCTTAAACCAACTTGCTGGAAAGGTAGCCCTGTAAAGCTGGCTACAAAATGTCAAAGTCCTCCTTTTTTATAACCATGTGTGGTTAAGAGTGTTTTTTTATTAACCAGAGACAGATAAAGTTCAGTACAAGTGATCTTTCATGGCAGGGATTTCACTGCTTCATTTAGTGTTGTTGGGGTAGTTTCATGTGTTTTCTCCAAGTTCCTGTCATGGTTTGTCTTGAAACACTTGGTGTAATAAAAATAGTCATTTAAAACCATTACAACTGGTGTTTAGATCAAATGTCTGAAGGATATGAGGGTACTGATTTAATTTGGAGCACAACTTTAGGTCCCCTGAACTTAATAAATCTCATAATCTTTGCCTCCTCTCCTCAGTTTTTACAAGCATGGCCTCCATGTCTCCAAACAACTTCTCCTGGGTCGAACCAGGAAAATTGGCCGGACTGGCGCTGCCCAGGATGACGTGTGAATACCAGTACCTGCTGGACAACGGTATCAAACATCTGGTTTGCCTGTGCGAGAGAAAACCACCTTACCATGACTCGTGCCCAGAACTGCAGCTGCACCACATCAAGATCGCGGACTTCAGTCCTCCTTCACCGAGCCAGATTGATAGATTCCTCTCCATCGTGGAAGAAGCCAACTCCAAGGGGGAGGTGAGAGCTCAGATGCTTGATAGACTGTGGCTGACGAATGCTTGTGCTTATAAAGTACTTTCAGGACTCTGAGGTTGAGTCTATCATTGTGCACAAGCTTACAAACCACAAGCATTGTAACCTCATACATCTGGCATCAAGTTAACTTGATTTTGGCAAAAAAAAAATCCTGGAACATTGGGAAGGAAAAAGTGTCTTTCACAACCTTGCAGCTCCTCCAAAGTGCATGAATCAAAAAGCAAAAGGATAAAAAGCTGGAAAAGCCTTTGTCAGGTTATTGACTTTCATACTATGTACGCATTTATTCATGTCTTACAAAGGCTATCAGGTTTTAATAGGTTAGTCTGTTGTTTGTAGTATCTGCTTTCTCCTTTTAACAGTCGGTCAGGGTCGGTGTTCCTGATTGTGTTCAGTAATACCTTCAAAAAAGTTCCTATCCTGCTGTCTTTGATAATTTAGCCCCAGGACCTGTTTAATACCAGGTTTTGGTACTTAAGATGTAACTTAAATGATTCATTAGTTTTATAAATAGTCAGAAAATAGTGAAAAATACTTGTTGTAATTCTCAAAATCAAATGTCAGGATGTCTTCAAATCGCTTCCTACGTCAGATTAACACACTAAAACCCAAATATATTCAGGTTAACATCACATAAGACAAAGAAAAGCATTGTTTTCTAGAAAAAACTACTTCAACAGGTAAACGATACTCTAAATAAATGGCATTTAATTTTGTCTTATAAAAACAACTACCGCAGGATGTGTGTACTTTGTTACAGACTGTTGAACAAAGTAAATATTGTGTTGTTTCTGTTAAGGGCGTGGGAGTTCACTGCATGCATGGACACGGGAGAACGGGGACCATGCTGGCCTGCTACCTGGTGAAGACGAGGAAGCTGTCTGGGATCGACGCCATCAACGAGATCCGCAGACTGCGACGCGGCTCGATCGAGACTCACGAACAAGAGAAAGCTGTGGTACAGTTTTATCAGCGCACAAAGTAGCAGTAAACAGTTTTTACAGTTAATAAGCATGAAATAAGTGGAAGAAGTGCCTCGATTATACTGCTAAATGAACTTTACTATCTTGGAACAGGAAATACAAACAGTACTGAATTTGTGGCCCTGGGACATTTCACTAAGACGAACATCTCTAGTGTACATACATCCACACACCCTCTTTTCACATGGTACTGTATTCTGTCCTTCTGCTCGCACATCTTCACTTTTGTTTATATAGATTATATAGACACGTTCGCCCTCTGTTCACAGGGCTGTAACCTTCATTTAAGCACTGGACGCCAGAGAGAAGAGACGCTGACGCTCCTTGAACGTGAGCTTTTCAGGAGCCGACGCTCTCTTCATTTTCTCCTCCTGGTTTCTGTAATTAAACAATGATATTAGCCAAATACTTGAATTTTATTAACAGGGAATCACTTACAGGGGCACAAACAGCAGCCTGTGCTGTTTTAAAATGTATTTATAGAGTGTCGTCTGCAGATTTATGTTACTCAGGGATCTCTCTCAAATGCTTTAAAGGTTTGGGAGATTTAAATCAATTACGTGCCACTTTAGGAATGTACGTTCGCCCAAAAATGAAAATGCCCCCATGTCGCTTCAACAATCAGTATAAAAGTGTTCGCTCCACCACATCCTCCTCTCAGAATCAACCCATTTCATAAAAAATAAAAACTTGGCAGAATTAAATCTATGAGGTCAAGGAAGGGCATGTAGACTACTGTACTGTACTGCAGCCTTGGTAACACTTACTTGGAAACCTAAATCATATATAATGACTAAATCTTTCATTTTGGGGTGAACTGTTCCTTTAAAACAATTAGACTAGAGAAGCTTTGTGTGGTAGTAAACAAACTGTGCATGGAGATTTGTGTGTCATTAAGTCGTCATGAGTCGAAATGCTGCATAAAAAGCCAAACAAATGTTAAACTCACTCTTTGAAGCCGATGTTGATCATATCGTGACTCGGTCCACTCGGTCTTTGATCTGCCAAAGACATGGACGTGTTGTAATGTGCAATAAAATAATATGTCTGATGAACACAAACTCTTGTATCAGCAATTTTCTATTTTCTGTACTGTATCAGCAAACAGTTACCTGTTTTCTCCTTGTCGTCCTCTTTCGGTTCAGTGTCGATGTTCCCAGCAGAGCTTCTCCTGATCTAAACAAGGAAAAGAAATCATTTGATATAAGTTCTCGTGATGCTTTAAATATAATTTTTATTATTCAAACGTCTCTCTACTTAACGCAGAAGTAAAATGCTCTGAAACATCACATCCTGTGTACTTTTAATCTGTTATTTATCAATATGTGATGCTGAGTCTTATTTGTTGTACTCTCTTTTCTAACATCCGCTTTATCTACTCAAGTATTTTATGGTGGATCTTCCCTTTAACTGGACCCTGTGTGGTGCCTCACCTGCGTTCTTCTCTCCAGCTGCTGTATTGTCAGCATCATGTCCAGATCCTCGTCTTCCTCCTCATCCTCGTCCTCTCCTCTCTGCTGAATCTCCTGCAGCCTCTTCTGAAACTGCCACTCCAGGCTGAGCTTCCTGAGCCGGTCGCTCTCCTCCGCTGTGCGCTTGGCTTTACCCTGGAGCTCCTGCACCTCCTGCTCCAGGAGCTCCACCGCATGAAGCCTGTGCTGCTTCTCCAGCTTCTCCTGGGCCTCCCTCCTCCACGGACCAGACAGCTCCTGCGGGTCTTTTTGCTTTGTTGGGCCCTGAGTCGGAGGTTCTTGGAAGGAGACGTGTTTTGTTGGAGGGATGCTGACTTGCGGTTTTGCTGCTTGATCCCTGTGTGTGGTGGATCTTTGTGATGGATGTGAGGGCTGAGGTAGCTTCTTGGTTGCAGTAATGGGACATGCATAAATATGGTTAGCTTGGTTTTGAGGACTCTGTTTGTTTCCGTTTACTTTGAGGGTTCGGCTCATCTTCGCTGCCAGCAGAGACGAACTTTGGAAGGTGGTGAGTGGAGGATTTGTGTGTGTGTTCACCGCTCTGGTCACCGGGATATCTATGCGTATGGGCTGGATCGAAGGCGTAGGTGTTGGATGTTGCGAAAAAGGAGTTCTCCAGACACCGGCGCCACTTGTACGGCTGCCCTGCTGTCGCTTTGTATGAGGACAGTCGTCTGAGAGGAGGTCATGACTTGAAACACTTGAGCGAATGGGGAAAGATGAGTAGTGGCTCATGCTTTGCTTTGCATGCTGCTCCTTCTGCTCCCATAAATTCTGCCTTTTGTCCAGCAGGGGGCCTCCACTGTCCACGCACAGGTTCTCCTGTGACAGGGCCTGACGCTAGAAGGGGAAATGCAGAGATTTTAAATATGGTGGAGTAGAAAGATAAAGTAAAATGTAAATACTCAAGAACCTCTAAACTGTACTTAAATTCACTACTTGTTCTTAGTGACATTACACCACTGTGAACAACATGTTGACTTTTCCTTTCTTTACAGCTGATTAAATAATAAATGTGATGAAACATTTCTGCTCCCAGAGGGACATTAATACTCTTTATTTATTAAAGACTTACCATTAAAGTCCTTTTACTGGAGCGCTGTCCGTCTAAAGGCCTCAGAGAGACTTTAAGTGTTTGCTGTGGTCGACTAGGATCAGACAGGTGCTTGTCCTGGGATTTAGGAGTCGGAAGTGTCAAGTATTCCCTGTGAAATGTCTGGATACAGACATGGAAAGTAACAAAGAAGGATATAAATTCAGTTGACAGTGGCGTTTTTGTGGCTGTGCAGCATTTCCTTCCTCAATGCCTTTTTACAGCAACTGAATATTTTACAAATGTTTTAAGAAATTAGACAGAGAAATCTAGAAAACTCACGTCGGCACAAAGGTTGATACTGGAGACAGCAGCCATGTTGTTCCCTCTCACAACCGGGAGAACAGGTTCATCTCCATTCTCAGGGCTAAAATCTGCTGAAATAAAGAGAAAATGTATACATTGGACATTCATCATATTTCACAATAATGCATTTAAGTGATGAAAACAGAAGTGCACCCACTGGTCATGTTGGGGTTGGAGCGATACAGTTGTCTGTTTCTCTGCATTATCTGCTCCTTCTTCCTTCTGCTGCCTCCGTGATGTTCTGACGGACCAGCGTCCACGACGCTGTACAGCTCCACAGCTTTACCGTTTGAATTAGCCAGACTTTCATCCCCTTGTGAAGCAGGAAAAAGTCTTAAATCATGCCTGAAATTGTAAATAACAAATGGTTTGACGGGTAGAATAATGTACCTGGTTTCTGCTCTGAGGTCGGTTCACTCAGCAGAGCCCCGAGGCCGTGGTAGCTGGCTCCAAACTTGGCAACCTGTAAGGTCACAACGGGGCCGGTTTGCATCATGATCGCTGCTGCCCTAAATCATTGTAAGAATAATAAGGTCAGTTCTCCATTTTATTGACGTATTAAATTTTTAGTTTGGAAAGATTGCGCTGCTATAAAAAAAAGTACTTTGTCATGGACGTCTAGATAATACTGTCATGTGTCTACCGTTCTTGGCTGAGGCCGACCAGGCTGTGACCGTCCACACTCAGCAGCTGATCCCCAGCTGTTAACCTGCCATTCTGCACACAGTCGAGACACAAGAGATATTTGTCAGTTATTTCTTGTATAACTCCCCTAAAACGATTCTCGAACAACTGAAGTTCAGCTCAATCAATAACGTGTCGGCTCTCACCATTTCAGCCGGGCCTCCCCTGACGATAGATTTGATATAAATCCCAAGGTTACCTTGTCCTGCTCCCTGTGGCAAAACAAGAGGGAGGACGTTAATTAGCTGAGACGTTTAGCAGATATATTTCATGTTTGAGCAGTTCCAGTTAGTGAACACATCAGAATTAGGGACGAACGCTGAGGCAGTCACCTTGGCAGCCACGATGCTGACACCCATCCCACTGTTCAGAGGCTTGTTCAGAGTGACGGTCACAACCTCTGGCTCTCTTTGTGCTGCCTGTTGAAGAAAATGGAAATAAGACAAAGAGCTGCTCCACAAGTGCTGTATTTGATGTTAAAATTGAATTATATTTTTGCTTACCAAGTATGTGCTCCCTGCAGAAGAAGCCGGTTCATTGAAGTACGCGGTCCAGTCACCTTTAGAGGTCGGCTGGGATGTTAAAGAGCAGAGACCTGAGGAGAAAGATGTCATTCAGTATAAATATCCAACAATGAATGAGTTTATCTTACATGCAACACATTCCTGGTAATTTATATCCACATTTTGACAAACCTTTCCGGCATATTGGCTCCAAAAACTCCCTAAACCCTGGAGGGATTCCTCTCACAGAGTCACAGGAGTACCCTCCCTCCGGCAGCAGGAAGGGCAGGTGGAGGTCGAGGCTCTCCTCCAGCTGGACGTCCCGTCCTTCGCTCAAAATCAGGTTATCTGCAGAGGCCGCCGCGGCCGTCACTACAGCATCGATCAAATCCTGCAGCGGAGGATGACATGTGGATCGGACAGCGGAAACATTTCAGGAAAAGGTCGTTCTCGTGTGTGGATTGACATTTGTCATTGTGTGACAAGGCTTCAGGGAAGGGACATCCAATCTGTCTGCTGTGACCCTGAGAGGAATACTGGAGACCTTCCTGCGGACGACGCTGACTGCTGACCTTCTTAGAGAGGTAGAAAAGTCCAAAAATAAAGTAATGTATACTCACTAGAAACTGCTGAACAGAGTAAATGATGAGGGTGAAAAAGTATAGTTTTGAGGTACTTTTACTGGACTTGAGTGCAAATCGTGGCAGCTTAACCTCCGTTTTTAAGATATTCATCAAAAGACTCTTTGCATTAAAATAGTTTTCATGTTTAAATGTTTATTTTTTTTAATGTTTTTAACCTAACCTTACTCAAACAAAGAACAGAGGTGGAAATGAAACAGTTATTTGCTTGAATGTACATGAGAGGCGTAAACTGGGGCTTATTTTGCATTTCCTGTGATAATCTTCGTTGTGAATTAATTACTGAACTACTTCTGATGTCTAACTGCTGGGGGTCGAATTGAGTTTGTGTTACTAGCTTGATGTGTTTGTATTATATTGTATTTGACTGTAGTCTTGCACACAGCAGATCCACTGGACTCACTCCCTGTTTTATCACTTCATGGGGAGCTTGACATGGCTTTGTCACACATTCACAAACTCGAATATTCAGCAAAATATTAGAGAAATCAGTCAAAAGCATCCCACTATTCCTCATATATTATTCATGGTCATATTCATTATTTTTAATAATTCATATGACCAGATCTATACTGCTGAGCTCCTGTTCTGTGGTCGAAGCAGCACTAAATTCCCCAAATATCGACTCTGTACTTTGCATTTTCTCTGTTTATATAAAGACGCTCTTATTAGTAGCAGTACTTTCATTTCTACAGGCTTTTCCTCTTGATATCACAAATGTCTTGTAGGGATTTGTCCCAGAAAGCATCATCAGACTGTGGTGTGAAACAGGGAAGACAACAGCAGCATAAGAGGAGAGGAAGAAGTACTCACAGAGGGGATGTGAGGCTCATTGGTTGCATAGAGATAACCAGCCAGCAACATCTGCAGCTGCAGTGAGTTCAACTTGAAGCAGGTATTCTGGATGTCCTTCGCGTCTTTCATTGAGTACTTATTCATGGTCAGGAGCATGGTTGCCTAGAAACAGCCAGGCAATGCTATTTTAAAAGCTTGTACCATCTGAAATATGTGCTCTGACACGTAATTAAAACCTGGGGTAAAAAACTGCAAAGCATAAACAACTTCAGACATGTGTCGCCTCACAAAGAAGCTCAGATTGATGGACACTGTGTAAGCCTTTCTTTTTACCAGTGTTCGTCCATGTATTACAGGCAGGGACCGACCTGAATAATGTGTCCGAGGTGGCAGTCAGCAGCCAGCTCCAGGCCCTGCCTCTCCGCCCAGCCTTCGATGGCCATGAGCCTCTGGCGGAGAGCGGCTCCCCAGTAGTGGGAGCGCAGGCCGGGAGTGTTGGCCTCTGGGCTCGTCAGCTGGTTGAAGAGCCAGGCGCTGATGAAGTGGAAGAGTTGGGAGAAGAGCTGGATGGTGAGGGCAGGGTTCACACGACAGCGGCGTAAAAGAGACATCGTGTTCATCAAGGTGTTCAGCACCATCTCTGCAAGCAGGCAAGACAGAAGTTTATAGTTTATATGTAAAGTGGGAGGCAGAAGACTTTTATGACTTTCTGGTACTTTTCACAACACAGCTGGCAACGTCACAGCTCCTCTAAGAGTCTTAATTTATGTGTGCTGAGTAAATTAATTAAAGTATTTACCTATACCAGCTGGCAGTGGGCCATGCTGCTCCGGATCAATCAGAAAAGTTGGCAAGTGCTTCCTCAACTCATTCTGTAGACAGTGCAGCAGGCAGCTTGGTGGAGGAAAACACACATGTACATTTACATTATGTGAAACGTGCATCAGCACAAGAATTCTTGGGAATCAATGTTGTATCTGTAAGTAAAATATTGGCTGATAAACATATCAGCCCATAAATCATTATCAGAAAGTATTTACAGAGAGAGAAGACAGGAAAATTGCATGTTGAAGTCAGAGAATCAGCTCTAAAGCGCTTGTGTATATGTACTTTTTGTATTTGGGAGCTCAGAGCTGCTGCAGCAGTGGGAAACCTATTTTTAAAGTGGTTTGTTTTGGTGTCAAGACACTTGTGGGGCCTCCAAGAGGGCAAAGGCTTGGATAGATACTTTTGATTACATGTTTTTAGCACAGGGACTCGTTTGATGGGTGGTGGAAGGGTGATGTGGAGTGTGTCCTGCTGTTCCAGCTGTCTGTTACCTGTAGGCTTTGTGCACCAGGTGGGACAGATCCAGCTGACATTGCTGGGTGAGCAGGCTGAGGTGTTTGTCATGCTTGAGGAAGTTTAGCAGCTCAGAGGAGTTGGCCATCCAGAAGGCGAGAGCGCCGGCGATGGCCTGCTGCCTCTGCGAGGCAAAATATAGCAGCGGTGTCATATAAACGTACACAACACCTGGCAGATGTGACTTTGGTTTCACAGTTTGCTTTTGAAGTTCGAACTGTCATCTATTCAGTGTGTGCACTTGAAACAAAAAGAGTTTCCTCGCACTTGCCTGCATGACCTTTTCTGTCATGGCCACCATTTTGTTTGCGACGGAGGTGACACTGTGCGTCTGCCCCGAGGGCGGAGAGCCTCGCCGGTAATGGCGTTGTAGAGCGAAGCGTCCCACAGCGTAGAGGATGTACGCAGGTGAGAGCTTGAAATGAACAGTGGAGCTGTTGGTGTAATTTATGACTGCAGACAGGAAGGCCTCCTCAGCTGAAAATTAGAAAACACCAGCAGGGGGCAGGAGGACATTATGAGACGGGAAGGCAGTCAGCTTTCAACTGAAGCTAGAAAATAAGAGTTTCTACTCACAGTTATCACTGAATTTAATTCCAATAGGTAGTCCAGGTTGATCAGAGAAGTCAGGAGGAAGACTTCCTGTGTGCCTCACTCCTGTGTTTGAGTGGAGAGAAGTCATGTGAGGAACAGAAAAACAATGATGGCAGCCAACTATTTTGTAATCAATCATTTCTCAAGCGAAAATGACAATTATTTCCGTTTCTAGCTTCTTAAATATGAAGATTTGCTGCTTTTCTTTCTCATTAACGACAGTAGACAGGGCTGCACATTTAAATCAATATTAATAAATGGCCTTAACAATTGATTATTGGTTAATCATCAATAATATATGAAATATGTTGAAATATGATTCGATCTGTGTTTGAATACGCTTCATCCGGACTTATAAGAACAGAGAAAGTAAACACCAAGTTACTTAATAAACTAAATAAGATAATGTAATAATATCAGTTTGTGTAGAATATCTTTTTATATTTTTATAATGACATTTATTTCAGGTAAATACATTTCTTATATCAGTATTTTGTATTTTATATATTTGATATTTATGTATTTGTGCCCATCTGTGATTGTTGTTTAATACACTTTAATCTTTTAAATTCTTAAAAGAGATTAATTGATCAATCATTAATCATCAGTGTCCCTAATGGTGAATAGAGTTTTTAGGATTTTGGAGAAAAAACAGCAATTTTGGGGAAAATGTGTAGTATTATTCACATTTTTGACATTTTATAGACTAAACAATCAGCCCTGTATATGTATTTATATATATAATACAGTAGACTATGCTGTTCTTTATTATTTCTATCTTCTACACTTTGCACATGACTCACCCGGGGCAGCCTGCCTCTGTTGCTTTTTTCCCTCATGGTTGGAAACACAAATGCCGTTGTTGTTCAGTGGTTTCTCAGTTGACCTGGATGTTTGTTTAAAGGGGCGAATGTTATTCTGACGGTTTTGAAGGCCTGAAGCCAAAAGTCTGGAAAACAAACATTCATGGCGAACAATGAAACATTTTACCCATCCTCATCCTCTGAAACCTTGTCAGCCGCTTTGTTCTTCTCTTTCTTCTTGTCTTTTCTCGACAGCGTCCTCTTGAAGTTTTGGATCACGCCTCCTTTTTCCTTCTCGTGACAGTTTTCCTTTATTGTCGAACACATGAAAAGAACATAGATGTGAGATTGTATATGAGTGAAGAGAGAATGAAGCTGCTCGACTGTAGATAAATGCTTAGAGCGTTACCTCCACGCTCTCCTTGTCTCTCTTGAGCACAAAACGTCCTTCTCTGTTGTCTTTCGTCCAGTTTAATTGCACAACCAGAGGCCTCTCGTCTAGATCCACTTTGCGTTCTTATTCCACAATGAAAACACAGGAAAATAGTCAGAGCATATTCATAAATCAATGACAAACTCATGACCCTTTCACCTGGAGTCTCCTGAGTCCAATGAGTACCTTTATTGCCGTGGATCTCATACAGGGAATAACTCGTGGTCAGCATCTTCATGTCAGGCCTGAACTTCTCTGAAAGGGTTTCGATCAGCTCGTGAGTTGGAGAGTTGCTGCAAACACGCAGGCACTTGGTGGCCACGTTTCCTCCGACGTGATCCTCAAAGTAGAAGCGCATCACACCATGAAACTCCAGGTTCTGTTCGTCAAACAGAAAACTGTTACGATCTATTAAATCTGACTCTTACTGCTCAACAGTTTATTGCAGTTTAAATCTTAGCTTGAAAACAGAAAAGTTGTTGTTAAAATAAAATCAGTTAGAGCTTAATGTTTCTTTTTTGTTGTATGTGGAAACAGACAAAAGAGGAAAACATGGCAGGACAGAATTAGACAAAGCCAATGTGTGATTTATTTCCCGAGCCATCTTCACTTTCAACACCTCAACTCCCAACACAAACACTGTAAAACTAAAGGGCCACAGCAAAAAACACAGATTAAACCAGATTAGAGTAGTAGAGAAAGGTAAATTACACCAAACCCTCTCACTGATTAACACTTTCTTACAAGGAGCAGTAGTAGCAGTATTTTCATTTCTCCATGCCGACACTGCTGACAGTTGACTCTAAAACATGTTTAAAAAGAAGTGAATAAGAACAGTGCAAAACCCTAAATACATTCAGTTTATTACAACAAACAGCGGGGACAGAAAATCCTGGCATTTGAGAAGCTGTCAGCTTGTGACATGAAGGCTGTAGAGCAGGTTTGTTTACTCTGTCTGTCATTCCCTAAAGTGTGATGCCAGCAGCTGTCAATCAAACACAGACAGAGACACGCCCCTTCAACCGGCTAAGAGGAAAATTAGCATTTCTGATATTTTAATACTAAATACAAAAAAGTGAAATACATTTAAAAAACATTATTTTTGATGATGAAGCTGGATGACTAAATGTGATTTCAGTCAGACTACAACAAGCACACGATGCTCTCACAATATGCGCTGTAACTAATTCAATGTTTTCCCTCTGAAGAAACTGCTACCAGACTTTAAATTAACTTTGAAACAGACAGTTCAATACCAATAATATGATAATAAATATTATAGTATATGAATCTTTATTTAATAAAAACTTTAGTGTTGAAATAAAAAATATATTAAAGATGTTAGATAAAACATGAGTAACTGAATAAAATCAAATAACTTGCAGACCAGCAAGAAAGATCGTGTTAGAGTAAAAATCTAAAATCTCACAAGATGGAAACACTAAAGCAGCATCCCATTACTTCTTAACTACTTCATACTGAAGTACAACAGTTAAATATACTTTGGTGGGTGCAGTCTTTATATCTAAAGGTACATCTAAAACAATAAGCGTTCACCCAAACATACACAGATAAATCATTTGGTTTATGAACTCTGTCGGACAACTCACCTCATCAGGTTGGCTAATTTCAAACAAGTCCAGTCTGTTGTTGTTCCACTGTCTGATGACTTTGGCTAATCTCTCTCTTTCTTCCTCTTCCGGCATTTTTTCCCCCCAATTAAACTCAAAAGTTTAAGTTAACTCGAGTGGCTGCTGCAGATTTTTCTCCAGAGAGGAAAATATCCTGTGGCAGCAAAATAAAAAAAGCTCTAATCTGTCCTGGGTGTTGTTTCTGTTCGGACCCCACCCCTTCTTTCAATCTATTCCCCATTAGTTATAAACTCATTGTACTGTGCAGTGAGTTCTTAAACATAATTGCCTACTTCATCCCCGCATCCACATCCCCTCTCAAAGCCCCCACATCCCGCTGCCCTCATTTAACGGGTCAGTGGATCTTTGTTATGTGAGGCAAACAGTTTCCTAATCATATATCTGTCACAGGCAAACGATTCACCTCTTTATAGTCCGCCACTGAATTTTACCACATTATTTCCATGAGCCGGGGTGCACGTCTTGATTTCTCACTACGGTTTTGCTGGTGCACCTCTTTGCATGTATTTTCACCCCCGGCTGCAGAAGTCATCATGTGACACTGACAGTGTGCAGGACTCTCAGAGACTCATGAGAGAAAAGTCCATCCTCCTTTTCTCAGCGACACGGATATTTACGCTTGAGGGGATCCCACTTCTCATGCATACCAGTGATTTACAACACAATTTATGGTCTTCCCCATTCAGTTAGCACTATGTGTATGTAGGGCAGCTTTTGTTGGCCGCTCTGAAGCTTTCTGGGTAAAACTACAATGGAACAAAAGCCTCAACAAAACCAACCCTTAATTAGATATACAGTATAGCATTTAAAAAAAAAACACAACAACTTAACAATCAAGGGTATTGTTGTCTGGATGTTGGAAAATGAGGAGGAGATGAAACAATGATTAATTCGAGAAACAGGCACAGGACATCAGTAAAAATCATTTTATTTGCATTTATGAAGTAGAAAAAAAAGCATAAATCTGTCAAGGTTCAAGGTCAAGGTTTCATTTTTTGAAATAAAAGAAACACAGCTTAGACATTTTTAAACAGTATCCTAATCCAGACCTGCATCCAGTTGACTCAGGCCTTGATTTAACTCTGTCGGATGCTTAAATCCTCTCTGGAAACACTGAATTATAACGGCTATTATAACTTTAGCTTTAGCAGCACCCATCAAAGAGAGCATCAGTCAAATCAGTTAACAAGTTTATCCCAACAGGTAACAGACAAATATAATACAAACAAAGATAAGCAACCAAAATCAACACTATCCTCATGTGATGGTAAGTTTCACTGCCCTAATAAACGTTAGCTCAAGGTGACGTAAGCTACCCTCAATCTGGGTATAAATAAACATCATTTCACTGTGGGAAAATTAGCACTGTTGAGGTGTGAGGCTGCAAAGATATGGATTCTTTCATCATTTGATTTCCCAACACCTCAAAGTCTCACGTTAACACCTTTTAAAGCTTCAGAATATCCAATGTAACACAAGACTGCAATAACAACCACCGCAGTACATGTCACAGTACTTAACGCTGGCTGTACATCTAATAATGAGACATCATGCGTATTGTAAACTCAGCACATATATGTAGGACATATGCCAACAATGTTCCAGGTCTTCATGGCTTCAGTCATATGATAAAGCTGTTCCCTTCTGCATCCTTTGACTTGTTTTTCCCGCTGTCAGAAAACACAACAAGCACAAGAAACACAAGAAAGGCACGTTAAGGACTAAAGAATGAACATCTTAAAAGTATATTTTTGCCTCTCAGGCATCAAGTTGTCCCCTTTTCTTGCACTGCTCTAACAATCTCCCCCGTCTCGACACCTTTCTGTTCTGCCATAAATGCTTTTCTGCTAAATTTCTCCGCCGGACGGACATAAATGTATCTAATTATGTATTTTCAATAAAATCTATTCACCCTCCGAGATGCTCCACGTCCTCGATGGTCTCCGGCAGCACAACTCCTCTCATCTCAGGCAACATTGTCACCAATGCACTGTACAGCACCGACATCACACCTGAAACAAATGTTAACTTAAGTTGGTGAGTTTGAATTTTCCTCATGTGTCGTTTCAGAGAGCTTAGAGTATTTAAAGATTAACAAACTTACCATAAAGCAAAAGAGGCAGCTCTTGCCAGATCCTGGCCAGTCTGTAGAGCAGGAATGGGGCTACAATTGCTCCGAAGTCACTGGCAGATGAACACACCGACACACCCAGATTTCTGTGAGACATTGAACAGCAAATGAAACCACAACCGTGTAAGACATTCACAATTTCTTTACATATAGGACCTGGACATCCCGCTCAAGTAAAGTCTGTGGTGGAGTTGTGCCTTTGTAATGAGGCCTTTGCTTTTTGTCGGCATTGTTGAGGACGTCTCTGTCTAGTTTGATTCAACTTTATTGGAATTATCAACGGACAAAGCTAATCGTAGCCTGAGCTTATGTTCAGCGTGAGCATCCACGTCATGGCTCCTCAAGTGGAAACAGGAGATTAGTTTGGCGGCGTTTGAGGATGTCAGTGTTGAATCCTGTGTTGACATTGTTGATCATCTTTTTCAAGCACATGAAAAGCTGATCTTTGTTGACCAACAGACTTTGGATTCAAACCTTAGAGTTGTTGGGTACATCTCCGTGTTGGCAAAGTTCAGGGTCTCAAGTCCAATGGCAACAGCAAGCCTCCCGATAATCACGATTGACTTCTTCAGCCAGACATAATCTGTTGGAAAGACGGATGAAACAAAACGATTGTTCAGAAATGATCAAAATCCATTTTCAACTTCTGGTTCCTCAGTCAGCTGTGCTTACCCATGGGGATGAAGGGGACTATGAGGCAAGCGATGCCGCCGGTGAAGTTGGTGACGGCCATGACGGAGCGTCGGCCGAGTCTGTCGACCAGCAGGTAGAAGATGAGGCCGGTGGGAAGCTCCACCACAGCAGAGAGAAAGAAGTCCAGGTAGAGGTTATTGCCTGTGATGCCTAGCCGCAGGATCAGGCCTTGAAACACGACGGTACTTGTAAACCTGGATAAGAGGAATATCAAATAAGATATTACTTGCACATCCGTCAGGGACAGGATCAGGGCAGTATTTTATTGTATTGTGTAGAACAACTTGACTTACCAGGCATAAATTAAAATTAGTGTGTTTTTTCTTATATTTGGTGTCCGAAACAAATCCATTACTGAAATAGGAGTCACTTCATTTGTTTCCTCCACAAGAATAATCTGGAAAACATTATATCGAACAGTTAATCAGATTTGGTAAATCAGATTTCTAGATTATCATTTTATCCGGCACAGTTCACAGAAGCAGAAGCAGTTTTTATAAATGTTGTCACACCTCTGGAAGATTTTGCGGTAAAGATCTCCCGTTGCATTTGGCAATAGTCGCAGCAACCCTCTTGGCGTCTGTATTTCTTTTTTGTGAGAAGAGCCAGCGTGGAGATTCAGGAACAATCCTTTCAAAACAAACACACATCTGCATTGGATTCGACCCAGAGATGAATAAAACACGGCATATACGAAGCAAACCATGTTTGTATACCAGTGGTATGAGATAAACAGGATGCAGGGCAGACTCATGACCAGCTGCAGGGTCCTCCAGGAAGACAGGAAGTAAGCCAGGCCCGGCAGGATGACCATGCCAGTGGAGTAGAAAGTCCGACTCACCATGGACACATATTTCCTGTTGTTTGATCCGAAGAACTCAATCACTACGACAAAGAGAGATGATGTTGTAGCAGACCGATTTACCCTTTCACATATGTATTTATTTGTCAAAGCAAAGGCACAAGTTGTGAAATATTATAATCATGCAATATGACTAACATCAAGAAACAGAATTAGATATATGTCCTTAGATGAGCTCCGCTGTATGAACGTACCGAGGACATAGCTGGCCGTCCATGCTCCCTTTGCGCAAAACCCTTGTAGGAATCGAAAAGTAAGCAGCATCGGGTACCAAGGCGACAGCATGACCCCCACACCTGAGACGCCAAGGCCAACCATCGACGCAATGAAACATGGCTTCCTCCCAAACCTGTAAAAATATCAAGTATTATTAGTATTTAAAAGTAATTAGGAACTGATTGTGAGAGCTGAAACTAAACAGTGCAGAACAGACCTGTCAGCCATGTAGCCGGTGACAAAAGCTCCAACAAAAAATCCACATGCCAGGAGAACTTGATTCAGATCAGCAAGCCAGGATCTCTCACAGACCAACGAGAACTAGGAGGGAAAAATGTGAAAACACCTTTCATCCAAAACCAAAGCTAATAGATAGATGGAAGGTGCAGCCTCATATCAGATTGTGCAACACTGTTTCTGTTGGTAGAAGAGGCAGGAAGAAAGATGCACCTACCTCAGAAACAATAGTGCTGTGGCTTTTATCAAACACCCATCCGCTGTCACAGGGCACCAACTGGGTCACGTTAGAAGTCAGCAGCCAGTCAAGCTTGTTGCATTTGTCATGGCCGCTGCTCCAGTCTACGCCAAACCTCTCACAGCGGCTGAATGATCCTGACTGTTCAGAGCGGGGCACGGTGACTTGCCGCACCTCGAGGTCCGTCCAGCCACATTCCTCCTGGAGGCGCTCAGATTGAGGAGTCCAGCACCAGTGATCCGGAGTGTGCCCTAAGAAAACAACCCCGACAATTACAAAAGCAAAGAGTATCAAGGGTAACGAACCGAGCGTAACAACTTTCTTGTGGAAAGGCCCAAAATCTCCTATGTGCTCCATGAGTTTGTCTACATTTGCCATATCTGCTGATTATCTGACGTCTGGCATAAGATGCTGTGTCTGTCAGAGCACTCCCGTCTGAGAATGTCTCAGAGAAGGTGTGTCTTTAAAGAGACGAGAGGGGCACAGGTGTTGACACAAAGTCCTCCCTCCTTTCTCACTCTTGAGTTTACTGGTCATCTTTTCAAGGAATTGTGCAAGCTATTATTAATTGGCCTGTAAACAAGACTCCAGGGGCCACATACCATCCTTATTCCTCACAGGGAAGGACAGAAACTTTGTCTTCAGCGGTCATGTTTTTGATTCCCCCAAATTGGGGACAAAGAGTTATAATTAAAGGGTCAATTTGTAAGATATGGCCAGAATTTTAATTTAAAATGTGTGATGAAACAAGTGTTGACATGTCGATAGCTCCAGTAGTTTCAGCTTGGAGATATAAAAGCGGTGAATTTGCTATTCAAGTGAAGGCGTAAGTAAGCTTAAGGAGTCAAAATAAAGTCATAAAATGTAAAGAAAGGAGATATTTTTACACTTATTTCCTCACTAAACAGAAAAAAACAACTGTACATCGTCTGAATTCAAGTTTCTTTCTTCTACCAAACTAAGACAAGCTAAACTGCCTCATTAGCTCATCGCAAAACACACAAAATAAATCAAAGGAAACCCACAAAAACAGTCTTGGTTTGGTCTAAATAAATTCTGGATTCACAGAGTAAGTTGGGGAAAATATTCCAGCTCAAGCTCACAAGCATAGTTTGCTTTGCATGTTTCAGTTTGTCTGAGATAAACGGCCTTATCAAATTCATACCATAAATTGTGTTTGCTGTTTTTCATGATAGATTTCACTGAGCTCAATGAATCCAGAGGAGTGTGATAAACAAAACAAAACAAACAATGCCTGTACACACTTTAGGATTCTCAGTTTAACGTAAAGATTAACTGAAATGGAGCATTTCGGAGAAACGGGACGTTTTGCATTCCAGGTTACTGAATTCCCTTTTCCTAAACCAACAACATATATGTCAAGAGTGGCAACTTTCTGTCTGTTGGTTTTCTGAGAATTTTGTGCTCTTTGGTTGACATATTTGTGCAGGTGTTAATGTACACCGACGTCAGGACACCTTAGTTTCATCTTTAGGAACACTGTCCTCAATCATCTGGGTCCAGGACCTCATACAGAGAGCCACAGTCATTTAATCTGCCCTCACAAAATATAACTCAAGTTTGAGATCACATAAGAGTCTTTACAGACTTTAGTCTTTGAATTATGTATTTCAGATCAGTGATTTTGGTTGTTAAACTTCCTTTTAAACCTGGAAAATGTTTCAAAATATATGTTCCTTTGCTTCAGTTTGACCCTTCAGAAGGCAAATATCAACAGAGAGAACAATATATAGATAAGGGCGACTGATAAGATGGTAACCAGTAACTTTCAGCACGCGTCTGTGGTGTAAATCACCAGTAAAACATGTCAAGGGAACAATGTAACAATCCTCTTCTGAAAAGAGCCCAAAGCCTCTGTGCTTGATGAGTTTATTTACATTTGCAATCTCTGCTAATTATTTAATATCTGGCGTAAGATGAGGGTTTCAACAGCAGTCCAAAAAACATGATCTTAATTTGTTCTGCGTATGAGATTAACTGTCTCTTCAGATTAATTTACAAACAAAAACAAAACAGGGTAGCTTGAGAAACAAAGAAGACACAGCTGTGCACACGTTGAGCAGTCAGAATGTAGCATAATGTAAATATTAACCAGGAAACAAGATGTTCTGTAATCCAGGTTACTGAGTTTCCATAAACGACTTATATCACTCTCTCGCTGTGTTATAACTGATTAGGCAACCTTTCTGTCATGTGGTTTTCTAAGAAAAGTGTGCTTTAGTTGAGCAGCGTGATGAATGTTTGCGCCGTTACCTTGAGTAGACTTTGAGTAGGATTTTTCTGGGTTCAACCATTGTGGGAAGCATTTAGGACGATGTAAATACACAACTCAACAAAATATATAACAGTGTCCGGGTCATTTTTAGACATTTTATTGCGGAAATGTTACATATTATACAGTATCTCTGAAGGCATTAGTGTCTTTTATTCAATTTTCATTACAGAGCTCAATGAATTTTGTTATAAAAGTAAGATAATTGTGCAGTAACATTTAATTCACATTTGTTATCAACAAGTTGAAACCTTTTCATTTGTTGCTTAAAGCTTAGCAGACGTTCTTATTCCAAAACTGGACAAAAACAAACTGGAACAGGACATTAATTTGCTGACGTCGCCTGTTTCTGGTCTCTGTTAATTAACAGAGTTTCATCTTCCCAGTGCAGATAAGATGACCTCCACTGAGGGTCTGTCTATGGGGCTCTGACAGCAGTGAGAGAACAGCACCCTCCCATGTTCGCCCAAAACAAAGTCGCCTCCCAGCTAAAGAAATAGAAAAGGAAAAAAATTCAATTACAAATTAATCCTAATAAATTCTGTGTACTAAAGTGATCGGGGGAGAAAATATTTAACAAATAAAAATCCAGTTGGTGAATTAAAAAAGTCAATTATTTATTCTATGGTGAATAATTTCATTCATTTTCGTACGTGGAGCTTCGAGCATCGTTCTACCTGAAACATGTCGTCTTGAATCGATGGAAGCTCTCGTGGAAACTCCATGTTGTCCGCCACGTATTCGGCGTACAGCAGCATGTTACTGAAGTTTAACACTTTCTTTAGAGACGCTCCCAGGCCGAATGCTGCGTACATCTGCAACACCCCGGCAGAGTTAGCAGCTAACTTACCATCGGAAAGGATATGAAGTGTGTTTTCTATATTATTGTTGTGTAAAGTTGACCTCTGACCTTCCTCTCATGGTCCAGGAGCATGTCATATTGACAACCAGTCTCCTGCAGCCAGTGTGAAGCTCCCTCCTGACAGCCAAATGAAACGACCACCGCTTCAATTGAATGTGCGTCCAGGGACCTCTGAAAAATAATGTCAGGTACAGAGGACGATAATGAGGATAATTATAGCCATGTGTGGGTGAGAACATGCAGGATTTAAAAGGCAAATTATTGCATCCAAAGGTAGCTGTGCCAAATATTTTAGTTTAAAGTTGATTATTGAGATTGTGGTCTCTGTGAATAACACTGCACTAATAACATGGTCAGATTAATTAATTTGCCTCCTCGCTACGACGAGCGTGACCGCTTCAGCTTTCACTCTGTGTCTTTACCTGATTCTTCTCCAGATCTTTAAGATGGAGACGGCAGAGCAGACAGGAGAACTGGCGGATTAACACCAACAGGATCTTTTTACCTTCCCCAAGATATTTCTCTAATCTCACTTCTCTGCAAAACACACAGAAACAGCAAGCTTATGGCGTGAAGGACAAGGCAGTACACCAGAAAGGTTTAACCAGAAAATGAAATAAAGAGCACAATTTGTTTCTAGCTGAATTTCTTATCAAGTACAGCTGCTCACACAGAAATAAATCACACCTACTCTCCTGTTCTGGCATTGATGAGAGATGTATCTGGTGAGACGCATTTTGACTGATCGTCTGTATCCAGGATTTTAGCACTCAGTTGTAACTCATCATCCAAACGCTGCAGAAAGGAATCCCACTGCACCTGCGTTACATCGAACACAGTCAGTAAAAAACAAGATGCTCACACAAGAATGTTTGTGAAAATATCTTTGACTCACTTCTAGTTGTTCGAAGTCCTTCAGCACGGCCCGTAAGGCAGCACAGCTGGAGAAGTCACACAGCGAAGTTTTTACTAATGTTTCAGTTCATGGAAATGATCATTTTTGCATCACAATGTTTTGTTTTCTTACATCAGAGAACAAGTTTCTGCAGCACTATAATGCTGTTCTGTCACACGATTCAGATATTGCACTTGCAGCCCTGAACGAAACCTCATGCCGTGACTTTAAATATTATTTATTCGCTCCTACAAGGGCTGCAACTAACAATTCATTTCATTATTGATTAATCTACTTATTGTTTTTTTCAATTATTCGATTAATTGTCTAATCATGAGAAATGTCCTAAAACTCAAGTTGACGTCTCTAAATAGTCCAAAACCAAATCAAAACTATAGTGGCACTCAGTAGAGCATACACCTCCGCCAAGGCCCGACAGCCCCTTTAATTCAATCATGCCTAATCCAGTATCAAAGCTGATAGTTCAACAGATGTAGCATCTGCATCAAAATGTAATCACTCATAGATACCAGCCACTTAAAATACGCCTGTTTTCTTTATTTCCTGAGAAATTATCAAAAAGTTCCTGGATGGGCCCTTTTTTCTAGAGCTACACCAAAGGTTAATGGTGTCTATTCTGAGCCGAGACCCATCCTCCATCCACGTTTCCTGGAAATCAGTTCAGTAATCTTTGTGTCATCCTGCTCACAAAAAAAACATAACCTTCTTAGCAAATGATTACAATTGAGAAGCTGGAACGTCTGGATGTCAGGTGCCAAAATGTCAGGTCAGGTGTGAAAAAAATAAGCTCTTACTGATTGTTTATTCTCCACAGGTGCTCTGCATCAGTTTTCTTCTTAACAGACAGACTGAAATCAGAAAAAATCAAAGTAAACGACTCGTATCTACGTGTCAAACAGTGGAAAGCTGAATCTGTAGTGCTTTAAAGCTGTATTTACTCATTATTATATTGTTTATATAATGTGGTTAGTGCTCGTAACCTTCTGTACAGATCTGCACCAGCTTCAATCAGACCCAGCAGTGACTGTTTCTGCACGACGCGGATTTTCTGCCTGATGAAGTCCTGGAGACAGCCTGAATAAGCAAAAGTAAATGAAGTTAGTGTGTAACAGTCTGTCTGAGTTCAGTCTTTATGTCCAATGATTGACAGGCCTCCTGCTTACCCGACCCATGCTATGTCCATAAATCGCCTACCAGCTGTGGGTCACGGTGTCTATTTTTACATGCTGCACAAAGTGCTGCCTACCTTCCCGGCTCTCCGTCTCGGCTCGTTCCAGTAAAGCTTTTCCCTTTTCGACAAAAGCCGTGAGAGCTTTCACACAAGAGGCTGCAGCCGGGTCGGCTCCAGCAGCCATTTTATGTTTGAATGCGGACGTGTGATAGTTACATGAGTTATGCAACTTCTTATCAGCACACCGGGGTGAAACAAACTCTGCTTTCTCGCCAAGTCCACTCTGGGCGAATGGGGAATAAAAGATTAGCAGCTGAAGCTCAGTTTAAAGGGGCACTCCGCTGATTTTACACATGAAGATCAGTTCACTAGTCATTAGGAGTGCTACTTGGTTTGTTAAAGTGGTTGTATAATTTGTCAGGTCTGAGGAAATGAGCTTTGAGTTGCGTTATCTCAGATTGAGACTCCTCAATTCATCCTCAGCATAGAAAATGTTTTTATTTTAATACTTCAGCCCTGGTGGCTTCTTCTCGCTGATGGTCTATTATGCTTATGTAGATCAAAGAGGATCAGTATTACATTTAGACTGTTTAGATCATATTTTCAGTGTTATTTAATCCAGCAACACAGGATTCTTTTTGTTTTATCCATCAGTTTGTCTAATCGGTGATCGCTCTAAATACAGCAATTATCCACGAGCCTCAGGTGCCTGTTTCTATGGAGAAGGAGCCGGACAGATTCACAAATTTCAAAATGCTTCATTGTTTCAGTAAACATTCAACAAAACAGCTTGCAGTGCTATCAACCCTATTCCTCAGCCACCCAAGATACCGTATGAGCACAACCTCCTGCACAATCTACGTGTTTTTCATGGGAACAGGGCACTAATCCTCTTTCTTAGAGCGACGTGTGTGGTGTATCTTTCACTCATTTAGATCTTCTTTACTGAAATAATACGTCTGACACTGTTATTATGCTCAGCCCACTCAGCTAACACTTCTAAAGCCCTGAAAGTGCCGCCAGTGCATCAGTTATCAGGATACTTAGATACCTCAAGTATCCCTCATAATGGTTTCCCAGGTAACCTCCCCAGGAAACTAGTGGATAGATGAGGAAAAGGAAGATGTCCAACTGATCTTCAAAGCCCTTGCATCTCTCTGATCTGCTGATCTCTTACATATCGACACATCAGGGTCAGACACTGAAGATAAAGCCAGCATTTTTCTTTTTATTGCTATGAATCTCACATGAACCAGGTACAATTTTCCACAGTAGTGGCTGCATTAATCAACAGACTGCATTTCCAGATCTCTCTGTTCTTGAAATCCGTCCTCCTGGACTTCCTGGAGGTGTTCGCCGTTGCTCTCCTGTATTAGGTTCTCCTCTGGTTCCTGGACGCCCTCAGAGAGTCCTTGTGATTGGCTAACGACTGTTTCTGTGGGTACAACATGGGAGATTGTGAAAGAAGTGGCGATCTCCTGCAGACGGGCCTGCTCAGACTTCAGCTTGGCCAGTTCATTGGTCAGTGGAGTGGCGATCGTTGGTGTGGCAGCGGGGGCTGGGGCGTTCTGGACGGGGTGATCGTCTTTAGGCACTTCAGGGGTCTCCAGCACCTCAGGGACCTCCTTCTCCGTTGGTTCGCTGGTCTTACTGTCCGGTTTGCCTGCAGCTCCCTGCACCTTGTCGTAAAGGCTCTTCCTCTCCTCTTGCAAAGCCCTGCACAGATTCTCAAGCTTCTGGTTCTTCATGGTGACGAGCTCAAACTCCTTCTCCTTGATTGCTTTCTGTAAAGGATTAAAATGCACAGAAACAAAGTGATCAAAGTGAAGAAATCACTGCCTTTTCTTCGGCCTTCTGGTGGGTTTTACATGGATGCCAAACAACCAAATGTTTTGTTTTGAGCTGAAGACAATGTCCCTTACATCTGACACCATGTCGAGGAGACTCTTGTTGCAGCCATCAAAGCGAGTCTTCCATGACTGGCACTCTTTCTCCAGCTTTTTCATTTTCTTGGCCATCTACACAACGACAACAAAAACCACGTTACACACCGCACGCTCAAAGCCACTTCTAAAAATAGGATCATACAGTTTAAGTGTTAGTGTAAATCTCATGGGATCTTTTTGCTCTTATCCCAGTTTCTATCCTATTTTTTATTCAAATAATATAACCAGCATCATGAAGCTGACTTCAAATATTCTGCGGATGCGCTCTCACTTTGTCCATGTCCTGTTTGAAGCCGCTGTAGACGCTGTTACTCTTTGATACCGTGCCCTGGAATTCATCAAACTTCTTGGAGTACATATCGAGCTGAGGAGAAATGGAGAAAAACACATTATACGAGCATCAAGAGAGAAGGAACAACAAGCCAATACTGCCCATGATGCCCTGTTACAGTACCTGGATCTTCATATCGATTTCTTGCTCCTTCATGACCTTCACTTGCAATTTATACTCCGCCGCCTGTTTTAGCGTCTGTGGAATATTAAAACGTCCCATGAAAATGAGCATTAGGGGATTAGGATTGCAAATGTGCTCGTAGCGCTCAACAAATCTGATACACAAAAACGTACAAGCTCTCTCTCCAGCTTGTGCTTCTCCTCGGCCTCCTTCAGCAGCATGTTCGCCTGCGTAAGTTTGGTCTCCAGCAGCTTTTCTTTCAGGTCTCGGTGTTTGAAGACCTTCTCCAGGTTCTGGAAGACAATCAGGAGAATTTATAGGAGTCGTTTTCACACAGAAAAGCTGTTTCATTTCTTGCTCGGGGAGCTTTTTGGCTGCATAAAACTGAAATACTGCAGCTAATAAATGTAAGACCTGGGTGAAATGTGATAATAATTCACAGGTTTGAAACTGGCACAGAGGCCCAGATGTGTGAGGTACAGTTCAGGTTATGCCAGGTAGGTTTGCATGTAGATTGGGGTTCAGGGTGTCAGGATCAATACCGCCTCTCGCTGGTCGTATTGCGAAATGAGCCCCTTCAGTTTCTCTGCCAGACCGCTGTTCTCCTGGCACAGCTTGGTGTTGCGGGTGCTGTGTTCCTCGATTTGGGCCTGGATGTCGCTCAGCGTCCCCTGGAAATGGGTGGTGATCTCTTTCCTCTTCAGGTCGTCCTCTCTGCACCTCTGCAGGGTCTCCTCCTGCAATGTCAGGGACGGATGTGAAAGCTTAAAACCACCTTGCATGTGACACATTTGCAATTAGCACGGTGACATAGAGCTAGGAGCATATCGAGCTTATCCTTTGAAGTATAAACCCGCTCTGACGTCACCCATTGCTTTGTAGATGACCGTTTTGAAGCCATTACAGCTGACGCCATCTGCAGCCAGAGGTGACCGTATTTGTACAACGTGTATCTGACTGAGAACCTGAGGATCCGTCGCACCATAGACTCATTAAGAAACTGTGAAACATTTTGTAATAAGCTTACATACAAGCTGACCTCTTTCTGGCCCTGCTGGCCTTCTGGCGTCAGCGTTGTCTTTGAATGCTCTGTCCTGATATTATACAGTCGATGGATTTAGCTGAACTGACAGCATCTGAGCTTTTTTGTGGTTTCACAACACCAGCTTCGCAACTGATTAACTGCTGCTGAGTGTGAAGTTATAAGAGCGTAAATTAATGATTCATTCAGTGCAGATTAATCTGCAGATCGTTTTCTCGAGTAATTGTTTTTTCTTTTAAAATGTCGGGAAATATAATATACAATATAATAAAAAGCAAAGGTGGTCTCTTTAAGTAGCTTATTTTTGCCAACTAACCGTCTAAAACCAAAAGATATGAAGCAGAGGATTATAGTGGACAAAGAAAAGCAGGAAATCTGCACAGCTGAGAAACTATAATCAGGTGTCAAATGCCTCAAATGATTGATTTACAAAGTCGTTTGCTTAATTAACTCATTGATTCTATTCCAAAAGTTGTTCTTTTAGTTGGAGTCAGTATAAAATACGCTCAAGTTTAACTTCTGAAGAAATTTCCAAGCCTGTTGTGACTTCACACCTCAAACCATGGGTGTCATTTACAGCGTAAAGTTGTTTTGCCCCCATCCCTTTTTCAACAGCACAATATGTTAATCACAAGATATCATGCAATCCCCTCACTATGTTGCCTAAAACCGCATTTATCTAGAGTCTGAGTCCTTGTGTCCCCGTCACTTTTCAACACACAGTGACGCCCTTGAGTACTGTGCTGGGTCAGACTGGTTAATGTGAACATCCACAGGAATAATTTGCCTTGAAAAGTGTTTGAATGTCCTCGAATTACTTCATTTCAAAAGACCCACTTGTGACATGTTTTCTGTACCTGCTGTTGGTTGGCAGTGACATTACCCGTATGTCAGCATCACTTTTCAACACGCCCTTGCCTCAAACTCCCAAGCATTATAATATATTGCCACATCAAACCCTTTATTTCACCATTAAATGTCCCTTTATGTCTCTTTAAAATGTTTACGTTGTTTGAGCTGAATTTTCAGTCTGTGTCTGAGTAAAATATTCAAAACCACGGCTGCTCTACAATCAAATTATGTTATATATTAATTTTCATTTACATTTCCCCAATAATCAGGCTGATGAGCTGCATTTTAAGACTGTAGGCTCTCTTTGGCTTCACAACATGACTTGTGGGTGTGGCAGTTTCAGGTCAAATCAGGAGCTTTGACATAATGTTTGATCTTTGGTGCCAGCTGATGTCACCTCCTGTCGAGCACAACATATGGCTACAACACCCGGCACCAACAAGTAAAATAACAGCAAATGGCCTTTTCAGTGGCTCAGACTCGATGACGTACTTCCTCTCCCTCACAGAGAGGAGGCACGACGGCAGCTTGAGGTACCTTTAAGGTTTTGTTGTGCCGCTGCAGTTCTCGGCAGAGCCCCTCCAGTTTACTGCGAGCAAGCACGGCCCGACTGTGCTCGCTCTGCAGCTGGTCCTTCTCCTTCATCACCTGGAGCAGCTTCTTCTGCAGAAGCTTCAGCTGCTTCTGATCGCTGCGATGCTCCTCCAACTGCAAGAACACACAGGAAAATCTACCACATGCCCCTGAGAGTAAAGATACACGCCACTTCTTCTTCTCTATAAGCCTCAACTCACCAGCTCAGCGTGCTTCTTGATGATGGCTTCCAGTTTCTGTTCTGGAGTGTTGAGTTTGTTCAGACTTTGCATCAGCAGCATGGCCTCCTTCCCTGAACAGCCACAGAGAATCACACATGACGGTCAAGTCGGGTTTGAGCTTCGTTTTAGAGCAGTAACTGTCCATGTTTACAAGAAGTCTGTCTCCCCATGTGAGCCAACTGAAGCAGACTATAAACAGCATGTGGAAATACTATTTTACCTGCTCGTCTGCTGCGGATGGATGCACTTACACGCATAACAGCTCCGCTTACACACCTATCGGTTTCAGTACAACTTGGACTTTCGCTGACTGAGCTGAATGAAAACCCACCTCTGCTAAAATCAATAAAACATTCTGGAAAAAAACAGAACACCTAGATTTTTGAGCATCTTCTTCTCCAGTTTCTGGTCCTTGCGGGCGTCTGACTCCTTGACGGCTGTGACCTCCTCCCCGTCCTCTGGCTCAGCGGGATTCTCGGCCTGGTAGGTGCTAATGATGTCCTCCAGCTGCTTGGCCAGGTCCTCTGTCAGGTCAATGTGCTGACCCTCGGCTGGCAGCGCCTCCGGACCCACGGGTGCAGGGCTGCTCATCTGACAGGCCTCCATTATTCTGGGCTAGTACTGAGAGGGAAACAGCTGGTTTTCTGTGACGAAGCGGAGGAATACATGTGATATTCATCTCCTGCTGGCATTGTTGTCCAAAGGATTAGTCTCTCGTGATCAACTCTGACCCGTTGACCTCATGTTCACTCTGTTTTAACAGTCACTTCCCTCCACCGTGAATCATTTTGACTGATTTTCAGTTTGATTTTCAGTTTGATTTTTTAATATGATTACACTACAAAAACCTGTATTTATCAAATCAATGTCAACTTCAAAGTGTTTACAAATGTGTCTCGTCAGCGTCGGAGCATTCTCCTAAATCAATTCAATTTGGGATCTCAGGGCTTCTCGAGACTCGGATTAGACCTGAGCCGTGTTGTGTTTTTTGTTTTTTGTTTTATTTTCCGGTTGCTCCAACGCTGTTTGGCTGTGAAATAAACATTTTTCTGCTTAAAAATAGATTCAAAAGTTCTGGTTATATGAAAGAGCTTCTCAACAGGCCTTTTCACAGCAGATATTTTTAGGAGAAGGACAGGTGTGACTCATAACATTAACAATGGCTGTGTTCCACTCAGGTCTCCCAGTGTGCACAATACCACAACCTTGAAACTGAAACAGCTAAGTGGAATGCAGCCATTATTAATTTTATTATTTGTACTTGTACTTTTACGGCTGTGAACATTAGGAAGACCTATAGAGTTAGACTGATTACAGATTTACAGAACAGAGCTGCAGCAGTAGTCGATTAATCCAGTGTTTCTGAGACTTTTTACACCGTGTGCCACCTCAGAAAATATTAGGCTCTCTAAGTACCACCGTTAAAGTGCAGTAGACTTTATTCAGGTTACTGTTTTGCACTGTTTGTTGCTAACATTAGCACTCAGTCATCAACCACAGGGTGTTTGAAATATCCTCCTGCTGCTCTGCAAATCTGTTAGCGAGCTGTGTTTGTTGTGTTGTGAACCTTTCATTTTTCCTCCGCTCACTATCGTGCCATTGCAGTTTGAATTTAGTTTAACGTGGCTGCAAGGTACACTAGATGGAGAATAGTGTTTGCCATTTTTCTGTCTTTTAACCAGTCAATTCATGATTTTAGTCATTTTTCAGGCGAAATATTTGCTGGTTAAATGCTTGTCTTCATGATACATGACAGTAAACTAAATATATTCAGGCTAAGAACTAATACATAGGGCATTTAAAGATGTCACGTTGGATTTTATAACAGGTATTTCTCACTGTTTTCTGATATTTTTCACACCAAACGATTAATTAAGTAAGCAAATAAGCAAGGCACTTAAAAACAGCTGTCTATTCTATACACATGGAGCTCAGTGAGATACATTACACACAGACATACAGTATTTTCTTGGTCTTGCTGTAATCTTAAGAAACACTCAGTAAAATATGACCCTTTTTTGATTTAACATGATTCAACCCCAGTTAATTAGAGTGGTAACAAAGCATATTAGTGTACCACAGTGACTGAAATGAAGTGCCATGCTGCCTGAGTGCCTGTTCTGGAGGCTCACAGCCAGAGCCTGTTTACGTGCATAAAATTAGTGCAGCCTTCACACTGCCTGAGCTTTCACAAGCGGAGCGCGTGGCACCTGTTCCAGACCCCACAGGCTATTTTAGGAACTTCTTAATATGGGCAAGATATTTATTTATTTCTAATCCATTCTTATTGATGTCAATGTCAGTGGTTGTGCGTACAAACGCCGCATTCCCAACTATTATAAATATCTGTGTTACATAAGCAACCCCCATCTATATTCAATAGTTTTTAAAGGAGGCAGTTAGGCGGAACGGAAATTCAACTTTAAAAAACAAACGACTGTAGGAAAAGGCGTTATTGATTTCTTCACACACAACAGTGGTTGTGCACAATCAGAGAAATAAATTAAAAAAAGAAGAGTTGTCCAAAACAAAATGAATCTCTTCCCGTTTCTGTTAACAAGTGACACAGGCAAGCCTCAACAAAAGCATTCAAGTTCAAACAAACAGTTTAAAGAATAAGAAGGTGTGGAAAGCCTCTCAAACACAGAATCTAAGAGTATCTTTACGCTATTTAGGTGTAAATGTCCCTGAAGAAGCAGGGTAACGAGCAAACGGGGTCTTACCAGGACCAAGGGCCAGAGTGGGAAAAGGAAGAGTGTCGAGGGGCTTGGACAGGCTGCCACCACAGATACAACAGCTGTGATAAGACCACCTCAAAATAAACCAGAGGAGCACAGCTCACTCTGAGCAGAGAGAGGGAGGACAAGAGGGACTGTGTGACTCTGTCCGTTCACAAAAACAACCCCCTCTGATTGTAATCTAAGGTGTGTGAGTACGCTTCATCATTTAAAAGGTTTTTCCTGTTCAGATCTTCAGCGGCCATTTTATGTGATACCTCTGCTGCTTTACACCAATGCAGCACTAATTTTATTTTAAGCTGAGATGCTGTTAACAGCCATATAATTATTCTAACAAATGGGCCTGACAGGCCGAGTCGCCGAGCAGGAGAGGGAAAAAAATGAACTGTCTTTCTGATTGGCCAGAATTAGAACAGACCTCCTCCCCGACCCAGAGAAGATAATATGCTCTAAGATCACAGTCATTTCCCGGCTTAATATATGCTTAACACATGCAGTATTTACTCACAGTGCAGAGCAGTGGCTGCGCTGTTATGTGCAGTGGAGTTTTGCTGAATTTGATGCAACCTAGAGACGGGTTGAATACATTATCCACAAGGTGAGAACTATTTTTGGAAGCATTCATTTATTTTTCTTGTTCCATGTTATGACTGCAGTAATAATTTTTCACCAGAGGATGTCACTGGTAGGAGTCTCTCCAATTTTTCACTCTGGAGGAGTTTTTTTTTCTCCACACACTCCCCCTCCAGATAAAATGTGAATGATCTCATCTGAAAACCTTCCCTCGTGCGCTCTAATTTAAACAGCCGTGAATTACGCAGGTGGAAAAAAAAGGCACGGACGCCATTTTGAATAATCAAGTTCAGAAAACATGAAATAAGTCTGCGACACACATCCTTGGGTTAGAAGTATATTCTTTTAAAACAATTTTTTGAATTTAATCTGAAAAAGTAGAGCACCAAAACAATAAAGTCCCCAATAGCATAAAAGAGGCACTCCGTCCTGACTAACCAGATCTGATGCAAATAGCTAAACAAACGGATTGGCTACTGAGGTTTCTCCCCTCAAAAACAAAAAAAAAGATCTTAGCTGAGAGGTAAAATGATTCGTCCTCTGTGTGTTTTACAGGGAATTTCATAGACATGAGAGGCACAATGCAGTTCAGTAAATATGAATACACAATAGAAACAAAACACAATCTGAATACATACTGTATGCAAAAGCAAAATCGAAGGCTTCACTTTTCCCTTCACATTTTATGAGCATTCTGCACCGTTAACCACGACAAATAAAATTACATAAATCAAAGCTACATACATCTCCAGAAAAGGGAAAAACACAAAAATTAAAGCAGTGCACCTTTAAAATTTCTTTATGTAAACATGAGTGAACAAAGTGTTTTTTTTTTCTGACTTTGAAATCCATTCTCAAACTGGTAACAGAACCACCTGAAGATGTGAATACACTTGTTTTCTTTCTTTTTAAAAGATGAGACACGGCGTCGGCGATGAACACCGTGCTATTTTCCGCCCTCATTAAACCTCTGTTACGTCAAACTGCAGACATTTTACCTCTTAAAGAGACATAAACAATCTGCATAAAAAGTTTTCAGAATTCAAACACTGCAAAAATAGTTTAAATCATAAAAATACACGTATATATACAGAGAAGAAGAAGTAATGCATCGGTTGAATGATTACTTACACTTTGAGCTGAAGCACAGTAATAGTCAACCAACTCACGCTGTTAACATCATTACTTTAGGATAACTTACAGTAAGTGATATTGATTTATCCAGTTTAAATGCAAGAAAACACACTATTGACTGATCATCATAGCCCCTTGAAATTTGTGTGCAACATGTTTCACGAAAATGAGAACACGTGAAAAAACGACTGGAATGTTTCAAAAACCACAAGAGAACATAACACGTTTTACTCCCCCGTCTCCACTGACCGAGTCAGTTCAACATCAAAAGATGAAAAGGATGAAAGTGCATCGTAAAAACTCATAAAATGCTTATGGTCATCTGTATAAGAGAGAAAAAAAAAATAAAAAGCTGTTTAATCAAAGCAAATACATGAGATCAAAAGCAATGCCAGCGTGGCTCACTGCATAACTGCATCACTGCTGCATAAGTACAGATATACCATATAAATAGTAGTCAAATATTTACCAGTATCAATAAGTGCTCACGTTCTAATATATAAATACATCTTACAGTATTCATAATTACATATTAACTTCCTCTATTTTTGTGCAATAGCAAATCCCATGCATTTTTACCAAGATAAAAACCACAACATTAAGAAAAATGCAACATAAGAAACATTTCTTTAAGATTGTTTCACATAAAATCAAGCTGCATCCGTCCGCCAGAGCAGAACTGACGGAACAAAGAAAGAAAAAGCTTCTTTTTTTTTCTCCTTTGAGCGAACTCACTATCACGCGCCTCACTCGAGAGTACCTTGACATTTTTTCCTTATTCAACAATAACCTTCTGATAACAAAAATGATGAAAAGCAAAATAAAGGCACAGACCCTTGCCGCTTGATTAGAAGCACCAAACTGCACAAGAAGCGTCTACTTAAAATTTGGTCAGACTGTTTCATAATACACATACTTTTCCCCTTATAAATAGTCTTTATTTACTGCACTACTGCATCACACCTTGATATGATTACATTAAACAACAGTCTATTTTTCAAATTACACATACAGTAAAATACACTGTTTGTATGCATCTAAGAAGGAGTATATGTTAAGGACATTTGTACAGAATCCATAAATATAATTTATGTGCAATTGTACGCAAACTACTATGTCAGACAAAGGCATATTAGCATAATATCTTTCCATATTGCACCTGCACCCAATAATGATTCTCCACCTTGCAAGACATCCCGCTGCTCATCCAATCATTTCAAAGAGTCTCCGGAGAGACGAGCACATCAGACAGGGTGGGCTTCTTCTTCACTGTGAAGGTTTGATCTCCACTCAGACTTAAAAGGAGCTGTCTGAAGCCATGTGCAAGACCAGAGGAAGTGTTATTATATTGCCTCTAATGGGATAAAGATGAGGTTATGTGCCTAAAGGGCTGAGGACCACAAGGTTGGAGCAGAGGGCATCTGTTCCTGGAGCAAAATCAAGGAGACAGAAAAAGGGGGTTTCAATGAGGGTCCTCCGTGGTGATCTTCAATGAGGCGATGGCTTTCAAGCAGGTCTGGACGCTCTCCTCCTGTCTGCTGTCCCTGACGCCGGGTTCGAGGCTTTTCTCCTGAGCGGACAGCTGGCTCTGGCCTCTGATGTCCTCTCCTCCCGTCTCCAGCCCGTGGACAGATCCCTCCCTGCTGCTGCAACGCTGGCCCTCGCTGCTCTGGGGGCTTGGCGCCGAGGAGGGGGTGACATCAGTGCTGGAGGAAGGCGGGGAGTGCAACATCTGGAGCCCTCCGACAGGAACGACGGGGAGCAAACTGTGGGCCTGCTGCTGGGAGTGAAGAGGGAGGTGGCTGAGGATGTTCTGGTGATGAGAACTGGCAGCACCAGGCAGACTGGAAGCCAAGCTGCTTCTTTGATCCTGAAACGACATATTGGCAGCGTTAGCAGCAGTTTCAACACTGCCAGGATAAGTTCTCATGTGAAAATATATTACAGTTAGCAAAAATGCAGAAATGTGAGGAATACAGCATTATTTAGTAAAAAACTTTAACCAGCACTTGGAGAACAGATATCTCCACAGCACGGCTGCACAATCCACTTAACAATATGTTTGTAGTATTTCCCACGATAACAACAGTATCAGGATACAGCGACGCTGCAATAATCAATTGCAATGCATCACAATATCTAACTAAAGAAGAAATAACCCTAAAAGAGCAATGTGCAGGAATTATGTATTTATTCACCCCATGAAACTGGTGTCAGTTTCACAAAATTTGACATGAACTGATGAAACGATGTATAAAAAAGGGTCATTTATTTCAATATAATATAAAATAGCCATAAACTGGTGAAAGGTTACCTGCCAGAAAGCAGAACACTTAAAAAGTTTAAAGGAAGGATACAACTATGCCTCACAGAAGTTTACACCACAAGGAGTTATGAAGAAATGACGGCGCCAGTGTATCAATAACTATTGCATAAGGAAGGGGTACGGTATGTTGTCCTATCGATATGTTTTCCCACACCGAGAACCAACAATGAGTTAGTTACCTCACAACTTTGTTCCCACTAAAGACTCAACTCTCAAAGAAATACAACATTTTTTAAGAAGAGGCTAAATAACTTCCTGAAGCACATGAGAAATGTAGTTTAAAGCAAAAGTTACAGATACAGATACATAAGCCGAATCCGCCCTTGTTGTATTACCAGATGTTTCTTTTAGATTTGTTATTGTAATAAATAAAAATGTTGAGAATGTTTTATTCTGGATCCACATCAAAATACATGGTGACAGATGAATAAGATACCTTTTTTCAGTCAGCAGTTCATGAGAAAATAGTAAAAATGTTTCAAACTAATTTATCTTGATGTGTTCAAAAACCCTTTAAAATTCAGAATCTGTTCCAAAACTCCAATTCACTTGTTCCTTTGCCAATGGTCTAACTTTCCACCAAATATCACACAAATCTGTTAGCAAGTCTTTGTTTCACTTTGCCAGTTACTAAATCCCAGTTTGGCAGAGGTACAGTTGAACCTGGTGACCACTTCATGATACATACCATTTCCATTTCAAAGGCTGCTTGTTGTTGAGCCATCTCCATCTCCATCTTCGCCTGGTGTCTGGTTTTATCACCGCTGCCTTTGTGTTGGTGAGAGCCTCTGCGTGGTGAGACTGCCCTCAGCACGACCCTCTGCCGGCCTCTGACCGAAGACTCCCGCTTCCCAGCCAGCTCCGTTCCGGGAGACATGGGTCGTTCAATTGAGGCCGGGGAGAGGTGCTGAATGGGTGTGAAGCTGGGCGAGCCGGGCCTCAGCGGGGAGGTATCCCATCTGGGAGAGGACCGACCTCGAGGGGAGAGTTCTCGCCTTGGGGATGGGTAACGCAAGCGTGACGGGGAGGGCTCCCTGATAGGGGACTCCCAGCCAGGAGAGAGCAGACAAGAAGAATAGGGGTCAAACAGGAAGCTGGCCTGGTCTGGAGACAACATAGTCAAAGAGTCTTCATCCACGGACTTCTCTCGTTGGTCTGTTGCAAGGACGGGACGGTGATCCGAGCCCGTCCGCCTGACAGAGGACTGCGGGCGGACATCGGTGTCGGGCAGAGAGGTGAGGGAATAGCCGTGGATGGCGGCGGTGGCTGTGACTGACAGAGAAGTAATCCCAACCGGCTGAGGACTCGTGCTTCTTGAACGTAACTTTGGAGTGGAGTCGCCCTCGTATTCGTCGTCCTCCTCATCGTCTTCGTCGATTTCGTCAACGTCTTCGTCCATGCCGTCAGAATCCTCTGCGTCCGAGAACTGGTGTTTGGTCGGGACCACCACCTCTGTCTTGGACTCTTGTTGGGTGTCATCTACTTTAATAAAAACAAACGCATCAGTTTAGTTGGATTTATTCTGCTTTAAGTTCAAGAATATTATATATATCAGCATCTTACCATGTTCCTGTATCTCCGCCTCATCCATCGACACTGACACTCCCAGTTCAAGACATTTCTTCATGTGTGCCTTCGACTTCATATGTTTAGTCAGGTTTCCTGCAAAAGAAGCATATAAGTCACCGTTTTTATGCTTCTGCGCCTGTGATAGTCGTAAGCATTATGTTTACAGGTTGTCCGTCTGCCCCTCCATCCCGTTCTTGTGAAATCAAGAACACCTTGAGGGAATTTCTTCACATTTGTTCACTTGGACTCAAGGATTAACTGATTAGATATTGGTGGTCAGAGGTCAAGGTAGCTGTGACCTCCCAAAACACATCTACTCAACAATTCACATGATAGTTAACTTCACTGTGACATCATGATATTCTGCAAAAAACTATCCTGGCTATTTTTCATCGCCATAGATCAGGATCAGCAGCTTTACGGCAGGTGCGCAGGAGCGTACGCCCGCTAGTAAATCTAGTTTCAATGCATAAACAGATTTTCCTAACCCAAATTTTATATCCCCACACCCGGTGTTTTTTCTTACTACAAGAGGAAACTGAGAAACAAAGAAAGTGAAGAGAACAATGAGGAGACAAAGCTGCTGATATTGCACCATAGTACCTCTAAATAGCAGCAAAAACTACAGAGCGTTTGCTTGTGCTGCAAATGGTATTTTTAAAATCTGACACACAAACAGATTAGAGTAAAGACTGATGAGAAAGTTGCATTTGTTTTAAATCTAAACTGTGAATAGTGAGTCTCATGTATCATCTATGAGGTCAGTATTCGTTCTTGTGTGAGTTTGAGGAAATGCTCACCTTTAGTCTTAAAAGCGAAGTTGCAGACTCTGCAGATGTACGGTCTCACGTCCGTATGGGTCCTGATGTGTTTCTTCAGCATGCTCGGCTTCTTACAGCGAATACCGCACTCCTCACAGATGTATTTCCCCCGTCCTCGACCTCTGACATACACGTAGTCTTCATTGGACTTGTACCTGAAGGACAGACACATTATTCCAATGAGAGCATTCATAAAACAGTAAAAAGAGCACATGCAGATGGATAGTGACTGCGCTAACATCCCTAATATAGCTGCTGTACTTGCTGTCAGCAGAAATGACAAGTGTTATGATAACTAATATCTTCACTGACCCTCCCTCGAATATCTTAATACGCGTTGGCACTGCTTGGGTTGTGGGGGCCTCCCTCTCTTTCCACTCCTCCTTGGCCGTTTTCACTCTGCAGCTGACGTCTTTCACCTTCTTGCCGTAGGTGATGTCCAACTCTTTGGGCTCCGGTTTCCTCTGCAGCTGAATTAGATGATCAAACATTTTGTTAACATCCATTTAAGTGGACACCTTATCGACAATGTAATGCGATGCCTCCAGTATTGTGTGTCACACGTGGCGTTACACAGCATGTTTTGCAAACATGGATTACTGCTGCTGCTGCTGCTGCTGAGGAAAAACTAAGGACAGATAACTCTTAGGAATGAATTAAGTTTTTTATGTGTACATTTTACCAGCCCTCCATTGCCAAGGTACATGATAGTCACTTGAATTTAACTTTGGTGTCTGGTATTTCCACTGCCAACACAGCAAGTGACGAATCAAAGCTTAGAAAATCACAGCTAGAAGCAGGAAAAAAATATATCCAGATACTTGCCAATAGTTGCTGTCGCTCCTGCCAAAAGATTTGAAGTGTGTAGTTTGCCATTTTCTGGTCGGTGAGGTCATTTTAACTTTCTACATTTCAAACTGTTATCTCTTAGTGACATACGCAGAGTATTTAATAGTGTGTATTTACTTAATAACTGTAGTTTCTTTATGTGTAATGGTGATATTAGCAAGACCAGTTCAATATGTCATAAATGACAAAATGTTCTTATGAGTGTTCAAACTTAAGGTTAAGCCAAAATTGATAATTCGTAGTCATTATCTACTTAACCCCATGCAGATGGAAAGTTTAAGTCCACAAAACATTCCTGGAGCTTCACAGCAAAACAGCCCTGCAGCATTCTGCTAAACAACTGAAGTAACTGGGGTCTTGTGAAAAAGTGAACAAGCAAAAACAAAGTAATCCAAGTTTCCAGAAGCCCCGAGATCCCGAATTGTTGATGAAGATGTTATTTACACCCTTTATAAGCCAAATCTTTCACTGTAGCTGCGAAGCTAAAAGCATTGACACACACCCTGTTTAAAGTGGGCGCACAAGCTTGGCCGTACGTCAAGGGTGTAAATAACGTCTTTTAAAATAAATATGGGACCTTTGGCCTTCCACAGACTTGTATTACACCGGACGAGCTCTATGGAGCCTGTTTATGTTTGTTTACTGTCCCCAAACATATCCCTGCTTCAGTAGATAAGGATAATTCTGCAACGCTGTTTTGCTGTGAAGCTCCAGAGGATGTTTCTGGACTCAAGGGGGTGAGAAGATCATGACTGAATTTTCATTTTTTGGTGAACTGATCCTTTAGGAACATGCAGTGATCATTTCCTCACCTGTTCCATGGTCTGCCTCCACAGGATGAGGGATGAAACCAGTTTCCCGGTGCCAGGCTGACACATGGCAGCCACGGTGTACATAACCTTGTCTCCCCTCTGTTTGGACCGCAGCAGAGCCAGAGCAGCGCTGGTACTCAGTTCGAGAGGGTTCGGGTTGTGGGAACTCACACACCAGGTGGCGTACACGGAGAAGAAAGGGGCGTTGCTGTGCGAGCAGCTCGGCTTGGTGTAGTTGAGATAACACCAGCTCACACCTGTCGTCGTGCGAAGACTTGGAAACTGAGATAACACTTTTGAATGCTCAGCGTCTGAGATCAGGATGTCTTGACTGGTAACCAGCTGTGCCACCATATCCATCTGCACTCGTTTCTCCGTGCCAACTTCTTTCACTTCGCTGGCTGATATCATGGAGTAGGGAGGAGAGCCGGTTTCCAGGGAGCTGCTTTCCATAGCTGACTCAAATCCGTGGTCGGTGGCCTCGGATACTTTTTGCTGAAGTGTGATAAATTTACTCCTACGTGAGTCATCCTGAGCATGAGGTGTGGATGCACCCTGCATCTCTGACCCGTGCCCCTTCTCTTCACTCAAATTACTTTTTCCCAGCTCCACAGCACTCAGCTCCTCTACAATCTGCCCAAACATTCTCTCTTCTTTCACACGTTTTTGCTGCTTGACCTCCATGAAAAGGTCCAGGCTGCTGGCAGGGGATAGCATCCGTTTGTTAGTGCCACCACTGGAGGCGTTAGTGGTCGAGATGGTTCTGGAGGTCAGAGAGAGAGGGATGCCTGTCTTGAGCTTAGCTGACGACAAATCAAGGGCTTCAACACTGATGGTCTGCATCGAAGGTGGCCTGGTATAAGCTAATACATTATGAGAATCAACATTTCCAGACAAACGTGAAGTTTGATTCTGAGAGGTGGATGAACTGGAGCTAATACTGTCATACTGATTGTCGAAAATCTGCGATACTGAGGTGTACGTGATACTGCCATAGGACGGCACGTGAGTCTGTATTCTTACAGGAACTAACAGGCTCGGGTGTGACAGCTGGGGAAATGTATTCCCGGTGGAGAATATTGGCAAAGTCTGCGGCAGAGCAGCAACTGCTGTGAATGGAGGGGAGGTGCTGCTGAGGTACTGCGGAAACACTTGTGATGGGACTTGTGTTACCTCAGCGTCCATATTCAATGACTCCTGTCGCACCAAGTTCCCCCTCCTTCTCTCCCTCACAGCCGAGTGGCCTGCGCTGATGTCCACGTGTCTAACTTTGGATGTGGGAGAAAGACTGCCATAGTCAAATGATATGCTGCGTACCTCTGGGAACTCCTTGCGCAAGTTACACGGCGCCTGCTCTGAGGAGGAGCGTCTCATTTCATGTTGTTGACGCTGGTTGAGCACAGAGAGGGAGTGCCCACTGCCTGGCACAGCTAAGAGCTCAAGCGGTTTGCCAAATTCATCCTGCCTGGCTGGAGAGACTGACTTCAAGCTCTCCTCTCTGTCAAAAGAGAAGGTGGAGCTGTAAGATAAGTTGCTGTCTTGGCTCGGGCTGCGGGAGAGGCTGGTGCAGGCAGACTCAAAACTAGATTCACCAGAGGAGTGCTCGATATCAGCTAAGCGTAGCCTTTTCTTCTTTGGAGGGAGCTTTTCTGGAGGGAATTGTGCTAAAGTTTCACTCCTCTGAGGCCACTGAAACTCCTCCACGTGCTTCTCTGGCTCCTTCACCTGCACCTCTGGAGCTTTTTCCGGACTGTCAGGCTCTACTGTCACCCTAATTTCTGGGACTTGTATGTTGGGCTGCCGCACAAGTTTGGGGCCCATTTGAAATGATTGCCTCAGCCTACTATCAATCCTTTCCATCTCATATGAATCACTTGCTTCCATAGCTTGAAATGAAGAAATGCTTTCCTGTCTCTGCCCGTGATACTTGTATGAATCTGACTGTTCGGAGTGAGGCCTGTTTAATGAGTTTGTGTGCTGGATAACAGAAATTACATTCCCCAGAGTTTTTCGACCAGACATTTCAAGGCTCACTGATATGTCCATGTCACACCTGTCCATCTGTGCTAGCACACTTGAAGAGTGTCCTTTTCCCAATGCCATAATTCCGGCTGCAGCTTGTTTTGCGTCATAATCCTTACTCGAATCAAACATTTCCTCACACTGTTCGTGATGGATCTCATATTGACCTTGCAAATCCTCCTCTTCCCTCTTCTCTTTCCGACGCTTCCGTGTTGCCAGCTCCATTGCATGTCTCTGATGGCTCATATTAGACGCCATAGAGGGGTAATTTTCCATTTCCAATCCTGAGGGTGATGTGCCACTCTCGCTCATCTTTCCATGGCTGTCAGTGTCTGCATGGCCGTCATGTGCCGAGAGTTCGAAAGCAGCTTGCCGCCTGAGCCTCCTCATGCCCCCGGTGCTTGTTCTCTCATCGAATGAGTGGCTGCCTCTGAGGGCTTGAGGCATAGTCAGACACACTGCTGAGGACGTTGGCATAGAGTTGCTTCTGATCAGAGGCCCCATATCAGCATCTAACATGGGTTCTTTTACCTCCTCCCTCATGAATGACTTTGTGTTTATTCTGATTGACTCCACAGTGTCTTTTTCTTGGGTGAACACGCGAGAGACACCTTTCTCTGAGCGCCTCCCAGTATACTCACTCGAGTCTGTGCTGCAGGCCACAAAGGCAGCTGTCTGTTTTGGACTTGGCCTGTAACACTTCCCGAACATAATTTCTTGATAGGACTTGGCGTTAGTGTTCGGAGGACCAGTCTGGTGCTCGGTGCTCTCGGACCGCGAGAAGTAGCCTGAGTCCGTGCTGCCCTTGCTCGACTGACTCGGGAGGGACAGATTGTGGTCAGAGTCGCTGCTTCTTTTTTCAGACAGCCGAAGTGCAAGCCTCTGTTTGATCGTGCAAGATTGGATTGCACGGCTAGCCTCGGCAGCAGCAGGAGGTGCATTGATTTCTTGGGGCTGGGATGAACCATCCTGAGCTGACATCGATGTGGCTCCCTTTTTCTGAGCAATGAGATTTAGTACTTTTACAGCAGTGTTATCTGATCCCTCCACTGGAGAGTCCAGCAGCAGCAGCGGGTCGTTAAGAGTGTCCTCGTCCGTGTCCGTGCTTTGCTCAGCATCAGAGAATAACTCTCCTTCCCCTTCAAAAGACCCCTGGTCTGTGTTGGCATTGTAAGAACCAAGTTCTGAGAGTGGCACTGTTCCAGCTTTGACAGAGTGAGCATGAGACTTTCTGTGTTTGTATAAATTACTCTTGGTTTTGAAGGAGAATCCGCAGGGGACACACGGGTAGGGCCGTTCCCCGGTGTGTGAGCGAATGTGTTTCTTAAGCACGCTCGGTTTGGCACATGCCCTTCCACAATAATCACAAACATACTTGCCAGGCTTTTGTGGTTTCTGTTCCACCTTACACACAGTCTCTGACAGCTGATCCATCCCTGAATGGGAGCACTGTTGTTGGACTTCAGGTGAACTGGTGGACTTCCTGTGAGATGCAGGTCCTGGGGACTGTGCAGAAACTAAGTGACCTACAGCTTTCTGTCTGCCAGTAGGAAACTGTTTTGTGGGCTGTACTGAATGTGAAGACACCTCATAGTCTTGATGGCTTGTGGACTGGATTTGGGAGTGCTGTTCTTCTAATTGCAGTGATTTCCCTGAGTCAGACATTTCTTTGAAACCACCCGTGTCTCTGCTCTGACTGTCTTGCAGTTGTTGGTGCCACCCCTTTCCTTCCAATTCGACCGACGGACTCCTTTTAGTCTGTGCTGCCTCTGAGGTGCATTTTTTCTGGGCAACATTTCTGTCCTGGCCCTCAGTGGAGCTTTTCACCCCTGCAGTAGTTTCAAGTGACTCCATGAATCCAATGTCACTCTCTTTGGGATCGATTTTCAAGGACACTATCTGTTATGTAACTGTAGTGATATTAACATACGTGTGAATTGATTGCAGGGAAGGGTCACCTGAAAGAAATCATACAGAATGGACAATTAGGACAACATTTATGCACAAGAGGATCATCAAGACAAAAAAAATGTGAAAAAGTTAATAGATTTCATTTTTAAATCTGACTCATTGAGAGTGGGAGAGCTTTTCAAGTGTTTCCTAGAAGTCTTCCTAATAAAATCGGTGTATAAAATTCATAATGAGCTCCATCGCAGCAGGAATGGAAAAAATATTTTCTCTTTACCAGCCTCTAAAAAACACCCAAAGGTACCTCATGTCAAGCCTGGCAGATGCCCCAAAATTTGCTGAAGCCGTGTGAACGTGTGAGATGTGTGTAGGTATTTAAGGCACATGCTTTTTTTTACTGTAGCATGTGTGTCGTGAAGGGTTGTAGATGTTTACTGTGTGTTGGGAGCTAATCGTTCATCACAGTGAGGACTGTCACTTTAATTTGAATGCACACATATATGCACAAATACGTGTATATGAGTTCACGGGGAACCACGAGGCGGGGAACTTTTATTAATACTGTTAAAACTGTTGGCTTGACTGTGAAATATCCTTAATCAGTGATGGGATGTAAGAGGTATTTACATTTTTTGCTACTTGATACTTCCTCTCACTACATTTTGGAGGAAAATATTGTACTTTTCACTCTCTACATTTATTCAATAACTTTAGTTACTAGTGAATTTGCAGATTGCATCCTACATCACAGCCAAAGTTTTTTTTATGAATCTTGAGACATGAGAGAAGATTGTAGGAGTACAAATCCCACTTGGGCTTCGCCTTAACAGGAACAGGAACAATGAACATTGTGTCTATAGTCTGAGTTGTATTAGACAGTTATATTAACTAACCTCAAACTAAGTGACATTAAAGAGAACAAAGTAAATAAATAAATCAAAAATGATGAATCTAAATAGAAGAAAAAACAACAAAACAATTAAAACGAGTTGTGCATTTTTAAGTTAATTTATTTTATTAGCATCAAATAAAAACACAACATAATCGGTCAATGTGTGTAATTTTCTTGTACTTTAATTTAATTGTAGACTTTAATGTGATCCGTATAGCTGACTTTCTAATATTTTAACACGATATCAACGCTGTCCACAATATACCACCCAGCGACTTCCCTCGTTATATATCCCAGATTTAACATTTCACTATTAATTTCACTTTCACCGCATCTGTCAACATTGTAGCCCATCACAAGAAACATATAAATGTCAGTGGATACTAATACTTAGAGCCCTGCAGAAGATAATGTCAGGGACAACAAAGTGTCTCTGAAGTATGGTGTGTGTGTTGATGCATGCCAGCACACACAGGTGTCAGATGATGGGTGATGAAGTGTGATGAGTCTACCTGCAGCGAACAACAACACAATCTCCTGCTCAACTCACATCGTAACATCTTGAAGTTCCCTGTCTTCATGTGGGATTCAACCCCCTGTAGCCTCTCTGTGTCACTAGTGTCACAGTCTCCACACTGAGCTGCAGGGGGAACCACATACCGTCCCGCACATACACGTGCCGGACTCATCATCATCATCATCATCATCATGGTTAAAGTGAATTGCTTGGGGCCATGGGGACATGTCTCTGAGGGCACGTCATTTCCATCTTCTCAGTATCAAATGCTGTGTCCTCCCTAACGAGGTTATGTAAGATTATCTGGTTCAAACCCTCTGAGTTCCCCTTAATTAGGACATCCTCCGACTCTCTTCCTCTCACTCCCTCTCTTCCTTTGTTAGCACACCACACACTCCTCAGGCATAAACCAGAGGATACGAAGCCAAGGTGACTCGAGATGCCAGGAGATGCTTGAAAGCAGCTGTGCGGATGATAATCTCCCATTTGTGTGTGTGTGTGTTTTCTTGAAAATGCTCACTGAACGCTCCTTCCTAGAGGAAAAATAATGAAGGCATACGAAGGGCTGCCTCGGACCGGAATGATCCATGATTCAGAGGGGAGGTTTACAGAGGTAAACTAAGTTGGGTGCCTCGGGGGTAACAAAATTCAGAGGCCTGGTAGGGAGCTCCCTTTCAAGGTCGATCTGACCTCATTGCTTAGTTTCCATCCTCTGTGAGCTGCGAGAGGAGGGAAGGGGAATATGGGTGCAGAGTGACAGCCAGATAAGACCCTCAGAAACAATGCATACCTTTGAACTGAGCCTGACAGAGAGCGAGGGACACATTCAGAGGCTCATTGACGAGTCTCTCAGCAGACTTTCTCGTATACCAGCGGACCCTTTTCTCTGCACATTTCTCTCGCTCCCGGCAACAAGCTGTAACCTTTACGAAAATATATGACACAGCAGCAATGACGTGCAACAACAGGAGGCAGGTGGGTGGCAGTAGGTGTGTGTCAGGACGACTGTGGGCTGCCGATGTTACAGTACATGTCCGCATGGATGGATGGAGAAATATCCGACGGAGAGATTCATGTGAAAAAGCACACATACCTTCGAGAGAGGACAATGGGCAAACAAATGCTGGCTGTGGAGAGCATCGTTATGCCGCTGCATTACATCATTAGAGGCTAAGTTGGCCATTAAAGGGAACAGAACAGGCATGAAGCCTCACGCCTGACAACAAATCCATAAATATCATGACCGGCTTCAGAGAGGCTGGATGGTGAAAATCCTCTGTGGCAGTCTCACATAGCATGCGGGATGAATCAACAGCTCTCTCTGTGATCAGAATGACATAAAGCACAAGGTCTGATGGGAAGAAAAGCCTCGACTGACATTCACATATCAAATATAATCCTCATACAAACCTGACATTTGAATAGTCCCCTGTCCCATATCCACAGTCACATGTGACATTCCTCATGCTGCATAGTCCGTTTCCCCATTCTCCTCATGTCTGAGCAACAATAATGAAATAAATTAGCAAGGTAAAGTCCCATCAGTCATGAAGCTGCTGCCTGACTGGGTGTACATTAGAAGATCTATTGATGCGAGCTAGTCACCAGAGAAAATACCCAACCGTGACGTGCGGACCCAGGCACAAAAATAGCAAAGGGGCCCTGGGAGGGATTACACAACAGCCCACATTTAAGGACGCTTTTCCTCTCTCCTCTCACTGTGTTTCAAAGCACAGCAGCAGCTGCCTCACACTACACACAGAGTGGGGAGTCAGATATCATGATGCAGAGAGCTAAACATCACCTTTACCAGAAAAGCTTCATTCATCCCCCAGATTCCAGTCATTTATTTATTTCAGCCTGATTCATTCAGGTAGACACATTCGAGAACTATAATGATCTATATAAACCGGTCGGACAGAGAATGTGGGTATAAGCAAAGTGACAAGCGCCTCCGAAGACACTAATCACACGGTGCAGCCGCTCTGAATATACATTTCCTACAGAGTGATCCTATTCAGTTTGTACATCGACAAGGAGCTCAATGAAAAGACAGCATGTGGCTGGCTGCGAGGAGGCTGCAAAAATTAGACATGTTCTCCGAATTCTTAGACACCCACAGCCTGTTCAGAGCCAGTTCTTCCCATCACGACAGGATTTTGCTTTGTGAATGGAGAGAGTCGTGATGAGGGTGTCATTAACACGGGAGAAAACTAGGACAATGCTGCAGATTATGTGCAGCTGCAAAGCTCATCCTGTGAATCAGATGTATGAGTTCAGTGTGACACGATGCTATTACAGCTCCTACATCAACTTCTGGAGATCTTCCTGATAAACACTTTTCTTGTTACATGATTTATGAAGATCATTTAATGAGACTGTTTTATAAGCCCCAAAGCCACAGACTGTATTGTTCAACTCTCCTCAAGTAAATGCAGCTGCATTATATTTGAAATTGAGACTAATTACCTAATTGAGGAAGGAATAAGATGTCTGGCGCCTTTGTGATCTCAGTTTTACCTATTTTCTTTTCACCTTACACACAACAGCCTGTCACATGTCAGTGAAATCATTAAGTTAGCTGCCTGTGATGCTTCCTGATCAACAAGTTATTTCAGAGGAAACTTTACCTCAACAAGCGTCTAACAGATTTGGAAATAACTAAGTATAAGTGCCATTTTGAGGTGTTTGTACTTGGTTTGATTGGTTATTTTACCTTAGCTCTTTATCTTGCTGTCCTTCACCGACCTCTGTTTGTGTGTTGATCTGTGTTTTTGACATGTAACATATCAGATGTTGCTTGTGAGATTGTGGACGGGGTGAGCTGCAAATGAATTGCCCTCTTTGGGATCAATAAAGTTGTCTGAATCTAAATCTGAATAATGAGCCCATTCATTAGTTATATCTGTCAATAAGCGCAAAAATATGGAAGCCCTATATACTCATGGGTCAGACCTACTGTATTATTTCCTCCATTTTCTCCAGATCTCGAGTTATTTATGTCCAAATCACGGAGTAACAAATGTTGTGCATTGTTTTTCTCTTAACTTTTGTCTAATATTTCTCTTTCAACTGTGAAATCTAACAAACAAAGTGGGGAAACAAACAGACAGTGCATCGGGAATGTAAAAATCTGTTTCATGGAGCAAAGATGTGTTTTCTTGCTTTTGAATTTAACACTTCATTTGGAGGAGGGAGAATGTGTTACTTCCTCTCTCAAAAGTTAGTCTAGTCGTGACAATCACATTTGAGCATTTCCGTTTGTTTGTTTTGACTCTTTCTACAAAGTATTTCAGAAGGCAGGGTTGTAGTTTCTACTCTGCCAGGTGTCTTTGACTGACGCAGATACTTTGAATGTACATGTGAAATATACATGAGGTTAGATTAAACTACTATAAACTGCTCTAAACGAAGCTACTAAATAGTCTGAGCTCCACCTGGACCAGCCACAGGTAGATCACATGACGAACCACTGAACTGAGTTTTAATTTGAAGTGATGGTTGAATACATGCCAGTCTGTCTGTCTGATCAAAATCAATTTCCATCAATATTTTGTCTGGAAGCTGCTCATAATGCTAATTATGCCTCTGAATACAACAAACTGGGTCTTTCCCCTGATTTGAATATACATCTGATCCCACCTCCTCGGTCGTTTGTGTGAAACTCTGGCCTTTCAGCACAATATAATTTACACAACTATAAATACTTCACCCGCTTTGACCATCCTGCTCAGTTTCACTCTGTGCCATTGGGTGAGAACAACTGGGTGCCTCTATGAATAGGAGTCCTTGGCTTTGGGCTATAGCGGAGGCATATCTCACTCTCAACATAAAGCTTACACAGCAGAACAAAGGCTTTAAACTTATGTAACGACTTATAGCTGAACTTCACCTCCTAAGCGCAGAATTCGAATGAGGCAAATGGGCAAAGCATTTATTTCCTTGCGTTGCAAAACTGTAATTTCACAGCGCATTTCCTCCAGAAAACTTGGACTCGCCGTGTGCCAGAGGAGCAGTGAATGCAGAGACTGTGTATTGACAGAGTCCCTCCACAGTATGGAATTGCAGAGAGCTATTATTAGATATAGCCTCTAACAAGCCGAAGATGAAGTTGAAGCTAACTAACTGCACTGCAGCTGAGATCCATTATGCTGTATTCAGTATCTAGAGGAGCGGCACTAAAATGGCTGATACTCAATGTGCAGTGAAGGTCAAGTCGCCCATCTCTATAAATATAATGGTCTGTCCCCCAGGATGTTCCACACCGCTTGGCATTTCCACTATCTAAAGCTACACCGCGGCTCTGCTGACCGGCTCAAATCTGCCACAAAATTGCATGTGATTGAATACCACACATGCACCCGACTACGGGCAGGCCTCTAATGATATTAGAGGGGGACAACAGAGAGAGGTGGTGGTGGTGGCGGGGGGGCGGGAATGTTTATGAATGGAAGGAATGAGGTTTACCTCCATGCTGGCTGTAGTGCTGTCATATGGCTGATTGAGATGTCACTGACAGGGGTACGCTGATCACTGCAGGTTGAACAAAACAGCTGATACAAACACCAATAAACACTGAAAGAAAAAAAAAATCCTAAATCATCATTCATCAAACCTGGTTCACCTATCGATCAATAAAAAAAACCACCCTTTCATTCATCCGTCTCTCTAAGTCAGCGTCTCAAACCGGTCGTGCTTGATGCCATTATCACAGCGGCAGTACCTGAAAATAATCTGACATGATTGTGTGTTTCCATGGCAACCGTGCCAACGTCTGTAGCAGTTTTTTCCCAGTTCCTGTCTACATATATAATTACCACCAAAAAGATTACAGCAGCGAGACTGCAGATACGAGCGGAGGAGACGAGGCTGCGGCCTCACAGACAGCACATCGATATGTGATCAGATGTTAGGGTGGAGATAACGACAGAGAAAATAAGCAGAGAATCATAAAACTACAATATGTATGACAGCTGACTAACTGAAAGGATTAGCCGAGCAATCATTTCATCAACAAAGAGAAAATCAAATTAGCATCTGCTTGATAACTGATCAATCGTCATTAAAATTTGTGTTTACAGGTGTTGGGGCGTACTACTACTAAATGTGTGACAAAAGTTAAATAAAGCTTTTTGCGGCTACAAACGAAGCTGCATGTAATCTGATAACTTGCTCCAGTGATGTCACTCAGTGGCTAAGTTGCATTGTGGGTAATTTTAGGCGTCAGATTTTGAAAAGAAAGAAGAATGAGTGGCGCGATAAACGCGACATCTCTGGCTCTGCTGTATTGATTTTGATCGTCGAACGGCGTTATAGAGTTCAAAACATGGCGCCTACATTACCCACAATGCAATTTAGCCACTGAGTGACATCACTGGAGGCAGTTTATCAGATTATATTGGTGGAGTTACCCTTTAAGTTATTGTGTAGGCTGAAATGCCCAAAAAATATTTTTGTAGTTCCAGTTACTCAAATGTGAATATTTGCTTGTTTTGTTTGTTTGTTTTGTTTTGTTTGTGTTATTTTTTGTTTGTTACTCAATATGTTTGGGGTTTTTACCTGTTGACTGAGGAATTACGATAAGCATTTTCCAACGCTTTGTCTCAACAATAAACATGTTTATGATGCTATTACACATATCATGCATAACTACAAACATTCATCTCACGCAGTCTGGTTGTTACTGATGAAGTGTTGTCGTATTGTGATTATGTATTGTCTTGTGACTGTTTTGTTAATTTTCTTAACATACATGTTGTGTATGTACAGCTAAGAAGCTTTCCTGTCAAATAAACAAACACATAAATAAGTATTATTAACACTTACTGTCTTATTAATGATAATAAGCTTCTTTTTAGGGCTTATTACCTCCTATCTAACGTTTATCACAGGGACCTTCATACAAAGGGTCTTCTTAACTAGATATCTTCACACAAAACAGGCAATTTGACCATTTTTAAAAGATTTTATGTATAAATGTTAATTGATTGATCATGAATATAATCATTAACTGCAATAGAAAAGGTACTGATCCAGTAGACTGCTCTGTCTTGAATCAGCATTTCCTTCAGGACAACATTACCTTTTTAAACCTGTGTGATGATACGCTCAGCCTCCCCCCCCACACACACACACACCTCTCTCTGTTGTTGTTATTCGGGGGAATCAGCTGTCATGTGCGGGTCCAGGCTGCGGGGATAGCCTGCTGAAGTGCCCGGACGTGAGAAGAACCCCTTGCGAACCCCCCATCTGCACGTCATGGAACATTTGCAGAGCAGGGACCTCCCACCTTAAAGGCGTGCAGCAGAGAGCAGACACAACACAGAGATCTGCCCTGCACCGGGCTCACCATCTTAGGTGACAGGCGCACAGCTCGCCGCGGTGGAGGAGCACAAACGCACACATATGCGGGGCGTGAAGCGGGCTTACCGGTCACTGTGACACATGGAGACGGGTTCATCTCTCTGGTGCATGAAAAGGGGGGATGTCGCTGTCCCCCCCGCTCCGCTGTGCACAGCAGAGGGTGTAGAGAGCAGTTTTGCGCCGTCAGCGTGCTTTTTTTAAAATGTCCTGTACAGCTGGAAGTGTAGTTACAGGTGTGTCCAGCAGGGGGCGCCAATGTGGTGAAACACCTGAGATAATCCAGGAGCGCAGGAGTCAATGTGATGTTATCAGAAATCAATAACACTTCACTTTACATGTCAGGAAATGTCATGGTGGGTACGTAGATGATTATAAAGTAACATATTTGAAATATCTTTAAAATCGCCACAATGATTACATCAGAATTTCATGAAAATTACCCCCAATTTTATTTAAGACAGAACATTATTAATCCCAGAGGGCATTCAAAAGTACAGTAACATCAGAAAACAATGCAAAAACACAACACTCTAATAAAATGGAAGTGCAAAAGGATTAAATGCTGACATCAATAAAAAAATAGTAAAAAACTAAATAGAAAAGACGATACTGAGAAGTAATAAAAGAAAATATTGCACTCTATGAAAACTGAAAAGGAAGTAATGCACACAATGTTGAAAGTAATATTTAATACTACTTTTTTTCCAGTAAGCAGTTTATAAATGACTCATATTTTCATTATTACAGTATCAGAAAATGTCTGTCACACACAGGTTCTTAAATGATTGTCAATATTAACTTTCTCCCTGTTTTAAATGTATTTGTCAAACTATTGTTGCCTCAAAATATAAAAAGAAACTTTTAACGTGGTAGATTAGTCACTTTATTCTTGATATGAAGTTGTATTTTTTGCAATTTATGGTGGATAACAATAATAAAATGGTTTAAACATGTCCGTCAATCTACTGAGCTGCAGACATTGGACAGGAATTTGTTAGAAATTTAGCTTAGAAGACACCAGTTTCCTGGAAATGTATTAAAGAAATGACCAGCAACTGCTTATTGGAAAATATCAGAACATTATTATTAAATCATGTTGGGATTATTTTCAAGTAACAGCGTCAACATATGCGGGAAAAGTGTTATTATTCATTAGAAAATAGATGTGATCCGCAGGGAGGGGGGTTGGTCATCGGTCCCCATAACTTTTCAGCACAATGTGACGAAAAAATTATGAGAAAACATGAAACTTTTTGAGGATATTCTCCTTTTTTACATGCAAATTATGATGATTTGGCACTTGAAGACTTCATTTATTTTATTTCAACATTCCTTCACAGTTAAACAAACGTCACCACATTGATCAGTGCTACAGACTGCATGGAAATCACATTACAGTATGTAGGCCCAAAAAAATGATTATAAAAGTGCAGAAAAACTGCGATAAAAATATGTCAGAGGTCACATTAGTCCCTGTAGAAGTATTTCAAAAAGGACATGTTAACAGTGCAAGTCAAAGCCAGTACAGTAACATTTCATGAATTGCGTCCGGTGATTTATAAATCAGTCGGTCCTTCTCTTCGGTCCACCGCTCACTCTGTTCCTCTTCATGTGATCTGGCTTCTCTTTAAGTGGCACCTGTCAGCTTCAGCGTCCAGGCCCACTGGCATGGCATCTGGCTGAAGGACAGCTGGGGCAGGAGAACCCGCAGTCCGCTGGGCTTAGCAGGCTCCCACTGCACAGACCCGTGACCGAGGAGCTCCACCTTTTTTAGAACAAAAGCAACACATGAGCCGGTTTGACATGTTGAAGAGAGAATGCTGCTCTGTAACAAATGCCCTAAATGTAAATGTAAATGTAAATGACAACAAGTCAAACTTGTTTCCCAGGATTCAGTGCGGTTATTGGGTGGGTGAGGGTAGTTCTCTTTTCCTCCAGGGTAAAGTGAATACTTTTGGTTTTTCAACCTTGGACTCTGGGAAATACTGAAAACAGTTTTGACTATTTTCTGACATTTAATTTACTCAACTACACCTTAACTGAGATAAAATAATTATATAAATTGATAATGAAAATATGTGTTAGTTATATCTCTGACATGCACAAACAGGTACAGTGAGTTACTCAGCATTAAGCAGCTGCTAACCTAGCATTAAAATATAATTATTGTGAGGACAGTTGAAGAGCTTTATGGCCCTTAAACTGTTTGATATGACATGGCATGGAAACTGTCACATCTAATAGATATTATTGACAACCAGATTCATGCAGTTGAAAAATAAGCTTGGCAGAGAGACGTCCATAAACGTCTGTACTGCAGCAGTCTAGTCTTACCTGAGTGTGTTTGGGTGTAACCACCGGTTCATGCAGAATCAAAGATCCATTATTGGGCCACGCCAGTAACATGGCAAAGATGCTCTTGCTCTGTGGTCTGAAAGTGTACCTGTTGATGATCAGACACAGTCAGAAACTTTCAAGACAAACCACGATCCCTTCACATTCTGAACAAGGATTCAGGGAATTTTGCATCTAAATATCAAAAACAAAAAAGAGGAAAGATGTAATTTACTAAAAGTTTCCTTAAAAATGATCTAACAGCTGATTCAGACGTTTTTAAAACAATGCATCCAAAGTGTTGGTCACTGCAAACCAAACGCACGAGCCCAAATGAGAACCCACCAGACGTTGGGAGTGACGGTGTCGTTCTGAGCCCTCCATGCTGTCGTGTTGTAGATGGCCTCCCCGTTCACCTTCAGCCACTGACCCATCTGCCTCAGACGCTCCTCGAAGATGGGAGCGATCCTTCCATCGTGTGTCGGACCGATGTTCATCAGCAGGTTTCCTCCGCAGGACACGGTCTCCACCAGGTTCTGAAACACACACACACACACACACACACACACACACACACACACACACACACATCAGAGTTAGACTTTCTGTATCTGGTGTTAATCAATACATCATTACAGGTTGATTTCCTGCTGTATGTAAAGTGACGCTGGGCTGCATTTGACAGAAAAGACTTCACAGCTGGAGGGCGCTGTTCCTTCAGTACAGTAAAGACTGAACTGTGAAGCTAAATGTTTAATCAAGTCCTTAAAGTTCGTCTGAATTATAGAAGATTTCCACATGACAAGTGAGCAAGCTTCATTTGCTGATGAAGACCATGTGATAAGGTTTAGATTACAGCTCCAGGACAACTGAGTAAGTGGTCCTTTTATTAATCTTGTTTTCTCAACAAAAAACAACAAAGATTACTTATAAAATACCAAATAACAAAGCTTATCTTTTTACATTTTTTACACACCAAATATGGGATGGTAGAAATATCTTCAGAGGTTATTGTTGATGTTTGACAATTAACATAAATTCACACATTACTATAGTTTTTAAGCTAAGTCCTCGATGCATATAAGCCACTTAATGATGCATAATGATTTTGTTTTAATGGTAAGATTACGGGTAAATTCATGGACACTCATCTCTCACCGCTACAAGCTGCTCGATGGTGAGGTAGTCACTGAGAGGAGCGTTTCGTCTGTAACCCCAGGACCTTTTGTCGATGGTCATGCAGTTTTCCCATTTGTGTTTGAGCAGGTGTCCGGGCTGGTAGCGATCATCACAGGTGTAATAACCACCGTGGGTGCAGATGGAGCCGTAGCCCCAGCGATCATTGGTCACCACCGTGTCTCGTACAGGACTGTGAAGGAGTACAGGTTAACACCACCCTGGCTGTGACTGATCTAATAAAACACTTGCTGTATGCAGTTTCACTGTATCACCTGTCGTTATAGAGCCAGGCTAAGAAACCCGTGCTGTTCCAGTACTTGTCAGGAGCGTCTCCGTCCCCGTCAGACCAGAGCACCTCTGGTTTGTACTTGAGGATGAGCTCGTAAAGCTCAGGCAGAGTTTTAGTGGTGGGGAAGTAGTTTGTGGTGAAGACGTTGGCAGCGTCCAGTTCAAAGAGCGGGTTGAACCACTCGAAGAGAGAGTGGTACAGCCCTAAACGCAGGTCACTGTTGTCACGGAGGGCAGTCGCCACTTCATCTACCAGATCTCTTCTTGGTCCAACATCCACTGCGTTCCAGTTCCAGGAGTTTTTTGAGCCCCACAGTGTGAAACCTGAAAGATATAGTGATAAAACAGTACATCTCCTGCACAGCTGCATTACACTTAACCTCCAAATCTGTCTCCTGTACATTACTGAGAGACCTGTTGATCCTGCTCTGTACCTTCATGGTGTTTGGTGGTGAGGACGATGTACTTGGCTCCTGATGAAGCAAAGATGTCCGTCCACTCTTTGGCATCAAAGAACTCAGCAGTGAACTGCGGTGCGAAGTCTTGATACGTGAAGCCTGGAGGGTAATTTTTCTGCATGAAGTCAACATACGGCTTCTGTTTATTTTTCTGCCAGTACCACCTGGAACAGACAAACAGATGCAAAAGATAGATCAACTTAAACTCCATTCAGACTTTAAAATGGCCTGTATCATTCATGCATTATGAGTTATAAGCTTTTAAATCCGGCAGCGCCTACATTTCCAAGTCTTCACACTCCTTCAGCTGCTTCTTCATACCGAGTGAAGCCAGCAGCGCAGTGCAGCTCCGAGCCATTAGTGAAGCAATGCTATTGATCTCCCAGCATACACTTTGTTTTGCATACTTCATCCCTTTCCGCCTTCTTTAACTAGTCAGGCTCTTTTAAACTTTTATCCACTCCAGGCCTATTTTTTTAGAAGGGCCAGATTTGAAAAACGTAAAGTGCCATGGGGCCGGACTTTTATCTCATCTGACCTATAAAACCACATTTAAAACAACCAATGCTTTACTTTTTCTTTATTACTTTTCACAACTGAAATAGGATCATTATACAAAAGAGTAGAACAAAAATCCCCTCTGCTTAAACAGCCTGAGCTGACACTTCAAAATAAGAGTATTTTTGTCCTTAGATGCAGGCAAAGTGCCAGAATGAGGTTGATGAGGGGCCAGTTGAACAGGTCTGATCAACTCTTTCATACCAGAAACTCGCTTCAAACCTTGTAATGTCCCACATTTTTCATACATTATGAGTTTTATGCAGCTTTTACAGCCAGAAATGCAGCAAGGCATCAGGATTTCAACAACTGCAGATCCTTTAGAAACTGCCTACCTCTAGTTTGAGTTGATGACATCGAGCCTCGTGTTAAATTACCCTGTAATAACCCACATTTATAGTTTTAAAGTTCAGTCATTCAGCAGCTTCAGATCAAACCACGTGGTCTTCCATCAGCAGGTGATCAAGGTGAAAGTTTAAGCTTGTAGAAAAAAAAAAATAATAATCAAGACAATAAATCAACACTATATCTTTTCCTATGCCTGTGGGTTCCTGAGCAGCAGCAGGGACTATCTTGCTCCCTGTCCCAACTTTACCCAGACTCTTTGAAAGTTTAAATCCTGTTATTATTATTATTAAATGGATAACAGAACTCACCAGAACCACTCGCTGCCGAAGCTGGGAACAGAGAAGACACCCCAGTGTATGAAGATGCCAAACTTGGCCTGATCGTACCAGTCTGGCAGCGGTCTGGAGTCGATGGATTCCCAGTTTGGCTCGTATTTGCATCTGATGATGCCGATCGACAGCATCGATAACACGACATAAAAGGTTAGTGAACCCATTTCAAGTCGACAAATCAGCCGGTGTGACAAACAGAACCGGAGCACGGGCTGATTTTCACATTATACAGGGAGAGACAACACCACAAAAACAGGAACGAGGAAGAGAGCTGAAATATGTCAACACCTTGGACAAGGGGAAGCGTCTTTAAAACACTGCGGGTGTTTGATTCGTTCACCATTGAGCGCAGGTGGCGTTCAACCAATCAGATTTAATCGAACTCCGCTTTCTCGGGAAACGCCGCGTCTTACATCTGGCGCTCCTCGCGTCTACGCATGCGCAGTCCGCCTTCCTACGCGGAAGTAGCCAATGTTTTGGTTTTGAGCGTCGCACACATGCACGGCTACGTTGACTGTCACTGTCATATCTCTTCGGGGGATTTTGACAAGGTATGGTCACGATTTAAAGGATAAAAGTGGATGTTTTTATCTTTAAAATGTCTTTTCAGGCCTTAACTTTTCCTCTTTTCGTTGTCAGGACATAGAGGAGGTGATTGAGAGTTCAAAGCAGGTGAGCCACCTCAGCTAAGTGTCCAGATTAGTTTACTATAGTCTGTATTTAACTCATTTCTCTGCTATTTATTTTTCCAAGGCTGGGTTGTTGGCGCTGTTAGCCGTGGCCGAGCATGCTGGGGAGTTTGACAAGATCATTGAGCTGTCACGGAGGTAAATGTTATATTAGAGTGACATAACTTGAATTTTACATGTCTGTTTGTCTCACGTTTTCACTTTCCCGCAGGTTTCCAGGTTTTATTTTTCCCTGCCTCGGAGTCCACCCTGTCCAAGAAGTGTCCCCAGAGCAACAGAGGGGGGCTTCTGTCCAGGTAGGCTCCTTTCTCACTGTGCTTACAGCAGTTGTGTCAAGATTAACACACAAAAAAACGTTGTCTTTCTCCATTTTGTCATTTTAATGTTGGTATTTCAGTCTCCACTGTGTCTACATACTGTGTATGTGTACCATATGTGAACCGGGGACTTTGGTTGATGCCTTAGCTTGGATTTAAAAGTAGTTAGCACTGTCTCAAGTCTTTAATCTGTTGGTACGTTTGGTCCAACTTGAGAAGCATTCACCAGTTTAGCTTTATCTGTGTGTAGCCAGTAATACAGAACCAGCTGACCTGAGAGGTCATCCAGGGTTCATTATAGGTCAGGAGGTCTCAGTAGTAAGTATAACAGGAAAAAAAGTCAAATTTTTAAAAAAAAATCACAAATTTTGAGGGGAAAAAATATAAAATTTAAGGGGAAAAAATCTGAATTTCGAGAAAAAAAATCAAAATTTTGAGGAAAAAAGTCAGAAATTTGAGGGGAAAAAAATCTAAATTTTAAGGAAAAAAAACCCAACAAAAAAAGGGAAAAAAGTCTTTTTTTTAAAAAAAAAAAAAAAAAGAAAACTAAATTTGGAGGAAAAAAGGCATAATTTTGAGGGGAAAAGTCATTTTAAGGGAAAAAGGAAGTTCAAATTTTAAGGCAAAAAAACAACAAAATTTTAAGGGAAAGAAGTCTTTTTTGGGGAAAAAAATCTGAATTTTGAAAAAGGAAAAAGGCATAATTTTCGGGGAAAAGGTCAGAATTTTGAGGGGGGAAAAACCCAACAAAATTTTAAAGAAAAAAAAGTTTGTTTTTTTTAAAAAAAAAAATCTAAATTTTGAGGGGGGAAAAAAGACATTTTTTGGAAAAAAAATAAATCAGAAATTTTGAAGAGAAAAAATATAAATTTTAAGGGGAAAAGTCAAAATATCGAGAAGAAAAATCAGAATTTTGAGGAAAAAAAAACAAACATATTTTTTTTCCAAAATGTCATTGTTCAAACATTAATCCAATCTCAGCCATCACGTTCATTGTGGCAGAACTCTTATAGGCAGCTTTCTCATAACCTGGAAGTTTCCCAGGTGTAAATGAGAAAATGTAATATTTTTTTGTAATTTGGGTGAATTTCTGCAGCGGTCATCTGAAAGTGAGTGAAAACCTTTTTTCTGTTTTCGATGCAGGATCTAGATGCTGCTTTACCCGTAATAGAGAAATACAAAGACCAGCTTGTGGCCATTGGGGAGGTAATGATTCAATATCTCTGATGTGACTTAATCGAGTAACATAAATGGTACAGTTATCGTTAATTAAACTTTAGTTAGTATAGTTATTTCACTTTCAACAAACAATGAAATGCTTTATAAACAATTTATTAAACATCTTTATACAACTTTACAATTAACAATTGCTTAAAAAACATCGTTTGATATCAGTGAAATAACTGTTGACTAAAGTTTAATTAACTATAAATGTACAATTTTTTAATGGTGGTTATTATAAAATGTTACTGTTAACCCTTTTCGTGCCTGTCGTTCTAGGTTGGTTTGGATTTTACACCCAGATATGTCCACAGTGACGCTGACAAAGACAGCCAAAGGCAGGTCCTCATTCGTCAGGCCCAGATAGCCAAAGAGCTGGATCTCCCTCTGTGAGTCATACTGTAGTAATGTAGATGATATTAAACCTTTATTTAGCATTATATGATTTATAATTTGAGTGTGTTTGGCATCACTGTCTTACAAATCAAGTTGGCCTCGCCTGCAGAAACATCAAGTGGAAATTCATATTTATGTTACAACATATTACTTTTTTTTTTATTTCTAGAAATGTACATTCACGGTCTGCAGGAAGACCCACCATCCACCTCCTGAAAGAGCAAGGTAAACAGCTAAGATTGATTCATCAGTGCACCTGTTCATATCTGGTAACTTTAATATTTAGCTGCAGTACCTCTGTAACGTCACTAGGTGTCGAAAAGGCCCTGCTTCATGCTTTTGATGGGAAACCCTCTGTTGCCATGGAGGGAGTGAAGGCTGGATATTTCTTTTCCATCCCACCATCTATAATACGGAGTGAACAGGTACAGAACAACATTGATCATGTTACATTTACACCGTATCACAACCCAACCAGTTTTAAATTTCCCCCTCAGTAACAGTAAGACACATACATGTTGTTATTTGTGTGTAAACAGACAAAAACATGGACTTTACAGACAAAGTTGCAAATAGTTTGAATATCTTTGCCCTTTATATGTGAGTATGAACAGTTTACACACTATACTACTGACACAGTCTCTACAGATATCACGGACATGTTTACTTTGTTTTTATTGGTTGACTTTATCACATTGAATGTTAATGATTAATGATGCTTTCTTTGTGTATTTTCCACCAAGAAGCAGAAACTTGTGAAACAGCTGCCGTTAGAGAACATCTGTCTAGAAACAGACTCTCCTGCTCTCGGGCCAGAAAAGCAGGTAAAGTATTTTTTTTCCCACAGAATAAAAAAGAGGTGTTGAGGATTTTTGCCAGGAGTCAGTTTATGGCTGTGATAGCCCTTTATTCCTTTTTGATTTGAAGCAGTAATTTGAGTTGTTACCTGCTTGTTTTTGTATATTTTTGGAGAATATTTACATTATCTTGATGGCGTTTCTTTTTGTGACACACGCAGTTAAAATCATATCTTATATTTCTTATATTACAATGAAATGACATCTTATTCACCCACTCATGTTCTTCTTCTTCTTCTGTTTTCTGAATGCAGGTGAGAAATGAGCCCAAAAACATCTGTGTTTCTGCTGAGTACATCAGTAAAATCAAAGGAGTGTCGCTGCAGACGGTGATGGAGGTGACGACACAGAACGCCCTCAGACTCTTCCCGAAGCTAAAATCTGCCATCAGACCCTGACAAAGCCTTCACCGTTTACATCATCAGTCTAGAATATTTTGAATTATATGTCCATGTAACTTCATGTGAATGTCTGATTGAACCAAGATGCCCTGAAGTGTAAATAAATAAGAAAACGAAGGTCAGATGAGGTCTATAACTGGACTTGAGTGCTGAAAGCTCATTTATATATCTCCCTTTATTATTAAATAAAGAAAGATGACTTAACAATTTGACACACAGGTTGTACATCTTTCATGTGCCTGATGCATCTGAAACATTTCATCAACACCTCATCATGTAACAAAAACAACAGCTGACGTCCATCATGGTCACACCTTTAAACATTGGTGTCATTGTGAAGTGAATATTTCATTCTCATATTTCCCATCAACGGATGTAAGCAGAGCGCTGATATCATTAACTCAGTTGATCCCTTGAACTATTTATTTCACTGTTGCTGCTCATCATTAAAAAGATGATTCATTCTCTCGTCATTAGCTGCCACAGCCAAACTTTAATGGCCCTGGATCAGTTCACAGTTCACAGCTGTATGTTGTATTGCTGCCTTCAAGTGCTCTTCATGAGATCCCACCTTTGAGCTCTGAGCTCTGAGCTAATAATTATGACTTATTATTCCATAATTATAACTTTATAGCTCATAATTATAACTTTTTGTCTCATAATTATGACTTTTAACTCATAATTATAACTTTTTATCCCATAATTATGACTTTTCATCCCATAATTATAACTTTTTGTCTCATAATTATGACTTTTAACTCATAATTATAACTGTTTAACTCATAATTATAACTTTTTATCCCATAATTATAACTTTTTAACTCATAATTATAACTTTTTATTTCATAATTATGACTTTTTATTTCATAATTAGGACTTTTTATCTCATAATTAGGACTTTTTATCTCATAATTAGGACTTTTTCCCATAATTATGACTTTCGATCTCGTAATTATACGTTTTTATCTCATAATTATAACTGTTTAACTCATAATTATAACTTTTTATCCCATAATTATAACTTTTTAACTCATAATTATAACTTTATCACATAATTATGACTTTTCATCCCATAATTATAACTTTTTATTTCATAATTAGGACTTTTTATCTCATAATTAGGACTTTTTCCCATAATTATAACTTTCGATCTCATAATTATACGTTTTTATCTCATAATTATAACTTACTTTGGGAATTTTCTTTCTCATGAAGCTTATTTTTCACATTATTTCTTTTACTGTGATTGGTCCTCCATAGACACTCGTTCCTTAAAAAGTCCAGATCTGTGAAGTCTGACATACCGTGAACGCAGCATGTGTGCAGTTCACGGACCGCCCTGCGCGGACACGTCAGCCGCCACAGCCTCGCAGAGGAGCGGCTGACTGACAGCTTGTCCGACCAGTGCGGAGGTTTGTTGACACCCGGAGCAGGCGGCCGAGCGTCGCCTCATTGGCCCGCGTGTGTTACACTTCCCCCCGGGTCGCCCGCCTCGCTGCCGCCTCGCTGCCTGCTGGACTCGAGCTGTTTACAAGAAAGTGTGTCAAGTCAGATGAAGGTGAGCGGAGGCTCGTGCTGCAAGTGCACGATGCTCAGTGTGTGTCCACGCAGCTGAGAGGACGTCTGTTGTAAAGTTGGTGAGTAGAAGTTAGATGTTTGTCACTTTAATTCATTTTTAACCGTGAGTCATTAATTCATTGTTCAATTTCAAATCTTTTCAATGCATATTCCTGCCTTTTCTCTCTTATCACACAGACAGCCAATTTGATTCTGCAGTATTTGTTTAGGTTGTATTTCCCATCATGCTGTGCACATGGACTCATGCTTTATCCCACAAGCATGGGAGCATAAAACCTTGATCAGCCTCACTCCTCCATCACAGCTCACAGCCTAAAGGCAGCCTGTTGTTCCTCGCTCCTGCAGGTCTGAACATCAACACCATGACAGGTGACACGGTGGTGTGGAGGGGTCTCACCTGGGTGAAGCAGGCGGCCAGCAGAGCTCCACCAGGTGCCCTGCAGTGCACCGGGAACCAGAGGCTGGTAAACTTCCATCACGCTGCAGGATCAGCCAGGGTGAGCGAGTCGGCCGTGATTTGAGCCGTGTAGAGTTTCACAAACATGCAACCCAAATAGTTTCTGTGTCTGTTTCTGCCACCGTCACCTCATCAACACCACAACAATAGTGACCAGGGCGAGGAGACACAGGGGAGAGGATTCAACTACCAAGGGTTTTAAAAGGCACAAGAAATCTAAATGTCTTTTAAAAATGGTTTTTACAGCAACGCTTTATACATTGATGGGAGGTCAGTCTTCCAAAACAACCTTTAGGCCGGTTGTTCTCCACCTTGTGACCCCTCGTCACAACTACTGACTCTCCAGATGAAACTATCTTCTCTTTCATAGAGGTTTGAAGAACTCCAGTTATCCCATATTTCACCAACAAAGCAAAGCTTAGACTTAAATGCTCAATATCTAATTTCTGAGGAGAAGGATGGAGTCCAGTGTAGAGCCGGACCTTCTGGAGGAGTAACCACCCGTAGTCCAGAACTGTTTACTGACGGGAGGGAAGCCCTGAGAATACTTTTTATCCTGAACAGTTAAACGATGGCAGGGCACTAAAATGCAACTAAAATCACAAATTCTTTAAACAAAAAGCTGCATTTTATTCCATGTTTGCTTGATTGCTGTCGTCGGCCATATCAGAGTTTCTTGAAAAGCAAAATTTAGATGAGAAGATCGATAACGCTCACATTTGCACAGTGAATATAAAGCTAGAGCCAGCAGCTTATCTTAGCATGAAGACCGGAAACAGCCGGCCCGGCTGTGTGCAAGGGTAACAGAATCCCTCTACCAACAGCGTTTTAGTTTCAGATCAAACAAAGCTGATATAACATGTTAATCAGTGAACTCTGAAGGTGCTTGTAGGTGGATTTTGTTACCTCTGAACAGAGCCTGCTCGCTGTTTCTGCTGTTTCCAATGTGTTGCTAAGCTAAGCTAACTGGTGGACATGAAAGTGGTATTAATCGTCTCATCTAACTCTGGGCTAGAGCGGCAAAAACTATGTTTTTTCGAAATGTTGAACCTGCTCATTAATCTTGTCTTGTCTTCCAGGCGACGTTCAGCAAACGGCAACAAGTCCACAGGGTCACGGCGGCTCAGGTTCACAGATACTCCACTATGGGAGCTTGTTTCAGCGGCTGTTTCATCGGAAGTGTAAACGGCGGACAGGCGACCTGCAGCGGAAGAACCAGCTCCAAAAAGGTCCACGGAGACTGGACGAGCCAACTGTTCTCCGGGCACACGAGGTTATTTAACCAGGACAACTCGTCCACAGTGGGGCGGCTGGCGTCGGCGGACGTCGATAAAGCAGAAAACACCCAGAAAACAGACGTGAAGAAACACAAACAAGTGGTAAACACAACAACAACTTTTTTATTTATTAAGTGTTTGAATAAATTGATCAGTATTTCAGTTTTATTTGTCCTTTTAAAGTTGAGTTCTTGTCTTGTATTCCAGCTCAGTGAAAGAGCCAGAGAGAGGAAGGTGCCCGTCACCCGGATAGGAAGGCTGGTGAACTTTGGAGGTGAACAAAATTTATGTTTATATACAGTTTTGCTTTACAAAACACAATGTGTGTATTGTCGAAATAATTTTCCTTCCTCATAAATTTTAGGAAGAAATTTATGTTACATGACATAAAACACTTGCTACAAAAGTAGCACTGTGTATAGCTTGACATCTTAAACACTATCTGGCTTCGGTGAAGGATGATTCAAAACACACACCAGCACTCACAGATGAATTATCTTCTTATTTATTGTGTTTATGCCAACAATAAATTAGAAGACTAAGCCACCAGACTCCATTTGCAAAAACTGTAATTTTATAATTGTGGTTTTATTTCTCAAAACCTGCCGGGTTTGTCTGTCCGCTGTTCCAAAAGTCATCATCTCTGGTTTGGTTGAAATAAACCCGTAATTCACCGCGTTGGATTTAAAAAGAATCTGCAAAATTTAAATATTTTCTCATTTAAGTGATTTCTTAAGCAAAAATTCACAAAAGTAATCAGCTGTGAGTGAGATTATTTAAATAAATGATGATTTAATACATGATTCATTAAGAAATAGAAAGTCAAATCTTTACTTATTTATTCATTTATTTATTTATTTATTTATTTATAACTATACACATGAAATGAGCCAGAAATTGAATTTGGAGCACTTGTGCAAACAAGTTCCTCTGCAGGAGTTTGTGTATACGACTTTTACAAATAGAATTGTTGTTTATTTATTTATTTTTTAAAATCTTTTGAACATTGAAGTGTACTCTTGGATTTAGTCGAGAGGTTCTGCATTGACGACCTCGGTCAGCAGTCTGCAGACCTCAGGTCAGGCTGTGGGAAGTGCTGACTACTCCTTCCCAGCGCTGGAATGAGAGTATCAGTGGCTGAGAAAATGTTTCAGGGACACGCAGAGTCGTGCCTGACAGTCCAGCTAATATCAAACCTGTCGTCGACTATCAGCCTTCTTCTCACCAAAGGGCAGCACACATACAGTTTCCTTCTTGGCCTTAATTTACCCCTGAACTCTCAACGGCTCCGATTAGACCTTCCTTCAGTTACTGATTACCGTTATCACGTCCTTTTTTTGTTGCTGCTGTTATCAAATGCACAGAAGGGCACTGCGAGGGTAAACACTGTCGACATTCGTAAGAAAACATGCCAGTGTATTCAAAGAAAGTTTGTGAATCGTGTTTAAATTGATTTGTTTTTGCAGGTCTGGCCGTCGGACTCGGCATCGGGGCGATCGCCGAGGTGGCAAAGAAGAGTTTAAAACCTCAACAACAAGGTGATGAAAGGAGGATCAGTGTTTTATTGATGGCCTGCCTGAGAAGTGTTGAAGATTTAATGATCATTTTATGACTGTTGATGCTAACATGGTCATTCTTTATGTTGGGACATGTGTGGTGATCTCAAGAGGCTGTAGGCACCACTCAGTAGCTGAAATACAGCATCACCTGTACTGAATACTGTGTGTGTGTTTCTCAGGTGACAAAAAGTCCATCCTGGACTCGAGTGCCTTCCTCTCCGAAGCCAACGCTGAAAGAATCGTCCGGACTCTCTGTAAAGTCCGAGGCGCCGCTCTCAAACTGGGACAGATGCTCAGTATTCAAGGTGAATTATCATCAGACATGTCCTCAGATGCATCACAATTATCACACGTGTAAGAAATTCATCTTGTGTTACTCGAGACAAGGACACGAGGACCTCACACACACCGCTCAGACATGGTACTGACAGTAAATCCACATGCATCAGTGTGTAAATCAAGGTTTAGCTTTCATGGTAACCGGCGCTCGATGCTTCACAACAAGACTTCATCCTGTTTCTGGCAAACAGAAATGTCATCTCCTAAAATAAACGTCAGGCCAGCTGAACACAATAAGTGCCATTCCAGTGGAGCTATTGTAGGCAGCCGAGGCTAAACTGACACTGTGGTGTTGTTGACTTTAAAGACACACTTACAGTAACGTGTTGTTATGCTCTGAGGTGTCCACAGACCCTGTTTGTCCTCTCATGAATTATCATAACTGTCGAGTCACAGAGTTTGTTTCTCTGGAAGATAAAACGCTGGAGGTCTTTCAAAAACCTACAAGGTCGTTCAGTGATTAAGAATTAGGGCTGCATTATTTATCGATCAAGGGTCAGCTATTAAACTAATTTGCCAACTATTTTACTATTTTACTAATTGATTAATTGTTTGAGTTATTTTTAAAGGGGAATATGTCAAAATTCTCTGATTCCTGCGTCTGAAATGTGAATATTTTCTGGTTTCTTTCCCCCTCTGTGACAGTTAACTTAATTATTATGAAGCACAAACTGGGCTGAAGATCGTCCTCAGTGTTTTTATCTCTGTGATTATTTTCACTCGGTTTGTCTCCGCTTTGTTTCCTCTCCTCTCAGACGACGCCTTTATCAATCCTCAGTTGGCCAAAATCTTCGAGCGTGTTCGTCAGAGTGCAGACTTCATGCCCTCTAAGCAGATGATGGTACAGTATGGACAGAGCTGCAGTCAACAACACAAGCTCCGTAACTGACGTCATAAGACGAGACAGCTCCTCTTCTCTCTCTGCAGAAAGCCATCAGCAGCGACCTCGGCCCGAACTGGAGAGACCAGCTGGAGTACTTTGAGGAGAAGCCGTTTGCAGCGGCGTCCATCGGTCAGGTGCATTTAGCCCGAATGAAGGACGGCAGAGAGGTCGCCATGAAGATTCAGGTGAGACGAGTATTAAAACACAGGAGTGAACTGTGATAAAATACAGAAATCTCACAATCAGATCTGCTCCTTCAGTACCCCGGAGTGGCCAAGAGTATCGACAGTGACGTGAATAACATCATGACCGCTCTGAGTTTAAGCAACGCGCTGCCTGAAGGTAACATTGTTGGAGAGTCTTTATCTTCTTTATGATAACAGCAGCTATTGCGTGACGTCTGTGACTCTGCTACTGTCAACAGACGAACCTACACAAGCTGCCTGAATGTCGTAATTTTCAGCTTTTTTTCACACTTTCTTGTCTTTTACAGGTCTGTTTCCTGAGCACCTCATCGAGGTCATGAGCCGCGAGCTGGCGCTGGAGTGTGATTACATAAGAGAGGCCAAATGTGCCAAAAAATTCCAGTAAGTGTTCAGACGTACTGTTACCACACAGACCGAAGAGAACCAGAACTGAGTTTTAGTCGTAGTTTTTCACATATAAAGGAATTTATTTTGGTGTTTAGGACCATAACAACGATCATAGTGAAAGAAAATAAGAATGAAAAGATGACGATTAAGCACTCTGAGTCAAGAAGCAGAAATAGAAAAGAAGCTGCACAATTTGTGCAAAACATTACGATATGACTTATAAAGAAAATGTGCAACATGCCAGATCGTAATCCAGGAGATGTGAATTAAAGGTTAAAAAAAGGAAAGTCGCGTGAAGTTTTTGAATCCGCTTCACAGCAAAACAGCGTTGCAGCATTCTTCTAAACAACTGCAGTAGATGGGAAATTGTTTTAAAATGTTAAAAAACTACAGAAAACAGCCTTAAAATGGCTCCAAGTCCCGTGAAGCCTTGAGATCCAAAATTGATTTAAAAAGATATTATTTACACCCTTGATAGGTTGTCGAGCCCTTGCACCCACATCAGACAGAGGGTGTGTGCTAACGCTTTTAGCTGAAATCAATTTGGGATCTAGGGCCAGGCGAGCTCTATGGAGCTATTTTTATATTTTATTTCAGAGTTATTTTCAGTTGTCTCCAGCTACTTCAGTTGTTCAGGAGAGTCCTGCAACACTTTTCAATATGAAGCTCCAGAAATGTTTTGTGTACTATGAATCTTCACCGGTCTTTCCATCGAGGGAGAGTAGATAATGACTGAATTTGCATTTTAGTGTGTACTTATCCTTTAATGCTACGCACAAAGAGGCTGCTGACACTTTGACCGCAGTTTTCTGGGAGTTGGGTTGAGCTGTCTTTAACTTTGTCGTTGTTTGTGTGTGTCAGAGAGCTGCTGAAGGATCACCCGTTCTTCTATGTGCCTGATGTGATCGACGAGCTGAGCAGCCAGCACGTCCTCACCACAACACTGGTGCCCGGTTTCCCTCTGGACCAGGCCACCGACCTCTCTCAGGAGCTCAGGAATGAGGTACGACCGCCGTGAACTCCAACACAGCTTACAGTACAATTTACACCCACGCACTGCCAAGACTTTCGCCCACTTTGGAGGCCGAATGCAGATTTATGTCACCTTTTAAAAACCCCGGAGTCATGTTTCACTTCATTGTAATTCAAGGAGATTTTTCCACAAACACAAGCCTAACAACTTTATTTTCTACATTTGCTCCTTTTCTTGCTGATAGATTTGTAAGGAGATCTTGAGGTTATGCTTGAGAGAGCTTTTTGAGTTCAGATACATGCAGACTGATCCAAACTGGTCCAACTTCTTCTTCGATCCACAAGCTCACAAGGTCAGTTTGTCTCAGTCACACTGTTGGTACATGATTATTTTGAGTGTCCCCTTTTTCTCTACAGTCTGTTTCTGTGTTTCATGTCTTCAGGTGGCGCTGTTGGATTTCGGAGCCACGCGAGGATTCGATAAGAGTTTCACCGACACCTACATCGAGGTGAGAGTAATCAACATCTTTTATCTTTTTATATGACAAAACGTTTGTCATCAAACAAAATCACCTTCTAATTAGAATATATTCTCATTAGATAAATGCACACAGTCAATTTTTTGGACGTCAGTGGCTTAAACTGGCTCAAATCCGTCAGAAAGACCTATAATGTGACCTAATAATTTGTTTTTTGATGTCTTTCATCAGATAATTAATGCTGCTGCGAATCAGGACAGAGAAGGTGTCCTGCACAAATCCAGAGACATGAGGTTCCTCACAGGGTATGAGTCAAAGGTGAGAACATCCTCACTGTAAACCACAACAAAGTGTAATCACACTGTTACGAGTTCAAACTTCAAACAGTGTTCTGGGACCTTATTTTCCTCTGAGAACGGCTTGTTGATTCACTTATGAAAAGATAAATATTCCTGAGTTTGTATTATTACTCATTAATATTGTACATATTAAAATTCTGACTTTGAATTTAAACTCCAAAGCTACATAGTGCCTCTTAAACTACACGAAGGATGAAATGATTTGAACAATTTATGAAACTCCTTCACAGACATCGACCTCTGCTGGTGACCAGGAGGAATTACATCAACAGTTCCTCTCTTTCTGTCATCTTGCATTACAAACCATAAACTCTGTAAAGAAGCGCAAGGATAATGTTTGCCTGAAAATTACAAGTAGACGTTGGGAGGTTTAAGAGCAAATTTCTAAACTGACCAAAAGGTATAAGTGTATTGATTTTGATGAGCTGTTTTTTGTTCCAGTTGCACTAAAATTTAAATCAGAAAATATAGAAAGAGCTTTACAACTCAGTAATATTTAAGAAACATTGTCCTTTTTACTTGACTACTTTTACCTAATACTTGTATTATGTGGACTAACTTCTGTGTCCCGTGAAAAGGCGATGGAGAACGCCCACGTGGACGCAGTGATGATCCTCGGGGAGGCCTTCTCCTCCTCCGAACCTTTTGACTTCGGCACTCAGAGCACCACGGAGCGGATCCACAGCCTCATCCCCGTGATGCTGAGAGAGCGACTCGCGCCGCCTCCCGAGGAGACATACTCCCTCCACCGCAAGATGGGCGGCTCCTTCCTCATCTGCTCCAAACTCAAAGCTAAAATAGCCTGTAAGAACATGTTCCAGGACGCCTACAGCAACTACTGGAGAGACGGACGGCCAGAATCAACAAACTGAAGCTCAGGTTTTCCAGTTAAAATCAGGATTTTCTCACCTTGTTTGTTGTATGCCTAACAATGTAACTCTCACATTCTTACCGATGAAGATGTTTTTGTGCAGCCCGGGCCAGATAATGTCCACGTTACATAGTTTTGTGTTTTGACTGTGGTCTGCTCGACTGACTCATCTAGTAAACTGATGAACAAACATGAAGAGTTGTCTATCAGAACAATTTCATATGTGTGCTTCCTATTCCATCGCTCATCTCAATCAAGACTCCATCCAGACAACATGAACAAAAGTTAATGTGTGAAGATTATTTGTACGTATTGTTTCAGTGGATTAGTTGTGCGGATTGTACAACCTAATAATTATGTGTCTGTATGGTTCGAGGAACTGTTTTCCATCTGACCAGGATTTGTCAGTTGAAATAAACTGTTGTTGCAACTGATTTGTACATTTCTGAGAATGCAGATTTTTATTTTAAAGCCACGACAAATGGACCTCAACTGACTGAAAGTACCTGTTTACACCTGGTAATAACACGTGTCTTGGGTACAGCAATCCCGTGACAAACTGACGCTTTTTTACAAAGAAAGATTCAACTTAATGGGTTGCATTTAATGCCGAATTTACAAAAAGGGACAAATGATTTTGAATTTCCCATAGCAGTTTCAAAAAGTTATTCTTCACTCAACAACTCTCAGAATTGCAAGGTTTCCTAAGGGAGTCTGGCAGTGCTGTATGTTGCCGTGGCTTCCACTGACACACATCTGCTGCTTTATAAATAAGAAAACCAAATAAATTAATAAACAAACAACCACTGTAATAGCATGACTAAATATTTTCTCAAAGACGCACAGCAGAGCAGCTGCTTTGAGGCAGCCTGTCGTCAGTCTGCAGTCCTTTTTATCGCTCCACTTGGATTGTGATGCCGGAGAAACTGAACTCGGAACGCAGGAGCTTTGTGGCCTTCATGAGGACGATCTGTGTGTCAGCTTCTTCTTCTGTGGACACATACGGGGAAGTTGTGGTTTACAGTTATCTTAGACATGCAGCATCGGTACTAGACTTGTGTTATTCTTTGACAGCTGGGTAATAACTTACTACTAAAGCTACTCAATTATTCAAGAATAAAAATACATAATTCTCAGATTTCGGCTTCCTAAATGTGAATATATTCTGGTTTCTTTACTCTTTGACAGTAAACTGAATATTTTTTGAGATGTGGATAAAACAAGACATTTGAAGGTGTTATCTTGAGCTTTGGGAAACACCGATGGACATTTTATCAGCTGTGTTGTGGAGATAAGCAGTGCTGGTCTACCTGCGGCCACGTGGACAGAGAGTAAAGAGTGAGTCATGCTGAGGCTCCACATGTGCAGGCTGTGAACAGCGGTGACTCCTCTCACAGACAGCAGCAGCTCTCTCACAGTGTTGATGTGAACGTCCTGAGGAGTGCCTGCAGAAGACAAAGGCGATGCTCGGTGTCACAAACACACAACCTGCAGTCAATAAACTGATATTTTCATACCAAACACAAGTGTTCACCTTCCATCAGTATTCTGAAAACGTCCTTTGTGATGGGAAGTGTTGTTCCAACAACAAGCAAGGAGAACAGGAACGTGCAAATTGGATCAGCTACTTTATATTCAGGCTGTGAGGAAAACAGAAATACTATTATTACAAAAATTAAAAACAAGAAAGAGACCCCTTGAGTGTTTTGGCTGACACTGACCCAGAAGTGGATGATGGTGGCAGCCAGCAGGACTCCGACACTTTGCACCAGATCGCCCACCACGTGAATGAACGCCGCCCTCACACTGGCGTTGCCGTGATGGTGGCCGTGATGGTGTCCGTGCTCCTGACCCTGTTTGTCCCTCTGCAGCCGGCCAGAGGAAAAGCCGTGACTGTGGCCGTGTGAGGCTCCAGACTGATGGAGGATCAGGACCATCCTAAATAAGTCCAAACTGTGTTAGAAGAAAGTCCGATACACCAAATAAGAATAATTGTGATGGTGAGCTCGTCGTACTCACAGGACGTTGACTCCCACAGCACAGCCTGAGGTTATGAGCATGATCCGACTGTCTATGTCGTAGTCTCCGTCAGTGATCCTCTGTATGGCTGACAGGACCAACACTGTGGTCACAGCCCAGATAGACACAACTGACAGCAACATGCCCAGAATCTCTGTTCAACACAACATCTGAGAGTCATACAAGACACACAACAGTTACAGATTATTTAACTGAGATTTCTGCATTCAAATGTCGACTAGACCTTTGTTATATATTTTCTTGAGTTGTGTGTTATCCAACATGTTTCTAACAATGTTCAAACCCAGAGAAATCCACTTTTAAATCCCAAAAGTTATAAGGAATCTCTGAGCTCTCCTCTCGCTGGTAAACACCTTCAAATCAAAGCAGTCCAGTGCGACTGGGTGTTTATTCCTCCAGGAGGTCTGGCTCTGAGAGAGGTCGCTACAGCCTTGTTCCATCTTGATGTCGACCTCCTCGTCTCACTATCCATTTATGTAAAAAGTCATTTTGATCTCACCTGCTCGATGCCACCCAAATGTCATGCTGTGTGTCTGTGGCCTGGATGAGATCCACAGAGAGAAGATGCTGATCATGATGCTGCCAAAGTCAGTCAGCAGATGTGCTGCATCCGTCATGATGGCCAGACTGCGAGCAGCGTATCCACCTGCAGAGACGAGAGATGATGGCTGCAGACTGTCATCAGAAGGACGTGCGTGCGAGAGCTCGAAGGGGAGGGTTTATGTACTTTCTACTGTGACATTCTCCTAAACCTTATTACAAACACTAACCAGGATCTGTTTTCACTGTACAGCTGCCTAAAGAAAAGATTAAGGGCAAATTAGGATACAACTGTTTCAAATTAACTCAAACAGGTTTTCAAAGCAAATAAAGTATAAATACAACGAATAACCTTGGACTTAACAGTTGATATTAAGCATTTTCCAGACTTTTTATTAACCCTGCATGAAGTATCTGATACATTTATGGCGACTATGCTTTTTCATCTCACCAATCACCTCTCCGGTCATGAAGACGAGGCTGACGGCGCAGGCGATGTAAAGCTTCCTTCTGGCCAAACGTTTGGTGTCACTTTCAGCCCCCGACATCGAGTCCGTCTCCTGGCAGAGCCGCCAATCGTGCTGCCACAGGCCGTCCACACTGGAGGCATCATCACTGAACTCTGATGCGGAGTCAGAATATTTTTCATCTGGAGCACTTGTCCTGAGAGAAGATGGAGCTGTGACTGGTTTCCTAACAGATCCCCTGAAATATGTATGAGCTCAATGACTAGGAGGATTTAAAGAATAAAAACGTACCAGTTAAGAGGCTCCAAATGAGTCTCAATCAGTTGTTGTTTCTCCGAATCAGTCGATAACTCCATATCCTCAGGAGACTACACTTCATTGACTCCCTTTAAGTTTAACTAGTTTTTAAGTGAATCTTGCCAGCTGCTCTGACACGTGTTATCTGACGAGGGTGGAGCACAACAGGAGCCAATGGCAGGTCACTAACAGCAAACATTTAAAAAATACAAGACAACTTTATGGCATTCAGTATCACCCAAGTTTATTTGATCTGACACATTTTACAGAAACAGAAAAATAATAGTTTGGAAAAACATGTAAAAATTGAAAGAAAGGAAAAATACCCAGGAATGTTTGAGATAAAACATAATAAATCTTTGATGAGACATTCAAACCTGAAGAAGAAGAAAAATTCCCCCCAAAATGTGTTCAGGCACTTTTGTGAAGTTTTGTCACGAATGATTTCTGTAACTCAACATATACAAAACCGACTTTTAAATAAGAGTGTGGGGATTGTTTAAACTTTACCTTGTAATCCAAGAAAAACAGATCAGATGATAAAAATGATGCACACACACACACATCAGGTTTGTACAAACTGAAACCCACTGAACCACAAGCATAACACTCCTCCACCCAGCACAGAGAGAAATAAAATGTAAACATGATGAGAGATGACATAATTTAAGGCGCTCTCTTAATATACACTTAATTTGTCATAAAACCTCAGATCAAAAATATATCTCTAAATTTACATAAAAACACAATTCTTGCATTGAGCATAATATCACGATACATACAGTGGATATATCACCTCAGACGCCACAGAGAGATTATTAAAAGAAGGTATTGACACATCTGGATTGGAGACACCAGGAAAATTGGCAATAAATCAAGTGAGCACGTTGACTTGTTGTCGAGTGAAGCATTTTTTGTTTGAGTGACATGTGTGGAAAATTGCTGCTGAGAGTGGTGTGGGAGCTTTGTCGGTAACTAAAAATGTATTGGCGTAACTTGAGGTCACCTTTAGAGCAGATATAGCTAACTAAACAGCAGCACAACTAGTCTCTTTTAAAGAACTGGTTCACTAAACAGCAGCACAACTAGTCTGAACTGGTTCACTATGTTGGGAAATACATTTATTCACTTTCTTTACAAGAGTTAGATGAGAAGACTTTCTCTCATGACTCCAGAATGTGAGCATTACAGGTATATTTTTGAACAAGGCTAGCTTTTCCCCCTTGCTTTCAGTCTAAGACGCGGGGAAGAGACGAAGGTGAGGGAAGCGACGACCAAGCCCCCTGGAAGAGCACCAACTAATTACAACGTCACATAACAAACTGGGGCCAAAAAATACTTTTTTTGCTTAGAAAGCAAAGTCTAGAAGAGCTGCACGGTTAACTCATTTTATCTCTACTCAAGCTAGCTGGGAGGTTAAACCAGAAGTTAGCTGCTCCTCCAATGGAAGTCTCTAGGGCGCATGCTTTATGGGCCCACAACGCAGAAGATCCGGATAATTTAAGCTTAATAAGTCAAGCTTTTTTGGCTTCATGATCACTGAGCAGCTTTCATAGGAATGAAGGGGGCTCCGACTCCGAAGCTGCATCCACATATCCTCTGTAAGGTCAATGGAGGGGACATGTGATCGTAATGAACTGCCAGTTTCAAACATTTTTAAGACTCACAATCATACAACTATCTTGAGTTGTACAACAATGTAATGAGTCAAAAATCGGAATCTCATCTATCTTCCAGAAAGAAAGTGAGTGTGTTTCCCTAAATGTTTAATCATTCCTGTAATTTCTATCAGCATTATTTGAATAATTCTCACCAGGCTATTTACAGGCAGTGGACACAGCTGACATCCAAACATTTAAAATAAACCTTGTATAGTAATACATTTTACATCTGAGGAATATAACTGAATCATTTTATTTAGCCCTTTGTTTTGTTTCTACAAGTTGGAACATTTCCGACGTCTCCGAGTGGTTGACCTCTAATAACCTGAAAAACCTGAACCAGCCTTTAATGATGCATTAAAAATATATTCAAACATTTCAGACCCAAGAGGCATCTTGAGTAGGAATGTTCTCAGACCATCACGGCAGCTTCAGGATTTTAAACATGAATGTGGGATATTAAAGTGCATGTGAAAAATAGTTATTTCAGAGCCTTGGTGCATGGCTTTGTCATTTGTTACTGCAGTCCAGATTCAAAGATATAAAGTAAAAAAACAATAAATATGAGATTTGATCAAAGACAAACCCATTGGCACTTAAAAAAACAAACTATGGCACAATCAAGTCGCTGTTTGATTCATTCAAACAAAAATGCCTCTGAGATAAATATGTTTTCTGCAAGCCAGCCAAAGTCTCTGAGGAAAACAACCACATTCAAAACCATAATTTCTACACATCATCATTCACTTTGAATATACAAACGCTGATGACGACATGGTTTTATTAAGTCCAGACTCTGAAGGACCCCACTCACTCATTTATGGATGGATCAGGGCCCTGAGGTGCCGTTGGTTGCGTGGGGCTGAATCACAATCGGTGCATTCTCACCTGGAGGTGTGAAAAACAGTTTTTTAGATTAAACCTACAGTTTCCATACTTTTTATACTTTGATTTATTTCTCAGTAAAAGCTGCAGAACAGACTAACTAGAGCTGCAATGATGAGCCGAATAATTATTTAGTGGACAGACAGGAAATTGTCAACTTTCAGGCATTTATCAAGCAAAAATGCCAAACATTCAGTGGTTCCAGCTTCTCCAGTAGGATGATTTGCTTCTTTTTCTTACTTTTATATTATCAGCTGATTATCTTTGGCTTTTTATTCTGTTGGTTGGACCAAGAGGAAACCCTGAGCTATCCGGAAATTGTGTTTTGTGGCTCCAGAGGAAGCGGATGTCACTCTGTGGCTAAGGTGCATTGTGGGTAATTTAGGTCCACTGGTCGGCATTGCACTCCTATAACATGTTTAAAAACACATGTTCAAAATCAATACAGCAGAACCAGAGATATCGCCTTTTTTATTCCACACTTTCTTCTTTCTTTTCCAAACCTAGCACTCCATTACCCACAATGCAACTGTGACCACTGAGTGACATCACTGGAGGTAATTTATCAGATAACCAGCAGCTTCCTCTGGAGCCACAAAATACTTTGTACTACTTTTTTCACATATGCAGAAGTACTCCTCAAGACCTGTAAACACACTTTAATGTGTAAAATTGGTGAAGTTACCCTTAAAAGTAGCAAACAAGCCCAAAATACAAAGTAGTCTAACAGTGTAAAGACCATGTCAAAATAGGGTAAGTACATATAAATATTCTTGAGATACCTTATCGTAGTTTATATAGTACACAGCATTGAGGAGCAAGACAAAAACAACAGCTTGAGCAAATAAGCATCACAAGAAGTGTTAAATCAATACCAGGTGCAACTTCAGGTAGCACAGGTTGTTCTAAGTGCAGTCGCTCAAGAGTAGTGGTTCTACTGCGCTCAAACACAATGTATTGAGTAAGGTCGATAACACATTATAGTAGAAATGTGCTTTTTCCTTATAAAATCTTTTCTGAAGTCATCTTCCAAGTTCATTATTAACAGTGATAACTGTAAGCAAGCAAAGTTATTAGTAAGTTATAAGAAATATGGGTTAAAAAAAAAGTCAGCTCAGTTTCTTTTGCTTTCTGCCTTGAGCAGCACTTGAAGGGAAGATTTTAATACAATGAAATAAAAGTATTAGTGCGTGATTTTGTAGATACCAGGCCTGTTAGAAGCTGTTAACATGAACTCCTCCACAGTGAAACTGCTTCAGGTTCTGCCAGATAAGCAAAGCAGCACAGAGCGGCAGTCAGATGAGGACAGATAAACTTTACCTGAAGTGTCACTGGGGCTTGGCTGAATAATTATTACATGGTCTCCTGCTGTGAAACAAAATTTAACACTGAGCAAACGCACACACAATTAACATCACTCTACTCACTGTCATGGCTAGAAACACACACATAAGGGTTAGGGATTTTAAAGAAATACTCTCTGAGAGTCAGAGATGATCTCACTGCTTTAGAGTAGCATATAGACTGGGAACAGTCTGCACAATCTTGTGAGGTTTTATGTGCAGACTGTTTCTTGACCGCGACAAGGAAGTGTCTTTCTAAATGTTTCAGCTGCATGTTTGGCAATCGTTACCTTTGGACAGAGACAACTTAACTTTATAACGGTTTCCAGTCTTTATGCTAAGCTCAGCTAACCAGCTGATGGCTATCACTTTATATTTGGTGTACTGACTTGAGAGTGGGATCAATCTCCTCATCATACTCTGAGCCAGAGCGGGAATGAGCCTATTATCCAAAATGTAGAACTACTCCTTTAATCTCTTACAGTATTAACTGTTCAGTCTCTGACCAAAAACTGACTCTGGAAAATCTGAAAGTAAATAGTTATGTCCATTACTAAACACAATAAACATTTAATTCAGTTAAAACTGCACAACAAAATAAAAAAAGAAACATATTGTCTGCACCAACAAAGTGTGGGGTGCAAACAGCTTTAACTACTCTTATCTCAGAAAGCAACAGATTGGAATGTAGTAGAAAAATGCAAACTGCAAGTTTTTGAAATCTACTGATTATCAACTGATAAAGCAGCTTTTAGTTTCTGTTTTACATCTGAGGTAAGAGATCAACTAGACAATGTAGGGTGGGCTTTTTTCAGAAGTTAGACAGTCCTGGAGGATATCCTTTTAATTTCTGTACAAAAAAGCCAAAAGAACAAAGTCTCTCACCTGCATCCTGTTCTCTGAGCTCTGCCTCGAGGTCCTCAGGGTCAATATAGACAAAATTGTCTTCCTCTTCTGAAGTTTTACACTTCCCACAGCAGAAACAGCAGCAGCAGCAACAGCAGCAGCCGGTGAAGATACTGCAGCACGCGAAGAGTGTCTGAAGACGAAGAAACTGTTGTCAGGATACATGTGCTCTTTGTATGCCAACATCCATTACATTTACATCTTACAAATGAAATATCTAAATGTGTGCTGTGCAGTTTTGGGCAAGACATTTTCATTAGGAGAGAAAGACCTTCATTGATTAATTTTTTATACCTAAACAAACTGACCTTAAAGGACAACTCACCACCTTTCTAGCTTCAAACAGTGTTCTGGGGACCTTATTTCCCTCCGAGAACTACTTGTTTATTCAGATATGGAAAATGTATATTCATATTCCTGAGTTTGTATTATTACCTCATTAATATAGTAAATATTACAATTCTGAGTTTGAATTTCTTCACCAAAACTACATAGTGCCCCTTAAACTACACGAAGGCATTTCTTTTATTATTTATGAAATTCCTTCACATTTAACATAAATTCCAAATGCAAGTCCATGCTGCAACACACCTACAACTGGCAACTAAAATGCATTTTCATTCAGGCAATAGTCAGTTTTCACATGTTGCAGATGTAGACTTTTTAAAGCCAAATCCCACTCTTCCTACCTTGAACCAACACTTGGACATGAGGAAGTAGTATTTGGCACCCTCCTCCCCAAACTGCTCCGCAGCGTAGAGGCCCATGGATCCATACTCGTCGTAGATCTTCCGTTTGTTTTCATCGCTGAGGATGGAGTTGGCGTTATTGATCTCCTTGAATTTCTCAGCAGCTTCTGGATTGTCGGGGTTCTTGTCAGGGTGATGCCTCAACGCCAGTTTCCTGAAAACAGGTGTGTTAGAAATTACGCAGTTGTCTTTTGCACTGGTTGTTGAAGAATCGCAGTCATCCGCAACTAAAGATATTTTACCGACCAATCTTCACCACAACAGTTCTATACTAGGAATTCAGGACGCTCGTAAGGACTAAAACTAACAACAAATGTATAGGGCTTATATTAGTAAACACGCTAAAATACTTTAATGGAATATGCCATTTGTATCCTTGCAAAGACCTGTCAAATTCACACTCAAAACAAAAGGGGTACAGATCACCTCAGTAGCTGCTGTTACTAAACAAATAACAAGTTAACAGAAACACATGTATGACTCAACACAGCCCTTTAGTGTTTACTCAATGCTGACTGCACAGACTAATGTATGTTTATGAACACACCTGTATGCCTTTTTGATGTCTTCTGGAGTTGCTCCTTTCTCCAGACCCAGGACTTTGTACAAGCTGTCTCCTGCTGTTGACATTTTACGCTGAGCTCTGTTTGGGTCCTCCATGATTCGGGCTTTGACTGCTGTGACATGAAAAAGACAAAAACACTTCCTAACATGTCCTGACAAGGGGTACTTTTTGACATGTTAACTATGCTGAAGGCTCAGAAAACCCATTTATCCGATTGCATAATCATTGCTCACATTAGTTAAGAAGAAAATACACAGAGTGACTCAAATGTTTAGCTAAGTTAGTCACTACATGTTAAACCCTGAGGGGGCAAGTCACGACAAACTGCTAACGGACTGCTAGCTAACTTTAGCAGGACCGCAAGAGGACGAAGTTTTACGGAAAAACGTACGTACCAGACAAATAAATATCGTAGTTTTTGGTCGAATCATAGAGTCCGGAATATGTCTGTGGACTGTCTTAAAGTCTGTACCCTGAAACTGAAGCTGACACACGGTCTCCTCTGTTGAAACTTCTCTCCTCATAAACCGGAGGAAACTTCACAGGAGCCGCAGCGGCGAGAGGGAAGTTTCAAACAGGAAGTAATCTTGTTACGTCATCAGTGCGCGACGGCGTTTCAAATACCCAGGATGTAGAAATTAAAGGAGCAGGTTTATTTGTTTTATTATAATCAATATTAAGTGTTTTTCCCTGTTTCCAAGCACATTTTTTATGTTCAGCACTAAATGTTTAATATGTTTGTAAGTATATCAATACTTAAGTTATATATATAGTGCACTTAAATATTAAAATAATTTTCTGGAAATAAATGTACTGAAGTATAAAAATATAGGTAAAAGCAAATTGTACATATTTTTTACATATATACTATCTACTATTATCAATTATCGTATCTGATTATCAGAATCAATTTAAAAATGCACTTCTTACTTTTAATTCTAATTTCTCTTCTTGCATTATGCAATCTGCAAAGTAACTTATAACTAGTTTTTGCAAATAAATGTAGTGAATAAAAAGTATAGTGTTTACCTCCAACATGTGGTGGAGCGGTAGTATAAAATAGCAGAAAAGTAAAGTACAGGTACCACAAAACTGTACTTAAGTACAATACTTGAGTAAATGTACTTAATTTCATTGCTGAAAAGAAGTATGACTTTAGTATAAAAGTACTGCAGAGTAAAAAGTACAATACTTAATGTACTTAGTTACTTACAACCACTGATATTAGTATGTTATCATCAAAACTCAACAATTCAAGGGTTTTATTTGTCATATGCTCATTCAATACTGTATGTGAAGTGAAGTACAAGGTGGTGTATTCTTGAGGCTATGCTGAAAGGCTAATATGTAATAAAGAACTATAATTACATTAAGGAAAAAATAACTAGAAAAGGAAATGTGTTCACTATTGTTATTATGAAGAAACAGTACTGTACAAAAATCATTGTTGGACTATTGATGAATAACGCACATTTAAAATAATGATCAACATTTGTGCAAGACAAATAACTTTTTAAATAACAATGTCTTGTAAGATTGCTTGACATAAATCACACACTTCAGAGCGATTACTTTTTACTGCAGCTGTATATGACTGAGTTTTCTGATTCTGTGCAATCACATTAATGACGATCTTTTTGTTTTTTTGCCCTCCATTTGCCTGTGAGCCTCTGCAATCTTCTCCAGGTTGAATGAGCTGTCAATCACCGGCCTCAGACAGGCTGTCTGTTTTTAGAAACATTAGTGAGAAAGTCTTCAACAGGTCTGCTTTGTGCTGTGAACTGAAAATGCAAAGCAAGAATCAGGCTTGGTTACAAAGATGCAAATACAAGAGACGTGTCAAAACATTCATCCATTTTGGAAGGCAGCAGTGTTGGATTGTCACTTGACATGAGTCAGCATGTTCACATGCAGAGATGAAGAAACACAGCTGGGGTGTGATTTCTGTTTGAATTCTCACCTGAAGGCTGCTAGAGCGGAGGAGGCTGCCACTCTGAACCACAGTCACACTATATTTTTCTACATTAGTTTTAACTTGTTTAGAGCACCACAAGGAGAATTATAGCCTTTTCTTAACAGACGTGTATGAGTGTAGAAATTACCATGGTGAATAAACACTGCACAAAGATCCATGTTGGTACATTTATTTAACATAAATACTGATGAAATGTGTGTCGGCCATCTTGCAAGAAGATGAGGGGAATCCATGATAAGGTCTCCCAAAAACCCACTTGGGACCCTCCCTACTCCGCCTCTGAGTGGTTGGCTTCATTGGTTACATTCCTGGTCGTATTCTTTTGGAAGTATCTTCGTAGGCGGAAACCGGAGCACCTGGAGTAAACCCACACAAGAGGACCTCTGAGCCTTCATGGTGTCTTAGGAAAGGTCTTCTGCTGTTCCTGTCGGGGTCATTCATCCTCATTCAACCACCGAGTGTGATCTATGATAACGTGTCCCAAGTGGGTTTTATACCCTGGTTCCGTGGTAGCTGCCCATGGAACCTGCAGACAATACCTTCTTTTTTGGGGGGGGATCATCGTGTGGGGGAACCAGAGCACCCGGAGTAAACCCTACATGGTGACATAGGAAAAGGTCTTCTGCTGCTCCTGTCGAGTCACTCATCCTCCAGCAGAGGAGGCTGGTGTTTCTGCCTATAAACCGTCGTCAGCAGTAATTGTGTGAAGCTGGCCCTGTTCTCTGCATGAGGAGGAGGCGGGCTCAAAGGGGAGCTTAAAGTTGCTGGAGACATGAAGGTTTTCAGCTGCCAGGTTTATATTGTAGTCCTGTATTCTGATACAGTCCTCTCGCTTCTTCTGAGCTTTTAATTTTTCCTCTTCCCAGAAAAGTTTGTCAGCCTCCTTGTTATCCCAAAATTTGTCCCCTGTGTTGTGCATAAATGCACACCGGGGACGCACCTTTTCATTCTGCACCCTGCGACTTCCCTCCCGAGGCATCTTGAAATTGAATCTCTATGGAATGTGACAGCACACAATGACCAACGATTCCATCCACTGCTTCAAATATAATAGGCTATTATATTACACACACTTAGACACCCTTAGCAGCAAACACAACTGTATAACACAGCTCTCTGGGGGGACGCTGCACACAAATCAAGTAAGAAAACCGTATCCTTTGCTTGAATTTTAAGAAAAAGTTAAAGAAATTGACTAAAAATAAATTTTCTCCATCTAGACTTTTTATAATGGATCAAAGTTTCAGAAGACATGACGCGCTGCAGAGAAACCTGAGAGTGTTGAACCAAAAGGAGGACAGGGATCTGCAGCTGAAGCTAAACATGTTGGACAAACAGTACAGGTACACTCGCAAAATGCTTCGACAAAGAACAGACCGCCTGATGAAAGAACAGAGACAAGTCACGATGGTGAAAGTCTGTGAGCCTAAAGCAACAGTCAACATCGCTATGAAAGAGATTGGAGAACACAATAGTGCAGAGACGCACCTGAGAGGCATTCATACATTTGATGGCAGAAGATCGTACTCCAGCAAATCCCAGTACCACAACCAGGGATCTGAACTGGTGGAGCAGAGCCGGTCGATATCAGCACCACCACTTTCAGTCAAAACTGCCAGTTCAGTGAGACACATAGGCAACATCCAGAGCAGCCTGTCTCTCATGCAGATGAAAAACATTGCAACAATTGACTCAATCTCAGAAAAAGAGCTGGCCAGGCAACAGCAGAAAGCCCGAGAGGAACTGGAGAGGCTGAGACAGCTTCAGAGGGAAACTTTACAAAAGAGGGTGACGGTGTTTATAGAGAAGCTGAAGGACAAAAGCAACATGCAAATACACGTGGAACCTCCATAGAGAAACTCAAGTTTGCTTTTAACTCAGTTTAATAACTCAAGATTTGCAACATCAAGAAGAAACATTTAACAGTGTTAATTAAAAACATTAAGAATGACATTTTAATGAAAATATATGTACAAAATGTCATTATTTCTGAATGAATTACACAATATTCCCCATCTTCTTCATGGTGATCAAGGCTTTGTGCACAGGAGTCTCCTTGAGCAGGCTGCAGTTTTTCTTCCACTCTGGAGAATCAGGAAGCTTCTTGTCTGCAAACAAGTTAATATTTAAAGTTAATGTAAGTTCATAACACCAGCATAATCATATTTCTTAAAGAGTTATTCCACATTTGAAAATGTAAAGTTGGTTATTTCCTGTTCAGACTTGATTTTTTCATATTTCAAAGCATACCTTCCCTGTATGTCTCAACACATTTGTTTAGCATTTATCATCATAACAGGGCTGCAGTGATTATTTTCATTACTGCATATTCTATTACATTTTTTGTTTTAATAGATTGATTAATTGATTGACTATGTAAACTTTATTATTGACATTTTATCCTTCAGACTAACATTAAGTCATTTTACTTCAAAATTAAACTAAAACTATTACCCTGGAAAACTGAATGTTTTGTTCTACCCTCCATCGTTTTGTCTACAGTAAACGGCTTTGAGGTTTTTGAACAGATCATTGACTGTGGATAAAGATGGACAAAAGACGAGGCCAAAACATCTTCATTGCCTGGTGGGTGGGTGCAGCATAGGTCATAATCCCCTCCATAGCAGATAGGTCATTGGCCAAACTAAAAACTTAAAGAACACGTCAAATACATTTTTCCCAAAGATGGTTTCTCTAATTTGAAGTTTTTATAAACATGCTGACATATGTGAAAAGGGTCATTTTTTCTTTATTAGTTTGGTTTTAATTAGTTATTTGATGCTATACGGAGTTGTGATGTCATGATTTGACAGCTGAGACCTGCTTGCAACAGAGTTAGGCAGGTGTATGGGTCATGTAATTTTTGTACAGTGGGAGGAAGTAGAGGCGAGTTGTCCATCTTTACGTAGCCATCCATTTGAGTAAGGAAACTCCTGAGGTATAAAAATCCTACCTTCAGATTCAAAGTGGACTCGTGTGGGAAGACTTCTGGTGTGGTCAGTGTAGTCCAGCGTGCAGAGAACCGCCGTCTTCTCTTTGGGCAGGTTGAACAACAACACCAGTATTGAACACAAAACGTTACTCTCCATCACTTCCACAGACTTATGGAGTTCCTGTAAACAAGCAGGAGGAGAGGGTCAGTGTGTTATTCTACAAAATTTTTCTCCCTTTGTTCAAAGGTTAGTTTTTCCAGAAAGGTGCAAAAATGAACAAGACATCAATTTTGGTGTGCTTAAAGGCTGCAGCTATGATTTTTTCATTATTAATTTCATTAAATTCTGAATTAATTTTTTGGTCTACAAAAGGTTAGACAAAGTAAGGAAATGGCCATCATAATTTCTCAGAACCCAAGTTGACATATCTTAAATAAAACTATTGATTGATAATGGCATTACACAAACCCACACACACACACAACCACATACACCAAAAAAATCGAAAACTGGCACCTTCAAAAGCTCCAGCTGCTGCTTTCGACCGGCAAAGGCGTTGAGATGTTGGCTGAGCGTGTCCAGAAAAGTTCTTATGTTTGTCTGTAGGTTGTTCTGCTCAGCCAGGCTGTTCAAGGGAATAAACGGGGGAACATTGTGACGACTGATCCTCAGCGTCGGCTTCAGGTCTATCTCCAGGTTGTAGGTTTCTAAGAAGACACCGTCGTAGGCGGTCGCCAGAGACACATACACTCCTTTACCTTGACGAGTCTTTGTGACGTTGTACCCACCTGGTGACATCAGTGAAAAAAACAGGGAGACATTTTTATAAAACTGGATTAATGAAAACATCTCACTGTCAAAACTGCAACTGGGTGAATGACATGAGAAGACAAATAATTAAACAACTTGTAGTGAGTACCAATGATGTGATGAGCGTACAGAAGGTCGTCCAGTTGTGTATGTCTGGCCATCAGTCGCAGAAGTTGTGAGTGCTCCGAGTCTTGCTCCATTTCTTCCTCCTCTTCCTCTTCATGTGTCGACTGTTTGTCCAAAGATTCTCTCAGTTTCTGGAGATGCTGTGGCAGGACGGTGTAACCAGCAACAACAAATTAGCCGACGAGAAAACACCAATTATAAATAAAATGTATGTGGTTAGTTTTGGCAGTAATGGAGTAATATAACACATTTCTAATGTAATAAATGTCTAATAAGAGTGAAAGTCACCCATACAAATAGTACTTGAGTAAAAGTCTAAAAGTATCAGATATTAAATGTACTTAAGTATCAAAAGTAATTTTTTGGGAAATAAATGTGCTTGAATATAAAAAGTAGGGGTTGACCGATATTTTTTTTCAGGGCTTGATAACGGATAATTGGAACCGATATACATTTACAGGAAAAATAAAAATCTTAGTCTCAGAGGTGAGAACTACAATTTACTCGAGGACTGTACTTATGTATAACTTTGAGGTACTTTGCTTGACTAATTCCAGTTTCTGAAACTTAATGCTTTCACTCCATTTATTTGACAACTTTAGCTACTTTGCAAATTCAGATTATTCAGTGCTTACTGGCTGCTACTCGTGACATCAGATGGTGTTGTGGACACCAAGAGCACAGAGTGGTGACCACTAACAGAGAAAGGAACGCTGCATCAGAGCCAAAGTGCTGCAGTGCATTTTAAAATTAATTTACTTTATCTCCGATCAGAGACAAATAACAAAGATTCCAATAAATGGAGAAATGCTGAATATAAAAAATGCATTAGTTTAAGCTGACTGACAACAGAGAGGAGGACAGTAGCTCTTCTTGATGTAAACAAAGATTGTTTGTCATCACTTCCTATCACCAACCAAGGAGATATATCTTCCTTGGTCACAACAAATGCCATCACAATTATAACTGAACGGTGTCAGCTCACATTTATTCAAACCCTGCTGTGATCATCAAGTCATCCCACCTTGTGTGTCTCTATCTCTGCCTTCAGCTGGTCTCTCTGGGCCCTCAGCGCTTCAACTTTAGCCTTCAGCTCCTTCACACGACTCTGCTGCTGCTGCTGCTGCTGCTGCTGAGGTTGAGTTTTGCGGCTTCTTGCTTCAACTTCCAGCTGACTCAGCTGACTCAAAACACCTGCAGATGAACAAACGCTCGCATTAACGCGTGGAAGTTGTGAAAATGACGCTCAAAAACTGTCCTGACCGTATTTGCTTTAGCTAGCTTTAGCTATCGAGCACCACAACAAACTCCTTAAGAAGCTAGCTAGCAGTAAGTACGCTCGTAGTAACCTAATTAGCATAAGCCAGCTAGCTTTCAACAGTCACAGTTACCTGTGGCAGACGCCCCCGCCATGTTCAGCAAGTCTTTTTCTGTATTTATTGTGAAATAATGAAGCCGCTCCGGTGGAAAAAAAACACCCGCTACGGGCTGCGGATGTTTTGAATTCGGCGGCTCCTGCGTCATCACGTTTAGCCCCGCCCACACCATCAAACCCGGAAGCGAATTCAAAACAATTTGTGATCGCATGGAGCGTGTGGCGAGAGATTAGCGAAGAGGTAGGTTCATTTAATGCTTTCTGAACACAGCAAAGCGACATACATCATAAAGAGTGCATTGTCTACACAATGAGCATATTTTAATATCTTCCGTTGTTGTTTTTAGCCATAAAGACATTCAAACAGGTAGTTTTTTTACTAACGTAGCGCTCTTGAATGTCTCAGTAAGCAGCATGGTGCCACTGACAGCGAGCCTCACCCGGATATCCAGAGTGCATGCGCGTAAAGGTGAGTCTGTCTCATGTTATTCCGTTTGTTTATGTCGTTGTCACTGCACTACATTCTCACACATGTGATTTTTTTATTCATTTCTGTTCATATTTCCTCACATTCAATCAGGTTAAGCAGCTCTAGTCCGAGATTTGAGGGTCACTAAGTGCAAGTGTGGCTTTATTTCCCACACAGCCCACATGTGAATCAGCTGAGGAGCAGCACCATTAGTTGTTTATGACTTTTAAAGATAACATAAGAAGTCACAGCAGCAGTGTCTGCAACTGAAGTGAGTCACTTCTTGCATTATTCCTTCCTGCAGTCCCTCACTGTGATTTTAGAGAGACCTTATCGTGTGCTGTCTCCTATGATCATGTTTGGGTTAGTAATTGATAAACTAATTAATTAGAAATTAATTAGAGTTGTTTTTTCAAGTAGAAATGCCAGTCATTCTGTGGCTTCTCAGTTATGAGGATTTGCTGGTTTTCTTTGTTTTATATCACTTTAAACTGATAACCTTGAGGTTTGGGGCTGTTAATCAGACAAAACAAGGCATTTAAATAAGTCAAATTGGACTCCAGGAAATGGCAAAGGGCATTTTCACTATTTTCTACCAGTTAAAGGATGACAACTGTTTGGTAAATCGAGAAAATAATTGTCATAATAAACAATAGGGAAAATGGTCATTAGTTGCAGCCCTAGTTTGAGGGAATGCAATAATAAATGATCGTTATTATTATGAACAGGACTGTAACTAAGGATCATTATCATTATTGGTTACTTTGCAGATTATTTTCTCTATTTAACCCGGTGTATTTAATATATAAGAAAACAAGTTAAGACATCTAATCTTGTAATCTTGTAAAACTTGTTTGAGTTTAACGTGATGCCTCAGTTCCAAACACAAAGATATTGAGTTTATTATCACACAAGACAAAGAAAACCAGACAATCCTCACATTTGAAACCAGAAAAAGTTTGACATCTCTGCTTGAAAAATGACAAGAAACTTGAATAATGTGATTATCAAAATAGTTGCTAGCAAGGTTTTTGTCAATTCCTTAATAAACTACTTGTTACAGCTATGAAAATAGATTCTAATCTCTTGAAGTGATTGAACTAATCTCTAATCATCTAACCAGGACTTCCTGGTTAAGTATAGGTTAAATAAAATAATTATAAATTATAAATTATTTGATAAAAGTATGTGGGCAAAAACAAAGAACAGTAACAAAGATTTCAAAGTAATTTTTCCTGTCTCAGATAAAACTCTAAAATCTAAACCTGTTTTTTTGCTTTTGACCTTCAAACCCCTCAGAGATTGTTGTGGCTTTGTGTTGCAGTACACACAAAGACAGCAGGTGGCAGAGTAGCAGAGCAGCTCCTTCCCTTACCAAACCAGCAGTCAGTATTTTTGGAACAGCACAAGCGGGGGAAAGTTGACACAGAGGTTGTTTGACCTCGGTTTGTTTCCACAGACTGCTGCAAACATTTCAGTTTGGGTTACAGTGGTGATTTCAGCACCTGTGTGTCTGTTTGAGAAGGAACAGAAAACTATGAGGGGATTCATGGGAATGAGGAGAGTATTTACCTATCTACCTGTCAAACAAACTGATTTCTTCATGATAAAAAGAGTGCAAGCTTCGGATTATTGCGGCTGAATGTCAGCAAAGTGTGCTCTCTCTCACACACACAGATATTTAATCAGTGTTTTCAACTTCAAGGCCGTTGGACTCTTCTGACCGATGGGTGTGGACAAAGACGTTTCCCATCCGTCTGACTGTGTGACTGCAGGAGAACCACATCTTCTCCAACTGCAGCCGAGGCTTAAAGACAATCGAGATGGACCCGTCCGACCAGAAGCACTTCACGGTTGTAGACTTTGTGATATTTGGGGTCTTGCTCGCTGCCTCTTTGGGCATCGGGCTGTACCATGCTCTCTCAGGGGGGCGTCAGCGCACCACACAGGAGTTCTTGATGGCAGACAGGAGCATGAGTTGTCTTCCCGTTTCGCTGTCGCTCATCGCCTCATTCCAGTCCGCTGTTGCGATTATTGGCGTACCAGCAGAAATCTACACTCATGGCACTCAGTACTGGTTCATCGGCTGCGCCTACATTCTGGGCCTCCTCATTCCCGCTCATGTTTTCATTCCAGTGTTGTACAGGCTGCGGCTCTCCAGCGCTTATCAGGTATGACGAAGCAGTTTTATTGTTATGGTTAAACTGGATTTAACGTTTATGTTGTTTACCCTGCCTGACCTGCAGCTCTGTTGTTGTTTTGTTTGACAGTATCTTGAACTGCGCTTCAGCAAACCAGTGCGCATCTGTGGAACTTTGACCTTCATCTTTCAGATGGTGGGTGCAACACCGAAAGGATAAGTTCACCCCCAACTTAAAATTCAGTCATATCTACTCACCCCCAGGCTGATGGATAGTCAGGAGAAGTTTCGTAGTCCACAAAACATTTCTGGAGCTTCATCAGAAAAACAGCTTTGCAGCATCCTCCTAAACAATATAAATTCATCATTCACAGACCAGAATCTTTACGTGTATCTCTCGCCCTGATCCAGATTCAGTAGTATAAAAAATCATTCATACATCTATTTATGTCCTTCAAGATCTTTCTTTAAGTTTCCTTACGATGCTGTCTGTCTTTGTCTTGTCTTTTTCTCTGCTCCAGGTGATCTATATGGGAGTTTGCGTGTATACTCCTGCCTTTGCTCTTAACGCAGGTAAGATAAGTTCATATATTTTACTCGGTCATTATCAAAATATGAGATCTGCGGTTCAGTGTGTGACTGTGTTTTCTTCCAGTTACCGGATTTGAATTATGGGGAACAGTGTTGGCCACTGGACTCGTGTGCACATTATACACAACAATAGTGAGTTATAATAAGTCGTACAGCTCAAGTTAACATTTGAATGTTTCTCTTTGGATTTGCAACTAATGCCTCGAAAACACTGTAGAATTACACTTTGCTTATTCAAAACTGAAATACAGTATGTTTCCTCTCAGAATAAAATGGCTCATGAATGAATAGATGATTTTAGAGATATCGTGCACTAAGTTAAAAGGTAGATGTGAGGGGTGACTATTCAGTGAGACAGATATTGGAAAATAGAATAAATTAGCGTATACCATAATAATTCCCATGTGTCTTTTCTGTTCTTGACAGGGTGGTCTGAAGGCCGTCATCTGGACGGACGTCTTTCAGACCATTGTGATGTTTGCAGGGCAGCTGGCTGTCATCGTGGTGGGAGTGCAGAAGACTGGTGGAGTGTCTGAGGTCTGGAGGAAAGTGTGGGAAGGAAACCGCATCTCTGCTCTCGAGTGAGTCCGTAGATGGGGAAATCTGTGCACAAATGCATCATTGTTTATTCAGTTCTCAGTGGGGATTAGCTATGTAAATGCCAATTCACAGAAAAAGCAGATTTTCTCCTGCTTTCATGAGGATTATAGTCCTTGAGTCAACTTCTTCCAGAGGAATACAATGATTAATGTATGCTCCTGCTCTGAACACACACGTCCTTGTCAGCACTCACTATAAACGATATTTTCTGCAGTTTTCAGACAGTTATTCATTTAATTTACAGTCTTAAATTTAAAAATACAAAAAAATATGAAACAATGCCTGAAGTGCACAAATAAAAACATTTCATTAAAGGAATACAAATGAAAATTCAGTCATTATCTACTCACCCTCATGCTGATGGAGAGTCAGGTGAAGTTTTGTGGTCCACAAAACATTTCTGGAGCTGCAGCATTCTCCTAAACAACTGAAGTAGATGGGGACTTGTTTTTAAACGTGAACAACTGAAACGGAAATCATAATATGTCTCCATACAGCTCATTCGATGCAACACAAGTCTCTGGAAGCTCAGAGATCCCAAATGGATTTGAAAGTATGTTATTTAAACCCCATTAAAAGCCGAAATCACCGTAGCTGCTAAGCTAAACGCATTAGAGCACGCCCCGACTGAAGTGGCTGCACAAGCTTGACCACGCGTTGAAGGTGTACATAACGCCTTTTCAAATCTATCTGGGATCTAGTGGCTTCTTGAGACTTGGATTATACCAGACGAGCTGTGTGGGGCCATTTTCTGTTTTTTTCAGCTGGTTTTTTTTTACGTATTCAAACAAGTTTCCATCTACTTCAGTTGTTTAGGAGAATGCTGCAGCGCTGTTTTGCTGTGAAGCTCCAGAAAGGTTTCGTTGACTATGACTTTCCATCTGCATGAGGCTGAGCAGATAATGAGTGAATTTTCATTTATGAGTGAACTGTTACATAAAGAAGACTTTCCCATCTTTTCCTAAAAGTGGTGAATTGTAGTGTTTTTATATATTTGGTTACATGCATCTCACTAAACTTTCTTGTCACACAGCTCTCTTTACTGACATTTGTAAGATCGTTGTTCAACCTTTAAACTGCTCTTTTGAGTTCAAGTATTGACGTTTTATCTGTATACTGTATTTTCTCTCTTGGGTTCAGCCTGAACCCAGACCCTACAGAGAGACACACCTTCTGGACTCTGGGGGTCGGCGGGGTCTTCCTCATGCTGTCCCTGTACGGCGTGAACCAGGCTCAGGTCCAAAGATATCTCAGCGCACGCACAGAGAGAGACGCTGTCAGGTACTCAGAAAGCATAAAAAGCTGAATATTGACTGATATATCACTTTTATTTTTATTTTATATCTTATCTATTAATGTACAAGTGGTTTTGGGGAAGTGCAATGCCCATCACCACAATAATAAGTTAAAATGTCAAAAAGATGACCTCAGAAGTGACACTTTCACTACACTTCCACCTCTCTGCAGGTCTTGCTACATGGTGTTTCCTTCCCTGCAGCTGGCTCTGGCTCTAAGCTGTGTGATGGGACTGGTCATGTTTGCATGTTACTGTGGAGAGGATCACTCCCACAAACTGGGCACCTCTTCAAGGGACGCTGTAAGTTTCAGTGTGTCACCGACTGAAACACCTGCACCATGTTTTGGGAAAAAGGGATATGATTCCTCTTTTCTAGCTTTTACTGCTTCCTTGTTCTCAAAAGAAAGTTAGGAGAGATAAAAGTTAAGTTCATGGAAAGAACCTTCCAGGCACATGTACATAACAGGAAACAAAGGTGCTATGAGTATTTACATATTTTTCAGTCAGTCCTTCGGGCACATTTGACTCTTTATGTAAATGTGTGTCCATGCTGCTGTCGAGACAGTACATTGTCAGATTTGTATGTTATCATTTATGCAAACCAAACTGAACCGTATTTTTCACAGATGGTGATTTCCTTTGTGATGGACATGCTGCAAGGTCTACCTGGACTACCTGGACTGTTTATTGCATGTTTATTCAGTGCAGCTCTCAGGTACAGAATATTCCCCAGTGTCCGTTTATATTTTGTCTTTTAAGTAAACCTAACATTAAAACCCTTCCAGTCCCGGCAGAGCGCAGGAGACCACAAACAGTCAGTCAACATATCAATATCTCTGACCTTTCTGGAGTAAAATCAGTTTTCACACTGTTGGTTGTATAAAAGCCCAGCTCCACCAGGTAAAGATAAAAAAATAAGATGAAAATTAAGCTTGATTAAAAAAAATATTCCCATGGTCGTTTATAATTGCGAGATATAAAGTCATAATTATGACAAAAAGTTGAATTTATGACATAAAAAGTCCTGATTGTGAGATAAAAGTCAAAGTTATGGGATAGAAAATCAAAATTCTCCACCTCAAATGCTGTGATGATTTGGTAGTATGTCGTGTTTGAAGATGTCAGTAATGTTTTTTTGCCTTTCTTGCACAGCACCATCTCTTCTGCTTTTAACTCTTTGGCTACTGTGACAATGGAAGACCTCATCAAACCACATTTCCCAGCCATGACAGAGGCAAGAGCGACCCTGCTGTCCAAAGCATTAGGTAAGCTTTCTGAAGTTTAAATTCAACAATGCACGATACAAAACTGCACGATAACGACATGATTGTTCTGTAACTTTGTGTTTCTTCAATAAGCGATGTCCTACGGGCTGCTGTGTCTGGCCATGGCTTATCTCACCCATCTAATGGGTGATTCAGTTCTACAGGTAAGCTCACAGCTTTAATGATCAGATAGTAACCATCATTTCGCACTACAGCTGCACTAACTGTTAATACGTTTGAACTCCAGGTGGCTTTGAAAATCTTCGGGATGGTCGGTGGTCCAATTCTCGGTCTGTTTTGTCTTGGGATGTTCTTCCCTTGGGCCAACTCCACTGTAAGTTTAACCTCATCCGTGAGTCATGGAGTTAGTCATGAGACATTAAACAATAAAAAAAAAACTGCTATATTACTTTACCTGTATCTGTTAAGTTTCTGTTGTCCTGTTGTTGCCAGGGAGCGTTAACCGGTCTTGGGGCCGGCCTGGCTGTGGCTTTCTGGGTCGGCATCGGGAGCATCGTCAATCGAAGCTCGAGCACGAGATCGCTGCCACCCGCCTGCGGAGCCATCCTGCTGTCAGACAACACGACCACCGCCATCCAGACCGCACTCAGCAACGTCACTCTGAGGTATCAGGCACACACAACACAGTGTGGTGTTTTTTTACTGTGTTCATTTTCTGAGTTACTATGTTTTTCTTCCCCTTTAGTCGACCTTCTGGACTGAAGAGGTTCTATTCATTGTCCTACATGTGGTACAGCGCATTCAACTGCTTCACAGTCATTCTAATCGGCCTGATCATCAGCTTTCTCACAGGTAGGCGAGCTCTTAGACATGCTCTCTGTAATCCAGAACATTTCTTTATTATGTATTCATCTTTTTAAAATCTGTATATTTTAGGCCCTATGAAAGAAGAAGATGTGACACCAGGAACAATCTATCCCTTGTTGGGGAAGCTGCTCTGTTTTCTACCCGAGCGTCACAAAAAGAAGCTCTGCTGTGTGACCCCTCTGGGACAGATGGTAAAGCTGCTTGTTTGCTAATAACTTTTGTGATTCCCTGACGTTTGTATTTGCACCAGCATGAGGTTGACATTTCTTTGAGTTTTGAGTTTTCACTGAAATATCTTGAAAACCTTTGGTTGTTTTGTTGTAAAAATCACTACTCCTTTACCTTTTAGCCATTTTATAAATGTGATCTTAAACCTCCCAACCTCTACTTGTAAATGTTTTAAATAACTGTTTTAACATTTAACATTGACATTCAGTTATTTTAATCATAACTTTTCTTCATAACTTCATTTGCATTTTGTGAACAAACTGTATAACCAAAATATTAGTCCATTAAAATTTATATTTTTCACTCAAAGATAAAAACCAGGTGGGATATATCAAGGCTATCTCACAAACAAGCTTACATATATTTACCTTTTTAATGATCTTTTACTTATTCTTACAGCTGTCATCACAACAGAGGCAGCCTCCACAGCACAAAGAAAGCAACGGACTGGTTTTCTCACAAGAGGACGTACCATCACAGGAAGAGACGGACACATTTCTTCCTGCTTTTGTGGAGTGTGAGACAGCTGTGTGATGTCACTGTCACACGTCTGTCCGACAAGCGGTTAAAATGTCTTCACCAGGGCATCTCGACTGAAACACATACATGCATTTTTGTTTCTTGTGTTGTTGCCTTTGCTTGGTGAAGATAATTTAAATTTGCACTGTTGAACGCTGCAGCGAACAATATCCAGTCAACACTACAGTTTCTTTTTTACTCACATCTTCAGAGACTTGAGTGCAACTGAGCCCATTTTAGTTTAATATATTCATGTCAACTTCAGGTGTGTGATCACAGTATCATGTAAAAACTGCACTAATTGTTTTATGAGAATTATTGGATGTCCTGTGAACTTTTACAAGAATACACACTATGTATTTACATTTACAGTTATGGAAATGTATATGGAAATATATATTTGACTATGGCTTATTGCAGCTGTATGTGAGACAACAGTGCCTCACCTTTTTAAGAATGTATGAGTACATTTTGTCTGTACTGCAGCTGAAACGCAGAAAAAACTCTTTTTTATGAGAAGGATTAAAGATTTTGTAGATAAACATTTGTATCGTCCTTGATTCAAAAATAATTGCAGTCTAGAACATCTCATTTTAAAGGAGTACTCTATTAGTTCAACTGAATCATTTTCACACTTTAACATGGCTGAACGAGACACAGCAGTTTTTATTGGATTCCGGTGGAATTTGTATTTTTGGTGAATATTTTAAAGAAAAAAGTGGCCATTTTTCATGAAAACCTCGGCCCATTTTTTCAATAGCTTCCAGGTCTTTGGACCGATTGACTCGAAATCGCTCCCAAATGTGGTCCTATACTGGCTGAACGAGACACAGCAGTCCCCATCGGATTCCGGTGGAATTTGTATTTTTGGTGAATATTTTAGTGAAAAGGGACAATGTTTCATGAGACTGGCTTAAGGCTGGAGTTAGGGTTAGGGTTAGGGTTATGGGGCTAGGGTTAGGGTTAGGGTTATGGGGCTAGGGTTAGGGTTAGGGTTAGGGTTAGGGTTCCGCTTGACCGATTGACTCGAAATTTACCACAAATGTCGCTGGTACTGGCGGAAAGAAGAAACAGCAGTTTTTATTGGATTCCGGTGGAATTTGTATTTTTGGTGAATATTTTAAAGAAAAAAGTAGCCATTTTTCATGAAAACCTCGGCCCATTTTTTCAATAGCTTCCAGGTCTTTGGACCGATTGACTCGAAATCGCTCCCAAATGTGGTCCTATACTGGCTGAACGAGACACAGCAGTCCCCATCCGATTCTGGTGGAATTTGTATTTTTGGTGAATATTTTAAAGAAAAAAGTGGCCATTTTTCATGAAAACCTCGGCCCATTTTTTCAATAGCTTCCAGGTCTTTGGACCGATTGACTCGAAATCGCTCCCAAATGTGGTCCTATACTGGCTGAACGAGACACAGCAGTCCCCATCGGATTCCGGTGGAATTTGTATTTTTGGTGAATATTTTAGTGAAAAGGGACAATGTTTCATGAGACTGGCTTAAGGCTGGAGTTAGGGTTAGGGTTAGGGTTAGGGTTAGGGTTAGGGTTAGGGTTATGGGGCTAGGGTTAGGGTTAGGGTTAGGGTTATGGGGCTAGGGTTAGGGTTAGGGTTAGGGTTAGGGTTCCGCTTGACTGATTGACTCGAAATTTACCACAAATGTCGCTGGTACTGGCGGAAAGAAGAAACAGCAGTTTTTATTGGATTCCGGTGGAATTTGTATTTTTGGTGAATATTTTAAAGAAAAAAGTAGCCATTTTTCATGAAAACCTCGGCCCATTTTTTCAATAGCTTCCAGGTCTTTGGACCGATTGACTCGAAATCGCTCCCAAATGTGGTCCTATACTGGCTGAACGAGACACAGCAGTCCCCATCCGATTCCGGTGGAATTTGTATTTTTGGTGAATATTTTAAAGAAAAAAGTGGCCATTTTTCATGAAAACCTCGGCCCATTTTTTCAATAGCTTCCAGGTCTTTGGACCGATTGACTCGAAATCGCTCCCAAATGTGGTCCTATACTGGCTGAACGAGACACAGCAGTCCCCATCGGATTCCGGTGGAATTTGTATTTTTGGTGAATATTTTAGTGAAAAGGGACAATGTTTCATGAGACTGGCTTAAGGCTGGAGTTAGGGTTAGGGTTAGGGTTAGGGTTAGGGTTATGGGGCTAGGGTTAGGGTTAGGGTTAGGGTTATGGGGCTAGGGTTAGGGTTAGGGTTAGGGTTAGGGTTCCGCTTGACCGATTGACTCGAAATTTACCACAAATGTCGCTGGTACTGGCGGAAAGAAGAAACAGCAGTTTTTATTGGATTCCGGTGGAATTTGTATTTTTGGTGAATATTTTAAAGAAAAAAGTGGCCATTTTTCATGAAAACCTCGGCCCATTTTTTCAATAGCTTCCAGGTCTTTGGACCGATTGACTCGAAATCGCTCCCAAATGTGGTCCTATACTGGCTGAACGAGACACAGCAGTCCCCATCGGATTCCGGTGGAATTTGTATTTTTGGTGAATATTTTAGTGAAAAGGGACAATGTTTCATGAGACTGGCTTAAGGCTGGAGTTAGGGTTAGGGTTAGGGTTAGGGTTAGGGTTAGGGTTAGGGTTATGGGGCTAGGGTTAGGGTTAGGGTTAGGGTTAGGGTTCCGCTTGACTGATTGACTCGAAATTTACCACAAATGTCGCTGGTACTGGCGGAAAGAAGAAACAGCAGTTTTTATTGGATTCCGGTGGAATTTGTATTTTTGGTGAATATTTTAAAGAAAAAAGTAGCCATTTTTCATGAAAACCTCGGCCCATTTTTTCAATAGCTTCCAGGTCTTTGGACCGATTGACTCGAAATCGCTCCCAAATGTGGTCCTATACTGGCTGAACGAGACACAGCAGTCCCCATCCGATTCCGGTGGAATTTGTATTTTTGGTGAATATTTTAAAGAAAAAAGTGGCCATTTTTCATGAAAACCTCGGCCCATTTTTTCAATAGCTTCCAGGTCTTTGGACCGATTGACTCGAAATCGCTCCCAAATGTGGTCCTATACTGGCTGAACGAGACACAGCAGTCCCCATCGGATTCCGGTGGAATTTGTATTTTTGGTGAATATTTTAGTGAAAAGGGACAATGTTTCATGAGACTGGCTTAAGGCTGGAGTTAGGGTTAGGGTTAGGGTTAGGGTTAGGGTTAGGGTTAGGGTTATGGGGCTAGGGTTAGGGTTAGGGTTAGGGTTATGGGGCTAGGGTTAGGGTTAGGGTTAGGGTTAGGGTTCCGCTTGACCGATTGACTCGAAATTTACCACAAATGTCGCTGGTACTGGCGGAAAGAAGAAACAGCAGTTTTTATTGGATTCCGGTGGAATTTGTATTTTTGGTGAATATTTTAAAGAAAAAAGTAGCCATTTTTCATGAAAACCTCGGCCCATTTTTTCAATAGCTTCCAGGTCTTTGGACCGATTGACTCGAAATCGCTCCCAAATGTGGTCCTATACTGGCTGAACGAGACACAGCAGTCCCCATCCGATTCTGGTGGAATTTGTATTTTTGGTGAATATTTTAAAGAAAAAAGTGGCCATTTTTCATGAAAACCTCGGCCCATTTTTTCAATAGCTTCCAGGTCTTTGGACCGATTGACTCGAAATCGCTCCCAAATGTGGTCCTATACTGGCTGAACGAGACACAGCAGTCCCCATCGGATTCCGGTGGAATTTGTATTTTTGGTGAATATTTTAGTGAAAAGGGACAATGTTTCATGAGACTGGCTTAAGGCTGGAGTTAGGGTTAGGGTTAGGGTTAGGGTTAGGGTTAGGGTTAGGGTTATGGGGCTAGGGTTAGGGTTAGGGTTAGGGTTATGGGGCTAGGGTTAGGGTTAGGGTTAGGGTTAGGGTTCCGCTTGACCGATTGACTCGAAATTTACCACAAATGTCGCTGGTACTGGCGGAAAGAAGAAACAGCAGTTTTTATTGGATTCCGGTGGAATTTGTATTTTTGGTGAATATTTTAAAGAAAAAAGTAGCCATTTTTCATGAAAACCTCGGCCCATTTTTTCAATAGCTTCCAGGTCTTTGGACCGATTGACTCGAAATCGCTCCCAAATGTGGTCCTATACTGGCTGAACGAGACACAGCAGTCCCCATCCGATTCCGGTGGAATTTGTATTTTTGGTGAATATTTTAAAGAAAAAAGTGGCCATTTTTCATGAAAACCTCGGCCCATTTTTTCAATAGCTTCCAGGTCTTTGGACCGATTGACTCGAAATCGCTCCCAAATGTGGTCCTATACTGGCTGAACGAGACACAGCAGTCCCCATCGGATTCCGGTGGAATTTGTATTTTTGGTGAATATTTTAGTGAAAAGGGACAATGTTTCATGAGACTGGCTTAAGGCTGGAGTTAGGGTTAGGGTTAGGGTTAGGGTTATGGGGCTAGGGTTAGGGTTAGGGTTAGGGTTATGGGGCTAGGGTTAGGGTTAGGGTTAGGGTTAGGGTTCCGCTTGACCGATTGACTCGAAATTTACCACAAATGTCGCTGGTACTGGCGGAAAGAAGAAACAGCAGTTTTTATTGGATTCCGGTGGAATTTGTATTTTTGGTGAATATTTTAAAGAAAAAAGTAGCCATTTTTCATGAAAACCTCGGCCCATTTTTTCAATAGCTTCCAGGTCTTTGGACCGATTGACTCGAAATCGCTCCCAAATGTGGTCCTATACTGGCTGAACGAGACACAGCAGTCCCCATCCGATTCTGGTGGAATTTGTATTTTTGGTGAATATTTTAAAGAAAAAAGTGGCCATTTTTCATGAAAACCTCGGCCCATTTTTTCAATAGCTTCCAGGTCTTTGGACCGATTGACTCGAAATCGCTCCCAAATGTGGTCCTATACTGGCTGAACGAGACACAGCAGTCCCCATCGGATTCCGGTGGAATTTGTATTTTTGGTGAATATTTTAGTGAAAAGGGACAATGTTTCATGAGACTGGCTTAAGGCTGGAGTTAGGGTTAGGGTTAGGGTTAGGGTTAGGGTTAGGGTTATGGGGCTAGGGTTAGGGTTAGGGTTAGGGTTAGGGTTCCGCTTGACCGATTGACTCGAAATTTACCACAAATGTCGCTGGTACTGGCGGAAAGAAGAAACAGCAGTTTTTATTGGATTCCGGTGGAATTTGTATTTTTGGTGAATATTTTAAAGAAAAAAGTAGCCATTTTTCATGAAAACCTCGGCCCATTTTTTCAATAGCTTCCAGGTCTTTGGACCGATTGACTCGAAATCGCTCCCAAATGTGGTCCTATACTGGCTGAACGAGACACAGCAGTCCCCATCCGATTCTGGTGGAATTTGTATTTTTGGTGAATATTTTAAAGAAAAAAGTGGCCATTTTTCATGAAAACCTCGGCCCATTTTTTCAATAGCTTCCAGGTCTTTGGACCGATTGACTCGAAATCGCTCCCAAATGTGGTCCTATACTGGCTGAACGAGACACAGCAGTCCCCATCGGATTCCGGTGGAATTTGTATTTTTGGTGAATATTTTAGTGAAAAGGGACAATGTTTCATGAGACTGGCTTAAGGCTGGAGTTAGGGTTAGGGTTAGGGTTAGGGTTAGGGTTAGGGTTATGGGGCTAGGGTTAGGGTTAGGGTTAGGGTTATGGGGCTAGGGTTAGGGTTAGGGTTAGGGTTAGGGTTCCGCTTGACCGATTGACTCGAAATTTACCACAAATGTCGCTGGTACTGGCGGAAAGAAGAAACAGCAGTTTTTATTGGATTCGGGTGGAATTTGTATTTTTGGTGAATATTTTAAAGAAAAAAGTAGCCATTTTTCATGAAAACCTCGGCCCATTTTTTCAATAGCTTCCAGGTCTTTGGACCGATTGACTCGAAATCGCTCCCAAATGTGGTCCTATACTGGCTGAACGAGACACAGCAGTCCCCATCCGATTCTGGTGGAATTTGTCTTTTTGGTGAATATTTTAAAGAAAAAAGTGGCCATTTTTCATGAAAACCTCGGCCCATTTTTTCAATAGCTTCCAGGTCTTTGGACCGATTGACTCGAAATCGCTCCCAAATGTGGTCCTATACTGGCTGAACGAGACACAGCAGTCCCCATCGGATTCCGGTGGAATTTGTATTTTTGGTGAATATTTTAGTGAAAAGGGACAATGTTTCATGAGACTGGCTTAAGGCTGGAGTTAGGGTTAGGGTTAGGGTTAGGGTTATGGGGCTAGGGTTAGGGTTAGGGTTATGGGGCTAGGGTTAGGGTTAGGGTTAGGGTTAGGGTTCCGCTTGACCGATTGACTCGAAATTTACCACAAATGTCGCTGGTACTGGCGGAAAGAAGAAACAGCAGTTTTTATTGGATTCCGGTGGAATTTGTATTTTTGGTGAATATTTTAAAGAAAAAAGTAGCCATTTTTCATGAAAACCTCGGCCCATTTTTTCAATAGCTTCCAGGTCTTTGGACCGATTGACTCGAAATCGCTCCCAAATGTGGTCCTATACTGGCTGAACGAGACACAGCAGTCCCCATCCGATTCTGGTGGAATTTGTATTTTTGGTGAATATTTTAAAGAAAAAAGTGGCCATTTTTCATGAAAACCTCGGCCCATTTTTTCAATAGCTTCCAGGTCTTTGGACCGATTGACTCGAAATCGCTCCCAAATGTGGTCCTATACTGGCTGAACGAGACACAGCAGTCCCCATCGGATTCCGGTGGAATTTGTATTTTTGGTGAATATTTTAGTGAAAAGGGACAATGTTTCATGAGACTGGCTTAAGGCTGGAGTTAGGGTTAGGGTTAGGGTTAGGGTTAGGGTTAGGGTTATGGGGCTAGGGTTAGGGTTAGGGTTAGGGTTATGGGGCTAGGGTTAGGGTTAGGGTTAGGGTTAGGGTTCCGCTTGACTGATTGACTCGAAATTTACCACAAATGTCGCTGGTACTGGCGGAAAGAAGAAACAGCAGTTTTTATTGGATTCCGGTGGAATTTGTATTTTTGGTGAATATTTTAAAGAAAAAAGTAGCCATTTTTCATGAAAACCTCGGCCCATTTTTTCAATAGCTTCCAGGTCTTTGGACCGATTGACTCGAAATCGCTCCCAAATGTGGTCCTATACTGGCTGAACGAGACACAGCAGTCCCCATCCGATTCCGGTGGAATTTGTATTTTTGGTGAATATTTTAAAGAAAAAAGTGGCCATTTTTCATGAAAACCTCGGCCCATTTTTTCAATAGCTTCCAGGTCTTTGGACCGATTGACTCGAAATCGCTCCCAAATGTGGTCCTATACTGGCTGAACGAGACACAGCAGTCCCCATCGGATTCCGGTGGAATTTGTATTTTTGGTGAATATTTTAGTGAAAAGGGACAATGTTTCATGAGACTGGCTTAAGGCTGGAGTTAGGGTTAGGGTTAGGGTTAGGGTTAGGGTTATGGGGCTAGGGTTAGGGTTAGGGTTAGGGTTATGGGGCTAGGGTTAGGGTTAGGGTTAGGGTTAGGGTTCCGCTTGACCGATTGACTCGAAATTTACCACAAATGTCGCTGGTACTGGCGGAAAGAAGAAACAGCAGTTTTTATTGGATTCCGGTGGAATTTGTATTTTTGGTGAATATTTTAAAGAAAAAAGTAGCCATTTTTCATGAAAACCTCGGCCCATTTTTTCAATAGCTTCCAGGTCTTTGGACCGATTGACTCGAAATCGCTCCCAAATGTGGTCCTATACTGGCTGAACGAGACACAGCAGTCCCCATCCGATTCCGGTGGAATTTGTATTTTTGGTGAATATTTTAAAGAAAAAAGTGGCCATTTTTCATGAAAACCTCGGCCCATTTTTTCAATAGCTTCCAGGTCTTTGGACCAATTGACTCGAAATCGCTCCCAAATGTGGTCCTATACTGGCTGAACGAGACACAGCAGTCCCCATCGGATTCCGGTGGAATTTGTATTTTTGGTGAATATTTTAGTGAAAAGGGACAATGTTTCATGAGACTGGCTTAAGGCTGGAGTTAGGGTTAGGGTTAGGGTTAGGGTTAGGGTTATGGGGCTAGGGTTAGGGTTAGGGTTAGGGTTATGGGGCTAGGGTTAGGGTTAGGGTTAGGGTTAGGGTTCCGCTTGACCGATTGACTCGAAATTTACCACAAATGTCGCTGGTACTGGCGGAAAGAAGAAACAGCAGTTTTTATTGGATTCCGGTGGAATTTGTATTTTTGGTGAATATTTTAAAGAAAAAAGTAGCCATTTTTCATGAAAACCTCGGCCCATTTTTTCAATAGCTTCCAGGTCTTTGGACCGATTGACTCGAAATCGCTCCCAAATGTGGTCCTATACTGGCTGAACGAGACACAGCAGTCCCCATCCGATTCTGGTGGAATTTGTATTTTTGGTGAATATTTTAAAGAAAAAAGTGGCCATTTTTCATGAAAACCTCGGCCCATTTTTTCAATAGCTTCCAGGTCTTTGGACCGATTGACTCGAAATCGCTCCCAAATGTGGTCCTATACTGGCTGAACGAGACACAGCAGTCCCCATCGGATTCCGGTGGAATTTGTATTTTTGGTGAATATTTTAGTGAAAAGGGACAATGTTTCATGAGACTGGCTTAAGGCTGGAGTTAGGGTTAGGGTTAGGGTTAGGGTTAGGGTTAGGGTTATGGGGCTAGGGTTAGGGTTAGGGTTAGGGTTAGGGTTCCGCTTGACCGATTGACTCGAAATTTACCACAAATGTCGCTGGTACTGGCGGAAAGAAGAAACAGCAGTTTTTATTGGATTCCGGTGGAATTTGTATTTTTGGTGAATATTTTAAAGAAAAAAGTAGCCATTTTTCATGAAAACCTCGGCCCATTTTTTCAATAGCTTCCAGGTCTTTGGACCGATTGACTCGAAATCGCTCCCAAATGTGGTCCTATACTGGCTGAACGAGACACAGCAGTCCCCATCCGATTCTGGTGGAATTTGTATTTTTGGTGAATATTTTAAAGAAAAAAGTGGCCATTTTTCATGAAAACCTCGGCCCATTTTTTCAATAGCTTCCAGGTCTTTGGACCGATTGACTCGAAATCGCTCCCAAATGTGGTCCTATACTGGCTGAACGAGACACAGCAGTCCCCATCGGATTCCGGTGGAATTTGTATTTTTGGTGAATATTTTAGTGAAAAGGGACAATGTTTCATGAGACTGGCTTAAGGCTGGAGTTAGGGTTAGGGTTAGGGTTAGGGTTAGGGTTAGGGTTATGGGGCTAGGGTTAGGGTTAGGGTTAGGGTTATGGGGCTAGGGTTAGGGTTAGGGTTAGGGTTAGGGTTCCGCTTGACCGATTGACTCGAAATTTACCACAAATGTCGCTGGTACTGGCGGAAAGAAGAAACAGCAGTTTTTATTGGATTCGGGTGGAATTTGTATTTTTGGTGAATATTTTAAAGAAAAAAGTAGCCATTTTTCATGAAAACCTCGGCCCATTTTTTCAATAGCTTCCAGGTCTTTGGACCGATTGACTCGAAATCGCTCCCAAATGTGGTCCTATACTGGCTGAACGAGACACAGCAGTCCCCATCCGATTCTGGTGGAATTTGTCTTTTTGGTGAATATTTTAAAGAAAAAAGTGGCCATTTTTCATGAAAACCTCGGCCCATTTTTTCAATAGCTTCCAGGTCTTTGGACCGATTGACTCGAAATCGCTCCCAAATGTGGTCCTATACTGGCTGAACGAGACACAGCAGTCCCCATCGGATTCCGGTGGAATTTGTATTTTTGGTGAATATTTTAGTGAAAAGGGACAATGTTTCATGAGACTGGCTTAAGGCTGGAGTTAGGGTTAGGGTTAGGGTTAGGGTTATGGGGCTAGGGTTAGGGTTAGGGTTATGGGGCTAGGGTTAGGGTTAGGGTTAGGGTTAGGGTTCCGCTTGACCGATTGACTCGAAATTTACCACAAATGTCGCTGGTACTGGCGGAAAGAAGAAACAGCAGTTTTTATTGGATTCCGGTGGAATTTGTATTTTTGGTGAATATTTTAAAGAAAAAAGTAGCCATTTTTCATGAAAACCTCGGCCCATTTTTTCAATAGCTTCCAGGTCTTTGGACCGATTGACTCGAAATCGCTCCCAAATGTGGTCCTATACTGGCTGAACGAGACACAGCAGTCCCCATCCGATTCTGGTGGAATTTGTATTTTTGGTGAATATTTTAAAGAAAAAAGTGGCCATTTTTCATGAAAACCTCGGCCCATTTTTTCAATAGCTTCCAGGTCTTTGGACCGATTGACTCGAAATCGCTCCCAAATGTGGTCCTATACTGGCTGAACGAGACACAGCAGTCCCCATCGGATTCCGGTGGAATTTGTATTTTTGGTGAATATTTTAGTGAAAAGGGACAATGTTTCATGAGACTGGCTTAAGGCTGGAGTTAGGGTTAGGGTTAGGGTTAGGGTTAGGGTTAGGGTTATGGGGCTAGGGTTAGGGTTAGGGTTAGGGTTATGGGGCTAGGGTTAGGGTTAGGGTTAGGGTTAGGGTTCCGCTTGACTGATTGACTCGAAATTTACCACAAATGTCGCTGGTACTGGCGGAAAGAAGAAACAGCAGTTTTTATTGGATTCCGGTGGAATTTGTATTTTTGGTGAATATTTTAAAGAAAAAAGTAGCCATTTTTCATGAAAACCTCGGCCCATTTTTTCAATAGCTTCCAGGTCTTTGGACCGATTGACTCGAAATCGCTCCCAAATGTGGTCCTATACTGGCTGAACGAGACACAGCAGTCCCCATCCGATTCCGGTGGAATTTGTATTTTTGGTGAATATTTTAAAGAAAAAAGTGGCCATTTTTCATGAAAACCTCGGCCCATTTTTTCAATAGCTTCCAGGTCTTTGGACCGATTGACTCGAAATCGCTCCCAAATGTGGTCCTATACTGGCTGAACGAGACACAGCAGTCCCCATCGGATTCCGGTGGAATTTGTATTTTTGGTGAATATTTTAGTGAAAAGGGACAATGTTTCATGAGACTGGCTTAAGGCTGGAGTTAGGGTTAGGGTTAGGGTTAGGGTTAGGGTTATGGGGCTAGGGTTAGGGTTAGGGTTAGGGTTATGGGGCTAGGGTTAGGGTTAGGGTTAGGGTTAGGGTTCCGCTTGACCGATTGACTCGAAATTTACCACAAATGTCGCTGGTACTGGCGGAAAGAAGAAACAGCAGTTTTTATTGGATTCCGGTGGAATTTGTATTTTTGGTGAATATTTTAAAGAAAAAAGTAGCCATTTTTCATGAAAACCTCGGCCCATTTTTTCAATAGCTTCCAGGTCTTTGGACCGATTGACTCGAAATCGCTCCCAAATGTGGTCCTATACTGGCTGAACGAGACACAGCAGTCCCCATCCGATTCCGGTGGAATTTGTATTTTTGGTGAATATTTTAAAGAAAAAAGTGGCCATTTTTCATGAAAACCTCGGCCCATTTTTTCAATAGCTTCCAGGTCTTTGGACCAATTGACTCGAAATCGCTCCCAAATGTGGTCCTATACTGGCTGAACGAGACACAGCAGTCCCCATCGGATTCCGGTGGAATTTGTATTTTTGGTGAATATTTTAGTGAAAAGGGACAATGTTTCATGAGACTGGCTTAAGGCTGGAGTTAGGGTTAGGGTTAGGGTTAGGGTTAGGGTTATGGGGCTAGGGTTAGGGTTAGGGTTAGGGTTATGGGGCTAGGGTTAGGGTTAGGGTTAGGGTTAGGGTTCCGCTTGACCGATTGACTCGAAATTTACCACAAATGTCGCTGGTACTGGCGGAAAGAAGAAACAGCAGTTTTTATTGGATTCCGGTGGAATTTGTATTTTTGGTGAATATTTTAAAGAAAAAAGTAGCCATTTTTCATGAAAACCTCGGCCCATTTTTTCAATAGCTTCCAGGTCTTTGGACCGATTGACTCGAAATCGCTCCCAAATGTGGTCCTATACTGGCTGAACGAGACACAGCAGTCCCCATCCGATTCTGGTGGAATTTGTATTTTTGGTGAATATTTTAAAGAAAAAAGTGGCCATTTTTCATGAAAACCTCGGCCCATTTTTTCAATAGCTTCCAGGTCTTTGGACCGATTGACTCGAAATCGCTCCCAAATGTGGTCCTATACTGGCTGAACGAGACACAGCAGTCCCCATCGGATTCCGGTGGAATTTGTATTTTTGGTGAATATTTTAGTGAAAAGGGACAATGTTTCATGAGACTGGCTTAAGGCTGGAGTTAGGGTTAGGGTTAGGGTTAGGGTTAGGGTTAGGGTTAGGGTTATGGGGCTAGGGTTAGGGTTAGGGTTAGGGTTATGGGGCTAGGGTTAGGGTTAGGGTTAGGGTTAGGGTTCCGCTTGACCGATTGACTCGAAATTTACCACAAATGTCGCTGGTACTGGCGGAAAGAAGAAACAGCAGTTTTTATTGGATTCGGGTGGAATTTGTATTTTTGGTGAATATTTTAAAGAAAAAAGTAGCCATTTTTCATGAAAACCTCGGCCCATTTTTTCAATAGCTTCCAGGTCTTTGGACCGATTGACTCGAAATCGCTCCCAAATGTGGTCCTATACTGGCTGAACGAGACACAGCAGTCCCCATCCGATTCTGGTGGAATTTGTATTTTTGGTGAATATTTTAGTGAAAAGGGACAATGTTTCATGAGACTGGCTTAAGGCTGGAGTTAGGGTTAGGGTTAGGGTTAGGGTTAGGGTTAGGGTTAGGGTTATGGGGCTAGGGTTAGGGTTAGGGTTAGGGTTATGGGGCTAGGGTTAGGGTTAGGGTTAGGGTTAGGGTTCCGCTTGACCGATTGACTCGAAATTTACCACAAATGTCGCTGGTACTGGCGGAAAGAAGAAACAGCAGTTTTTATTGGATTCCGGTGGAATTTGTATTTTTGGTGAATATTTTAAAGAAAAAAGTAGCCATTTTTCATGAAAACCTCGGCCCATTTTTTCAATAGCTTCCAGGTCTTTGGACCGATTGACTCGAAATCGCTCCCAAATGTGGTCCTATACTGGCTGAACGAGACACAGCAGTCCCCATCCGATTCTGGTGGAATTTGTATTTTTGGTGAATATTTTAAAGAAAAAAGTGGCCATTTTTCATGAAAACCTCGGCCCATTTTTTCAATAGCTTCCAGGTCTTTGGACCGATTGACTCGAAATCGCTCCCAAATGTGGTCCTATACTGGCTGAACGAGACACAGCAGTCCCCATCGGATTCCGGTGGAATTTGTATTTTTGGTGAATATTTTAGTGAAAAGGGACAATGTTTCATGAGACTGGCTTAAGGCTGGAGTTAGGGTTAGGGTTAGGGTTAGGGTTATGGGGCTAGGGTTAGGGTTAGGGTTAGGGTTATGGGGCTAGGGTTAGGGTTAGGGTTAGGGTTAGGGTTCCGCTTGACCGATTGACTCGAAATTTACCACAAATGTCGCTGGTACTGGCGGAAAGAAGAAACAGCAGTTTTTATTGGATTCCGGTGGAATTTGTATTTTTGGTGAATATTTTAAAGAAAAAAGTAGCCATTTTTCATGAAAACCTCGGCCCATTTTTTCAATAGCTTCCAGGTCTTTGGACCGATTGACTCGAAATCGCTCCCAAATGTGGTCCTATACTGGCTGAACGAGACACAGCAGTCCCCATCCGATTCTGGTGGAATTTGTATTTTTGGTGAATATTTTAAAGAAAAAAGTGGCCATTTTTCATGAAAACCTCGGCCCATTTTTTCAATAGCTTCCAGGTCTTTGGACCGATTGACTCGAAATCGCTCCCAAATGTGGTCCTATACTGGCTGAACGAGACACAGCAGTCCCCATCGGATTCCGGTGGAATTTGTATTTTTGGTGAATATTTTAGTGAAAAGGGACAATGTTTCATGAGACTGGCTTAAGGCTGGAGTTAGGGTTAGGGTTAGGGTTAGGGTTAGGGTTAGGGTTATGGGGCTAGGGTTAGGGTTAGGGTTAGGGTTATGGGGCTAGGGTTAGGGTTAGGGTTAGGGTTAGGGTTCCGCTTGACTGATTGACTCGAAATTTACCACAAATGTCGCTGGTACTGGCGGAAAGAAGAAACAGCAGTTTTTATTGGATTCCGGTGGAATTTGTATTTTTGGTGAATATTTTAAAGAAAAAAGTAGCCATTTTTCATGAAAACCTCGGCCCATTTTTTCAATAGCTTCCAGGTCTTTGGACCGATTGACTCGAAATCGCTCCCAAATGTGGTCCTATACTGGCTGAACGAGACACAGCAGTCCCCATCCGATTCCGGTGGAATTTGTATTTTTGGTGAATATTTTAAAGAAAAAAGTGGCCATTTTTCATGAAAACCTCGGCCCATTTTTTCAATAGCTTCCAGGTCTTTGGACCGATTGACTCGAAATCGCTCCCAAATGTGGTCCTATACTGGCTGAACGAGACACAGCAGTCCCCATCGGATTCCGGTGGAATTTGTATTTTTGGTGAATATTTTAGTGAAAAGGGACAATGTTTCATGAGACTGGCTTAAGGCTGGAGTTAGGGTTAGGGTTAGGGTTAGGGTTAGGGTTATGGGGCTAGGGTTAGGGTTAGGGTTAGGGTTATGGGGCTAGGGTTAGGGTTAGGGTTAGGGTTAGGGTTCCGCTTGACCGATTGACTCGAAATTTACCACAAATGTCGCTGGTACTGGCGGAAAGAAGAAACAGCAGTTTTTATTGGATTCCGGTGGAATTTGTATTTTTGGTGAATATTTTAAAGAAAAAAGTAGCCATTTTTCATGAAAACCTCGGCCCATTTTTTCAATAGCTTCCAGGTCTTTGGACCGATTGACTCGAAATCGCTCCCAAATGTGGTCCTATACTGGCTGAACGAGACACAGCAGTCCCCATCCGATTCTGGTGGAATTTGTATTTTTGGTGAATATTTTAAAGAAAAAAGTGGCCATTTTTCATGAAAACCTCGGCCCATTTTTTCAATAGCTTCCAGGTCTTTGGACCGATTGACTCGAAATCGCTCCCAAATGTGGTCCTATACTGGCTGAACGAGACACAGCAGTCCCCATCGGATTCCGGTGGAATTTGTATTTTTGGTGAATATTTTAGTGAAAAGGGACAATGTTTCATGAGACTGGCTTAAGGCTGGAGTTAGGGTTAGGGTTAGGGTTAGGGTTAGGGTTAGGGTTAGGGTTATGGGGCTAGGGTTAGGGTTAGGGTTAGGGTTATGGGGCTAGGGTTAGGGTTAGGGTTAGGGTTAGGGTTCCGCTTGACCGATTGACTCGAAATTTACCACAAATGTCGCTGGTACTGGCGGAAAGAAGAAACAGCAGTTTTTATTGGATTCGGGTGGAATTTGTATTTTTGGTGAATATTTTAAAGAAAAAAGTAGCCATTTTTCATGAAAACCTCGGCCCATTTTTTCAATAGCTTCCAGGTCTTTGGACCGATTGACTCGAAATCGCTCCCAAATGTGGTCCTATACTGGCTGAACGAGACACAGCAGTCCCCATCCGATTCTGGTGGAATTTGTATTTTTGGTGAATATTTTAGTGAAAAGGGACAATGTTTCATGAGACTGGCTTAAGGCTGGAGTTAGGGTTAGGGTTAGGGTTAGGGTTAGGGTTAGGGTTAGGGTTATGGGGCTAGGGTTAGGGTTAGGGTTAGGGTTATGGGGCTAGGGTTAGGGTTAGGGTTAGGGTTAGGGTTCCGCTTGACCGATTGACTCGAAATTTACCACAAATGTCGCTGGTACTGGCGGAAAGAAGAAACAGCAGTTTTTATTGGATTCCGGTGGAATTTGTATTTTTGGTGAATATTTTAAAGAAAAAAGTAGCCATTTTTCATGAAAACCTCGGCCCATTTTTTCAATAGCTTCCAGGTCTTTGGACCGATTGACTCGAAATCGCTCCCAAATGTGGTCCTATACTGGCTGAACGAGACACAGCAGTCCCCATCCGATTCTGGTGGAATTTGTATTTTTGGTGAATATTTTAAAGAAAAAAGTGGCCATTTTTCATGAAAACCTCGGCCCATTTTTTCAATAGCTTCCAGGTCTTTGGACCGATTGACTCGAAATCGCTCCCAAATGTGGTCCTATACTGGCTGAACGAGACACAGCAGTCCCCATCGGATTCCGGTGGAATTTGTATTTTTGGTGAATATTTTAGTGAAAAGGGACAATGTTTCATGAGACTGGCTTAAGGCTGGAGTTAGGGTTAGGGTTAGGGTTAGGGTTATGGGGCTAGGGTTAGGGTTAGGGTTAGGGTTATGGGGCTAGGGTTAGGGTTAGGGTTAGGGTTAGGGTTCCGCTTGACCGATTGACTCGAAATTTACCACAAATGTCGCTGGTACTGGCGGAAAGAAGAAACAGCAGTTTTTATTGGATTCGGGTGGAATTTGTATTTTTGGTGAATATTTTAAAGAAAAAAGTAGCCATTTTTCATGAAAACCTCGGCCCATTTTTTCAATAGCTTCCAGGTCTTTGGACCGATTGACTCGAAATCGCTCCCAAATGTGGTCCTATACTGGCTGAACGAGACACAGCAGTCCCCATCCGATTCTGGTGGAATTTGTCTTTTTGGTGAATATTTTAAAGAAAAAAGTGGCCATTTTTCATGAAAACCTCGGCCCATTTTTTCAATAGCTTCCAGGTCTTTGGACCGATTGACTCGAAATCGCTCCCAAATGTGGTCCTATACTGGCTGAACGAGACACAGCAGTCCCCATCGGATTCCTGTGGAATTTGTATTTTTGGTGAATATTTTAGTGAAAAGGGACAATGTTTCATGAGACTGGCTTAAGGCTGGAGTTAGGGTTAGGGTTAGGGTTAGGGTTATGGGGCTAGGGTTAGGGTTAGGGTTATGGGGCTAGGGTTAGGGTTAGGGTTAGGGTTAGGGTTCCGCTTGACCGATTGACTCGAAATTTACCACAAATGTCGCTGGTACTGGCGGAAAGAAGAAACAGCAGTTTTTATTGGATTCCGGTGGAATTTGTATTTTTGGTGAATATTTTAAAGAAAAAAGTAGCCATTTTTCATGAAAACCTCGGCCCATTTTTTCAATAGCTTCCAGGTCTTTGGACCGATTGACTCGAAATCGCTCCCAAATGTGGTCCTATACTGGCTGAACGAGACACAGCAGTCCCCATCCGATTCTGGTGGAATTTGTATTTTTGGTGAATATTTTAAAGAAAAAAGTGGCCATTTTTCATGAAAACCTCGGCCCATTTTTTCAATAGCTTCCAGGTCTTTGGACCGATTGACTCGAAATCGCTCCCAAATGTGGTCCTATACTGGCTGAACGAGACACAGCAGTCCCCATCGGATTCCGGTGGAATTTGTATTTTTGGTGAATATTTTAGTGAAAAGGGACAATGTTTCATGAGACTGGCTTAAGGCTGGAGTTAGGGTTAGGGTTAGGGTTAGGGTTAGGGTTAGGGTTATGGGGCTAGGGTTAGGGTTAGGGTTAGGGTTATGGGGCTAGGGTTAGGGTTAGGGTTAGGGTTAGGGTTCCGCTTGACTGATTGACTCCAAATTTACCACAAATGTCGCTGGTACTGGCGGAAAGAAGAAACAGCAGTTTTTATTGGATTCCGGTGGAATTTGTATTTTTGGTGAATATTTTAAAGAAAAAAGTAGCCATTTTTCATGAAAACCTCGGCCCATTTTTTCAATAGCTTCCAGGTCTTTGGACCGATTGACTCGAAATCGCTCCCAAATGTGGTCCTATACTGGCTGAACGAGACACAGCAGTCCCCATCGGATTCCGGTGGAATTTGTATTTTTGGTGAATATTTTAGTGAAAAGGGACAATGTTTCATGAGACTGGCTTAAGGCTGGAGTTAGGGTTAGGGTTAGGGTTAGGGTTAGGGTTATGGGGCTAGGGTTAGGGTTAGGGTTAGGGTTATGGGGCTAGGGTTAGGGTTAGGGTTAGGGTTAGGGTTCCGCTTGACCGATTGACTCGAAATTTACCACAAATGTCGCTGGTACTGGCGGAAAGAAGAAACAGCAGTTTTTATTGGATTCCGGTGGAATTTGTATTTTTGGTGAATATTTTAAAGAAAAAAGTAGCCATTTTTCATGAAAACCTCGGCCCATTTTTTCAATAGCTTCCAGGTCTTTGGACCGATTGACTCGAAATCGCTCCCAAATGTGGTCCTATACTGGCTGAACGAGACACAGCAGTCCCCATCCGATTCCGGTGGAATTTGTATTTTTGGTGAATATTTTAAAGAAAAAAGTGGCCATTTTTCATGAAAACCTCGGCCCATTTTTTCAATAGCTTCCAGGTCTTTGGACCAATTGACTCGAAATCGCTCCCAAATGTGGTCCTATACTGGCTGAACGAGACACAGCAGTCCCCATCGGATTCCGGTGGAATTTGTATTTTTGGTGAATATTTTAGTGAAAAGGGACAATGTTTCATGAGACTGGCTTAAGGCTGGAGTTAGGGTTAGGGTTAGGGTTAGGGTTAGGGTTATGGGGCTAGGGTTAGGGGTAGGGTTAGGGTTATGGGGCTAGGGTTAGGGTTAGGGTTAGGGTTAGGGTTCCGCTTGACCGATTGACTCGAAATTTACCACAAATGTCGCTGGTACTGGCGGAAAGAAGAAACAGCAGTTTTTATTGGATTCCGGTGGAATTTGTATTTTTGGTGAATATTTTAAAGAAAAAAGTAGCCATTTTTCATGAAAACCTCGGCCCATTTTTTCAATAGCTTCCAGGTCTTTGGACCGATTGACTCGAAATCGCTCCCAAATGTGGTCCTATACTGGCTGAACGAGACACAGCAGTCCCCATCCGATTCTGGTGGAATTTGTATTTTTGGTGAATATTTTAAAGAAAAAAGTGGCCATTTTTCATGAAAACCTCGGCCCATTTTTTCAATAGCTTCCAGGTCTTTGGACCGATTGACTCGAAATCGCTCCCAAATGTGGTCCTATACTGGCTGAACGAGACACAGCAGTCCCCATCGGATTCCGGTGGAATTTGTATTTTTGGTGAATATTTTAGTGAAAAGGGACAATGTTTCATGAGACTGGCTTAAGGCTGGAGTTAGGGTTAGGGTTAGGGTTAGGGTTAGGGTTATGGGGCTAGGGTTAGGGTTAGGGTTAGGGTTATGGGGCTAGGGTTAGGGTTAGGGTTAGGGTTCCGCTTGACCGATTGACTCGAAATTTACCACAAATGTCGCTGGTACTGGCGGAAAGAAGAAACAGCAGTTTTTATTGGATTCCGGTGGAATTTGTATTTTTGGTGAATATTTTAAAGAAAAAAGTAGCCATTTTTCATGAAAACCTCGGCCCATTTTTTCAATAGCTTCCAGGTCTTTGGACCGATTGACTCGAAATCGCTCCCAAATGTGGTCCTATACTGGCTGAACGAGACACAGCAGTCCCCATCCGATTCTGGTGGAATTTGTATTTTTGGTGAATATTTTAAAGAAAAAAGTGGCCATTTTTCATGAAAACCTCGGCCCATTTTTTCAATAGCTTCCAGGTCTTTGGACCGATTGACTCGAAATCGCTCCCAAATGTGGTCCTATACTGGCTGAACGAGACACAGCAGTCCCCATCGGATTCCGGTGGAATTTGTATTTTTGGTGAATATTTTAGTGAAAAGGGACAATGTTTCATGAGACTGGCTTAAGGCTGGAGTTAGGGTTAGGGTTAGGGTTAGGGTTAGGGTTAGGGTTATGGGGCTAGGGTTAGGGTTAGGGTTAGGGTTATGGGGCTAGGGTTAGGGTTAGGGTTAGGGTTAGGGTTCCGCTTGACCGATTGACTCGAAATTTACCACAAATGTCGCTGGTACTGGCGGAAAGAAGAAACAGCAGTTTTTATTGGATTCGGGTGGAATTTGTATTTTTGGTGAATATTTTAAAGAAAAAAGTAGCCATTTTTCATGAAAACCTCGGCCCATTTTTTCAATAGCTTCCAGGTCTTTGGACCGATTGACTCGAAATCGCTCCCAAATGTGGTCCTATACTGGCTGAACGAGACACAGCAGTCCCCATCCGATTCTGGTGGAATTTGTCTTTTTGGTGAATATTTTAAAGAAAAAAGTGGCCATTTTTCATGAAAACCTCGGCCCATTTTTTCAATAGCTTCCAGGTCTTTGGACCGATTGACTCGAAATCGCTCCCAAATGTGGTCCTATACTGGCTGAACGAGACACAGCAGTCCCCATCGGATTCCGGTGGAATTTGTATTTTTGGTGAATATTTTAGTGAAAAGGGACAATGTTTCATGAGACTGGCTTAAGGCTGGAGTTAGGGTTAGGGTTAGGGTTAGGGTTATGGGGCTAGGGTTAGGGTTAGGGTTATGGGGCTAGGGTTAGGGTTAGGGTTAGGGTTAGGGTTCCGCTTGACCGATTGACTCGAAATTTACCACAAATGTCGCTGGTACTGGCGGAAAGAAGAAACAGCAGTTTTTATTGGATTCCGGTGGAATTTGTATTTTTGGTGAATATTTTAAAGAAAAAAGTAGCCATTTTTCATGAAAACCTCGGCCCATTTTTTCAATAGCTTCCAGGTCTTTGGACCGATTGACTCGAAATCGCTCCCAAATGTGGTCCTATACTGGCTGAACGAGACACAGCAGTCCCCATCCGATTCTGGTGGAATTTGTATTTTTGGTGAATATTTTAAAGAAAAAAGTGGCCATTTTTCATGAAAACCTCGGCCCATTTTTTCAATAGCTTCCAGGTCTTTGGACCGATTGACTCGAAATCGCTCCCAAATGTGGTCCTATACTGGCTGAACGAGACACAGCAGTCCCCATCGGATTCCGGTGGAATTTGTATTTTTGGTGAATATTTTAGTGAAAAGGGACAATGTTTCATGAGACTGGCTTAAGGCTGGAGTTAGGGTTAGGGTTAGGGTTAGGGTTAGGGTTAGGGTTATGGGGCTAGGGTTAGGGTTAGGGTTAGGGTTATGGGGCTAGGGTTAGGGTTAGGGTTAGGGTTAGGGTTCCGCTTGACCGATTGACTCGAAATTTACCACAAATGTCGCTGGTACTGGCGGAAAGAAGAAACAGCAGTTTTTATTGGATTCGGGTGGAATTTGTATTTTTGGTGAATATTTTAAAGAAAAAAGTAGCCATTTTTCATGAAAACCTCGGCCCATTTTTTCAATAGCTTCCAGGTCTTTGGACCGATTGACTCGAAATCGCTCCCAAATGTGGTCCTATACTGGCTGAACGAGACACAGCAGTCCCCATCCGATTCTGGTGGAATTTGTCTTTTTGGTGAATATTTTAAAGAAAAAAGTGGCCATTTTTCATGAAAACCTCGGCCCATTTTTTCAATAGCTTCCAGGTCTTTGGACCGATTGACTCGAAATCGCTCCCAAATGTGGTCCTATACTGGCTGAACGAGACACAGCAGTCCCCATCGGATTCCGGTGGAATTTGTATTTTTGGTGAATATTTTAGTGAAAAGGGACAATGTTTCATGAGACTGGCTTAAGGCTGGAGTTAGGGTTAGGGTTAGGGTTAGGGTTATGGGGCTAGGGTTAGGGTTAGGGTTATGGGGCTAGGGTTAGGGTTAGGGTTAGGGTTAGGGTTCCGCTTGACCGATTGACTCGAAATTTACCACAAATGTCGCTGGTACTGGCGGAAAGAAGAAACAGCAGTTTTTATTGGATTCCGGTGGAATTTGTATTTTTGGTGAATATTTTAAAGAAAAAAGTAGCCATTTTTCATGAAAACCTCGGCCCATTTTTTCAATAGCTTCCAGGTCTTTGGACCGATTGACTCGAAATCGCTCCCAAATGTGGTCCTATACTGGCTGAACGAGACACAGCAGTCCCCATCCGATTCTGGTGGAATTTGTATTTTTGGTGAATATTTTAAAGAAAAAAGTGGCCATTTTTCATGAAAACCTCGGCCCATTTTTTCAATAGCTTCCAGGTCTTTGGACCGATTGACTCGAAATCGCTCCCAAATGTGGTCCTATACTGGCTGAACGAGACACAGCAGTCCCCATCGGATTCCGGTGGAATTTGTATTTTTGGTGAATATTTTAGTGAAAAGGGACAATGTTTCATGAGACTGGCTTAAGGCTGGAGTTAGGGTTAGGGTTAGGGTTAGGGTTAGGGTTAGGGTTATGGGGCTAGGGTTAGGGTTAGGGTTAGGGTTATGGGGCTAGGGTTAGGGTTAGGGTTAGGGTTAGGGTTCCGCTTGACTGATTGACTCGAAATTTACCACAAATGTCGCTGGTACTGGCGGAAAGAAGAAACAGCAGTTTTTATTGGATTCCGGTGGAATTTGTATTTTTGGTGAATATTTTAAAGAAAAAAGTAGCCATTTTTCATGAAAACCTCGGCCCATTTTTTCAATAGCTTCCAGGTCTTTGGACCGATTGACTCGAAATCGCTCCCAAATGTGGTCCTATACTGGCTGAACAAGACACAGCAGTCCCCATCCGATTCCGGTGGAATTTGTATTTTTGGTGAATATTTTAAAGAAAAAAGTGGCCATTTTTCATGAAAACCTCGGCCCATTTTTTCAATAGCTTCCAGGTCTTTGGACCGATTGACTCGAAATCGCTCCCAAATGTGGTCCTATACTGGCTGAACGAGACACAGCAGTCCCCATCGGATTCCGGTGGAATTTGTATTTTTGGTGAATATTTTAGTGAAAAGGGACAATGTTTCATGAGACTGGCTTAAGGCTGGAGTTAGGGTTAGGGTTAGGGTTAGGGTTAGGGTTATGGGGCTAGGGTTAGGGTTAGGGTTAGGGTTATGGGGCTAGGGTTAGGGTTAGGGTTAGGGTTAGGGTTCCGCTTGACCGATTGACTCGAAATTTACCACAAATGTCGCTGGTACTGGCGGAAAGAAGAAACAGCAGTTTTTATTGGATTCCGGTGGAATTTGTATTTTTGGTGAATATTTTAAAGAAAAAAGTAGCCATTTTTCATGAAAACCTCGGCCCATTTTTTCAATAGCTTCCAGGTCTTTGGACCGATTGACTCGAAATCGCTCCCAAATGTGGTCCTATACTGGCTGAACGAGACACAGCAGTCCCCATCCGATTCTGGTGGAATTTGTATTTTTGGTGAATATTTTAAAGAAAAAAGTGGCCATTTTTCATGAAAACCTCGGCCCATTTTTTCAATAGCTTCCAGGTCTTTGGACCGATTGACTCGAAATCGCTCCCAAATGTGGTCCTATACTGGCTGAACGAGACACAGCAGTCCCCATCGGATTCCGGTGGAATTTGTATTTTTGGTGAATATTTTAGTGAAAAGGGACAATGTTTCATGAGACTGGCTTAAGGCTGGAGTTAGGGTTAGGGTTAGGGTTAGGGTTAGGGTTAGGGTTAGGGTTATGGGGCTAGGGTTAGGGTTAGGGTTAGGGTTATGGGGCTAGGGTTAGGGTTAGGGTTAGGGTTCCGCTTGACCGATTGACTCGAAATTTGCCACAAATGTCGCTGGTACTGGCGGAAAGAAGAAACAGCAGTTTTTATTGGATTCGGGTGGAATTTGTATTTTTGGTGAATATTTTAAAGAAAAAAGTAGCCATTTTTCATGAAAACCTCGGCCCATTTTTTCAATAGCTTCCAGGTCTTTGGACCGATTGACTCGAAATCGCTCCCAAATGTGGTCCTATACTGGCTGAACGAGACACAGCAGTCCCCATCCGATTCTGGTGGAATTTGTCTTTTTGGTGAATATTTTAAAGAAAAAAGTGGCCATTTTTCATGAAAACCTCGGCCCATTTTTTCAATAGCTTCCAGGTCTTTGGACCGATTGACTCGAAATCGCTCCCAAATGTGGTCCTATACTGGCTGAACGAGACACAGCAGTCCCCATCGGATTCCGGTGGAATTTGTATTTTTGGTGAATATTTTAGTGAAAAGGGACAATGTTTCATGAGACTGGCTTAAGGCTGGAGTTAGGGTTAGGGTTAGGGTTAGGGTTATGGGGCTAGGGTTAGGGTTAGGGTTATGGGGCTAGGGTTAGGGTTAGGGTTAGGGTTAGGGTTCCGCTTGACCGATTGACTCGAAATTTACCACAAATGTCGCTGGTACTGGCGGAAAGAAGAAACAGCAGTTTTTATTGGATTCCGGTGGAATTTGTATTTTTGGTGAATATTTTAAAGAAAAAAGTAGCCATTTTTCATGAAAACCTCGGCCCATTTTTTCAATAGCTTCCAGGTCTTTGGACCGATTGACTCGAAATCGCTCCCAAATGTGGTCCTATACTGGCTGAACGAGACACAGCAGTCCCCATCCGATTCTGGTGGAATTTGTATTTTTGGTGAATATTTTAAAGAAAAAAGTGGCCATTTTTCATGAAAACCTCGGCCCATTTTTTCAATAGCTTCCAGGTCTTTGGACCGATTGACTCGAAATCGCTCCCAAATGTGGTCCTATACTGGCTGAACGAGACACAGCAGTCCCCATCGGATTCCGGTGGAATTTGTATTTTTGGTGAATATTTTAGTGAAAAGGGACAATGTTTCATGAGACTGGCTTAAGGCTGGAGTTAGGGTTAGGGTTAGGGTTAGGGTTAGGGTTATGGGGCTAGGGTTAGGGTTAGGGTTAGGGTTATGGGGCTAGGGTTAGGGTTAGGGTTAGGGTTAGGGTTCCGCTTGACCGATTGACTCGAAATTTACCACAAATGTCGCTGGTACTGGCGGAAAGAAGAAACAGCAGTTTTTATTGGATTCCGGTGGAATTTGTATTTTTGGTGAATATTTTAAAGAAAAAAGTAGCCATTTTTCATGAAAACCTCGGCCCATTTTTTCAATAGCTTCCAGGTCTTTGGACCGATTGACTCGAAATCGCTCCCAAATGTGGTCCTATACTGGCTGAACGAGACACAGCAGTCCCCATCCGATTCTGGTGGAATTTGTATTTTTGGTGAATATTTTAGTGAAAAGGGACAATGTTTCATGAGACTGGCTTAAGGCTGGAGTTAGGGTTAGGGTTAGGGTTAGGGTTAGGGTTAGGGTTATGGGGCTAGGGTTAGGGTTAGGGTTAGGGTTATGGGGCTAGGGTTAGGGTTAGGGTTAGGGTTCCGCTTGACCGATTGACTCGAAATTTACCACAAATGTCGCTGGTACTGGCGGAAAGAAGAAACAGCAGTTTTTATTGGATTCGGGTGGAATTTGTATTTTTGGTGAATATTTTAAAGAAAAAAGTAGCCATTTTTCATGAAAACCTCGGCCCATTTTTTCAATAGCTTCCAGGTCTTTGGACCGATTGACTCGAAATCGCTCCCAAATGTGGTCCTATACTGGCTGAACGAGACACAGCAGTCCCCATCCGATTCTGGTGGAATTTGTCTTTTTGGTGAATATTTTAAAGAAAAAAGTGGCCATTTTTCATGAAAACCTCGGCCCATTTTTTCAATAGCTTCCAGGTCTTTGGACCGATTGACTCGAAATCGCTCCCAAATGTGGTCCTATACTGGCTGAACGAGACACAGCAGTCCCCATCGGATTCCGGTGGAATTTGTATTTTTGGTGAATATTTTAGTGAAAAGGGACAATGTTTCATGAGACTGGCTTAAGGCTGGAGTTAGGGTTAGGGTTAGGGTTAGGGTTATGGGGCTAGGGTTAGGGTTAGGGTTATGGGGCTAGGGTTAGGGTTAGGGTTAGGGTTAGGGTTCCGCTTGACCGATTGACTCGAAATTTACCACAAATGTCGCTGGTACTGGCGGAAAGAAGAAACAGCAGTTTTTATTGGATTCCGGTGGAATTTGTATTTTTGGTGAATATTTTAAAGAAAAAAGTAGCCATTTTTCATGAAAACCTCGGCCCATTTTTTCAATAGCTTCCAGGTCTTTGGACCGATTGACTCGAAATCGCTCCCAAATGTGGTCCTATACTGGCTGAACGAGACACAGCAGTCCCCATCCGATTCTGGTGGAATTTGTATTTTTGGTGAATATTTTAGTGAAAAGGGACAATGTTTCATGAGACTGGCTTAAGGCTGGAGTTAGGGTTAGGGTTAGGGTTAGGGTTAGGGTTAGGGTTATGGGGCTAGGGTTAGGGTTAGGGTTAGGGTTATGGGGCTAGGGTTAGGGTTAGGGTTAGGGTTCCGCTTGACCGATTGACTCGAAATTTACCACAAATGTCGCTGGTACTGGCGGAAAGAAGAAACAGCAGTTTTTATTGGATTCGGGTGGAATTTGTATTTTTGGTGAATATTTTAAAGAAAAAAGTAGCCATTTTTCATGAAAACCTCGGCCCATTTTTTCAATAGCTTCCAGGTCTTTGGACCGATTGACTCGAAATCGCTCCCAAATGTGGTCCTATACTGGCTGAACGAGACACAGCAGTCCCCATCCGATTCTGGTGGAATTTGTCTTTTTGGTGAATATTTTAAAGAAAAAAGTGGCCATTTTTCATGAAAACCTCGGCCCATTTTTTCAATAGCTTCCAGGTCTTTGGACCGATTGACTCGAAATCGCTCCCAAATGTGGTCCTATACTGGCTGAACGAGACACAGCAGTCCCCATCGGATTCCGGTGGAATTTGTATTTTTGGTGAATATTTTAGTGAAAAGGGACAATGTTTCATGAGACTGGCTTAAGGCTGGAGTTAGGGTTAGGGTTAGGGTTAGGGTTATGGGGCTAGGGTTAGGGTTAGGGTTATGGGGCTAGGGTTAGGGTTAGGGTTAGGGTTAGGGTTCCGCTTGACCGATTGACTCGAAATTTACCACAAATGTCGCTGGTACTGGCGGAAAGAAGAAACAGCAGTTTTTATTGGATTCCGGTGGAATTTGTATTTTTGGTGAATATTTTAAAGAAAAAAGTAGCCATTTTTCATGAAAACCTCGGCCCATTTTTTCAATAGCTTCCAGGTCTTTGGACCGATTGACTCGAAATCGCTCCCAAATGTGGTCCTATACTGGCTGAACGAGACACAGCAGTCCCCATCCGATTCTGGTGGAATTTGTATTTTTGGTGAATATTTTAAAGAAAAAAGTGGCCATTTTTCATGAAAACCTCGGCCCATTTTTTCAATAGCTTCCAGGTCTTTGGACCGATTGACTCGAAATCGCTCCCAAATGTGGTCCTATACTGGCTGAACGAGACACAGCAGTCCCCATCGGATTCCGGTGGAATTTGTATTTTTGGTGAATATTTTAGTGAAAAGGGACAATGTTTCATGAGACTGGCTTAAGGCTGGAGTTAGGGTTAGGGTTAGGGTTAGGGTTAGGGTTAGGGTTATGGGGCTAGGGTTAGGGTTAGGGTTAGGGTTATGGGGCTAGGGTTAGGGTTAGGGTTAGGGTTAGGGTTCCGCTTGACTGATTGACTCGAAATTTACCACAAATGTCGCTGGTACTGGCGGAAAGAAGAAACAGCAGTTTTTATTGGATTCCGGTGGAATTTGTATTTTTGGTGAATATTTTAAAGAAAAAAGTAGCCATTTTTCATGAAAACCTCGGCCCATTTTTTCAATAGCTTCCAGGTCTTTGGACCGATTGACTCGAAATCGCTCCCAAATGTGGTCCTATACTGGCTGAACAAGACACAGCAGTCCCCATCCGATTCCGGTGGAATTTGTATTTTTGGTGAATATTTTAAAGAAAAAAGTGGCCATTTTTCATGAAAACCTCGGCCCATTTTTTCAATAGCTTCCAGGTCTTTGGACCGATTGACTCGAAATCGCTCCCAAATGTGGTCCTATACTGGCTGAACGAGACACAGCAGTCCCCATCGGATTCCGGTGGAATTTGTATTTTTGGTGAATATTTTAGTGAAAAGGGACAATGTTTCATGAGACTGGCTTAAGGCTGGAGTTAGGGTTAGGGTTAGGGTTAGGGTTAGGGTTATGGGGCTAGGGTTAGGGTTAGGGTTAGGGTTATGGGGCTAGGGTTAGGGTTAGGGTTAGGGTTAGGGTTCCGCTTGACCGATTGACTCGAAATTTACCACAAATGTCGCTGGTACTGGCGGAAAGAAGAAACAGCAGTTTTTATTGGATTCCGGTGGAATTTGTATTTTTGGTGAATATTTTAAAGAAAAAAGTAGCCATTTTTCATGAAAACCTCGGCCCATTTTTTCAATAGCTTCCAGGTCTTTGGACCGATTGACTCGAAATCGCTCCCAAATGTGGTCCTATACTGGCTGAACGAGACACAGCAGTCCCCATCCGATTCTGGTGGAATTTGTATTTTTGGTGAATATTTTAAAGAAAAAAGTGGCCATTTTTCATGAAAACCTCGGCCCATTTTTTCAATAGCTTCCAGGTCTTTGGACCGATTGACTCGAAATCGCTCCCAAATGTGGTCCTATACTGGCTGAACGAGACACAGCAGTCCCCATCGGATTCCGGTGGAATTTGTATTTTTGGTGAATATTTTAGTGAAAAGGGACAATGTTTCATGAGACTGGCTTAAGGCTGGAGTTAGGGTTAGGGTTAGGGTTAGGGTTAGGGTTATGGGGCTAGGGTTAGGGTTAGGGTTAGGGTTATGGGGCTAGGGTTAGGGTTAGGGTTAGGGTTAGGGTTCCGCTTGACCGATTGACTCGAAATTTACCACAAATGTCGCTGGTACTGGCGGAAAGAAGAAACAGCAGTTTTTATTGGATTCCGGTGGAATTTGTATTTTTGGTGAATATTTTAAAGAAAAAAGTAGCCATTTTTCATGAAAACCTCGGCCCATTTTTTCAATAGCTTCCAGGTCTTTGGACCGATTGACTCGAAATCGCTCCCAAATGTGGTCCTATACTGGCTGAACGAGACACAGCAGTCCCCATCCGATTCTGGTGGAATTTGTATTTTTGGTGAATATTTTAGTGAAAAGGGACAATGTTTCATGAGACTGGCTTAAGGCTGGAGTTAGGGTTAGGGTTAGGGTTAGGGTTAGGGTTAGGGTTATGGGGCTAGGGTTAGGGTTAGGGTTAGGGTTATGGGGCTAGGGTTAGGGTTAGGGTTAGGGTTCCGCTTGACCGATTGACTCGAAATTTACCACAAATGTCGCTGGTACTGGCGGAAAGAAGAAACAGCAGTTTTTATTGGATTCGGGTGGAATTTGTATTTTTGGTGAATATTTTAAAGAAAAAAGTAGCCATTTTTCATGAAAACCTCGGCCCATTTTTTCAATAGCTTCCAGGTCTTTGGACCGATTGACTCGAAATCGCTCCCAAATGTGGTCCTATACTGGCTGAACGAGACACAGCAGTCCCCATCCGATTCTGGTGGAATTTGTCTTTTTGGTGAATATTTTAAAGAAAAAAGTGGCCATTTTTCATGAAAACCTCGGCCCATTTTTTCAATAGCTTCCAGGTCTTTGGACCGATTGACTCGAAATCGCTCCCAAATGTGGTCCTATACTGGCTGAACGAGACACAGCAGTCCCCATCGGATTCCGGTGGAATTTGTATTTTTGGTGAATATTTTAGTGAAAAGGGACAATGTTTCATGAGACTGGCTTAAGGCTGGAGTTAGGGTTAGGGTTAGGGTTAGGGTTATGGGGCTAGGGTTAGGGTTAGGGTTATGGGGCTAGGGTTAGGGTTAGGGTTAGGGTTAGGGTTCCGCTTGACCGATTGACTCGAAATTTACCACAAATGTCGCTGGTACTGGCGGAAAGAAGAAACAGCAGTTTTTATTGGATTCCGGTGGAATTTGTATTTTTGGTGAATATTTTAAAGAAAAAAGTAGCCATTTTTCATGAAAACCTCGGCCCATTTTTTCAATAGCTTCCAGGTCTTTGGACCGATTGACTCGAAATCGCTCCCAAATGTGGTCCTATACTGGCTGAACGAGACACAGCAGTCCCCATCCGATTCTGGTGGAATTTGTATTTTTGGTGAATATTTTAAAGAAAAAAGTGGCCATTTTTCATGAAAACCTCGGCCCATTTTTTCAATAGCTTCCAGGTCTTTGGACCGATTGACTCGAAATCGCTCCCAAATGTGGTCCTATACTGGCTGAACGAGACACAGCAGTCCCCATCGGATTCCGGTGGAATTTGTATTTTTGGTGAATATTTTAGTGAAAAGGGACAATGTTTCATGAGACTGGCTTAAGGCTGGAGTTAGGGTTAGGGTTAGGGTTAGGGTTAGGGTTAGGGTTATGGGGCTAGGGTTAGGGTTAGGGTTAGGGTTATGGGGCTAGGGTTAGGGTTAGGGTTAGGGTTAGGGTTCCGCTTGACTGATTGACTCGAAATTTACCACAAATGTCGCTGGTACTGGCGGAAAGAAGAAACAGCAGTTTTTATTGGATTCCGGTGGAATTTGTATTTTTGGTGAATATTTTAAAGAAAAAAGTAGCCATTTTTCATGAAAACCTCGGCCCATTTTTTCAATAGCTTCCAGGTCTTTGGACCGATTGACTCGAAATCGCTCCCAAATGTGGTCCTATACTGGCTGAACGAGACACAGCAGTCCCCATCCGATTCCGGTGGAATTTGTATTTTTGGTGAATATTTTAAAGAAAAAAGTGGCCATTTTTCATGAAAACCTCGGCCCATTTTTTCAATAGCTTCCAGGTCTTTGGACCGATTGACTCGAAATCGCTCCCAAATGTGGTCCTATACTGGCTGAACGAGACACAGCAGTCCCCATCGGATTCCGGTGGAATTTGTATTTTTGGTGAATATTTTAGTGAAAAGGGACAATGTTTCATGAGACTGGCTTAAGGCTGGAGTTAGGGTTAGGGTTAGGGTTAGGGTTAGGGTTATGGGGCTAGGGTTAGGGTTAGGGTTAGGGTTATGGGGCTAGGGTTAGGGTTAGGGTTAGGGTTAGGGTTCCGCTTGACCGATTGACTCGAAATTTACCACAAATGTCGCTGGTACTGGCGGAAAGAAGAAACAGCAGTTTTTATTGGATTCCGGTGGAATTTGTATTTTTGGTGAATATTTTAAAGAAAAAAGTAGCCATTTTTCATGAAAACCTCGGCCCATTTTTTCAATAGCTTCCAGGTCTTTGGACCGATTGACTCGAAATCGCTCCCAAATGTGGTCCTATACTGGCTGAACGAGACACAGCAGTCCCCATCCGATTCTGGTGGAATTTGTATTTTTGGTGAATATTTTAAAGAAAAAAGTGGCCATTTTTCATGAAAACCTCGGCCCATTTTTTCAATAGCTTCCAGGTCTTTGGACCGATTGACTCGAAATCGCTCCCAAATGTGGTCCTATACTGGCTGAACGAGACACAGCAGTCCCCATCGGATTCCGGTGGAATTTGTATTTTTGGTGAATATTTTAGTGAAAAGGGACAATGTTTCATGAGACTGGCTTAAGGCTGGAGTTAGGGTTAGGGTTAGGGTTAGGGTTAGGGTTAGGGTTATGGGGCTAGGGTTAGGGTTAGGGTTAGGGTTATGGGGCTAGGGTTAGGGTTAGGGTTAGGGTTCCGCTTGACCGATTGACTCGAAATTTACCACAAATGTCGCTGGTACTGGCGGAAAGAAGAAACAGCAGTTTTTATTGGATTCGGGTGGAATTTGTATTTTTGGTGAATATTTTAAAGAAAAAAGTAGCCATTTTTCATGAAAACCTCGGCCCATTTTTTCAATAGCTTCCAGGTCTTTGGACCGATTGACTCGAAATCGCTCCCAAATGTGGTCCTATACTGGCTGAACGAGACACAGCAGTCCCCATCCGATTCTGGTGGAATTTGTCTTTTTGGTGAATATTTTAAAGAAAAAAGTGGCCATTTTTCATGAAAACCTCGGCCCATTTTTTCAATAGCTTCCAGGTCTTTGGACCGATTGACTCGAAATCGCTCCCAAATGTGGTCCTATACTGGCTGAACGAGACACAGCAGTCCCCATCGGATTCCGGTGGAATTTGTATTTTTGGTGAATATTTTAGTGAAAAGGGACAATGTTTCATGAGACTGGCTTAAGGCTGGAGTTAGGGTTAGGGTTAGGGTTAGGGTTATGGGGCTAGGGTTAGGGTTAGGGTTATGGGGCTAGGGTTAGGGTTAGGGTTAGGGTTAGGGTTCCGCTTGACCGATTGACTCGAAATTTACCACAAATGTCGCTGGTACTGGCGGAAAGAAGAAACAGCAGTTTTTATTGGATTCCGGTGGAATTTGTATTTTTGGTGAATATTTTAAAGAAAAAAGTAGCCATTTTTCATGAAAACCTCGGCCCATTTTTTCAATAGCTTCCAGGTCTTTGGACCGATTGACTCGAAATCGCTCCCAAATGTGGTCCTATACTGGCTGAACGAGACACAGCAGTCCCCATCCGATTCTGGTGGAATTTGTATTTTTGGTGAATATTTTAAAGAAAAAAGTGGCCATTTTTCATGAAAACCTCGGCCCATTTTTTCAATAGCTTCCAGGTCTTTGGACCGATTGACTCGAAATCGCTCCCAAATGTGGTCCTATACTGGCTGAACGAGACACAGCAGTCCCCATCGGATTCCGGTGGAATTTGTATTTTTGGTGAATATTTTAGTGAAAAGGGACAATGTTTCATGAGACTGGCTTAAGGCTGGAGTTAGGGTTAGGGTTAGGGTTAGGGTTATGGGGCTAGGGTTAGGGTTAGGGTTAGGGTTATGGGGCTAGGGTTAGGGTTAGGGTTAGGGTTAGGGTTCCGCTTGACTGATTGACTCGAAATTTACCACAAATGTCGCTGGTACTGGCGGAAAGAAGAAACAGCAGTTTTTATTGGATTCCGGTGGAATTTGTATTTTTGGTGAATATTTTAAAGAAAAAAGTAGCCATTTTTCATGAAAACCTCGGCCCATTTTTTCAATAGCTTCCAGGTCTTTGGACCGATTGACTCGAAATCGCTCCCAAATGTGGTCCTATACTGGCTGAACAAGACACAGCAGTCCCCATCCGATTCCGGTGGAATTTGTATTTTTGGTGAATATTTTAAAGAAAAAAGTGGCCATTTTTCATGAAAACCTCGGCCCATTTTTTCAATAGCTTCCAGGTCTTTGGACCGATTGACTCGAAATCGCTCCCAAATGTGGTCCTATACTGGCTGAACGAGACACAGCAGTCCCCATCGGATTCCGGTGGAATTTGTATTTTTGGTGAATATTTTAGTGAAAAGGGACAATGTTTCATGAGACTGGCTTAAGGCTGGAGTTAGGGTTAGGGTTAGGGTTAGGGTTAGGGTTATGGGGCTAGGGTTAGGGTTAGGGTTAGGGTTATGGGGCTAGGGTTAGGGTTAGGGTTAGGGTTAGGGTTCCGCTTGACCGATTGACTCGAAATTTACCACAAATGTCGCTGGTACTGGCGGAAAGAAGAAACAGCAGTTTTTATTGGATTCCGGTGGAATTTGTATTTTTGGTGAATATTTTAAAGAAAAAAGTAGCCATTTTTCATGAAAACCTCGGCCCATTTTTTCAATAGCTTCCAGGTCTTTGGACCGATTGACTCGAAATCGCTCCCAAATGTGGTCCTATACTGGCTGAACGAGACACAGCAGTCCCCATCCGATTCTGGTGGAATTTGTATTTTTGGTGAATATTTTAAAGAAAAAAGTGGCCATTTTTCATGAAAACCTCGGCCCATTTTTTCAATAGCTTCCAGGTCTTTGGACCGATTGACTCGAAATCGCTCCCAAATGTGGTCCTATACTGGCTGAACGAGACACAGCAGTCCCCATCGGATTCCGGTGGAATTTGTATTTTTGGTGAATATTTTAGTGAAAAGGGACAATGTTTCATGAGACTGGCTTAAGGCTGGAGTTAGGGTTAGGGTTAGGGTTAGGGTTAGGGTTAGGGTTATGGGGCTAGGGTTAGGGTTAGGGTTAGGGTTATGGGGCTAGGGTTAGGGTTAGGGTTAGGGTTCCGCTTGACCGATTGACTCGAAATTTACCACAAATGTCGCTGGTACTGGCGGAAAGAAGAAACAGCAGTTTTTATTGGATTCGGGTGGAATTTGTATTTTTGGTGAATATTTTAAAGAAAAAAGTAGCCATTTTTCATGAAAACCTCGGCCCATTTTTTCAATAGCTTCCAGGTCTTTGGACCGATTGACTCGAAATCGCTCCCAAATGTGGTCCTATACTGGCTGAACGAGACACAGCAGTCCCCATCCGATTCTGGTGGAATTTGTCTTTTTGGTGAATATTTTAAAGAAAAAAGTGGCCATTTTTCATGAAAACCTCGGCCCATTTTTTCAATAGCTTCCAGGTCTTTGGACCGATTGACTCGAAATCGCTCCCAAATGTGGTCCTATACTGGCTGAACGAGACACAGCAGTCCCCATCGGATTCCGGTGGAATTTGTATTTTTGGTGAATATTTTAGTGAAAAGGGACAATGTTTCATGAGACTGGCTTAAGGCTGGAGTTAGGGTTAGGGTTAGGGTTAGGGTTATGGGGCTAGGGTTAGGGTTAGGGTTATGGGGCTAGGGTTAGGGTTAGGGTTAGGGTTAGGGTTCCGCTTGACCGATTGACTCGAAATTTACCACAAATGTCGCTGGTACTGGCGGAAAGAAGAAACAGCAGTTTTTATTGGATTCCGGTGGAATTTGTATTTTTGGTGAATATTTTAAAGAAAAAAGTAGCCATTTTTCATGAAAACCTCGGCCCATTTTTTCAATAGCTTCCAGGTCTTTGGACCGATTGACTCGAAATCGCTCCCAAATGTGGTCCTATACTGGCTGAACGAGACACAGCAGTCCCCATCCGATTCTGGTGGAATTTGTATTTTTGGTGAATATTTTAAAGAAAAAAGTGGCCATTTTTCATGAAAACCTCGGCCCATTTTTTCAATAGCTTCCAGGTCTTTGGACCGATTGACTCGAAATCGCTCCCAAATGTGGTCCTATACTGGCTGAACGAGACACAGCAGTCCCCATCGGATTCCGGTGGAATTTGTATTTTTGGTGAATATTTTAGTGAAAAGGGACAATGTTTCATGAGACTGGCTTAAGGCTGGAGTTAGGGTTAGGGTTAGGGTTAGGGTTAGGGTTAGGGTTATGGGGCTAGGGTTAGGGTTAGGGTTAGGGTTATGGGGCTAGGGTTAGGGTTAGGGTTAGGGTTAGGGTTCCGCTTGACCGATTGACTCGAAATTTACCACAAATGTCGCTGGTACTGGCGGAAAGAAGAAACAGCAGTTTTTATTGGATTCCGGTGGAATTTGTATTTTTGGTGAATATTTTAAAGAAAAAAGTAGCCATTTTTCATGAAAACCTCGGCCCATTTTTTCAATAGCTTCCAGGTCTTTGGACCGATTGACTCGAAATCGCTCCCAAATGTGGTCCTATACTGGCTGAACGAGACACAGCAGTCCCCATCCGATTCTGGTGGAATTTGTATTTTTGGTGAATATTTTAAAGAAAAAAGTGGCCATTTTTCATGAAAACCTCGGCCCATTTTTTCAATAGCTTCCAGGTCTTTGGACCGATTGACTCGAAATCGCTCCCAAATGTGGTCCTATACTGGCTGAACGAGACACAGCAGTCCCCATCGGATTCCGGTGGAATTTGTATTTTTGGTGAATATTTTAGTGAAAAGGGACAATGTTTCATGAGACTGGCTTAAGGCTGGAGTTAGGGTTAGGGTTAGGGTTAGGGTTAGGGTTAGGGTTATGGGGCTAGGGTTAGGGTTAGGGTTAGGGTTATGGGGCTAGGGTTAGGGTTAGGGTTAGGGTTAGGGTTCCGCTTGACTGATTGACTCGAAATTTACCACAAATGTCGCTGGTACTGGCGGAAAGAAGAAACAGCAGTTTTTATTGGATTCCGGTGGAATTTGTATTTTTGGTGAATATTTTAAAGAAAAAAGTAGCCATTTTTCATGAAAACCTCGGCCCATTTTTTCAATAGCTTCCAGGTCTTTGGACCGATTGACTCGAAATCGCTCCCAAATGTGGTCCTATACTGGCTGAACAAGACACAGCAGTCCCCATCCGATTCCGGTGGAATTTGTATTTTTGGTGAATATTTTAAAGAAAAAAGTGGCCATTTTTCATGAAAACCTCGGCCCATTTTTTCAATAGCTTCCAGGTCTTTGGACCGATTGACTCGAAATCGCTCCCAAATGTGGTCCTATACTGGCTGAACGAGACACAGCAGTCCCCATCGGATTCCGGTGGAATTTGTATTTCTGGTGAATATTTTAGTGAAAAGGGACAATGTTTCATGAGACTGGCTTAAGGCTGGAGTTAGGGTTAGGGTTAGGGTTAGGGTTAGGGTTATGGGGCTAGGGTTAGGGTTAGGGTTAGGGTTATGGGGCTAGGGTTAGGGTTAGGGTTAGGGTTAGGGTTCCGCTTGACCGATTGACTCGAAATTTACCACAAATGTCGCTGGTACTGGCGGAAAGAAGAAACAGCAGTTTTTATTGGATTCCGGTGGAATTTGTATTTTTGGTGAATATTTTAAAGAAAAAAGTAGCCATTTTTCATGAAAACCTCGGCCCATTTTTTCAATAGCTTCCAGGTCTTTGGACCGATTGACTCGAAATCGCTCCCAAATGTGGTCCTATACTGGCTGAACGAGACACAGCAGTCCCCATCCGATTCTGGTGGAATTTGTATTTTTGGTGAATATTTTAAAGAAAAAAGTGGCCATTTTTCATGAAAACCTCGGCCCATTTTTTCAATAGCTTCCAGGTCTTTGGACCGATTGACTCGAAATCGCTCCCAAATGTGGTCCTATACTGGCTGAACGAGACACAGCAGTCCCCATCGGATTCCGGTGGAATTTGTATTTTTGGTGAATATTTTAGTGAAAAGGGACAATGTTTCATGAGACTGGCTTAAGGCTGGAGTTAGGGTTAGGGTTAGGGTTAGGGTTAGGGTTAGGGTTATGGGGCTAGGGTTAGGGTTAGGGTTAGGGTTATGGGGCTAGGGTTAGGGTTAGGGTTAGGGTTAGGGTTCCGCTTGACTGATTGACTCGAAATTTACCACAAATGTCGCTGGTACTGGCGGAAAGAAGAAACAGCAGTTTTTATTGGATTCCGGTGGAATTTGTATTTTTGGTGAATATTTTAAAGAAAAAAGTAGCCATTTTTCATGAAAACCTCGGCCCATTTTTTCAATAGCTTCCAGGTCTTTGGACCGATTGACTCGAAATCGCTCCCAAATGTGGTCCTATACTGGCTGAACAAGACACAGCAGTCCCCATCCGATTCCGGTGGAATTTGTATTTTTGGTGAATATTTTAAAGAAAAAAGTGGCCATTTTTCATGAAAACCTCGGCCCATTTTTTCAATAGCTTCCAGGTCTTTGGACCGATTGACTCGAAATCGCTCCCAAATGTGGTCCTATACTGGCTGAACGAGACACAGCAGTCCCCATCGGATTCCGGTGGAATTTGTATTTCTGGTGAATATTTTAGTGAAAAGGGACAATGTTTCATGAGACTGGCTTAAGGCTGGAGTTAGGGTTAGGGTTAGGGTTAGGGTTAGGGTTATGGGGCTAGGGTTAGGGTTAGGGTTAGGGTTATGGGGCTAGGGTTAGGGTTAGGGTTAGGGTTAGGGTTCCGCTTGACCGATTGACTCGAAATTTACCACAAATGTCGCTGGTACTGGCGGAAAGAAGAAACAGCAGTTTTTATTGGATTCCGGTGGAATTTGTATTTTTGGTGAATATTTTAAAGAAAAAAGTAGCCATTTTTCATGAAAACCTCGGCCCATTTTTTCAATAGCTTCCAGGTCTTTGGACCGATTGACTCGAAATCGCTCCCAAATGTGGTCCTATACTGGCTGAACGAGACACAGCAGTCCCCATCCGATTCTGGTGGAATTTGTATTTTTGGTGAATATTTTAAAGAAAAAAGTGGCCATTTTTCATGAAAACCTCGGCCCATTTTTTCAATAGCTTCCAGGTCTTTGGACCGATTGACTCGAAATCGCTCCCAAATGTGGTCCTATACTGGCTGAACGAGACACAGCAGTCCCCATCGGATTCCGGTGGAATTTGTATTTTTGGTGAATATTTTAGTGAAAAGGGACAATGTTTCATGAGACTGGCTTAAGGCTGGAGTTAGGGTTAGGGTTAGGGTTAGGGTTAGGGTTAGGGTTATGGGGCTAGGGTTAGGGTTAGGGTTAGGGTTATGGGGCTAGGGTTAGGGTTAGGGTTAGGGTTAGGGTTCCGCTTGACTGATTGACTCGAAATTTACCACAAATGTCGCTGGTACTGGCGGAAAGAAGAAACAGCAGTTTTTATTGGATTCCGGTGGAATTTGTATTTTTGGTGAATATTTTAAAGAAAAAAGTAGCCATTTTTCATGAAAACCTCGGCCCATTTTTTCAATAGCTTCCAGGTCTTTGGACCGATTGACTCGAAATCGCTCCCAAATGTGGTCCTATACTGGCTGAACAAGACACAGCAGTCCCCATCCGATTCCGGTGGAATTTGTATTTTTGGTGAATATTTTAAAGAAAAAAGTGGCCATTTTTCATGAAAACCTCGGCCCATTTTTTCAATAGCTTCCAGGTCTTTGGACCGATTGACTCGAAATCGCTCCCAAATGTGGTCCTATACTGGCTGAACGAGACACAGCAGTCCCCATCGGATTCCGGTGGAATTTGTATTTCTGGTGAATATTTTAGTGAAAAGGGACAATGTTTCATGAGACTGGCTTAAGGCTGGAGTTAGGGTTAGGGTTAGGGTTAGGGTTAGGGTTATGGGGCTAGGGTTAGGGTTAGGGTTAGGGTTATGGGGCTAGGGTTAGGGTTAGGGTTAGGGTTAGGGTTCCGCTTGACCGATTGACTCGAAATTTACCACAAATGTCGCTGGTACTGGCGGAAAGAAGAAACAGCAGTTTTTATTGGATTCCGGTGGAATTTGTATTTTTGGTGAATATTTTAAAGAAAAAAGTAGCCATTTTTCATGAAAACCTCGGCCCATTTTTTCAATAGCTTCCAGGTCTTTGGACCGATTGACTCGAAATCGCTCCCAAATGTGGTCCTATACTGGCTGAACGAGACACAGCAGTCCCCATCCGATTCTGGTGGAATTTGTATTTTTGGTGAATATTTTAAAGAAAAAAGTGGCCATTTTTCATGAAAACCTCGGCCCATTTTTTCAATAGCTTCCAGGTCTTTGGACCGATTGACTCGAAATCGCTCCCAAATGTGGTCCTATACTGGCTGAACGAGACACAGCAGTCCCCATCGGATTCCGGTGGAATTTGTATTTTTGGTGAATATTTTAGTGAAAAGGGACAATGTTTCATGAGACTGGCTTAAGGCTGGAGTTAGGGTTAGGGTTAGGGTTAGGGTTAGGGTTAGGGTTATGGGGCTAGGGTTAGGGTTAGGGTTAGGGTTATGGGGCTAGGGTTAGGGTTAGGGTTAGGGTTAGGGTTCCGCTTGACTGATTGACTCGAAATTTACCACAAATGTCGCTGGTACTGGCGGAAAGAAGAAACAGCAGTTTTTATTGGATTCCGGTGGAATTTGTATTTTTGGTGAATATTTTAAAGAAAAAAGTAGCCATTTTTCATGAAAACCTCGGCCCATTTTTTCAATAGCTTCCAGGTCTTTGGACCGATTGACTCGAAATCGCTCCCAAATGTGGTCCTATACTGGCTGAACGAGACACAGCAGTCCCCATCGGATTCCGGTGGAATTTGTATTTTTGGTGAATATTTTAGTGAAAAGGGACAATGTTTCATGAGACTGGCTTAAGGCTGGAGTTAGGGTTAGGGTTAGGGTTAGGGTTAGGGTTAGGGTTATGGGGCTAGGGTTAGGGTTAGGGTTAGGGTTATGGGGCTAGGGTTAGGGTTAGGGTTAGGGTTAGGGTTCCGCTTGACTGATTGACTCGAAATTTACCACAAATGTCGCTGGTACTGGCGGAAAGAAGAAACAGCAGTTTTTATTGGATTCCGGTGGAATTTGTATTTTTGGTGAATATTTTAAAGAAAAAAGTAGCCATTTTTCATGAAAACCTCGGCCCATTTTTTCAATAGCTTCCAGGTCTTTGGACCGATTGACTCGAAATCGCTCCCAAATGTGGTCCTATACTGGCTGAACGAGACACAGCAGTCCCCATCGGATTCCGGTGGAATTTGTATTTTTGGTGAATATTTTAGTGAAAAGGGACAATGTTTCATGAGACTGGCTTAAGGCTGGAGTTAGGGTTAGGGTTAGGGTTACGGTTAGGGTTAGGGTTATGGGGCTAGGGTTAGGGTTAGGGTTAGGGTTATGGGGCTAGGGTTAGGGTTAGGGTTAGGGTTAGGGTTCCGCTTGACCGATTGACTCGAAATTTACCACAAATGTCGCTGGTACTGGCGGAAAGAAGAAACAGCAGTTTTTATTGGATTCCGGTGGAATTTGTATTTTTGGTGAATATTTTAAAGAAAAAAGTAGCCATTTTTCATGAAAACCTCGGCCCATTTTTTCAATAGCTTCCAGGTCTTTGGACCGATTGACTCGAAATCGCTCCCAAATGTGGTCCTATACTGGCTGAACGAGACACAGCAGTCCCCATCGGATTCCGGTGGAATTTGTATTTTTGGTGAATATTTTAGTGAAAAGGGACAATGTTTCATGAGACTGGCTTAAGGCTGGAGTTAGGGTTAGGGTTAGGGTTAGGGTTAGGGTTAGGGTTATGGGGCTAGGGTTAGGGTTAGGGTTAGGGTTATGGGGCTAGGGTTAGGGTTAGGGTTAGGGTTAGGGTTCCGCTTGACTGATTGACTCGAAATTTACCACAAATGTCGCTGGTACTGGCGGAAAGAAGAAACAGCAGTTTTTATTGGATTCCGGTGGAATTTGTATTTTTGGTGAATATTTTAAAGAAAAAAGTAGCCATTTTTCATGAAAACCTCGGCCCATTTTTTCAATAGCTTCCAGGTCTTTGGACCGATTGACTCGAAATCGCTCCCAAATGTGGTCCTATACTGGCTGAACGAGACACAGCAGTCCCCATCCGATTCTGGTGGAATTTGTATTTTTGGTGAATATTTTAAAGAAAAAAGTGGCCATTTTTCATGAAAACCTCGGCCCATTTTTTCAATAGCTTCCAGGTCTTTGGACCGATTGACTCGAAATCGCTCCCAAATGTGGTCCTATACTGGCTGAACGAGACACAGCAGTCCCCATCGGATTCCGGTGGAATTTGTATTTTTGGTGAATATTTTAGTGAAAAGGGACAATGTTTCATGAGACTGGCTTAAGGCTGGAGTTAGGGTTAGGGTTAGGGTTAGGGTTAGGGTTATGGGGCTAGGGTTAGGGTTAGGGTTAGGGTTATGGGGCTAGGGTTAGGGTTAGGGTTAGGGTTAGGGTTCCGCTTGACTGATTGACTCGAAATTTACCACAAATGTCGCTGGTACTGGCGGAAAGAAGAAACAGCAGTTTTTATTGGATTCCGGTGGAATTTGTATTTTTGGTGAATATTTTAAAGAAAAAAGTAGCCATTTTTCATGAAAACCTCGGCCCATTTTTTCAATAGCTTCCAGGTCTTTGGACCGATTGACTCGAAATCGCTCCCAAATGTGGTCCTATACTGGCTGAACGAGACACAGCAGTCCCCATCGGATTCCGGTGGAATTTGTATTTTTGGTGAATATTTTAGTGAAAAGGGACAATGTTTCATGAGACTGGCTTAAGGCTGGAGTTAGGGTTAGGGTTAGGGTTAGGGTTAGGGTTATGGGGCTAGGGTTAGGGTTAGGGTTAGGGTTATGGGGCTAGGGTTAGGGTTAGGGTTAGGGTTAGGGTTCCGCTTGACTGATTGACTCGAAATTTACCACAAATGTCGCTGGTACTGGCGGAAAGAAGAAACAGCAGTTTTTATTGGATTCCGGTGGAATTTGTATTTTTGGTGAATATTTTAAAGAAAAAAGTAGCCATTTTTCATGAAAACCTCGGCCCATTTTTTCAATAGCTTCCAGGTCTTTGGACCGATTGACTCGAAATCGCTCCCAAATGTGGTCCTATACTGGCTGAACGAGACACAGCAGTCCCCATCGGATTCCGGTGGAATTTGTATTTTTGGTGAATATTTTAGTGAAAAGGGACAATGTTTCATGAGACTGGCTTAAGGCTGGAGTTAGGGTTAGGGTTAGGGTTAGGGTTAGGGTTAGGGTTATGGGGCTAGGGTTAGGGTTAGGGTTAGGGTTATGGGGCTAGGGTTAGGGTTAGGGTTAGGGTTAGGGTTCCGCTTGACTGATTGACTCGAAATTTACCACAAATGTCGCTGGTACTGGCGGAAAGAAGAAACAGCAGTTTTTATTGGATTCCGGTGGAATTTGTATTTTTGGTGACTATTTTAAAGAAAAAAGTAGCCATTTTTCATGAAAACCTCGGCCCATTTTTTCAATAGCTTCCAGGTCTTTGGACCGATTGACTCGAAATCGCTCCCAAATGTGGTCCTATACTGGCTGAACGAGACACAGCAGTCCCCATCGGATTCCGGTGGAATTTGTATTTTTGGTGAATATTTTAAAGAAAAAAGTGGCCATTTTTCATGAAAACCTCGGCCCATTTTTTCAATAGCTTCCAGGTCTTTGGACCGATTGACTCGAAATCGCTCCCAAATTTGGTCCTATACTGGCTGAACGAGACACAGCAGTCCCCATCGGATTCCGGTGGAATTTGTATTTTTGGTGAATATTTTAGTGAAAAGGGACAATGTTTCATGAGACTGGCTTAAGGCTGGAGTTAGGGTTAGGGTTAGGGTTAGGGTTATGGGGCTAGGGTTAGGGTTAGGGTTAGGGTTATGGGGCTAGGGTTAGGGTTAGGGTTAGGGTTAGGGTTCCGCTTGACCGATTGACTCGAAATTTACCACAAATGTCGCTGGTACTGGCGGAAAGAAGAAACAGCAGTTTTTATTGGATTCCGGTGGAATTTGTATTTTTGGTGAATATTTTAAAGAAAAAAGTAGCCATTTTTCATGAAAACCTCGGCCCATTTTTTCAATAGCTTCCAGGTCTTTGGACCGATTGACTCGAAATCGCTCCCAAATGTGGTCCTATACTGGCTGAACGAGACACAGCAGTCCCCATCCGATTCTGGTGGAATTTGTCTTTTTGGTGAATATTTTAAAGAAAAAAGTGGCCATTTTTCATGAAAACCTCGGCCCATTTTTTCAATAGCTTCCAGGTCTTTGGACCGATTGACTCGAAATCGCTCCCAAATGTGGTCCTATACTGGCTGAACGAGACACAGCAGTCCCCATCGGATTCCGGTGGAATTTGTATTTTTGGTGAATATTTTAGTGAAAAGGGACAATGTTTCATGAGACTGGCTTAAGGCTGGAGTTAGGGTTAGGGTTAGGGTTAGGGTTAGGGTTATGGGGCTAGGGTTAGGGTTAGGGTTAGGGTTATGGGGCTAGGGTTAGGGTTAGGGTTAGGGTTAGGGTTCCGCTTGACTGATTGACTCGAAATTTACCACAAATGTCGCTGGTACTGGCGGAAAGAAGAAACAGCAGTTTTTATTGGATTCCGGTGGAATTTGTATTTTTGGTGAATATTTTAAAGAAAAAAGTAGCCATTTTTCATGAAAACCTCGGCCCATTTTTTCAATAGCTTCCAGGTCTTTGGACCGATTGACTCGAAATCGCTCCCAAATGTGGTCCTATACTGGCTGAACGAGACACAGCAGTCCCCATCGGATTCCGGTGGAATTTGTATTTTTGGTGAATATTTTAGTGAAAAGGGACAATGTTTCATGAGACTGGCTTAAGGCTGGAGTTAGGGTTAGGGTTAGGGTTAGGGTTAGGGTTAGGGTTATGGGGCTAGGGTTAGGGTTAGGGTTAGGGTTATGGGGCTAGGGTTAGGGTTAGGGTTAGGGTTAGGGTTCCGCTTGACTGATTGACTCGAAATTTACCACAAATGTCGCTGGTACTGGCGGAAAGAAGAAACAGCAGTTTTTATTGGATTCCGGTGGAATTTGTATTTTTGGTGAATATTTTAAAGAAAAAAGTAGCCATTTTTCATGAAAACCTCGGCCCATTTTTTCAATAGCTTCCAGGTCTTTGGACCGATTGACTCGAAATCGCTCCCAAATGTGGTCCTATACTGGCTGAACGAGACACAGCAGTCCCCATCGGATTCCGGTGGAATTTGTATTTTTGGTGAATATTTTAGTGAAAAGGGACAATGTTTCATGAGACTGGCTTAAGGCTGGAGTTAGGGTTAGGGTTAGGGTTAGGGTTAGGGTTAGGGTTATGGGGCTAGGGTTAGGGTTAGGGTTAGGGTTATGGGGCTAGGGTTAGGGTTAGGGTTAGGGTTAGGGTTAGGGTTAGGGTTCCGCTTGACCGATTGACTCGAAATTTACCACAAATGTCGCTGGTACTGGCGGAAAGAAGAAACAGCAGTTTTTATTGGATTCCGGTGGAATTTGTATTTTTGGTGAATATTTTAAAGAAAAAAGTAGCCATTTTTCATGAAAACCTCGGCCCATTTTTTCAATAGCTTCCAGGTCTTTGGACCGATTGACTCGAAATCGCTCCCAAATGTGGTCCTATACTGGCTGAACGAGACACAGCAGTCCCCATCGGATTCCGGTGGAATTTGTATTTTTGGTGAATATTTTAGTGAAAAGGGACAATGTTTCATGAGACTGGCTTAAGGCTGGAGTTAGGGTTAGGGTTAGGGTTAGGGTTAGGGTTAGGGTTATGGGGCTAGGGTTAGGGTTAGGGTTAGGGTTATGGGGCTAGGGTTAGGGTTAGGGTTAGGGTTAGGGTTCCGCTTGACTGATTGACTCGAAATTTACCACAAATGTCGCTGGTACTGGCGGAAAGAAGAAACAGCAGTTTTTATTGGATTCCGGTGGAATTTGTATTTTTGGTGAATATTTTAAAGAAAAAAGTAGCCATTTTTCATGAAAACCTCGGCCCATTTTTTCAATAGCTTCCAGGTCTTTGGACCGATTGACTCGAAATCGCTCCCAAATGTGGTCCTATACTGGCTGAACGAGACACAGCAGTCCCCATCGGATTCCGGTGGAATTTGTATTTTTGGTGAATATTTTAGTGAAAAGGGACAATGTTTCATGAGACTGGCTTAAGGCTGGAGTTAGGGTTAGGGTTAGGGTTAGGGTTAGGGTTAGGGTTATGGGGCTAGGGTTAGGGTTAGGGTTAGGGTTATGGGGCTAGGGTTAGGGTTAGGGTTAGGGTTAGGGTTCCGCTTGACTGATTGACTCGAAATTTACCACAAATGTCGCTGGTACTGGCGGAAAGAAGAAACAGCAGTTTTTATTGGATTCCGGTGGAATTTGTATTTTTGGTGAATATTTTAAAGAAAAAAGTAGCCATTTTTCATGAAAACCTCGGCCCATTTTTTCAATAGCTTCCAGGTCTTTGGACCGATTGACTCGAAATCGCTCCCAAATGTGGTCCTATACTGGCTGAACGAGACACAGCAGTCCCCATCGGATTCCGGTGGAATTTGTATTTTTGGTGAATATTTTAGTGAAAAGGGACAATGTTTCATGAGACTGGCTTAAGGCTGGAGTTAGGGTTAGGGTTAGGGTTACGGTTAGGGTTAGGGTTATGGGGCTAGGGTTAGGGTTAGGGTTAGGGTTATGGGGCTAGGGTTAGGGTTAGGGTTAGGGTTAGGGTTCCGCTTGACCGATTGACTCGAAATTTACCACAAATGTCGCTGGTACTGGCGGAAAGAAGAAACAGCAGTTTTTATTGGATTCCGGTGGAATTTGTATTTTTGGTGAATATTTTAAAGAAAAAAGTAGCCATTTTTCATGAAAACCTCGGCCCATTTTTTCAATAGCTTCCAGGTCTTTGGACCGATTGACTCGAAATCGCTCCCAAATGTGGTCCTATACTGGCTGAACGAGACACAGCAGTCCCCATCGGATTCCGGTGGAATTTGTATTTTTGGTGAATATTTTAGTGAAAAGGGACAATGTTTCATGAGACTGGCTTAAGGCTGGAGTTAGGGTTAGGGTTAGGGTTAGGGTTAGGGTTAGGGTTATGGGGCTAGGGTTAGGGTTAGGGTTAGGGTTATGGGGCTAGGGTTAGGGTTAGGGTTAGGGTTAGGGTTCCGCTTGACTGATTGACTCGAAATTTACCACAAATGTCGCTGGTACTGGCGGAAAGAAGAAACAGCAGTTTTTATTGGATTCCGGTGGAATTTGTATTTTTGGTGAATATTTTAAAGAAAAAAGTAGCCATTTTTCATGAAAACCTCGGCCCATTTTTTCAATAGCTTCCAGGTCTTTGGACCGATTGACTCGAAATCGCTCCCAAATGTGGTCCTATACTGGCTGAACGAGACACAGCAGTCCCCATCCGATTCTGGTGGAATTTGTATTTTTGGTGAATATTTTAAAGAAAAAAGTGGCCATTTTTCATGAAAACCTCGGCCCATTTTTTCAATAGCTTCCAGGTCTTTGGACCGATTGACTCGAAATCGCTCCCAAATGTGGTCCTATACTGGCTGAACGAGACACAGCAGTCCCCATCGGATTCCGGTGGAATTTGTATTTTTGGTGAATATTTTAGTGAAAAGGGACAATGTTTCATGAGACTGGCTTAAGGCTGGAGTTAGGGTTAGGGTTAGGGTTAGGGTTATGGGGCTAGGGTTAGGGTTAGGGTTAGGGTTAGGGTTCCGCTTGACTGATTGACTCGAAATTTACCACAAATGTCGCTGGTACTGGCGGAAAGAAGAAACAGCAGTTTTTATTGGATTCCGGTGGAATTTGTATTTTTGGTGAATATTTTAAAGAAAAAAGTAGCCATTTTTCATGAAAACCTCGGCCCATTTTTTCAATAGCTTCCAGGTCTTTGGACCGATTGACTCGAAATCGCTCCCAAATGTGGTCCTATACTGGCTGAACGAGACACAGCAGTCCCCATCGGATTCCGGTGGAATTTGTATTTTTGGTGAATATTTTAGTGAAAAGGGACAATGTTTCATGAGACTGGCTTAAGGCTGGAGTTAGGGTTAGGGTTAGGGTTAGGGTTAGGGTTAGGGTTATGGGGCTAGGGTTAGGGTTAGGGTTAGGGTTATGGGGCTAGGGTTAGGGTTAGGGTTAGGGTTAGGGTTCCGCTTGACTGATTGACTCGAAATTTACCACAAATGTCGCTGGTACTGGCGGAAAGAAGAAACAGCAGTTTTTATTGGATTCCGGTGGAATTTGTATTTTTGGTGAATATTTTAAAGAAAAAAGTAGCCATTTTTCATGAAAACCTCGGCCCATTTTTTCAATAGCTTCCAGGTCTTTGGACCGATTGACTCGAAATCGCTCCCAAATGTGGTCCTATACTGGCTGAACGAGACACAGCAGTCCCCATCGGATTCCGGTGGAATTTGTATTTTTGGTGAATATTTTAGTGAAAAGGGACAATGTTTCATGAGACTGGCTTAAGGCTGGAGTTAGGGTTAGGGTTAGGGTTAGGGTTAGGGTTAGGGTTATGGGGCTAGGGTTAGGGTTAGGGTTAGGGTTATGGGGCTAGGGTTAGGGTTAGGGTTAGGGTTAGGGTTCCGCTTGACCGATTGACTCGAAATTTACCACAAATGTCGCTGGTACTGGCGGAAAGAAGAAACAGCAGTTTTTATTGGATTCCGGTGGAATTTGTATTTTTGGTGAATATTTTAAAGAAAAAAGTAGCCATTTTTCATGAAAACCTCGGCCCATTTTTTCAATAGCTTCCAGGTCTTTGGACCGATTGACTCGAAATCGCTCCCAAATGTGGTCCTATACTGGCTGAACGAGACACAGCAGTCCCCATCGGATTCCGGTGGAATTTGTATTTTTGGTGAATATTTTAGTGAAAAGGGACAATGTTTCATGAGACTGGCTTAAGGCTGGAGTTAGGGTTAGGGTTAGGGTTAGGGTTAGGGTTAGGGTTATGGGGCTAGGGTTAGGGTTAGGGTTATGGGGCTAGGGTTAGGGTTAGGGTTAGGGTTAGGGTTCCGCTTGACTGATTGACTCGAAATTTACCACAAATGTCGCTGGTACTGGCGGAAAGAAGAAACAGCAGTTTTTATTGGATTCCGGTGGAATTTGTATTTTTGGTGAATATTTTAAAGAAAAAAGTAGCCATTTTTCATGAAAACCTCGGCCCATTTTTTCAATAGCTTCCAGGTCTTTGGACCGATTGACTCGAAATCGCTCCCAAATGTGGTCCTATACTGGCTGAACGAGACACAGCAGTCCCCATCCGATTCTGGTGGAATTTGTATTTTTGGTGAATATTTTAAAGAAAAAAGTGGCCATTTTTCATGAAAACCTCGGCCCATTTTTTCAATAGCTTCCAGGTCTTTGGACCGATTGACTCGAAATCGCTCCCAAATGTGGTCCTATACTGGCTGAACGAGACACAGCAGTCCCCATCGGATTCCGGTGGAATTTGTATTTTTGGTGAATATTTTAGTGAAAAGGGACAATGTTTCATGAGACTGGCTTAAGGCTGGAGTTAGGGTTAGGGTTAGGGTTAGGGTTATGGGGCTAGGGTTAGGGTTAGGGTTAGGGTTAGGGTTCCGCTTGACTGATTGACTCGAAATTTACCACAAATGTCGCTGGTACTGGCGGAAAGAAGAAACAGCAGTTTTTATTGGATTCCGGTGGAATTTGTATTTTTGGTGAATATTTTAAAGAAAAAAGTAGCCATTTTTCATGAAAACCTCGGCCCATTTTTTCAATAGCTTCCAGGTCTTTGGACCGATTGACTCGAAATCGCTCCCAAATGTGGTCCTATACTGGCTGAACGAGACACAGCAGTCCCCATCGGATTCCGGTGGAATTTGTATTTTTGGTGAATATTTTAGTGAAAAGGGACAATGTTTCATGAGACTGGCTTAAGGCTGGAGTTAGGGTTAGGGTTAGGGTTAGGGTTAGGGTTAGGGTTATGGGGCTAGGGTTAGGGTTAGGGTTAGGGTTATGGGGCTAGGGTTAGGGTTAGGGTTAGGGTTAGGGTTCCGCTTGACTGATTGACTCGAAATTTACCACAAATGTCGCTGGTACTGGCGGAAAGAAGAAACAGCAGTTTTTATTGGATTCCGGTGGAATTTGTATTTTTGGTGAATATTTTAAAGAAAAAAGTAGCCATTTTTCATGAAAACCTCGGCCCATTTTTTCAATAGCTTCCAGGTCTTTGGACCGATTGACTCGAAATCGCTCCCAAATGTGGTCCTATACTGGCTGAACGAGACACAGCAGTCCCCATCGGATTCCGGTGGAATTTGTATTTTTGGTGAATATTTTAGTGAAAAGGGACAATGTTTCATGAGACTGGCTTAAGGCTGGAGTTAGGGTTAGGGTTAGGGTTAGGGTTAGGGTTAGGGTTATGGGGCTAGGGTTAGGGTTAGGGTTAGGGTTATGGGGCTAGGGTTAGGGTTAGGGTTAGGGTTAGGGTTCCGCTTGACCGATTGACTCGAAATTTACCACAAATGTCGCTGGTACTGGCGGAAAGAAGAAACAGCAGTTTTTATTGGATTCCGGTGGAATTTGTATTTTTGGTGAATATTTTAAAGAAAAAAGTAGCCATTTTTCATGAAAACCTCGGCCCATTTTTTCAATAGCTTCCAGGTCTTTGGACCGATTGACTCGAAATCGCTCCCAAATGTGGTCCTATACTGGCTGAACGAGACACAGCAGTCCCCATCGGATTCCGGTGGAATTTGTATTTTTGGTGAATATTTTAGTGAAAAGGGACAATGTTTCATGAGACTGGCTTAAGGCTGGAGTTAGGGTTAGGGTTAGGGTTAGGGTTAGGGTTAGGGTTATGGGGCTAGGGTTAGGGTTAGGGTTATGGGGCTAGGGTTAGGGTTAGGGTTAGGGTTAGGGTTCCGCTTGACCGATTGACTCGAAATTTACCACAAATGTCGCTGGTACTGGCAGAAAGAAGAAACAGCAGTTTTTATTGGATTCCGGTGGAATTTGTATTTTTGGTGACTATTTTAAAGAAAAAAGTAGCCATTTTTCATGAAAACCTCGGCCCATTTTTTCAATAGCTTCCAGGTCTTTGGACCGATTGACTCGAAATCGCTCCCAAATGTGGTCCTATACTGGCTGAACGAGACACAGCAGTCCCCATCGGATTCCGGTGGAATTTGTATTTTTGGTGAATATTTTAAAGAAAAAAGTGGCCATTTTTCATGAAAACCTCGGCCCATTTTTTCAATAGCTTCCAGGTCTTTGGACCGATTGACTCGAAATCGCTCCCAAATTTGGTCCTATACTGGCTGAACGAGACACAGCAGTCCCCATCGGATTCCGGTGGAATTTGTATTTTTGGTGAATATTTTAGTGAAAAGGGACAATGTTTCATGAGACTGGCTTAAGGCTGGAGTTAGGGTTAGGGTTAGGGTTAGGGTTATGGGGCTAGGGTTAGGGTTAGGGTTAGGGTTATGGGGCTAGGGTTAGGGTTAGGGTTAGGGTTAGGGTTCCGCTTGACCGATTGACTCGAAATCGCTCCCAAATGTGGTCCTATACTGGCTGAACGAGACACAGCAGTCCCCATCGGATTCCGGTGGAATTTGTATTTTTGGTGAATATTTTAGTGAAAAGGGACAATGTTTCATGAGACTGGCTTAAGGCTGGAGTTAGGGTTAGGGTTAGGGTTAGGGTTAGGGTTAGGGTTATGGGGCTAGGGTTAGGGTTAGGGTTAGGGTTATGGGGCTAGGGTTAGGGTTAGGGTTAGGGTTCCGCTTGACCGATTGACTCGAAATTTACCACAAATGTCGCTGGTACTGGCGGAAAGAAGAAACAGCAGTTTTTATTGGATTCCGGTGGAATTTGTATTTTTGGTGAATATTTTAAAGAAAAAAGTAGCCATTTTTCATGAAAACCTCGGCCCATTTTTTCAATAGCTTCCAGGTCTTTGGACCGATTGACTCGAAATCGCTCCCAAATGTGGTCCTATACTGGCTGAACGAGACACAGCAGTCCCCATCGGATTCCGGTGGAATTTGTATTTTTGGTGAATATTTTAGTGAAAAGGGACAATGTTTCATGAGACTGGCTTAAGGCTGGAGTTAGGGTTAGGGTTAGGGTTAGGGTTAGGGTTAGGGTTATGGGGCTAGGGTTAGGGTTAGGGTTATGGGGCTAGGGTTAGGGTTAGGGTTAGGGTTAGGGTTCCGCTTGACCGATTGACTCGAAATTTACCACAAATGTCGCTGGTACTGGCAGAAAGAAGAAACAGCAGTTTTTATTGGATTCCGGTGGAATTTGTATTTTTGGTGACTATTTTAAAGAAAAAAGTAGCCATTTTTCATGAAAACCTCGGCCCATTTTTTCAATAGCTTCCAGGTCTTTGGACCGATTGACTCGAAATCGCTCCCAAATGTGGTCCTATACTGGCTGAACGAGACACAGCAGTCCCCATCGGATTCCGGTGGAATTTGTATTTTTGGTGAATATTTTAAAGAAAAAAGTGGCCATTTTTCATGAAAACCTCGGCCCATTTTTTCAATAGCTTCCAGGTCTTTGGACCGATTGACTCGAAATCGCTCCCAAATTTGGTCCTATACTGGCTGAACGAGACACAGCAGTCCCCATCGGATTCCGGTGGAATTTGTATTTTTGGTGAATATTTTAGTGAAAAGGGACAATGTTTCATGAGACTGGCTTAAGGCTGGAGTTAGGGTTAGGGTTAGGGTTAGGGTTATGGGGCTAGGGTTAGGGTTAGGGTTAGGGTTATGGGGCTAGGGTTAGGGTTAGGGTTAGGGTTAGGGTTCCGCTTGACCGATTGACTCGAAATTTACCACAAATGTCGCTGGTACTGGCGGAAAGAAGAAACAGCAGTTTTTATTGGATTCCGGTGGAATTTGTATTTTTGGTGAATATTTTAAAGAAAAAAGTAGCCATTTTTCATGAAAACCTCGGCCCATTTTTTCAATAGCTTCCAGGTCTTTGGACCGATTGACTCGAAATCGCTCCCAAATGTGGTCCTATACTGGCTGAACGAGACACAGCAGTCCCCATCGGATTCCGGTGGAATTTGTATTTTTGGTGAATATTTTAGTGAAAAGGGACAATGTTTCATGAGACTGGCTTAAGGCTGGAGTTAGGGTTAGGGTTAGGGTTAGGGTTAGGGTTAGGGTTATGGGGCTAGGGTTAGGGTTAGGGTTAGGGTTATGGGGCTAGGGTTAGGGTTAGGGTTAGGGTTAGGGTTCCGCTTGACTGATTGACTCGAAATTTACCACAAATGTCGCTGGTACTGGCGGAAAGAAGAAACAGCAGTTTTTATTGGATTCCGGTGGAATTTGTATTTTTGGTGAATATTTTAAAGAAAAAAGTAGCCATTTTTCATGAAAACCTCGGCCCATTTTTTCAATAGCTTCCAGGTCTTTGGACCGATTGACTCGAAATCGCTCCCAAATGTGGTCCTATACTGGCTGAACGAGACACAGCAGTCCCCATCGGATTCCGGTGGAATTTGTATTTTTGGTGAATATTTTAGTGAAAAGGGACAATGTTTCATGAGACTGGCTTAAGGCTGGAGTTAGGGTTAGGGTTAGGGTTAGGGTTAGGGTTAGGGTTATGGGGCTAGGGTTAGGGTTAGGGTTAGGGTTATGGGGCTAGGGTTAGGGTTAGGGTTAGGGTTAGGGTTCCGCTTGACCGATTGACTCGAAATTTACCACAAATGTCGCTGGTACTGGCGGAAAGAAGAAACAGCAGTTTTTATTGGATTCCGGTGGAATTTGTATTTTTGGTGAATATTTTAAAGAAAAAAGTAGCCATTTTTCATGAAAACCTCGGCCCATTTTTTCAATAGCTTCCAGGTCTTTGGACCGATTGACTCGAAATCGCTCCCAAATGTGGTCCTATACTGGCTGAACGAGACACAGCAGTCCCCATCGGATTCCGGTGGAATTTGTATTTTTGGTGAATATTTTAAAGAAAAAAGTGGCCATTTTTCATGAAAACCTCGGCCCATTTTTTCAATAGCTTCCAGGTCTTTGGACCGATTGACTCGAAATCGCTCCCAAATGTGGTCCTATACTGGCTGAACGAGACACAGCAGTCCCCATCGGATTCCGGTGGAATTTGTATTTTTGGTGAATATTTTAGTGAAAAGGGACAATGTTTCATGAGACTGGCTTAAGGCTGGAGTTAGGGTTAGGGTTAGGGTTAGGGTTAGGGTTATGGGGCTAGGGTTAGGGTTAGGGTTATGGGGCTAGGGTTAGGGTTAGGGTTAGGGTTAGGGTTCCGCTTGACCGATTGACTCGAAATTTACCACAAATGTCGCTGGTACTGGCGGAAAGAAGAAACAGCAGTTTTTATTGGATTCCGGTGGAATTTGTATTTTTGGTGAATATTTTAAAGAAAAAAGTAGCCATTTTTCATGAAAACCTCGGCCCATTTTTTCAATAGCTTCCAGGTCTTTGGACCGATTGACTCGAAATCGCTCCCAAATGTGGTCCTATACTGGCTGAACGAGACACAGCAGTCCCCATCGGATTCCGGTGGAATTTGTATTTTTGGTGAATATTTTAAAGAAAAAAGTGGCCATTTTTCATGAAAACCTCGGCCCATTTTTTCAATAGCTTCCAGGTCTTTGGACCGATTGACTCGAAATCGCTCCCAAATTTGGTCCTATACTGGCTGAACGAGACACAGCAGTCCCCATCGGATTCCGGTGGAATTTGTATTTTTGGTGAATATTTTAGTGAAAAGGGACAATGTTTCATGAGACTGGCTTAAGGCTGGAGTTAGGGTTAGGGTTAGGGTTAGGGTTATGGGGCTAGGGTTAGGGTTAGGGTTAGGGTTATGGGGCTAGGGTTAGGGTTAGGGTTAGGGTTCCGCTTGACCGATTGACTCGAAATTTACCACAAATGTCGCTGGTACTGGCGGAAAGAAGAAACAGCAGTTTTTATTGGATTCCGGTGGAATTTGTATTTTTGGTGAATATTTTAAAGAAAAAAGTAGCCATTTTTCATGAAAACCTCGGCCCATTTTTTCAATAGCTTCCAGGTCTTTGGACCGATTGACTCGAAATCGCTCCCAAATGTGGTCCTATACTGGCTGAACGAGACACAGCAGTCCCCATCGGATTCCGGTGGAATTTGTATTTTTGGTGAATATTTTAAAGAAAAAAGTGGCCATTTTTCATGAAAACCTCGGCCCATTTTTTCAATAGCTTCCAGGTCTTTGGACCGATTGACTCGAAATCGCTCCCAAATGTGGTCCTATACTGGCTGAACGAGACACAGCAGTCCCCATCGGATTCCGGTGGAATTTGTATTTTTGGTGAATATTTTAGTGAAAAGGGACAATGTTTCATGAGACTGGCTTAAGGCTGGAGTTAGGGTTAGGGTTAGGGTTAGGGTTAGGGTTATGGGGCTAGGGTTAGGGTTAGGGTTAGGGTTATGGGGCTAGGGTTAGGGTTAGGGTTAGGGTTAGGGTTCCGCTTGACCGATTGACTCGAAATTTACCACAAATGTCGCTGGTACTGGCGGAAAGAAGAAACAGCAGTTTTTATTGGATTCCGGTGGAATTTGTATTTTTGGTGAATATTTTAAAGAAAAAAGTAGCCATTTTTCATGAAAACCTCGGCCCATTTTTTCAATAGCTTCCAGGTCTTTGGACCGATTGACTCGAAATCGCTCCCAAATGTGGTCCTATACTGGCTGAACGAGACACAGCAGTCCCCATCGGATTCCGGTGGAATTTGTATTTTTGGTGAATATTTTAAAGAAAAAAGTGGCCATTTTTCATGAAAACCTCGGCCCATTTTTTCAATAGCTTCCAGGTCTTTGGACCGATTGACTCGAAATCGCTCCCAAATGTGGTCCTATACTGGCTGAACGAGACACAGCAGTCCCCATCGGATTCCGGTGGAATTTGTATTTTTGGTGAATATTTTAGTGAAAAGGGACAATGTTTCATGAGACTGGCTTAAGGCTGGAGTTAGGGTTAGGGTTAGGGTTAGGGTTAGGGTTAGGGTTATGGGGCTAGGGTTAGGGTTAGGGTTAGGGTTATGGGGCTAGGGTTAGGGTTAGGGTTAGGGTTAGGGTTCCGCTTGACCGATTGACTCGAAATTTACCACAAATGTCGCTGGTACTGGCGGAAAGAAGAAACAGCAGTTTTTATTGGATTCCGGTGGAATTTGTATTTTTGGTGAATATTTTAAAGAAAAAAGTAGCCATTTTTCATGAAAACCTCGGCCCATTTTTTCAATAGCTTCCAGGTCTTTGGACCGATTGACTCGAAATCGCTCCCAAATGTGGTCCTATACTGGCTGAACGAGACACAGCAGTCCCCATCGGATTCCGGTGGAATTTGTATTTTTGGTGAATATTTTAAAGAAAAAAGTGGCCATTTTTCATGAAAACCTCGGCCCATTTTTTCAATAGCTTCCAGGTCTTTGGACCGATTGACTCGAAATCGCTCCCAAATGTGGTCCTATACTGGCTGAACGAGACACAGCAGTCCCCATCGGATTCCGGTGGAATTTGTATTTTTGGTGAATATTTTAGTGAAAAGGGACAATGTTTCATGAGACTGGCTTAAGGCTGGAGTTAGGGTTAGGGTTAGGGTTAGGGTTAGGGTTATGGGGCTAGGGTTAGGGTTAGGGTTATGGGGCTAGGGTTAGGGTTAGGGTTAGGGTTAGGGTTCCGCTTGACCGATTGACTCGAAATTTACCACAAATGTCGCTGGTACTGGCAGAAAGAAGAAACAGCAGTTTTTATTGGATTCCGGTGGAATTTGTATTTTTGGTGACTATTTTAAAGAAAAAAGTAGCCATTTTTCATGAAAACCTCGGCCCATTTTTTCAATAGCTTCCAGGTCTTTGGACCGATTGACTCGAAATCGCTCCCAAATGTGGTCCTATACTGGCTGAACGAGACACAGCAGTCCCCATCGGATTCCGGTGGAATTTGTATTTTTGGTGAATATTTTAAAGAAAAAAGTGGCCATTTTTCATGAAAACCTCGGCCCATTTTTTCAATAGCTTCCAGGTCTTTGGACCGATTGACTCGAAATCGCTCCCAAATTTGGTCCTATACTGGCTGAACGAGACACAGCAGTCCCCATCGGATTCCGGTGGAATTTGTATTTTTGGTGAATATTTTAGTGAAAAGGGACAATGTTTCATGAGACTGGCTTAAGGCTGGAGTTAGGGTTAGGGTTAGGGTTAGGGTTATGGGGCTAGGGTTAGGGTTAGGGTTAGGGTTATGGGGCTAGGGTTAGGGTTAGGGTTAGGGTTAGGGTTCCGCTTGACCGATTGACTCGAAATTTACCACAAATGTCGCTGGTACTGGCGGAAAGAAGAAACAGCAGTTTTTATTGGATTCCGGTGGAATTTGTATTTTTGGTGAATATTTTAAAGAAAAAAGTAGCCATTTTTCATGAAAACCTCGGCCCATTTTTTCAATAGCTTCCAGGTCTTTGGACCGATTGACTCGAAATCGCTCCCAAATGTGGTCCTATACTGGCTGAACGAGACACAGCAGTCCCCATCGGATTCCGGTGGAATTTGTATTTTTGGTGAATATTTTAAAGAAAAAAGTGGCCATTTTTCATGAAAACCTCGGCCCATTTTTTCAATAGCTTCCAGGTCTTTGGACCGATTGACTCGAAATCGCTCCCAAATGTGGTCCTATACTGGCTGAACGAGACACAGCAGTCCCCATCGGATTCCGGTGGAATTTGTATTTTTGGTGAATATTTTAGTGAAAAGGGACAATGTTTCATGAGACTGGCTTAAGGCTGGAGTTAGGGTTAGGGTTAGGGTTAGGGTTAGGGTTATGGGGCTAGGGTTAGGGTTAGGGTTATGGGGCTAGGGTTAGGGTTAGGGTTAGGGTTAGGGTTCCGCTTGACCGATTGACTCGAAATTTACCACAAATGTCGCTGGTACTGGCAGAAAGAAGAAACAGCAGTTTTTATTGGATTCCGGTGGAATTTGTATTTTTGGTGACTATTTTAAAGAAAAAAGTAGCCATTTTTCATGAAAACCTCGGCCCATTTTTTCAATAGCTTCCAGGTCTTTGGACCGATTGACTCGAAATCGCTCCCAAATGTGGTCCTATACTGGCTGAACGAGACACAGCAGTCCCCATCGGATTCCGGTGGAATTTGTATTTTTGGTGAATATTTTAAAGAAAAAAGTGGCCATTTTTCATGAAAACCTCGGCCCATTTTTTCAATAGCTTCCAGGTCTTTGGACCGATTGACTCGAAATCGCTCCCAAATTTGGTCCTATACTGGCTGAACGAGACACAGCAGTCCCCATCGGATTCCGGTGGAATTTGTATTTTTGGTGAATATTTTAGTGAAAAGGGACAATGTTTCATGAGACTGGCTTAAGGCTGGAGTTAGGGTTAGGGTTAGGGTTAGGGTTATGGGGCTAGGGTTAGGGTTAGGGTTAGGGTTATGGGGCTAGGGTTAGGGTTAGGGTTAGGGTTAGGGTTCCGCTTGACCGATTGACTCGAAATTTACCACAAATGTCGCTGGTACTGGCGGAAAGAAGAAACAGCAGTTTTTATTGGATTCCGGTGGAATTTGTATTTTTGGTGAATATTTTAAAGAAAAAAGTAGCCATTTTTCATGAAAACCTCGGCCCATTTTTTCAATAGCTTCCAGGTCTTTGGACCGATTGACTCGAAATCGCTCCCAAATGTGGTCCTATACTGGCTGAACGAGACACAGCAGTCCCCATCGGATTCCGGTGGAATTTGTATTTTTGGTGAATATTTTAAAGAAAAAAGTGGCCATTTTTCATGAAAACCTCGGCCCATTTTTTCAATAGCTTCCAGGTCTTTGGACCGATTGACTCGAAATCGCTCCCAAATGTGGTCCTATACTGGCTGAACGAGACACAGCAGTCCCCATCGGATTCCGGTGGAATTTGTATTTTTGGTGAATATTTTAGTGAAAAGGGACAATGTTTCATGAGACTGGCTTAAGGCTGGAGTTAGGGTTAGGGTTAGGGTTAGGGTTAGGGTTAGGGTTAGGGTTATGGGGCTAGGGTTAGGGTTAGGGTTAGGGTTATGGGGCTAGGGTTAGGGTTAGGGTTAGGGTTAGGGTTCCGCTTGACCGATTGACTCGAAATTTACCACAAATGTCGCTGGTACTGGCGGAAAGAAGAAACAGCAGTTTTTATTGGATTCCGGTGGAATTTGTATTTTTGGTGAATATTTTAAAGAAAAAAGTAGCCATTTTTCATGAAAACCTCGGCCCATTTTTTCAATAGCTTCCAGGTCTTTGGACCGATTGACTCGAAATCGCTCCCAAATGTGGTCCTATACTGGCTGAACGAGACACAGCAGTCCCCATCGGATTCCGGTGGAATTTGTATTTTTGGTGAATATTTTAAAGAAAAAAGTGGCCATTTTTCATGAAAACCTCGGCCCATTTTTTCAATAGCTTCCAGGTCTTTGGACCGATTGACTCGAAATCGCTCCCAAATGTGGTCCTATACTGGCTGAACGAGACACAGCAGTCCCCATCGGATTCCGGTGGAATTTGTATTTTTGGTGAATATTTTAGTGAAAAGGGACAATGTTTCATGAGACTGGCTTAAGGCTGGAGTTAGGGTTAGGGTTAGGGTTAGGGTTAGGGTTAGGGTTAGGGTTATGGGGCTAGGGTTAGGGTTAGGGTTAGGGTTATGGGGCTAGGGTTAGGGTTAGGGTTAGGGTTAGGGTTCCGCTTGACCGATTGACTCGAAATTTACCACAAATGTCGCTGGTACTGGCGGAAAGAAGAAACAGCAGTTTTTATTGGATTCCGGTGGAATTTGTATTTTTGGTGAATATTTTAAAGAAAAAAGTAGCCATTTTTCATGAAAACCTCGGCCCATTTTTTCAATAGCTTCCAGGTCTTTGGACCGATTGACTCGAAATCGCTCCCAAATGTGGTCCTATACTGGCTGAACGAGACACAGCAGTCCCCATCGGATTCCGGTGGAATTTGTATTTTTGGTGAATATTTTAAAGAAAAAAGTGGCCATTTTTCATGAAAACCTCGGCCCATTTTTTCAATAGCTTCCAGGTCTTTGGACCGATTGACTCGAAATCGCTCCCAAATGTGGTCCTATACTGGCTGAACGAGACACAGCAGTCCCCATCGGATTCCGGTGGAATTTGTATTTTTGGTGAATATTTTAGTGAAAAGGGACAATGTTTCATGAGACTGGCTTAAGGCTGGAGTTAGGGTTAGGGTTAGGGTTAGGGTTAGGGTTATGGGGCTAGGGTTAGGGTTAGGGTTAGGGTTATGGGGCTAGGGTTAGGGTTAGGGTTAGGGTTAGGGTTCCGCTTGACCGATTGACTCGAAATTTACCACAAATGTCGCTGGTACTGGCGGAAAGAAGAAACAGCAGTTTTTATTGGATTCCGGTGGAATTTGTATTTTTGGTGAATATTTTAAAGAAAAAAGTAGCCATTTTTCATGAAAACCTCGGCCCATTTTTTCAATAGCTTCCAGGTCTTTGGACCGATTGACTCGAAATCGCTCCCAAATGTGGTCCTATACTGGCTGAACGAGACACAGCAGTCCCCATCGGATTCCGGTGGAATTTGTATTTTTGGTGAATATTTTAAAGAAAAAAGTGGCCATTTTTCATGAAAACCTCGGCCCATTTTTTCAATAGCTTCCAGGTCTTTGGACCGATTGACTCGAAATCGCTCCCAAATGTGGTCCTATACTGGCTGAACGAGACACAGCAGTCCCCATCGGATTCCGGTGGAATTTGTATTTTTGGTGAATATTTTAGTGAAAAGGGACAATGTTTCATGAGACTGGCTTAAGGCTGGAGTTAGGGTTAGGGTTAGGGTTAGGGTTAGGGTTAGGGTTAGGGTTATGGGGCTAGGGTTAGGGTTAGGGTTAGGGTTATGGGGCTAGGGTTAGGGTTAGGGTTAGGGTTAGGGTTCCGCTTGACCGATTGACTCGAAATTTACCACAAATGTCGCTGGTACTGGCGGAAAGAAGAAACAGCAGTTTTTATTGGATTCCGGTGGAATTTGTATTTTTGGTGAATATTTTAAAGAAAAAAGTAGCCATTTTTCATGAAAACCTCGGCCCATTTTTTCAATAGCTTCCAGGTCTTTGGACCGATTGACTCGAAATCGCTCCCAAATGTGGTCCTATACTGGCTGAACGAGACACAGCAGTCCCCATCGGATTCCGGTGGAATTTGTATTTTTGGTGAATATTTTAAAGAAAAAAGTGGCCATTTTTCATGAAAACCTCGGCCCATTTTTTCAATAGCTTCCAGGTCTTTGGACCGATTGACTCGAAATCGCTCCCAAATGTGGTCCTATACTGGCTGAACGAGACACAGCAGTCCCCATCGGATTCCGGTGGAATTTGTATTTTTGGTGAATATTTTAGTGAAAAGGGACAATGTTTCATGAGACTGGCTTAAGGCTGGAGTTAGGGTTAGGGTTAGGGTTAGGGTTAGGGTTATGGGGCTAGGGTTAGGGTTAGGGTTATGGGGCTAGGGTTAGGGTTAGGGTTAGGGTTAGGGTTCCGCTTGACCGATTGACTCGAAATTTACCACAAATGTCGCTGGTACTGGCAGAAAGAAGAAACAGCAGTTTTTATTGGATTCCGGTGGAATTTGTATTTTTGGTGACTATTTTAAAGAAAAAAGTAGCCATTTTTCATGAAAACCTCGGCCCATTTTTTCAATAGCTTCCAGGTCTTTGGACCGATTGACTCGAAATCGCTCCCAAATGTGGTCCTATACTGGCTGAACGAGACACAGCAGTCCCCATCGGATTCCGGTGGAATTTGTATTTTTGGTGAATATTTTAAAGAAAAAAGTGGCCATTTTTCATGAAAACCTCGGCCCATTTTTTCAATAGCTTCCAGGTCTTTGGACCGATTGACTCGAAATCGCTCCCAAATTTGGTCCTATACTGGCTGAACGAGACACAGCAGTCCCCATCGGATTCCGGTGGAATTTGTATTTTTGGTGAATATTTTAGTGAAAAGGGACAATGTTTCATGAGACTGGCTTAAGGCTGGAGTTAGGGTTAGGGTTAGGGTTAGGGTTATGGGGCTAGGGTTAGGGTTAGGGTTAGGGTTATGGGGCTAGGGTTAGGGTTAGGGTTAGGGTTAGGGTTCCGCTTGACCGATTGACTCGAAATTTACCACAAATGTCGCTGGTACTGGCGGAAAGAAGAAACAGCAGTTTTTATTGGATTCCGGTGGAATTTGTATTTTTGGTGAATATTTTAAAGAAAAAAGTAGCCATTTTTCATGAAAACCTCGGCCCATTTTTTCAATAGCTTCCAGGTCTTTGGACCGATTGACTCGAAATCGCTCCCAAATGTGGTCCTATACTGGCTGAACGAGACACAGCAGTCCCCATCGGATTCCGGTGGAATTTGTATTTTTGGTGAATATTTTAAAGAAAAAAGTGGCCATTTTTCATGAAAACCTCGGCCCATTTTTTCAATAGCTTCCAGGTCTTTGGACCGATTGACTCGAAATCGCTCCCAAATGTGGTCCTATACTGGCTGAATGAGACACAGCAGTCCCCATCGGATTCCGGTGGAATTTGTATTTTTGGTGAATATTTTAGTGAAAAGGGACAATGTTTCATGAGACTGGCTTAAGGCTGGAGTTAGGGTTAGGGTTAGGGTTAGGGTTAGGGTTATGGGGCTAGGGTTAGGGTTAGGGTTAGGGTTATGGGGCTAGGGTTAGGGTTAGGGTTAGGGTTAGGGTTCCGCTTGACCGATTGACTCGAAATTTACCACAAATGTCGCTGGTACTGGCGGAAAGAAGAAACAGCAGTTTTTATTGGATTCCGGTGGAATTTGTATTTTTGGTGAATATTTTAAAGAAAAAAGTAGCCATTTTTCATGAAAACCTCGGCCCATTTTTTCAATAGCTTCCAGGTCTTTGGACCGATTGACTCGAAATCGCTCCCAAATGTGGTCCTATACTGGCTAAACGAGACACAGCAGTCCCCATCGGATTCCGGTGGAATTTGTATTTTTGGTGAATATTTTAAAGAAAAAAGTGGCCATTTTTCATGAAAACCTCGGCCCATTTTTTCAATAGCTTCCAGGTCTTTGGACCGATTGACTCGAAATCGCTCCCAAATGTGGTCCTATACTGGCTGAACGAGACACAGCAGTCCCCATCGGATTCCGGTGGAATTTGTATTTTTGGTGAATATTTTAGTGAAAAGGGACAATGTTTCATGAGACTGGCTTAAGGCTGGAGTTAGGGTTAGGGTTAGGGTTAGGGTTAGGGTTAGGGTTAGGGTTATGGGGCTAGGGTTAGGGTTAGGGTTATGGGGCTAGGGTTAGGGTTAGGGTTAGGGTTATGGGGCTAGGGTTAGGGTTAGGGTTAGGGTTAGGGTTCCGCTTGACCGATTGACTCGAAATTTACCACAAATGTCGCTGGTACTGGCGGAAAGAAGAAACAGCAGTTTTTATTGGATTCCGGTGGAATTTGTATTTTTGGTGAATATTTTAAAGAAAAAAGTAGCCATTTTTCATGAAAACCTCGGCCCATTTTTTCAATAGCTTCCAGGTCTTTGGACCGATTGACTCGAAATCGCTCCCAAATGTGGTCCTATACTGGCTGAACGAGACACAGCAGTCCCCATCGGATTCCGGTGGAATTTGTATTTTTGGTGAATATTTTAAAGAAAAAAGTAGCCATTTTTCATGAAAACCTCGGCCCATTTTTTCAATAGCTTCCAGGTCTTTGGACCGATTGACTCGAAATCGCTCCCAAATGTGGTCCTATACTGGCTGAACGAGACACAGCAGTCCCCATCGGATTCCGGTGGAATTTGTATTTTTGGTGAATATTTTAAAGAAAAAAGTGGCCATTTTTCATGAAAACCTCGGCCCATTTTTTCAATAGCTTCCAGGTCTTTGGACCGATTGACTCGAAATCGCTCCCAAATGTGGTCCTATACTGGCTGAATGAGACACAGCAGTCCCCATCGGATTCCGGTGGAATTTGTATTTTTGGTGAATATTTTAGTGAAAAGGGACAATGTTTCATGAGACTGGCTTAAGGCTGGAGTTAGGGTTAGGGTTAGGGTTAGGGTTAGGGTTAGGGTTAGGGTTATGGGGCTAGGGTTAGGGTTAGGGTTAGGGTTATGGGGCTAGGGTTAGGGTTAGGGTTAGGGTTAGGGTTCCGCTTGACCGATTGACTCGAAATTTACCACAAATGTCGCTGGTACTGGCGGAAAGAAGAAACAGCAGTTTTTATTGGATTCCGGTGGAATTTGTATTTTTGGTGAATATTTTAAAGAAAAAAGTAGCCATTTTTCATGAAAACCTCGGCCCATTTTTTCAATAGCTTCCAGGTCTTTGGACCGATTGACTCGAAATCGCTCCCAAATGTGGTCCTATACTGGCTGAACGAGACACAGCAGTCCCCATCGGATTCCGGTGGAATTTGTATTTTTGGTGAATATTTTAAAGAAAAAAGTGGCCATTTTTCATGAAAACCTCGGCCCATTTTTTCAATAGCTTCCAGGTCTTTGGACCGATTGACTCGAAATCGCTCCCAAATGTGGTCCTATACTGGCTGAACGAGACACAGCAGTCCCCATCGGATTCCGGTGGAATTTGTATTTTTGGTGAATATTTTAGTGAAAAGGGACAATGTTTCATGAGACTGGCTTAAGGCTGGAGTTAGGGTTAGGGTTAGGGTTAGGGTTAGGGTTATGGGGCTAGGGTTAGGGTTAGGGTTATGGGGCTAGGGTTAGGGTTAGGGTTAGGGTTAGGGTTCCGCTTGACCGATTGACTCGAAATTTACCACAAATGTCGCTGGTACTGGCAGAAAGAAGAAACAGCAGTTTTTATTGGATTCCGGTGGAATTTGTATTTTTGGTGACTATTTTAAAGAAAAAAGTAGCCATTTTTCATGAAAACCTCGGCCCATTTTTTCAATAGCTTCCAGGTCTTTGGACCGATTGACTCGAAATCGCTCCCAAATGTGGTCCTATACTGGCTGAACGAGACACAGCAGTCCCCATCGGATTCCGGTGGAATTTGTATTTTTGGTGAATATTTTAAAGAAAAAAGTGGCCATTTTTCATGAAAACCTCGGCCCATTTTTTCAATAGCTTCCAGGTCTTTGGACCGATTGACTCGAAATCGCTCCCAAATTTGGTCCTATACTGGCTGAACGAGACACAGCAGTCCCCATCGGATTCCGGTGGAATTTGTATTTTTGGTGAATATTTTAGTGAAAAGGGACAATGTTTCATGAGACTGGCTTAAGGCTGGAGTTAGGGTTAGGGTTAGGGTTAGGGTTATGGGGCTAGGGTTAGGGTTAGGGTTAGGGTTATGGGGCTAGGGTTAGGGTTAGGGTTAGGGTTAGGGTTCCGCTTGACCGATTGACTCGAAATTTACCACAAATGTCGCTGGTACTGGCGGAAAGAAGAAACAGCAGTTTTTATTGGATTCCGGTGGAATTTGTATTTTTGGTGAATATTTTAAAGAAAAAAGTAGCCATTTTTCATGAAAACCTCGGCCCATTTTTTCAATAGCTTCCAGGTCTTTGGACCGATTGACTCGAAATCGCTCCCAAATGTGGTCCTATACTGGCTGAACGAGACACAGCAGTCCCCATCGGATTCCGGTGGAATTTGTATTTTTGGTGAATATTTTAAAGAAAAAAGTGGCCATTTTTCATGAAAACCTCGGCCCATTTTTTCAATAGCTTCCAGGTCTTTGGACCGATTGACTCGAAATCGCTCCCAAATGTGGTCCTATACTGGCTGAATGAGACACAGCAGTCCCCATCGGATTCCGGTGGAATTTGTATTTTTGGTGAATATTTTAGTGAAAAGGGACAATGTTTCATGAGACTGGCTTAAGGCTGGAGTTAGGGTTAGGGTTAGGGTTAGGGTTAGGGTTATGGGGCTAGGGTTAGGGTTAGGGTTAGGGTTATGGGGCTAGGGTTAGGGTTAGGGTTAGGGTTAGGGTTCCGCTTGACCGATTGACTCGAAATTTACCACAAATGTCGCTGGTACTGGCGGAAAGAAGAAACAGCAGTTTTTATTGGATTCCGGTGGAATTTGTATTTTTGGTGAATATTTTAAAGAAAAAAGTAGCCATTTTTCATGAAAACCTCGGCCCATTTTTTCAATAGCTTCCAGGTCTTTGGACCGATTGACTCGAAATCGCTCCCAAATGTGGTCCTATACTGGCTAAACGAGACACAGCAGTCCCCATCGGATTCCGGTGGAATTTGTATTTTTGGTGAATATTTTAAAGAAAAAAGTGGCCATTTTTCATGAAAACCTCGGCCCATTTTTTCAATAGCTTCCAGGTCTTTGGACCGATTGACTCGAAATCGCTCCCAAATGTGGTCCTATACTGGCTGAACGAGACACAGCAGTCCCCATCGGATTCCGGTGGAATTTGTATTTTTGGTGAATATTTTAGTGAAAAGGGACAATGTTTCATGAGACTGGCTTAAGGCTGGAGTTAGGGTTAGGGTTAGGGTTAGGGTTAGGGTTAGGGTTAGGGTTATGGGGCTAGGGTTAGGGTTAGGGTTATGGGGCTAGGGTTAGGGTTAGGGTTAGGGTTATGGGGCTAGGGTTAGGGTTAGGGTTAGGGTTAGGGTTCCGCTTGACCGATTGACTCGAAATTTACCACAAATGTCGCTGGTACTGGCGGAAAGAAGAAACAGCAGTTTTTATTGGATTCCGGTGGAATTTGTATTTTTGGTGAATATTTTAAAGAAAAAAGTAGCCATTTTTCATGAAAACCTCGGCCCATTTTTTCAATAGCTTCCAGGTCTTTGGACCGATTGACTCGAAATCGCTCCCAAATGTGGTCCTATACTGGCTGAACGAGACACAGCAGTCCCCATCGGATTCCGGTGGAATTTGTATTTTTGGTGAATATTTTAAAGAAAAAAGTAGCCATTTTTCATGAAAACCTCGGCCCATTTTTTCAATAGCTTCCAGGTCTTTGGACCGATTGACTCGAAATCGCTCCCAAATGTGGTCCTATACTGGCTGAACGAGACACAGCAGTCCCCATCGGATTCCGGTGGAATTTGTATTTTTGGTGAATATTTTAAAGAAAAAAGTGGCCATTTTTCATGAAAACCTCGGCCCATTTTTTCAATAGCTTCCAGGTCTTTGGACCGATTGACTCGAAATCGCTCCCAAATGTGGTCCTATACTGGCTGAATGAGACACAGCAGTCCCCATCGGATTCCGGTGGAATTTGTATTTTTGGTGAATATTTTAGTGAAAAGGGACAATGTTTCATGAGACTGGCTTAAGGCTGGAGTTAGGGTTAGGGTTAGGGTTAGGGTTAGGGTTAGGGTTAGGGTTATGGGGCTAGGGTTAGGGTTAGGGTTAGGGTTATGGGGCTAGGGTTAGGGTTAGGGTTAGGGTTAGGGTTCCGCTTGACCGATTGACTCGAAATTTACCACAAATGTCGCTGGTACTGGCGGAAAGAAGAAACAGCAGTTTTTATTGGATTCCGGTGGAATTTGTATTTTTGGTGAATATTTTAAAGAAAAAAGTAGCCATTTTTCATGAAAACCTCGGCCCATTTTTTCAATAGCTTCCAGGTCTTTGGACCGATTGACTCGAAATCGCTCCCAAATGTGGTCCTATACTGGCTGAACGAGACACAGCAGTCCCCATCGGATTCCGGTGGAATTTGTATTTTTGGTGAATATTTTAGTGAAAAGGGACAATGTTTCATGAGACTGGCTTAAGGCTGGAGTTAGGGTTAGGGTTAGGGTTAGGGTTAGGGTTATGGGGCTAGGGTTAGGGTTAGGGTTAGGGTTATGGGGCTAGGGTTAGGGTTAGGGTTAGGGTTAGGGTTCCGCTTGACCGATTGACTCGAAATTTACCACAAATGTCGCTGGTACTGGCGGAAAGAAGAAACAGCAGTTTTTATTGGATTCTGGTGGAATTTGTATTTTTGGTGAATATTTTAAAGAAAAAAGTAGCCATTTTTCATGAAAACCTCGGCCCATTTTTTCAATAGCTTCCAGGTCTTTGGACCGATTGACTCGAAATCGCTCCCAAATGTGGTCCTATACTGGCTGAACGAGACACAGCAGTCCCCATCGGATTCCGGTGGAATTTGTATTTTTGGTGAATATTTTAAAGAAAAAAGTGGCCATTTTTCATGAAAACCTCGGCCCATTTTTTCAATAGCTTCCAGGTCTTTGGACCGATTGACTCGAAATCGCTCCCAAATGTGGTCCTATACTGGCTGAACGAGACACAGCAGTCCCCATCGGATTCCGGTGGAATTTGTATTTTTGGTGAATATTTTAGTGAAAAGGGACAATGTTTCATGAGACTGGCTTAAGGCTGGAGTTAGGGTTAGGGTTAGGGTTAGGGTTAGGGTTAGGGTTATGGGGCTAGGGTTAGGGTTAGGGTTAGGGTTATGGGGCTAGGGTTAGGGTTAGGGTTAGGGTTAGGGTTCCGCTTGACCGATTGACTCGAAATTTACCACAAATGTCGCTGGTACTGGCGGAAAGAAGAAACAGCAGTTTTTATTGGATTCCGGTGGAATTTGTATTTTTGGTGAATATTTTAAAGAAAAAAGTAGCCATTTTTCATGAAAACCTCGGCCCATTTTTTCAATAGCTTCCAGGTCTTTGGACCGATTGACTCGAAATCGCTCCCAAATGTGGTCCTATACTGGCTGAACGAGACACAGCAGTCCCCATCGGATTCCGGTGGAATTTGTATTTTTGGTGAATATTTTAAAGAAAAAAGTGGCCATTTTTCATGAAAACCTCGGCCCATTTTTTCAATAGCTTCCAGGTCTTTGGACCGATTGACTCGAAATCGCTCCCAAATGTGGTCCTATACTGGCTGAACGAGACACAGCAGTCCCCATCGGATTCCGGTGGAATTTGTATTTTTGGTGAATATTTTAGTGAAAAGGGACAATGTTTCATGAGACTGGCTTAAGGCTGGAGTTAGGGTTAGGGTTAGGGTTAGGGTTAGGGTTAGGGTTAGGGTTATGGGGCTAGGGTTAGGGTTAGGGTTAGGGTTATGGGGCTAGGGTTAGGGTTAGGGTTAGGGTTAGGGTTCCGCTTGACCGATTGACTCGAAATTTACCACAAATGTCGCTGGTACTGGCGGAAAGAAGAAACAGCAGTTTTTATTGGATTCCGGTGGAATTTGTATTTTTGGTGAATATTTTAAAGAAAAAAGTAGCCATTTTTCATGAAAACCTCGGCCCATTTTTTCAATAGCTTCCAGGTCTTTGGACCGATTGACTCGAAATCGCTCCCAAATGTGGTCCTATACTGGCTGAACGAGACACAGCAGTCCCCATCGGATTCCGGTGGAATTTGTATTTTTGGTGAATATTTTAGTGAAAAGGGACAATGTTTCATGAGACTGGCTTAAGGCTGGAGTTAGGGTTAGGGTTAGGGTTAGGGTTAGGGTTAGGGTTATGGGGCTAGGGTTAGGGTTAGGGTTAGGGTTATGGGGCTAGGGTTAGGGTTAGGGTTAGGGTTAGGGTTCCGCTTGACCGATTGACTCGAAATTTACCACAAATGTCGCTGGTACTGGCGGAAAGAAGAAACAGCAGTTTTTATTGGATTCCGGTGGAATTTGTATTTTTGGTGAATATTTTAAAGAAAAAAGTAGCCATTTTTCATGAAAACCTCGGCCCATTTTTTCAATAGCTTCCAGGTCTTTGGACCGATTGACTCGAAATCGCTCCCAAATGTGGTCCTATACTGGCTGAACGAGACACAGCAGTCCCCATCGGATTCCGGTGGAATTTGTATTTTTGGTGAATATTTTAAAGAAAAAAGTGGCCATTTTTCATGAAAACCTCGGCCCATTTTTTCAATAGCTTCCAGGTCTTTGGACCGATTGACTCGAAATCGCTCCCAAATGTGGTCCTATACTGGCTGAACGAGACACAGCAGTCCCCATCGGATTCCGGTGGAATTTGTATTTTTGGTGAATATTTTAGTGAAAAGGGACAATGTTTCATGAGACTGGCTTAAGGCTGGAGTTAGGGTTAGGGTTAGGGTTAGGGTTATCGGGCTAGGGTTAGGGTTAGGGTTAGGGTTATGGGGCTAGGGTTAGGGTTAGGGTTAGGGTTCCGCTTGACCGATTGACTCGAAATTTACCACAAATGTCGCTGGTACTGGCGGAAAGAAGAAACAGCAGTTTTTATTGGATTCCGGTGGAATTTGTATTTTTGGTGAATATTTTAAAGAAAAAAGTGGCCATTTTTCATGAAAACCTCGGCCCATTTTTTCAATAGCTTCCAGGTCTTTGGACCGATTGACTCGAAATCGCTCCCAAATGTGGTCCTATACTGGCTGAACGAGACATAGCAGTCCCCATCGGATTCCGGTGGAATTTGTATTTTTGGTGAATATTTTAAGTCAACACAAACACACGTCACCAAACACATTGCCTCCATAGTAACTGCTTTTATTTTAACACCTTTGCTTATGATACTTACATATTTTGACTAAACAGAGTATTTCTGTATAGAGAAGCGAAGTCCTGACCCATTTGATGTGCCCCATGGGACATTATTTCATAATAATTACATGTTTCAGGAACAGAAATGTACAGTAGTCACAGGCGAGATAAGGTATATTTTTGATCCAGTTTGAATTGTGCCATGAATTACACAGATAATGTTTGTCAGGTTAAAAGATCATTTTGCAAGTCAACAAAGTTGCAGTTTGAAGCAAAGATAGTAAAATACCATTTAGTGAACTACAACACCAACGTGACCATCACCTCGGCACAGAAGAAGTATTTAAAAAAGTTTAACCAAAACAAGAGTTGGTCAGTTTTGAGGACAAGCTGATACACGTGTATATACAAGGTTTCAATTATGAGTTTTGGTAAGCGTTAAACGTCACTTACAATATGCAACTGTTGGGTGTGTAGTCTTTCTAATTACTTATTTTCACAGTCTTACACGTGATTAGTTTTATGACAAACTGCAACTTCAAATAATTATTTGTACATCAGTTCACTACTATTCTGAAATAATGATGGTCCGGCTATGACTTTGCCTCGTTAGAGACGCTACAGATGAAAACAGTGTTTTCATGCACTGGTCAGTTTGGATATTTTACACTACTTTGCATCCATAACATGTCATGTTTTAGACTAATGGAAAGAAAACATCCAAATACATATTTAGTTATTTATTTTAGCTCAGATTTCTGTTCTGGACATTTATGTAAGTTAGTGTATATTTAAGTAGATGGCCTACATATTTAAAGAGGGTAATCTGTAGAGTCTTTCCTTGAGTGAAACATCTGAATTTTTCCATGACCAAAAGTTACGGTTTTTCAGCCACAGCAGTTATCATTTTGACTTTTTAGTCACTCACAAATCTCCCAACTTTATGAAAATGTCATACCAAATCTGTTTACAATATAAGCCTTTCATTATACGGTATATCGACTGTATGTAGAGATCAGTGAGGAATCTCCATCAAATGGAGCAAAATGGCTTAACTTTATGATTATAATGTAACATACAACAACATGTAACACATTTTTGATCAAACTAGCCTAATTTGATTATGTTTTTGTCAGAATGTCTCTACGAAGCATAACACAAACAACATGTGGTCTCCGTATTTGAAAGTCAAATGAATCTTGCATGACTGTTTCCTTTAACTTTGCATGCCCTCAGTAAACTCTTGCAGCTATTCCTGATAAACTGCTGATATACTGTTTATGACTGCATTTCTAGCAAGAGCTGCATCAGTGGGCGGCTGTTGTTCACGGGCACAGAGAGGTTCTTCTAACGTCGTGAGACACTGCTGTGATGGTTCACTGATACAAACTGAAGAAAACAGGTGAGCTGATCTTTCTATTCTGATTATATATCATTAAAACACACGTCATATTTTCCTACTAAACACATATATTATGTTTTATACATGCATGCTGTCAAAAATACACAGAGCAGTTGAATGCATTGGCACCTTGTTTTACAGAACTGGTAGCACACATTTCTAACATGTCTCAGCTGTTTTAAAGATTATTATTATTATTATATACATTTTTTCAGCTCAGTTGTTCCTTCTGATTTATTCTAACTGCTGTGACAGATAATATGTTTTTGTGGGAAGCTGAGCTGCATCCTCAATTTTTTTTTTCAATTATGATTTTTATTGTTTCCTTTACAGACAACAGTAAAACCGTGTTACACTGTACAGCTCACAAAAGGATGTTGACAGACACATGGGACAAAAATCAACAACAAAAATAATAAGGATCAGATAAATAAATGAGAAAAATAGATAAATGAGATAATAATGAGAATAAAAAATAAGAAATAACTTTAAATAAGAAGAAAAAAAACATTACATCTCCAAAGTAAGATTAAGATTACAACAAAACCATAAAAATACTACTGAGGTCTATACAGTGGATAAGGATATACATGTAGATACACAAACACAAATCTCCATACACATATCCTCTAAGCGTATATACACATACACCTCTGTATACACAGAAGGTGCCTAAATGGACACTATTTTCTCCCATCCCCTCGTCCTACACCTGCCCCGCCCGTGAAACACAGAGCACTGTGGGCTTGATTTAGATTATATGTATGTCAAATTTAACTTGGGTTATGTTTCCCTAATCTGAGTTTAAAAAAGGGCCTCAATTTTCCACATTTTCCTGTTTATTTTGTATATCAATCTCTCATAAGAAGTTTCTTACCCATTCAGAGTGGGTGGGGTCATGTCCCCCCTGTCCAATGCCGGAGTATGACCCTCTTAGCTGTAGTAAGAGCAACCTTCAGCCACCGAGCCTTCTTCACACCAATTCTTTCATTCCCAAACTGTTGCTGATCTTTTCCATGATGTGAAGATTCTGATAAAATGCACAGTTAACTTGAGTTCTTCCCCTTAGCTTTTAACATGTGCTTTGTGGTTTGGTTGATGCTGTAACATGACTTTTTATTCTCCTTTTGCAATCTCCAAATGCCTGAGGAAAAATAACTAGTGTTACCACACCTGTTAGACTGGGAGTGCTGCACAGTGTATTAAATACTGGTTATTTCAGCTGCTGTCACCAGTCTTAGTTTCCATCATATTCAGCCTATGTTTATAGGTCAACCTATATTTTTACTCACATTTGTGCATTTTGATTGACATGAAACAAAACACATCCCTTTACCCTTTTCTTTTGACAAACACTGGATTAAAACCAGATTTTAGGAAAGTAATGTGTGTCAAAAACATCTTTCCTGCATGCAATGGTTTGATTATTGACACTATAGCCAATGGAAATGTGAACATGAGGGTGACAAAGAGCCACAATCAGCCCACAGGCCTACGTTTTATGATGCTGACATATTATCAGCAGTCAGTGAACAAGCTTTTGTTGAGCACAGGCCAATGCAAATTACTTCTTATGTTATTATTTCCAGGGACAGGATGTGGCTCTTTATATTGCTTTACATCTTGGGGCTAAACATTTCTCAGGTACGTCAGTAAGATAAGATCACCTATTATTAGATCATGGAATTAAAGACTACAACATTAAATTGCTTTTGATTTTTGATCAAGTTATTTTTTCTCTTTTACAGGCTGCTGGACAGGGTAAAATGATTTGTATTTTGAGTTTCAAATTGAGCAATTCAAGCATAACGTTCATCATCTAACATTTTTCACTAAGTTGTCTGTCTGTTTTGAATGTTTCAGACAATTCAACACAAATGTACTATGTCAAACTCATAATAGAGGAAAGTGCAATCGGGAACATAACTGACTTACTGAGACCTTTTGTGACAGACACCAGACTGCATGTTGACGACCTTCAAAAGACAACAAGTAAACACATTTAATGTTTCAAAAACTGAATGTTCTGGCTAATTTTGATTAGAAAAAAATGATTCTTATAAAGTAAAATGACTCTGCTTTTCTTTCTAATCAGCCTGTCAGAGTGACTCGGCCAGCACAGAGTGTACCTGTGAGCCTCAGTACAGATGGAGCGATAAAGTTTGTGAATCTAAACTGAAATGTTGTGGCAACAACAAATGCACCTTCCCCAAAAAACCTCCTCTCATGTGTGTTGCAAACACTGCAGGTATTTGGTCGTTTCGACTGTGTTTGCATCGGCATATACACTATGTGTATGCAAGTGTCCAAAGAGCTGACAACTTTTTTTCTTCGCAGCTACTGTCCAGGGGTTCATTTCTGTGCCAACAAAGTATAGTGACTGTCTGTCAGAAAACACCACTTTGAGTTATAAGACCTGTAATAACAAACTGTTAACAGAGGTAAAAACAATGAATAAGCAGCACATTACTCAAGTACCTTTATCAGATCAAGAATAGTGTATTTGCCAATAATATACTGCTGTGTGTACATTCATGAAGAGTTGTTACCTTTCAGATGAAAACAGTGTACAGCACTATAAGGGGATTTGACAGCTTGACAATTATCAACTACAGGTACTTTGTTTAATAACTAAAAAGATTTCTGTTATTTTTTTCTTCTTTTCAAAATATAACTCACATCTGTGTTTTTCTCTTCAGGGTTGGAAGCATCATCGCAACTTTTGAGATGACCATTGCTTACCATCTCAAGCCCCAAGATCTGGTTGACAAATCCACTGAACTGACCAAGAATTTGTCAGGAATTCTTACTATGGAGACTGCAGGTAAACATATCTATTACCCCTTTTCCACTGGTCAAAAATCCCACTTAAACCTGCTAAGATCAGGCTTTTGTGTGCAATGGGAATGTGCATTTATACCCGGGTCAATTGACTCTGCAGTAGACGCGGGTTTTTATCACCTCGGCTCAGCTGTGATCTAAACCTAAGACCCGGGTGAACACGCTCAATTCCGCCGCGCAAAGTGATGACGCGTTATAAACATCTGGCGTTGGCGCATAAATAAGGAAGTAATGGATGCGGTCTATTGAGGCACGTTTTATTACTGGACACAGTGTTGGTGGAGGAGCCCCGTTCATTCCTATGAAAGCTGCTCAGTTGTGTTTTAAGCCCAAAAAAGCTTGACGTCCTGGCTATAAAAATACGTGAATCGCCGACCAACTTCCGCCAAGCGCCTGGCTAACTTGAAGGCGGATAAAACAATTTAATCGTGCGGCTCTTCTAGACTTTCCAAATGTTATTGGAGCGAATGGCTCAGATTTTGATAGTGAAACGAGTCATTCCACAGGGGTTGTGACGCTCAAAGTAATGCATCCACCGTTTTACAGACGCTTCTTTCACAATGGCTCTATTGTTGTTTTCTCCTCTGTTATTCAACAAAGTTTTTTTTTTGCAGGTGTTGTAAATTTAACGATGCCACCCAACCCTGTGCGTTACAAATCTGAACACGACCTCAGATGCACAGTACAGGAGGATCTGGGTGTCAAAGCAGTGTGGCAGCTGACAAGAGGGGGCCGAGTGTTTGACATAACGACTGGCTCAGAGGCAACTCTGAGATTTCAAACAAAGCAGAGTGATGTCGAACTTCAGAGAATAACAGAACTCTGGGCAGGTACATCTATTTCAGCCACTCTATTTACATTTCAGTACATTCACTTAATTTTAAGGTACTTGTTTTTGCTACTTTACACTTCAACTCCACAGGTAAATGTTGTACTTTTTACTCCACCACATGTATCTGAGAGCTTCAGTTACAAGTTACTTGATAGGTTAAATTGTGATCTGATTTTACGCATCATAGTCTGTTTACAGGTCTTGGGGATTACTACTACATATGTGAAAAAAGATGCATGAAAGTCTTTTGTGGTTCGCTATACATTAAACTACCCAATAGAATATGAAATAGTTAATAGTAGCTCCAACTGGACCAGCTGCAACATTAAAAGTTGCTTAATGCCCTTACTTAAATTAAGTCATCATAAAATGGAAATATTCAAGAAGTACGAGTGCATCAAAATTGTACTAAAGCACAGATAAAATCCCACATAAACATAGACGTAGTGGTTTTAACTCTGTTTTCCTATTTCTTAGGAGAGTACATATGTTTCTACCGCCAAACATCAGAAACATTCACCATAACTCACAAAGCCAGCGCTGTATTGGACGTATGCCTCCTGCCAAACATTGAAATCACAACGCTTCCAAGTTTTCCGCACTGCAAAACGAGTACAGATTTACTGAATCTACAAGTCAAATGTGAGATAAAGATGAGCAGTGAAAAATATGACGTGAGATGGACCAAACAAAACATTGAAGCAAAACTGAGAGACATAACTCGTTGTAAGAACATTTTCTTTCTCCATTCATTTAATGAAACCTTGTGCAAACTTGTTGTGAAAATACATAACATGCATGTTTGATCTTTGCAGATTCTTCTGAAGGAGTAGATGTTAATTCGGTTAGCACAGTTATTAAGTGCGACTCACCCCTGAAGAACTATAATGTAACATGCACCTTTACGAACAGGTGCAATCAAACGAGATCTTCTTCAGCAAATATCAACATTATATATGGTATGTTTATAGCTTCGTCCGACATCCCTCCATTGCCCTCAAATGGACACTAGTATGAAAAATACAGTATCCATAGAATGTGTATTCCTTTTAGCTGAAAATTTCACTCCAATGCTCAGCCTTGGATTGATATGTGAATTATGACACCTGTCAGAAGATGCACAATGATGATGATTCATAAATTAATGAAATCTTTTCTATAATTTTCTGCACACTCTTAATTAAACTGTAGTAGGCAGGGCAGTAGGGTGATTGTCTCGGCCGTGAGCCTTTAAAGCAAAGCAATATTTCTGCCCAGTCGCCAGAATAAATGTTAACAATGTATGTTGCTGCAAACCACAGCTGTGCTGAAACTACATTTCTTTATGTTGCAAGTTTAGTTTCTTAAGGTAACATTTTTCAAAATTTCATCCTGTGACAACGCTATGCTTATGGTCTGCTTAGGTTTAGGCAAAAAACCCACCTGGTTAGGGTTCAGGAAACGATAATGTTTTGGTTTAAAATGCCTCTTTTGGTCAACGCTTACTTGACTTCCCATCAAACATCTCTTTTACTGTCTCCACAAATGCGGCTGGATATTGTCTCAACGTCGCTCTTAAAAATATTTACTGGTGTAATGCTTAAAAATGGTGAAACACCATCTCGAACTGCCGTCGCTGGCTTGCTGTCAGTTCATAAAGATGTAATACGTATCAGTGGTTTGCAGAAACATCAGCTTCCAACATTTTATCCTGGTTACTGGGCTGAATATCTACTAGCTACAATATGTCACAGGTTGCAGGTAATCATGACCTAGGCTGCTAAATTTGTGAATAATCGGTGAGATTGAGATATTGCCATTTCTCCCATGAAGATTTGTGGACGTGCTGCCTTTAAACCTTTTGGCATCCAGCAGTTAGAATTTCAGATTATCTTCTTGTTCAACCGAAGTTAACTTTGTACAGATATTCGTTGTTTCAGTTAACAAATGTAATAAATGATAAATAACATCTCTCTTCACCTTTCTTCAAAACAGGAGATGATAAATTCTGTGAGGCTGAAGGTGACTGGGAGACAACCAAAGCTGGATTCACTGCAGTGTTAAAATGCAAGGATGCGGCTGGAATAAGACGAAGACTCTGCAGAGAAGGGTACAGCTGCTATTAATGATTATTTTCATTGCTGTTCCAATCAAGTCATTAAATGTTTGGTCCATATATTGTCTGAAAAAAGGCATTTGTTATTGGTTTATTAGGCAGTTTTGCTTAAAAAAAGACTTAAATGTTCAATTGGTAATCATATTTGTTGACAACTAACTCTCTGTCGACCCACTAATCAGTTAACTGACCAACTGTTTCAGGGATGGGATATGGAATGACGAGGTCTCATCGTGTGTGAACCAGGACCTGAACAGTGTGCTGGAAAAAGCACTGGTAAGCCTAACTTTCAAAATAAAAGGTCATAATTGAGATCGTCTGAATTAAAAGCCACTCAGACCAAACCAACTTATAGTAACATAATATGAAGCACCAAATTAAAGTAGCTGGCTGTTAAAAGCTGTTCTGTGAAAGAAAGATATATTAAAAATAATATTTTACAGAAAGGATTCTCTAGTTTTTACACAGTGCCTCAGCTTCTTGGAGATGAAATCTTGAAGCGATAACAGACGGACCACACTTTGACACAGTTAATCATCACCCATACACCCATCACTGTTGTTTCAGATTGCTGACATTGGACTTGGCGAACTTGATGAAAATGCTGCACGTGTATTTTCCCTCCTTGATGCTGCCACTAATAACTCAAACACTATCAACACTGACGCCAATGTTAATGCATCTGTTCAAGTGCTCTTTACTTTGAGTGAAAAGAAAATACAGCCAAACAAAACAACAGCAGAGGTAAGCATTACAGTTGTTATTTATATTTATTGAAAGTTATTAATGGGTTTCAGTTTCTTTTTTCTACAAGAGCCATTCATTGTATTTAAATTCAGCAATGTCCTCTTTATACAGTAGTTGTCATTGTTAGTGGCGGAGTCCGCCATTCCTGTGGGTTCAAACTGCCCAAGCAATTTCTTTAATTTGTTAGTCGTTGGCCTTAACAATTGATTGCCAGTTAATCATTAATAATATATTAGTTATGTTGGACATTTCTCCAAAAACAAAAAAAACAAAATAATGACTTCATTTTTAATTGCTTAGCTCCCGTCTTTCGCCATTCAACAAATACAATGTGATAAGCAAGTATTTGTTATTAGTAACAAGATGCTTTGTGATGTATTTATGGCCATCACCGATTGTCGTTTAGCACATTTTTAATGGTTAAATTCTTACTGTTGATTAATCGATTTACACTCATTAACATTCCAAGCTTATGTCCATGAGTTTCCAGCTGCTACTGCTTCACATTCAACTGGTGAATAACACGGTGGCTTTTATTGTTCAGGAGCAACAGCAAATGCAGTGTAGCGCGTTTGCGTTGAGAAATAATTGGACATACCTCACATGACTGAAGCTAATGATGCTATAGCTGCTATTTCACTGTGACTTTAACTTCTCAGCAAGCTGACTAACTTTACTGTGTGCTGCTGTTGTGTAGAAAACACCGGGTTGCTCGCGCCATGATAGAAGAAGGCAGATATGTGACCAACCACAGGTGTCAAATAAACCAGGGCTGAAATCTTTAAAGGATATGTTCAGTCATTCAGAAAATTCAGCCATTGTCCACTCAGCCTCATGCTGATGGAAAGACAACAACTTCACATGAGGCTGAGTGGATAATGACTGAATCTGTTCTTTAACCTGTCAATAATGATTACTTGGAGTTAATATTCATTCTTAACTGTCAAACAGACACATTTTTTTATGTGTCTGTGAATCTTTTTCATTATCAATCAACTGTAATTGAAACAAGCTTCTTTCTTTACAGGACTTCCTGGATTCATCCAGCAATTTGCTGGACAAGTCTCTAAGCAAAACATGGACTAATGACCATGACACAGGCAATGCTTCAATGGCTGAGAGATATCTGACCTCTGTTGAGAGAATAATCCAGATGGCAGATATAAAAGACGTCCCTGAAAAGAATAACATAGAGGTAGCCGTACGCAACTGCTCACAGGAATCAAAATGCACCAACGAGGTATTTGGTGTCACCGTTAATCTCAAAGATCGAGAACCAGGCAGTGTAAAAACAGCTGGGTTTAAAGAACTGGAGAACTATCTGCCAAACGACGATGACGAGTTCAAGCCGAACAGCATTGTCGTGTCAACAACTACTGAAAGGAAACCATCAGATGAAGTTGAGATTAGACTTAACTTCACATTGCACAAGCCTAGGCCTCCCAACGTTGTGATAAAGTGCGTGTCATGGGACAATAGCTCTAGAAGATGGTCAGACAGAGGATGTGAATGGATAGGTGAGGCACAGTGTGTTTGCAGTCATTTGTCCTCATTTGCCATTCTAATGTCAAGGTTTCCCTTGGACATACCTTGGATAAACGAGGTAACCTACGCCGCACTGGCTATATCAGTCGTCTCGCTCATTATTAGCCTTGCCATAGAACTGACCGTCTGGGTCGCTGTGGTTAAGACGAGTACTTTATATTTACGCCACACTGCCCACGTAAACATTTCTCTATGTTTGCTAGTTGCAGATATCTGTTTTTTAGCATCTTCTAAGCCAAAAGATATTTCAGTACTCTGGTGCAAGACCGTTGTGGTGTTGAAGCATTTTTGTTACCTGGCCATGTTCTTCTGGATGTTTTGTCTGAGCACCACGCTTCTCCATCAAGCAGTTTTCCCGTTCCATAGCGTGAGCAAGAAAAACTACATGAAATTTGCATTAGTCGTGGGCTACGTGTGTCCTCTGCTTATTGTTATTATCACATTTCTTGCCAACAAGGGCGGTGCTGAAGGCTATTACTACTCCAAAGAGACCTGTTGGCTGGTTTATACTGGACTCATGGTAGGGTCCATCCATGCATTTGTCCTACCAGTTGGAATAATTGTTTTCATCAACATTTTCTCCATGCTGGTGGTAATCATGAAGCTTCTGGATCGCACTAAGGTTGCAGAGGCATCTCGTGACAAAGAAAAAACGGCTGCCATAACTGTCATGAGGTCAGTTATTTTTCTGACCCCAGTCTTCGGTGTGACTTGGGTCTTTGGCTTCGCTGTGATGCTTCTTGACCTCACAGACGGCCCTATAGCCTTCGCAATCAATTATATCTTTACCCTGCTGAACGGATTACAGGTATAGTCAATATAACCTTCCACTAAACATCTGGAGCAGTATAAGTATTTCTTGCTCAGTGACCTTTGTCATTTCATTTGCAGGGTTTGTTCATTTTGTTAACAACATGCTTGGGGGACAAACTGGTAAGGTGGTTTTATATGTTAAAAGAAAAATTTACTTTGGTAGTGGGCCAGCAGAAAGTATTCTGAATACTTAAGGTCCAGAGTGTAGGATTTAGTGGCCTTTAGTGGTGAGGTTGCAGATTGCAGTATCCCTCCTCTACGTTGGAGGGTGAGATGCAACAGGCCCTCTCTTGTGTCAGTGTTTGGTCTGTCCACTCTGGGCTACTGTAGAAACATGCAACATGGCCGACTCTGATGTAGACGACCTGCTCCCTCTGTAGATACAAAAAGCACAACAGTTCTTAGTTTCAGGTGATTGTACGCTAATGAAAACACAATTATGATTATTAAATTCCATTTCTATGCCCAAATACTCCTTAATCCTACATACTGGACCTTTAGAGCACAGAGAATCAAAGAGGAAGAGCTTTTATTAAAATGCCATTCTGCAATTATATCAACCATACTAAAGATCAGAATTCACTGCAGCCACATTTATAGATGGGTTAAGTTGAGCAATATTAGGTAAAAAAAAAAAAAAAAAACCTAACACACTTGTTCATTGTTTATTATACTTTAATGTACAGATAAAAAAAAAACAAGATGTGTGTTTATTCTGTGATCTTAAGAGGTGGTGGTTGGCAGATTTAGATCTTTTTTGACAGAGTCAGGCTAGCTGTTTCCCTCTATTTCGAGTCTCAATGCTAAGCTAAGCCGCTAACAAGCCACTTGCTTCAACTTCAAACATAATGAACAGATATTGAAGTGCAACAGACATCTCATCTAACTCTTGGCGAGAAAGTATTTCCCAAAATGTCAAACCATTCCTTTAAAGAAACACACTCCAGCTTAAAATGTCCTCAAATATTAGAGTGAAGGCATTTTTTGGTAATTGTAGTGATCTTCAAAACATCAACAGATATCTTGCAGGATTCGCGGTCACTGTTGCCACTGTACACCAAAATCAGGGAGTGTTAGAGTTTTTTAAAGAACTGTGTGATTAAAAATGTTATAAACCACAAACAGGTTGTATAGCATCATTAAAATTGTTTTAATTCAACTTTGACAGACCCGTGAAGCACTGCTGAATCGTCTGAAAACACGTGTAAGTGCAGTAAACTGGGTTCACTCATATGTAAAATACCACATGGGCTGATAAGTGTAATACATCTCTCTCCTCTCCTCTCCAGGCTCCAGCATCCATCTCTGAGAGCTCCACGAAGTCAGACTCATTTACGAAGAAGTGAAACTCATCTCAAACGTGTGCACTCTTCAACAGCGTAGTACTACGCTACATTTACTCTCTGGTTTGATTATTTCTTTGTTGTTTATTTTGCTTCACTAGTTGTGATACAAGTTAAAATCCACTACAATATTGAAATGTTTTGTAGATATCTCTGTTTCTTATAAGGCATAATTGGGAGCTGGAATCTGTGTTTGTAACTTTAAATTAACTTAATATTAATGTCAAGCAAGTCTGTATATTAGATGTTTTTCATTAGTACTAAGCACTGAAATGCCACAGAAATGCAGTCAACAGAAAGTCACACTTTGTTATGTATATGTGAGCCAGGCCTATGTCTGTAAATTGCTTTTAGAGATCCTGTTTTTTTTCATTTTCTTTGCCCTGTTCTGCCCACTCCTCGTCTGTGTCGTCCATTGATATCCCTTTTTGGGCTGCCATCTTGCGGTAGGCCTGGCACTCAATTTCTGCTCTGCGACACACAAAAACAGCCATTTATTCGTTAACTGCTTAATAATAATAATCATAAAAAGCTTTGTATATAAAAGAAAAGGTTGATTGAAGTGTAATAATCTAGAAGGTGTGATTCATAGAATAAAATAAAACCAGTGATTGAAGAATTGAAAATCTGGGCTTCATTTCATACTTCTTAAGGAATCGAACGCAGTCCAGGTGTCCATATATTTCAGCTATTCGCACTGGTTTGTCTCCACAGCAGTCCTCCTTGTCAATAGGCGCGTGGAGGGAGTGCAGCAGCCGCAGCACAGCCAGGCGGCCTGACTCTGCAGCAAAGTGTGCGGGGGTCCATCCGTGCTCCGTCCTCAGGCACGGCCTGGCTCCATGCTCAATGAGGATCCTGACCGTGTCTGTGTGTCCTGTAGAAAAGACATCACAGGGTGATTTGAATTACGCATTTAAAGGATAAGTTCAACCACAAATTAAAATTCAGTCATTATCTACTCACCCTCATGCTGATGGAAAGTCAGGTGAAGTTTTGTAGTCCACAAAACATTTCTGGAGCTTCACAGCGAAACAGAGTTGCAGCATTCTCCTAAACAACTTAAGTAGATGGTGACATTTAAAATGTGAACAAACTGGGAAAAAGCATAAAATGGCTCCGTACAGCTTTTCCTTAGTAATCCACAACCCCTGAAGCCCCGAGATCCTTAAACGATTTGAAAAGACCTTATTAACAGCCTTCGTAAGCCAAAATCTTCACCACAGCTGCAAAGCTACAAGCGTTAGCGCGAACCCCGTCAGAAGTGGGTGAACAAGCTTGACCTCTCAGGGCTTCCAGAGACTTGGATAACGCCGGGTGAGCTGTATGGAGCTTCAGTTGTTTCTTTAGCTTTTAAAGCAAGTCCCCATCTACATCAGTTATGTAGGAGTTGTTCAGGTTGTTTTGTGAACTACGAAACATCACCTGACTTTCCAACAGCATGAGGGTGGGTGGATAATGACTGAATTATTTTATCCTTTGGGAACCTGGTGATGGTTAAGAAACAAATTGCCATCTACTGTGCTAAAGGAAAATCTTGCACCGACAAGAAGAAGCAACAAGAGGAAGCATGGAGGACACAATACAAAAAGCAATAAATTCAGTAAAAAGGGTGCTACTAATTGAAGGTGAATGTTTAGGATATGAGGAGATTTAGGAGCCGAAACAGGATATATTATTCATAATTATGTTTTGATTAGCGTGTAATCACCTTAAACATACAATCATGTTTTTTGGTCCCATACAGTGGGAAAACAACCTTTTTAATCTACAGGGGGAGCAGGTGCTTCACTGGCTCTAGAGTGCCTTTTTTCACCTTTTTAGCAGCCAAGGTATGTGCAGGGTGAGACAAGGGATGTTCAGTTGGTACCGGCTAGATGCCACTAAATCTTACACACTGGACCTTTAAAAGTACAATCTATTACGCGAATTTAAAACAACAGAGCATTAGGGGTTGAACAATTAATCAATTATTGATCGATAGAACATTTTTGGCAAGAAATGCAATAACTGATTAAGGGGTTGTCAAGTAAAAAACCTCAAACATTCCCAGTTTCTCTGATGTGACCAGTTGCTGCTTGTTTTTTATTTTTTCTGTTTGTTTTATGTCAATGCAAACTGAATATCTTTAGGATTAGCCCCGCTGTTCAGACAAAAAGACAACATCTGAAGTTGACCTGTTGAACCCTGGGAACTTGAGATGGACAGCCAAACGAAAATATTTGAATAGTCAACTACAGTAAATATAAAAAAGTCCCCTAGCAGGAAAGAGGGAACATGCAGTACGATACTCTCCACTTTCATTCCTGTAATATTTAAAGCAGTATTTGCATGGCCCCAGGTGTAAAACAACTGATATTTGAGACCTGTAGGTGTTATCAGGAAAAACGATACAACACACTTCCACTGCCCCACACGCTACCTTTAGCTGCTGCCCAGTGGAGAGGTGTCTTGTAGCTCCAGTCGACGTCCCTCTGATTGGGATTGCATTTATTTTGCCCCAGAATCTCCTCAACTTGATCGAAATCCCCCGCAGCTGCTGCCTGGTGCAACTCCGTCATGTTGTTACAAAGGTTGCCTAGCAACAGTATGTCAACACAAGATGGAGCCAAGCGCTAACCTGCACTTTCTGGCAACACACTGACAAAACACAATCTCTTTTTGGACCTGGAACTTTGTATACTGGGTGGCATGTATCGGCACAGTTTTTGTTAATAGCTCTATATGTTGCCAGTAAGTGTTTATCAATAGAGCTGTGCCCCAAGATACACTTAAAGATATGGCAGCATATAAAAAATATAAAATGTAACTGTCCAGCTTTGTAGTGGAACTCTTTTTTTGATGTGGGTTGGTTTCAGGAGGGGTCGGGAATTTTATTTTGTTTGAACTGAATGCAGGATTTTGTGGTTAAAAACACCAGAACTCAGACTATCCTTGAGATTAAACACATACTCGAATTAGATAACTTTCATTTCGACATAAATAAACCAAGTGACTGTATATCTCACCATAAAGCTGAAGATTAAGCAATCTGTTCTTTCCTGGTATTTTTAGAAAAAATTAGTATAGCCGACAAAGCCTGCAAAACAAACTTTTCAACTGTATGTGGACAATCATTTTAAAAAACCCTTCAAGGATAGTGAGTTAGTTTATTGACACAAATTAACAACATGACATACTTAATTTCATTTAGTTTGTAAGAGTTGGTAAAAATTTCCAACAAGACAAACATGCAATTTCTTTTACAAAAAGGTCAAGACTGCAATTGTCACAATTGGATTTCCACGTGGGCGTTTCTGTGTTAAGAGCTGAAACAAACAGATTAGACATTTTCACACAAGAACCTCCATGACATGTAAAAATTTCCCATTGTCCTTGTAGAGGAAAAATTGAATAATAAATAAAAAAAGGAAATAAATCCTACCTTTCATTCCCAACTTTTTGATGCCTTTAATTCTCGAGATTCGTCATCCCCCTGGTCCACTAAAGATGAGAGATCAAATGGCATTAAATTACTAGTTAATATGAAGTTCATTAAAAACAGTAACCAGACCTATAAGGTTTCAAGAGGTGAGTAAAGAAGAGTCTACTTACCCTATCCCACACCTCTACCAAGGTAAGGCTTGTGTCCAGTCCTTTCCAGTGTTTTGCCATCCTTGCATTCACGACCACTCCCTCACACTCTATTTCCACTGTATACTGAGGAACTGCAATCTCTGAATGATCTTCCATGTCGAACACTGTCAGTTCGAGTTGTTTATCAACCAGAAGATTGTAGAACTCATCGTACGCTTCTTCATCCCAGGAGCCCTCAGCCTTAACAAATCCATCCAAAGAGCACAAAAAGGCCTGAGGAGCTGTATCCAGCAGACACTGAGGCACTGGCCTCACATCCTTGATGTCTACATCACATTCATTTCCATAGTCGATAAAAACAACATGGAATGCATCGCCAGCTCTGTGGATTACTTGAGCTCGATACCACTGTTCATCACTGGAAAACAGAGCAAGGCATGGACTGCCGGGGCCAATAGTCTTGGGGAACATTACATCCTGCGGTGCCTGACCTGCTTCCTGAGCAAGCCTCGACAGTTTGTTGAGCTCCTCCGTGTTGGTGTATTGACACCAGAAGAAATGAGGTTCTGCAATACAAGAGGCATATACCATCTCTGTCTTGTGTTTGGAAATGTTTGGGTCCTTGTACATGTCTGTATTCATATGTCCATTGGAAACACTGAGGTGTGTCATGTTGGATGCTTGACCATCTTGGAGAAGAGTTTCTGTTTGAGGGTTTCCTATCAAAACACGTTCCTTGGCAACTGGTTTCCAGTATTTCTTCATTGCTGCATTTACATCTACTCCCTCGCACTCAATTTCCACTGCATACTGAGGAACTGCAATCTCTGAATGGTCTTCCATGTTGAAGACTGTTAGTTGAAGTGGTTTATCAACCAGAAGATTGTAGAAGTCATCGTATGCTTCGTCACTCCAGGAGCCCTTGGACTTAACAAATCCATTCAAAGAGCACAAGAAAGCCTGAGGAGCCATATCCAGCAGACTCTGAGGCAGTGGTCTCACATTGTTGATGTCTACATCACACTCATTTCCATAGTCGATAAAAACAACATGGAATGAATCATCAACTCTGTGCATTACCTGGGCTCGATACCACTGTTCATCACTGGAAAACAGAGCAAGGCATGGACTGTCAGGGTCAAGAGTCTTGGCGAACATTACGTCCTGCGGTGCCTGTCCTGCCTCCTGAGCAAGCCTTGATACTTCGTTGAGCTCCTCTGGGTTGGCGTATTGACACCAGAAGAAATGGGGTTCCACGATACAAGAAGCATATACCTGCTCTTTATCGTTTTTGGAAATGGTTGGGCTCTTGCACATGCAAGTGTTAGTATTTCCCTTAGAAACATCAAGATTTGTCTCATTGGACACAGTTTGGCTATCCTGGAGTGAGTCCTCTGTTAGACTGTTTTCTGTCATAACATGTTCTGTGGTGACTGGTTTCCAGTATTTCAGCATTTCATCATTTACAATCATATTTTCACACTGTATTTGCACTGCATATTGAGGAACCGCAATCTCCGAGTGGTCTCCGATATGAAACGCTGTTACTTTGAGCGGTTTATCGACCAAGAGAGTGTAGAAGTCATCATAAACATTGTCATCCCAGGAGCCCTTGGACTCATCAAATCCATTCAAAGAGCACAGGAATGACTGAGGATCCTTCTCTAGCAGACTCTGAGGCAGTGGTCTCACATTTTTGATGTCAACGTCACACTCATTTCCATAGTCAATAAACAGAACGTGGAGTGTATCGTCAGTTCTCCGAAGTACCTGAGCTCTATACCACTGGTTGTCACTGGAAAAAAGAGCAAGGCATGGACTACCTTGATCCAAAGTCTTGAGGAAAATTATGTCCTGTTGTGTCTGTCCTGCCTCCAGAGCAAGCGTTGATACTATGTTCAGGTCTTCAGTGTTTGTGTACATACACCAGAAGTAATCTGGTCCAACAATGCAGGAGGCATACACCTCCTCTGTCTTGTTCAGAGAAATGTTTGGCCTCTTGTACGTGCAGATTTTTACACCTTCCTCAGGGCAAGAATGAAGGGAAAGTTGTGACGCTTCTGAGTCACTGCTGCCAACTTGTAGGAAAGTCTCTGCCAAGACAGTTTCTTTTTCCTCAAGAATGACATCCAAATCTGGGTTTCTCCTTTCGTACAAAGTCTGTTCATGTTTAATCTCTGCTGCAGAGACATTGCTGATGGATTGTGAACTCATATTTAGCTCATCTCCAGCACACATACCATTGTTGCTATGGACCTCATTTTGTTCCACCTTCTTTAATCCTGATCCATTCATGAGCTCTTGCATTGAACAGTCCTCAGTAGCATGTTTTGAGTTTTTAGAGAGCTGGTGGTTAGTCTCCTGAATGGGACGAGGCATTTTTTGTTGCGTCATCTGTGAAATCAACCCTCTGACTTCTGCATTTACATTTACAGATCCATCAAAGAGTTCAACAATTAGCTTCCCTTTTGCTCCTTTGGTGACCACTGAAATGGTCAAACTATGCTCAATCGCACAATCTGCAAACCACTGGTTGACCTTCTGTGGCACTTCTTCAGGGACACCGAGCAGTCCAAGTGGAACAGCCTGCACAGGAGCAGACCTGGCAATACTTGCTTCACTGGGAAAGGGGCAAATATCAGATTCTCTCACAACAAGGGTTTGACCATAGTCCACAAATTGCACCATAAGTTTTGGAGACATTTCTACTACTTGACCTCTGTACCACTGATTATCAGTGTATCTAGCAAGGCAAATGCTTTTGAGTCCAAGGGGGTGATCTGTGCGCTGTGTCTGGCCAACGAGTTGTTTAACATTGTCCATCACTTTTTTAAATATTTGGGAATTCCTGTCCAGTTGGCAGTAGAAGTGATTGACACTGTCTGAAGAGGTTACCCACACCTTTTCTTGTACACCCACCTCAATATTGTATGTGGAGTAACTGTATGATTGAGCTTCAGCTTGCGCACATCTCTTGAATGCACTGTCAGATGGTGTTTCAATATCTACCACATTAAGCAGCAGACCTTCTTCATCAGACGTTACAGCTTTAACAATGCATTTCAACCCAAGGTCTGAAGAAGCGCCTGAATCCACAAACTTCTGAAACTCTGTTAATGCAGGATCAGACCAATTGACAGCAGTTGGATTGGTGTGATTGTTTGGATTGTATAAGCAACACTGAAAAGCTTGTTCATTCAGCCGTAAGAAAGTTGGGTCAATGGGGTACACATCTCGCAGATTGACCTTTTGAGTTTGGCCATAGTCTATAAATCTCACGTCGACAACAGGGGACTGGTGACTTTCAATGAACCTTGCTCTGTGCCACATGTCATTGATTGGATTACGGGCGACAAAGATGGACTCAATAAGTGGCTGAGGGTGGACGGATGCATAGTGCTCTTGTAGGTCTTGCATGAGGAGTCTAAGAGAGTCCACATTCTCTGTTTTTTGACACCAGAACTTCTGAAGACTTTCAATGTTAGATACGTTGACATTGAAACTACTTCCGACAGTAAACTCATCATCATCACGATCATTTTGCATCTCAGAGGGGAAACCTGATGAAAGATGTCCATTGCTCTGAACTAGAGGGTCTGGATGTTCTGGACCATCTTCGATATAAATATCATCAGCACCAGAAAGAGGTTCCTCATCTGTCCAGCCATTGACTGCCAGGTTCTTGGTGTCTGGCAAAGTTTCTTCTTGTAAACCATCAGCATTAACATTGTTTAGTACATCCACGCATTGTTCATCTCCAAGTGAACTGAGAATTAATGAGGAAATGGGTTCATTCTCGTCATTTGAATCCGTTGTAGAGGGTCTAAAAAGTCCTGCCTTCTGTATAAAACAACTGTTTATGCATGCAGAATCATCATCATCATCTTTGTAGACAGTGATAGAATAGACATCTTGAGATATATTGTGGTGGTCAAACTTTGCAATGACAGTGCGGTGCAGGAGCAGTGATTTTAAGTGATCAGTCTGGTCTGTAGTCCAACCTGTGCCTTGATCTTTTACACCTTCAAGAGAACAGCGATATGTGACAACTGGCATTCTCAGAAACTTTCCATGCAGTGGTTTGATGTCTCCAGCTGGGACTAACTCTGTTATTCCTTCATCCACATGCAAGACTTCAACAGCATCATCGCTAGTCATGTCTTGCTTTAGCAATGAGCGATGCCATCTGCCATTCAAGCCTCTAGCAGCGCATGCATCTCCACAGGTCAGCGGTTGCGCCTCTCCCAAACCAGAGCTTTCTTCATAGTGCTGGTGGATCTGTTCTGACAGTATCTTCACTGCCTTGGAAAAAATTAGGAGTTTGCAAAAAATGTTCTGTGGATTAATTACCTCTGTCACGTAAAGACTTTCAAAAGTGTCAGTGAACAGTTCTGGGTAAAAGTATTGGTCGTGCTTCTCAAGTTTGCAACTAACATTCATACTCTGTTCCTGTGTTATGAGGCAGGCCTCAGAATCCTCTCCTTTGGGTAAATGAAGACATTTCAGTACAAGGGATTTAAACTCATCTACTGGCATCTTCTTTACAACTCCACCCTTACATATGTGCTTGGAAACAATTGGTATGTCGAGGAGAATGATCTTGTCTGGCATCAGCACATCCTGAACTAGTCCCTTAAACTTCTTGCCAGGCAGAGACTTCAAAAACTTTGTGGCTCTTTCAGGCCAGTTATTCTCAAGGGAGACGAGATTTGCGAGTATGCATGGTTCAATTTCAGGTGGAAGGAGAAAACTGTCACTCTGGCCGCATGCTAAAGCTTCACTGGTGGTGGTATGGGGCCGTCCTTGGTCAATTAGAAAAACATTGCAAGTTTCACTTTGAATCGATACAATCCGAGCTCTGTGCCAGGTGTCACTGATGCAAACCAGGCAGAGGTCCCCTGCTTTTCCTTCTGATTCATTAAACTTCCTTTGAGGAATCTGAATTTCCTCTCTCATCTGCTCATAAATATGCTTCCTTCCATCATCCATGTTAACCCACAATTCCACAAGACCACATTTGAGGTTTAGGTTCACCCTCGTGATGAGAACAGGTACCTCTGATCCCGGAGATGGAAACCCAGGAATCGAACACATTTTGAAGCTCAGAGGTTAAATATCCCTGCAAAGAAAAAAATACATAAAATAGTCCATTATCATAAAGAAATTAAGGGTGAAGAATTTCTAGGACAGTTAAAGGTATACTATGTAGGAACTTACTAAAAACAATGTATATACAAACATAATCCTTCTCAATCACCACTGTTTTAAGTGTGCTGTGTGCGGACGTTTCTAGAAGTCAATCTGGAGAAAGATACTTAATCTGTGTTTGTGTTGTGTGTGTGTTTACAAGCAACCGATAAATTGTGACAAACCAACAAAATTGACAAATCCTGCATAGTATGCCTTTAAGTAATTTGCTTGAATTATCATTTAACTGTTTAAAATGGCCGACACATAATGCTAAGACATTAATATATCTTATTTAAGAAGTAAATATATTTAATTGATCACTACTTCAGTTGTTTAGGAGAATTTTGCAACACTGTTTCACTGTGAAGCTCCAGAAATGTTTTGTCGACTACGCAACTTCACCTGACTTTCCATCAGCATGAGGGTGAGCAGATAATGATTTTAATTTCTCTTTGAATCATGTGAACATGTCAAATACAGGAAACCTGCATCTGCACAGTGGAGCACTGGTCACATGTGCACACTCAAACACTAACATACTGACATTTGTGTCATGAGATGATTAAACAGCTCTGTCAGCTTTAAAACAAACATTTTGAGCTTCATTTAATTGGCATTTAGTGCCATCCACTGTCCATCTGCTGAACATGCCAACGTTTTAAACATATGAACTGGAATTTTAACTTCAAGCCGTAACATGTCTCATTAAAACAACCTCAGCATCCAGTTAGTTGGAAAAGTAAATGAATAAATTCTGGTGATTCACAATCATGTCCATGTTGGCCTGAGGTCTTCTTAAATCATCAAAGTAGACTTTTGAGTCTCATTCCCAAATCGCTTTGGGATTGTAGGACGGGTCGGCCGTCATCCCAAAGCGTCATTGTTTGACGAGTTGTGAATGAGACTCAAAAATAGGTCCTTTAACTTCATATTTTTAATGAATTTCTGCGTAAAACACTTTGAATTGCCTCGTGTCTGAATGGTGCTATATAAATAAACCTGCCTTGGTGCTCAGCATGATAAATTAAGTGACAAATGCTTCCTGGTTGACACATGTTGCACTGATTCAGTAATCTTTACACTTAATAATACAAACTTTTGTGCTTCAGAAGAGAAAGATCTTCAATGACTGATTTCTTTTATGCCTAAACAAACTAAATAAACTTTCTTTGTTTTTCATGACTGATAAACTGAAAAAACAAACTGACCTTAAAGGACTTCATACTGTTTTACTTTGTTTATATTTGGCGGACCCTGCCAGCTTCAAACACTGTTATCCTCTGAGGACAGCTTGTTTATCAGTTATGGAGAAAATAAACATTTCTCAAGTTTGAAATCTGTTCTCCAAAACTACTTAGTGCCCCTTTAAATGTGTAAATGTTTTTGTGAAAACTGGACCAATTCAAAAACTATGCAAAAACTTTGCTATTGGTTATATGAGACAAGAATTGATTGATCCTAAAAATAAGTGGAAAATACAGCTCCTTGTACAAAAGCCTGGTGATGAATGTAAACACTCAACATTTCTTTTTCATAGATAGATTGATAGGAAGGAAGGATGAAAGAAAGGAAGACAAATAGAGATGAAGAAAGGAAAAAAGGAAGATAAATAGAAAGGAAGGAAGAAAAAATAGAGGAAGGAAGGAGGACAGATAGAAAGGAAGGAAGGAAGGAAGGAAGACAAATAGAAAGGAAGGAAGGAGGACAGATAGAAAAGAGGGAATGAAGACAAATAGAGAGGAAGGAAGGAGGACAGATAGAAAGGAAGGAAGGAAGACAAATAGAAAGGAAGGAAGGAGGACAGATAGAAAGGAGGGAAGGAAGACAAATAGAGAGGAAGGAAGGAGGACAGATAGAAAGGAAGGAAGGAAGACAAATAGAAAGGAAGGAAGGAGGACAGATAGAAAGGAGGGAAGGAAGACAAATAGAGAGGAAGGAAGGAGGACAGATAGAAAGGAAGGAAGGAAGGAAGGAAGGAAGACAAATAGAAAGGAAGGAAGGAGGACAGAAAGGAGGGACGGAAGACAAATACAAAAGGAAGGAAGGAGGACAGATAGAAAGGAAGGAAGGAGGACAGATAGAAAGGAAGGAAGGAAGAAAGAAAGAGAGGAAGAAAGAAAGAGAGGAAGGAAGGAGGACAGATAGAAAGGAAGGAAGGAAGACAAATAGAAAGGAAGGAAGGAGGACAGATAGAAAGGAGGGAAGGAAGACAAATAGAGAGGAAGGAAGGAGGACAGATAGAAAGGAAGGAAGGAAGGAAGACAAATAGAAAGGAAGGAAGGAGGACAGAAAGGAGGGAAGGAAGACAAATACAAAAGGAAGGAAGGAAGAAAGAAAGACGGGAAGAAAGAAAGAGGGGAAGAAAGAAAGAGGAAGGAAGGAGGACAGATAGAAAGGAAGGAAGGAAGGAAGACAAATAGAGAGGAAGGAAGGAGGACAGATAGAAAGGAAGGAAGGAAGATAGGAAGGAAGGTAGGAAGAAATAAAGAAAGACAAATGGAGAGGAAGGAAGACAAAGGAAGGACAGAAGGAGGACAGACAGAATGGAAGGAAGGAAAATAGAAAGGCAGGTAGGATAGATAGAGATAGATACTTTGACGAGGCTCAACAATGCACACGAGTCACATTTAAAACACATTTTAAAACGTTTAAAAACATTTGAAACAGACAAAAGGGGACTGTCCAAACAACAACTGGTAAAAACATTTGAAGTGCAGTTTCTGTGATACATTGTTCAGGGTGGTTCCTGCAGAGGTAATCAAAGACTTCAACTGAAGCTATCATCTGCAACCAACTGGCCTAAAAACAAACTATCAGACTGTGTTTTCTCACCGTGTTCTCTGCAGACGTCTCATCATCATCACCACCATCTGCCTTCAGGTGCAAGAGGTGCGGGCGGGCGCTCACGTGCGGTTTTAAAGGCGTTGATTGCACGCACGCTCCCCCAAAACAAAACACCCGATGCAAGACAACCAGCAGGGTGTTTTTACTCATTCAAATATCTTACGTGGAGTCAGAGTTAAATGCTGCCGCGCTTTGAACGGCGATTTAAGTTTGCGTCGACAACTTTCCATTCAAAAACAAAACGTGGGCTTTTTACTTGTGGAGGCACGCGGACGCACGCACACGCACGCAGGTGGGCGGGGAGCCAGTCACGCAGCGCAGCACGCTCTCGGTTCCGTGTTTGGGGGAGTGACGTGACACCCGCAACTGTCAGCTCACTTCACCCTCTCAGACCAGGAAGTCTCGCAACGCCTCCGTCTGCTCATGGCCATGTTATTCCCGCAGGCTGCACACTGGTAGGAGAAGTTTCCGACGAGCTTGTGATCATTTGCTTGCGATCCGTGAATAAAGCTAGAAAAGTTTGAGGTAGTTTTTGGATCCACCTGCTGCTCTCTGCTGGCTGGACTTTGTGTGTGTGTGTGTGTTGTGTTCAACAATGCTGCAGAATGGTGGGAAAACCCAGCATGCTCAGCTGAGTTTGAATAACTTGTAGATATCTGCTGGTTTAGAGCTTAATCACATTTAAATCCAATGAGTAGAAGCTTTTGAGGTAGGCTTATGAAGAGCCTGGTGGATCTTAATGTCTGTACGAATCAGTTGGAAAACATTTAGAAACACAAAAAAAGCTGCAGTAATTGTGTGTCTGCTGTTGTTATTACACAACAACACCTGCCGCTGCTGTGCTGTGTAACTGCTGGTTTCAGGCCTGGGCTTCCTGGCTTCAAGACAACAGGCTCACATTTCTTTCTCTGTGCTCACTCTCATTTAAAACCAGTTTTTGTGGTTGCATTTGTTCGGTGCCTTCAGATGTTTCCCTGCAGCAGCTCTGATGTCATATTTTTACACTTCTAAAAAAAGGAGGAACTTGCTGGTGACACTGTGTGACGGACACAATTAGCAGCTGATGTGCCTCAATTTAAAATGTGTTTTTGTGAGTCTGCACATTAGAACTAAGTGGGGATTAAATAGACTTAAGTATGGCTTCCTGAGTCAATATGTGTCAGCTAATTGTTGCACTTTAGTTCAAAAGTATGTTTTTCTTTGAATTAATTCTCTTGTACATTTTATTCACCACTTTTTTTTTGCAGTCCATAGGTGGAAATACCAGAAGGGGGCACTACAGAGGAGCATTAAGGCCCGAGGTGAGAAAAAAAATGAGAGGAGGAAGTTTTTTTTTATTATGCACCTCCAGAAAAAAGTCGAAATGTCGAGAATAAAGTCGACTCTTCTGGTCCATCAAGTCCAGTTAGGGGAGCGACTGACGTCCGAGTCTACGGTCTCTGACATTAGTTCATCATTGGAGTGTAAAGTTCTGTGTGTGGTGTAACAATCTCTTCAAAGTCCTACTACTGATAACTACACTGTTTATGAGCTAAAAGAGAAATAATGTCTTTGTCGCTTAAGCCGATTCATTCATGCATTTCGTTGAGGCAGTCACACACACCGTTTGATGTCCTCTCAAAAGGTCGACTTAAATCTTGAAATGTCAAGTGTATTGTCGATATTTAACGTTATTCACAAAATTGTATTTAAACTTTTTTCTCCACATTTCGACTTTTTTCAAGTGCATAATGAAAAAAAAAGTCCTCTTTTTTTGCACCCCTGGCCCATAAACTCAACCCCAACAACCCCCCCTTTGCTGGGAGAAAAAATATGTGATTAGCTGCCCCCTGTGGGCATGGTTGGCTAACGTTACTTTAAAAAGTAACTTGTTACGTTACAAGATTACTGGCATGAAAAGCAACTTGTTACGCTGCGTTATCTGCTGAGAAAAGCAACACTCAGAGTACTTTACAGTTACCAATGATTACGGTAAAACCCCTTTGCGACTCGTAGATGGTGTGTAGCCAACTGTACATGTACCTTTGAATGTATTGACCCTACCGCCATTTTATAGCCTTCTTTACGGCCCCACTATCTGTAACTCTGCAGCCTAATAACAGGAATGACAGATGCAATATTTTACATTTACAGCTGTTTATTTTGCTAACAATCTGACAGAGGTGTACAGTATTAGGCACAGCTGTTTCAATGAAAACAATACAACACTGCTCTTATAGCCAGTACATGATGTTTAAAAATGCAGCTAATTAACCCATAAACTATGAGTGCTTATATAGAAACCATAATAACACAAATACGATGAAAGTGCATTTAGGCATTAGCTTAATGAGCAGGAACAGCTAAATGTAGCAGTTCACCTCAAAAGTACTTAATTTACTACTTTTATGTTGTGACTGACTGGCACGTGATGTGCATTGTTTTGTGAATATGACTCGAGCACAGTCTCTAACAGTGTATGATTCAACTTTTTCCAACGGTCTAGTGTTGAAAAAGCCAACAAATTAAATCGTAAATCGTGATTTCGAATAACAATACATCTCGAACCAAAACCCAAGCATTGTGGTAATAATCGGGAGATGAACATATCGACCAAGCCCTGAAAACCTCAGAGTTTTTGTTCGTCACAAACTTACAACAAAAACCTACAAGCTTTACAAACTGAACTGTCAACTGTGACCTGTCAGACTCACCTAAAGAGGTCTGTCTGTCTGTCTCATAGTGAGAAATGAAATATGATAAATGATCTGAAAGTACAGGCGTTAGTTCTGAGTCTTCCTGTTAATTCTATTTACAGTGACTTGTTTCAAAATGAGTAAGAGGAAAGGCAAAGCGATCGGTGATGTGACAGCTGTCAAGAGCCGCAGGGTGACAGCTGCGGGTATCGACGACGCGCCAGATGATACAAACCATCAGAGACCCTCCTCCAGCAGCTTCTCTCTCTCTGCCACAGTGAGTCATTCCCCCACCGAGCACTAATTGTTTGTCTTTACTTCTCACCAGCTCATTAACGGCTGAATATTGTCCTCTGTGTGTATTTCCAGGGAGATATCGGCCTCATTGAAAGCGTCACTCTCAAGAATTTCATGTGTCACCATTTGCTCGGTCCGTTCCAGTTTGGGCCCAATGTGAATTTCATCGTCGGGAACAACGGAAGTAAGAACCGGATCTCTGAATGTCATGAGATCCGCTGTTGACTCTGGCTTGTGTTTTACACGTCTCAATCCAGCCTGGGTGACAGATCCACTGTATATGGTCCCATTAAACAAGGCAACAAGTCCAGTGATGTTGGTTAAAGACACAGGACTGTATTTTATTTAATTTTATTATAGAGAGGTGTGCAGTAACTGTAGCGTGTTACCTTTAAATCACAGTAAAATGTAGTTTTGTTACAGACAGACACGATAGATGTACTTTATTAATCTGAGCTGGAAATGGCAGTACTTTATACTTACTTTTATATATTATACAGAGTATATCAACTATATGACCAAAAAATATTTTTATTTTCAATTCATCTGCAGATTTCTGTCTTGATCCTGTGGTCTGTAAAATGTCCTAAAATCAAGGAAGATTGCACATCACAATGTCCTTTTCCTCATTTCCTGTCATAAAAAACTGTCTGTTTTTCACTCAGCACTCTCCGTAACTTGGAAATTGCTTGAAAAATGATAACGGTGAATTGATTATTAAAATAGTTGCATTATTAATTGTTATTAATCATTTTTTAGAGTCAATCAATGAACCAATTATTTGAGCTAACAGCTCCCACCTAATTTTGGTGTTCCCCTCTTTGTAGATAATTAGAAAAATCTGTCTGAATAAGACGTTTCCCTTCATATATATTTATATATCTATATATAGATATTTAAAGTGGCGTCTGTGTAAAGGAATTAATACGGAAGCCCTGAGAGGCAAGTGAGAAAAAACAGTCTTGTGATCCATTTTTGAAGTCTGATTTCAGTTGTTGTGTTAATGACTCTACAATCGGCGGAAACATTTATTCTTTTTCCAGGATAATCTTTCTAAATTCCCTTTTCTTTTTTTAATTTGTGAAAACAGGTGCCTTCATTGGTTGGGTTGGTTAGGTAAAGGCAGTGGTTCCCAAACTTTTTCTCCTGGGCCTCTCTTTTGTAGATTTTCATGCTGATGGGAAGTTTCCTCAAAACATTTCTGGAGCTTCATAAATGAACAATGTTGCAGCATTCTCCTAAACAGCTGAAGTAAGATGGGGACTATTAAAGCTTTAAAAAAACAACTGAAAAAAATATTGAAAGGCTCCAGAAGCCCGGAAATCCCAAATAGATTTTAAAAGGTATTATTTACACCCTTTTTAAGCTGCACTTAAAGCATTAGCACCCACTAAAGCACCCCACATCTAAAGTGGGTGCATGAGCCTGACCATGCATCGAAGCGTGTAAATGCTGTTTTGCTGTGAAGCTCCAGAAATGTTTTGAAGAATTTGTTTATTCAAAGATGACCCTCCTGATTTCTGCGGATGGCTGACTTGTATTTATTTGCATACAATCTTTAGTTCTGCCTGTGAGCCAGCACCTTCTGTTGTATCCTTTCCATGCACTCATTTCCATGAGTTAATCCCTCGTCTTTGCTGTTTCCGATTGAATTCTCAGGCGGAAAAAGTGCCATCCTGACTGCTTTGATTGTTGGCCTCGGTGGAAAGGCTACCTTCACAAACAGAGGAGCGTCACTGAAGGATTTCGTGAAGACCGGTGAAAAGTAAGTCAGTGTACATAATGTTTTATTCTGTAATTTTCTTTACCAGTGGAGCACCGGTCCAAGAATGTCATTACAGTACTGTCTGCTCTCTAGTTCTGCAGATATAATGGTTAAGCTGAGAAACAGAGGACCAGATGCGTATAAAAGGGACGTCTACGGTGAAAGCATCTCAATCGAGCAGCGGGTCTTTTGTGATGGAAGTCGAAACTGCAGACTGAGGAGCAAAGCAGGTACGTTTCCTGAATAACGGATGTTTTCCAAGTCTTATTAAACCTTCACTTGATGTCCAGTAAACCAGACACACTTGGGACTGAAGACAAAGCGCTTCAATCGGACCTGAGCTGTTTACATTCTTTGCTTTTGGACAAGAATTTTCCTCTATAAACTTACACGCGTGTGTTTTATATGCACGGCACTGTTTCACTGTTTTGTACCATCCGTCCAAGTGTGAATACATAAAATGGACATATTTACATTCACACGTGGACTGATGTTTCTCATAAGTTGTAAATGTCACTGAGTCATTTTTAAAAAAGGATGTTGAACTGCACTTGCCAGCGTGCCAGTTGCTGATTGAGCTCACAGAAAGGTTTACCTCTGAACATGGGCAGAAGGACTCGTTCTCAAACTGTGACGTGTGTTTAAAGATGAGGTATCTAAGATGTTTTTTTTTAAAATGTCCTAAAGAACGACGAGACTTTTGTTATATATTTTAATGAGCTGTGTACTTTCATTATCCCAAATGTTTCCAAACGAAACCCACATGTTAATTTTTTTTTAATTATGGTCCCAATATGGGTAAAAAAAAGACATTTAGGGTGTGGCTACCTTGTGATTGACAACTCTCTATCATGGCATGTCCTCAGGTTCAATCGTGATGGAGGCGTAGCAATGTGTATCCTCCCCAGCTCCACCCTGTAGTTCAAATATGGCCACTTCTGGCTCCAAAAAAAACAAGATCGCATGATGATATTGTTATTTTAAGACACTGATACCAGAGAATGTTTTCATTTTAATTAAAAAAAGCATTTTAAATGATGAAAATAGTTGTTTCTTTGCTGCTCGATGAATGTTGTGCCATTGAGTGTCATGCAACATCAGGACAACGGAGCCTTTAACCACATCAGTCATCTCTCTTGTGTTTCAGGCATACTTGTCTCAAACAAGAAGGAGGAGCTGACGGCCATTTTGGACCACTTCAACGTCCAGGTACTGACTGTCATTTCTTTTTGCCCTGCAACTCTTTAACTTGCATTGAATGCACCATTGCTAACCTCTGATGTTTTTAAATGGAGTGATTATTTTAGCTTGTTGAACGCATCCTCAATTATACCTGAAGGCCTCAGCAGCACACTTGTTTCATGTGTTGCAGCTGGATAACCCAGTGTCCATTCTCAACCAAGAAATGAGTAAACAGTTCCTACATTCAAAAAACGAATCAGACAAGTATAAGGTACAACACTGCCTTATTATTTATGAGTTTTAAATATTTAAGATTTGACCCGTATTGTTATATAATATCATTTCCACATGTTGAAATGAATGTTTTTGGCCTCCTCTGTAGTTCTTCATGAAAGCGACTCTGCTGGAACAGATGAAGAGAGATTACATCCACATCAAGCACACTAAGACAGTAACGAGGCAGCAGGTTGAGAGACAAGAGGAGGTACTGTGGATGCTCGCTTACCCACCGTTCATATGCATAGCGTCACATGTGCAGTGTTTTCTTTTGCCGAAAGAAAATTGAATCATTTAAGCTCTCGCACATTTTTGTGTTCAGTGTCTCAAGGACCTGAAACAGGAGTTTCTACAGAAGAAGGAGAGGTACGACAATCTGTCGTCCTTCAGTGAGATGAAGGTGGTGTTGGAGAATCTGAAGAAAGCGATGGCATGGTGTTTGGTAAGAGTTTCTCTGTCGCCATTGTATGAGGCAGACTACAAAAACATACATTTATTTTATTGTTTATCAAGTTTTATCTGCTTTCCTAAATAATTTAAATAAAAAATGTTGAAGAAGCATGAAAGTAAAGAAGAAGAGGAAGAAACAAAACCAAAGAAAAAATGAAGGCATACATCGCCAAACATTTCCTTTGGGACTATAAATCATGGCTATTTTCATATTACTGTCAGGTCCGTGAGAAGGAGCAGTTTGTGCAGCAGTTGAAGGAGGACATTGAAAAGGAAGAGAATAATTACAAACATCAGGACAACCTTCAGCTCTGTCAGGTGAGTCACAAGTGCTCCTATTCTGTTAAATATATACAAGTCTATTTATAAATGTTGGAGCCCTTCAAACTATCACCGCCATATAAACCAACTGTCCTTAATTCACTTGGTGCATTTTAATGTTTACGATAGATGTCCTCGGTTGGAAAAAAACAACCTCTTCTCGCTTCGAGATGTTGTCTCTAAAGGTCCTTTCTCTTATCTTTCACGCAGACGAGGGTCACACAAGTAGAAAAGAAGCTTCAGTGCGTCAAAAGCGGAGTTGACAGTCTGAGAGAGGAACAAGAGTCTCTATCAAGGGACAATCACAAGTTGAAAGAGCAAATGAAGACCATTAGCAAAGCTCACAAGGAACAGGAGGTACTGATTGGGAGTTGTGATGACCTGGTTTTGTGCAAACCTTTTTATTCTGTTCTCTGACTATACATCATTTATATCAGTGAAAGTGACATAATCTTTTCCCTTAGCTCGTTTATTTTCGGGCTCTGAACAAGCTCAAACAATCAGAGCAGGAACAAAACCTTCTCCAGGAGAAAATTAACAAGGCAAAAACAAGGTAGGGGAGTAGAAAGGTTTTTAAAAAAAGCCTCTGAATGACATCTTTACCTGCATACAAGTACATGTGCATTTATGTTTTTCTCCACATTTTAGCGTGAGTCTTAACAGCGATGTGGAGACAGAGTATGCAAAACAGCAGAAGAAAATATCCGATCTGAAAGAGCAGCTCGCAGAGCTTGAGAAAACGTGCTCGCAGCTGAACGAAGAGATCAAGAACAAACATCAGGCACTCTTCAAAGGGAAGGAAGAGCGGGACAAGCTGAGGTACGAGAAGCGATGTTCGCTTTCACATGAGTGGATCTGCATTCCACCTGACATTTCCTGATCAATCTGTCCTTCGCTTTGACTAGACTGGAAGAAAGAAACATCCACGTTTTGTGCGCGTCAAAACTGAAGAGGAAGAATCAGCTCCTCGCCAGTCGATCAAACAAGCTGAAGCGGTTTGGAGAGCATGTGCCCGACCTGCTGGATTCGATTGCTGAGGCGTATGCCAAAGGACGCTTCCTCAAGAAACCTGTTGGGCCAATAGGTAGGCATCAGCGTTATGCTGGAGCTAGCAGACCGACGCCTCTAAAGCTCACTTATTGATATGTCATGTCTTGTTTGTGTGTGTTCAAGCCACACCTTGTGGTTCTGTAGTGGATCATGAGCCGGAATAGTTCTTGTCAGTGACATCCTTGAGTCTGGCTCCATCGCCGGTATTTAATGAGCTGGACAGAGCAAGGCCTGCTGTTTCTCCCTGTCTCCAGTCTTTATGCTATGCTAAGCTACACTAACAGGCTCCTGAAAAATATCGATTTGGATAGTAGCCAAAATGGGCTCCAGACAGGGCCTTTCAGTTTTTTTAGAGGTATTAGCGATTGTTTACAGCTAGTTGCCACTAAATCCTACACACTGGACCTTTAATTCATTTTCTATTTTAACTATTAAAGTATTAAAGAGGTATAAAATGACTGACTGTCCTCTGAAAACCCCACAAAGGACCATTTGGTTTTGGTTTACTCACACAGTCAGTTTACACATGTGCAGTAAAGCAAATAAATTCAGTTGAATTGTGCTGACAGTCTGTGTTTGCTCTCAGGGGTGTGTATCAGTTTGAAGGATCCCATGTTGGCTGTAGCCATAGAGTGCTGTCTGCGGAGCTTCATGAAGGCTTTCTGCTGTGACAACTACAAAGACGAGGCGGTCCTTCAGGAGCTGATGTCTCACTATTATCCGAAGGGCAGCAGGCCGCAGATCATCGTCAGCCCTTTCTCTGAAAAAGTTTACAATATTCATGGACGGTCAGCAGCTGCAGCATGTTCACATTTGTTGTTGTTGTTGTTGTTTCTTTCGAGGCACATTGTAAAACTTTATGTTGTTTTCCTTTTTGTAGGAAAGCACATCATCCAGAATACCCATCAGTGCTGGACATGATCACGGCATCAAACCCGGTCATCATCAACTGCCTGATCGATATGAGGGGGATAGAGTCGATTCTGATCATCAAAGTTAGTGTCGTTATTGAATGTGGAGTCATTTTAGGGATTGATGTTGTAAGTTTTTGTTTCATCACCATCTGATCTGCGTTTTATTGAAAGGAAAAAGACAAAGCGAGGAGGGTAATGCAGCAAGGACGACCGCCTAAAAACTGCAGGGAAGCCTTCACTGTGGAGGGAGATCAGGTGTTTCCAAACCGATATTACACCTCTGAGTTCAGCATGGCCAAATATCTGGGCGGGGATATCGAAACTGAATTAAGGTAACTACGGCTGTTTTTGATGACAGTTGATTTGCAACAAGCAATTCTCCCAAAATACTATTCTTTTAAATTTAGAAATACTGCACGTTGTTATGGACATTTTATATACAATATGCTGCATTTGTGGTAACTTTTCAAGCGTGTATAGTTCAGGTTTGCTGTAAAAAATCGATCCCGTCTGTCACAGTATGTTGGAGTCCGACCTGGAGAATCACAAGGCTCAGCTGTCCAGGTTTGAGCTCCACGTGACCTCTGTGTCCGAGGACATCGTGAGCATGGAGAGCCAGCTGAACAGCACCGTCATGACCCTGAAGAAGACACTGGTCAGTGAACCAGCCAGCAGCAGCTGATACTGTTTACATTTTCTTCTTCTTTTTTTACTTTTTGCATTTTCATTTCTATCCCTCCTGTTCTTGCTTTCTCTGCTTACATCTACATTTTTATGTAAATTGGAAATTATTTAATTATTTTCTTTCATGTTTTTAACTCAGGCCTCCGTGAATCAAATCAAAGCGTCGATAACCGAGCTGGAGACTGCTGGTGAGGACCAAATCGATGACATCAGCTCCTTGGTGATCATTTAGTTTTTTATTTGCACACCTTCTAAACAGACGTAAGTCTTCTAACGGATTATGTAAGTCTGATGTCTTCAAATACTTCTTGCAGGAGGAAGTTGCCCAAGAGAGCCGTCAGAAGATAGAGGCAGAGAAGCAGGTTGTTCATGAGGCAAAGACGGAGCTCGACAAGCATCAGAAAATGGCAGAGGACGTAGAGTCGGAGTACGCTTCTGTTCGAGAACGGATTGATCAGCTTCCTGATCACATGGAGCCACTGAGGGTACAGGAAAGCTTTGTTGTATCACGTTGGTTATACGTTGGTTGTCACGTGTTTTGACCCCCAGGGCCGCCATAGTTTTCAAACCTTTTTCGAACTATGAATCGTCTGATCCAAGGGTGTTGGCTTTTAACCTGTCCTCAAGAAGCAGTGATGGTGAAATTGATTATTGCTGTGTGCTGACCCTCAGGATGAGCAGATAAAGCTGGAGACTGAGTGCATGAAACATGAGCGAAACCTGAAGATTTTAGAAAACAAGCTGAAGACTCATGAAGACAACATCCAGGCTATGAAAAGTGACCTCACCCAAAGAGAAGAAGAGTTACAGGTAACAACAGCTGTACCTAATTTGTTAGTTAATACACCTCATGCATTGAAGCTTTTCTAGATACGCTATGTATTATAGATCACACCCAGTTGTTTCACTTGACCTATGCTAAGCTAACAGTTAGTAAACTCACCCATAGAGAGGATTTACCTCCTCCAGAGTACTGTGGTGTCTTCAGCAAAATGTCACCAGGCTCTCACATGTGATGACAGGAATATGTGGCCAAAGCCACGGAGATCAGTCCCGAGCGGCAGCAGGTGACCGGCAGCACCAAGAGCATCGACACGGAAATCACTCGGCTGAAGAAGAAAATCAAGGTGTACGAGAGCAGCCACGGCCAGCACGAGCAGGTGGTCAGGTGAGAAAAGATTTGAGAAGCGCCCTTCCGTCTTCGTGTACCATTTCTCTGGGTTTCAGCTTAAGTTATCACGTCAGGCAAAAATGTGTTTCTGCCCACTGAGGTTCAGCTCATCCAATCAGATTTCTCCTCCGCACTGACAGTTTTTCACTCTGTCAAAGTCAATCCAATCTGCCCGTTGGCCATCTCTAAATCATCTTCTGGCCTTATTCTGGAATAAGAAAAATTTCGGCTATGTCATTTTCTGTCCTCTGTCCTCATTAGGGAGTACGCTGAGGCGCTCTCTCTGTACAGACAGAAAACCAACCAAGTGAGAGATCTGCGGAGGTTCATCGATCGACTCGATAACATCATGTCAGACAGGCAGAACAGATACAAAGTAATGCGCAGGTAAAAAAAACAAACAAACAAAAAAGGTCTGCTAAGTTTGATAAAGAAGTCAGAAATATATAATTATTGTGGAACGTCCTGTATTTCTTCTTCTTCTTCTTCTTCATAAAGGTCCCTCTCAGTCAGGTGCAAGTTATACTTCAATAACTTTCTGATCAAGATGAACTGCTGTGGCTCGATGGTTTTTGATCACAACAACGAGACGCTCTCAATCTCGGTACGTCTGTTTATCTGTTGTTTTTTATAAAGTACTTAGACGATTTGTTTCTGTGGCAGATTGACTTTGTGAGATATTTCATTGCAATATTCACGTCATATTGAAGTAACAAGAAAGTTTCAATGTCTTGGACAAAAAGCTGTAACCTGCTACAGGCCCTTTCTTTCATATTTATGGAAAAAAACGCTAAATAGAAATAAAAACACACCTCTTCTGGTAAAAGGTGAAGCCTCCGGGCAGGGAGGAGGATGGTGTGAGTGACATGAGGTCGCTGTCCGGCGGTGAACGCTCCTTCTCCACTGTGTGCTTCATGCTCTCGCTGTGGGAGATCACCGAGTCACCCTTCCGATGCCTCGATGAGTTCGACGTCTACATGGTGAGCAGAAATATGAGAAACACAGTGTGATCTTGCACGCTTACACAATTAGTATGAAACTTACACAACGTGTATGAAATTGTGTAAGTGTGACTGACTTGGTGAGCTCTGACTCACTTTGATTGACGCCTTCATTTTGATGTGCAGGATATGCACAATCGCAGGATCTGTCTGGATCTCCTTCTGGAGCTGTCGGAGCGGCAGCATCTCCGACAGTTTGTCTTCATCACGCCTCTCACCACCAGGTGACGCTCTCATTTATGTTTAAAAAAAATGTTATTATTAGCTAATTTTTGTTCGTCCTTTTACCAATTGGATTTAATTAAATAATTAAAATACTCATTTAAATGCACAATATGAAATTTTTCTGCCGCTACGGGTCTCTCAAACAAAACAATAAAAAGTAAAGGCATAGTTCGAAGTTGTGAAGTAGTGTGGGATCATGGGAGTTGAAGTCTTCATTGTTAAAGGGGCACTATGTAGTTCTAGAAAATACAAACTCAGAATTTTTTTACAATAGTAATGAGGTAACGATACAAGCTAGAAGCTAGAAAGATGGCAGGGTCCGCCACATATAAACAAAGTTAATTTTTACGGCGCCCACTGCCTTCTCAACACTTTTAACTCCTGGTGACTCTCTCTGCTTTTATCAAGACTTTGTCCACCGCATCATTATTCACTGATTAGATGTTAATCGTGCTTTGTCTCTTTCAGTAATCTGCCCAAAACCCGCCTCATCAAAATCCATCACCTTCAGGATCCAGAAAGAGTCCGGAGTGAAGCCAGGGAGGAAGACGTTTGAGCTGAGCTGCAGTGACAGAAACATCTGGAATGTTTGAGACCGGTCACTGTGGTGTGACTTCAGTATTACTAGCTGTGCTTTTAAATGTCTTTCAGTCAATATTTTACTGTTGTGGTCGCTTCACTCCGGGGGCTGTTTCTGTACGAGGGAAGACTGAGGACGCTCGATTGTGAATGATGGAAAAAAAAAAACAAATACAGCTCTTAGGGTCGCAGCGATATACCATTTTAAAGGTACACTGTGTCTGCGTGTGGTGTGTACTGTCTTACGGTAATGAATTGTACCGTAGTGTTTTTAAAAAATATCTGAAAGTTTAGATCAAGCTTCACGTCTGTCAGGACACAATATTTTTTAAATTATTATCAAGCGTTTTTGTTCTAACTCACATCCCTTCTGTGTTCATTCTGTCATTGTGGGGTCATTTTAACTGACAATTAAAAATTCGAATGATTGTATACCGTGACACTGATATTCTCTGAGGTAGTTATTGTAAAATCTCATGCAACCTGTTGTAACTCTTATTTTTAAAGGTGCTCTGTGGAGCTTTTGTGTTGTGCTGGAAGCTGGTCTTTAGTTTATGTTAGCAGACTCAATTTCTAACTAATGTTAGCTATTGTTGCTCTCTGTTAGCGGAGCAAAGAGAGGCACTGAGGCGAGGCACTCGAGAACGTACATTAAGTCACATCCTTTGGACTGTAGCGGAAAATCCAATCCGAGTCTTTCACAAAGAAATCGACAGTCCAGCTGCATTAAACAACTTCAACAAATCGTCTACAGGCTTGTAAAAGCAGCCGGGAGAGACGGGGAAGGTCTCATTTTTAACATCGCGTTACAGTCCGCTCACATGTGGACAAAACTGTATTTATCTCATTGGTACTGGTGTAACCTGCAGCAGTGTGTCCTGGTGTTGCAAGGTCACGGGTTGGATTCTCTCCACAGCAAAAATCATGTCATTACAGTTACAGTTTGCGTGCTAAGTGGCGTGTGCGCTGCACCACTTTCAGGATTGTCTTATAATGGTTTTCTGTTTTATGCTCAGCGGGTGTGATGTATGGCACTGACTGGTCGCGTCATTTTAACTTTTACGTGTTTTTTTATGAAATATTCTAAAAAATTGATATGAATGTGTGTTTGAATCTTTGGACTTATTGTCTGTTTCATCTCGTAATGTTGTAATGAGGCAAATTATTCACAATCATATGCAATAATTTGATTTTTTGTCATGTGAGTTTACTAAACATATGTTTTTTTTTAATTGACAGTTTCTTTAAAAGTGTTACAGCCAAACTGTTATAACGGTTAACTGTGTTTGTCTGTCCGTCAGTGTGAATACTAAGTTTGCTTCACTGTAACCACTGACTGAAGATGATCATATTTGTGCGCTGTGACAGCCCAGTCACCAGGATATAATGTAAGCGGTTAACGTTTCTGCAAACCACAGATGCGTCCAAAGTTGACATTTGTACCAAACTTGGCATATCACGCTCACATTATACGCTTATTAGCGGACTTTCACATCAAGCCAGTAAGGCCGGCAGGTGGGGTGACGACAGTTCAGCGAACAAAACGGGCTATTTTTCACAGGAAGATGTGATTGTGGCGACATAAATGGGATTTTAAGCCAAACCCTGATGTTTTCCCAAACCTAACCAAGAACGAAAAATAGAAAATTGAACCGAAACAAATTTAAAGCTGCAACGTAAACGTATCACTTATCTGTGGTTTTGCAGAAACGTACTTATTCTGGCGACTGACTCGGCTGTGATATAAACATGTACACTATCACCCTCCAGTTCTCTCACTTGTAAAAAACGCTCATCTTGCTGTAGTGTCTGTAAATACTGTAAAGAGTCATGACCCTTTGTTACAATCAACTTTGAGAAGAAACACTTTTGTATCTGTCATATTTTTCATACATACAGGGCTTTCCATTCATGCCGTCGTCCCTCCAGCCATATCCAAACATTCACTCAACGCAGTCTTAAAGGGGAATTCTGGTGTTTTTAAACCCAGGCCCTTTATTTACACGTCTTGGTGTGTAAATTATACAGACTTAGCAATGTTTTTGGAATCGGTACGGTAGATTGCGTCAGTCTTTGGGGCAACTCTGACAAAGCAGCGTCCATTAAAAGTGCTTGTTTTTGCCACTGACAGGCTGCGGTTGTGATTCAGAGTGTCTGACAACATTACAGAAAGGATTGTTATGGTGACAGACTTTTTTTGTTCAATCACAAGATCCTTTTTGTCTCGCTGAATTGGAAGTCTCGCTCTGAAATCTCGCAAGAGTTGAGTAGTAGCAGGAACACGACGGTGGAAGTGTGAGTCAGAGTTGGAGAGAGAATTTAATTTCAACGGTCATGGCTGATTATTCAATCGATTCTGACAATCTAGATGATGCAACAACTCACTTCTTGCGAAGTTTCAGAGTTAGACTTTTTCTTGAATGAGACAAAAAGGACTTGCACATTAACAAAAGGTCTGGGTCAGGTTTTAAAAAATACCAGAATTCCCTTTGTAAAAGCAGCGTGGCCTTCGTTTCCATGAATTACACCGGTAGACCGAGTCTTTTGAAAAAGCCTGGTGATGGTTTATTCAGTTTAATCACTACAGAATTATTTTTGGGTGCAAGACATGCCACATGTATAAAAGAATACAGTCACTTGTATTATGATTTTTCATATTTGATATAAACATTTACTAGACAAAGAATCTGACATTAGTGACTGGACTGAAATGTATAAATTAGATAGACATTTATAATAATGTGAGGGGTTGGTTTTCAGTTATGTTATAGACAGAACAGTGAAAAGCTTCTGCAACCTCCACTACTGTAAGTGGACTACAAGCAGACACTCAGTCCGTGCTTGCATAGCCTAGAAATGGGGAAGCAAAACTGTTGAAAGAGAATTTCCGCAACAACTTTAACCCAATCATCATCACCACCATCATCATCATCATCCAGCCGCCGTCTCACACCGAAAAACACTCTTTCAAAAGCTTTGTCGAGCACCTCTCTCGAGGGTCCTGCGTCTTTAATGATTGTTGCGAACGGACTAGATTAGAAGATGAGACCTTTCAATAAAAAGTTTCTCCTTTACAAAAAAGTTTTATACGTAGGAATGCAGTGTGTCCCGTAAACATATAAGAGGCTTTTTCCCTTTTTTTTTTTTTTCATTGCTGCATTGGAAGTGGAGCCCCTCTCGCAAGGTCCCCGGCCTAGAGAGCGAGCTCCCAGCAATAAAGGTCAAAAGCCAAGACTGTCGTCATTTTGCAGTGCTCTTCTTTCTGTAAACATGTTGATATGTACTGAGTTCAGTTATTTAAGTCTAAATCAAATAAGCAGCCTGAAAGAGAAGCCAATTGTGGATCATCGTGGGGGGATAATGAGTGAGTACTGTGCCTAATAATGGAAGCGGTAATTTTGGCCCTTTTCCTCTAGATTAAGCGGCAGCAGTAGAATAAATTCATCAAAGGAATGTTGCTCCGTAAATATATTCCTGCTCATCCCAGAAGTCACTGAAGTGAAACATAATACAATGTTTATGTGAAAGCTCTTCCTCGGAGATTAGCCCACAACCGCAGCCCAAATATAGCTTTCGAAAAAACTCGAAGTGTCACACATACACGTGTATCGAATGGAGGGAAGCATGCTCCCACATTACTGGAGGTGAACTAATGAAAGTCTGATGAGTCACATACTGTACATCCCATGCAACAATACTAAATGAATTTCCGGAGGGTTTCTCTTTTATAACCACCTAAAGATGCAAAAGGTAAGAGATTATATTTTTTGACACATAATATATGCATGCAAAGAACCTACTCTTCTTGGTTCCATCATGTGAAAACATCTGGAACAGACAGGAGCCTCTCTATTCTCCAAGAGCTCAACAAGTCTGGGTAGTAGAGACAGTTACAATTATCATAGGAATTATTGTTTTGTTACTATTATGTAAAGCGTACAGTAGTTGCAGCAGTCAACACTGGGGGATCCTAAATACTGCAGGAACATAATTTAATGCAGTGCTCCACTGATATACAAGCTAGGGTTGAATGAGAATGTATAGGGTTACTGTGCACAAATCACATTGGCATGTTTTGAGATAGAAATGTATGATATCTTATAGCTATATTCAAAATTATTCAGCATTTGACATTCTCATGCATACAACCACAAGAAGCGAGTCCATTGAAAAATAGTCCAAGCATTGTTTTTTTCCTGTGGAAATGGCAGAGAACCTAATGAGACATTAAAACATGTGCTGCTGTCCAGAGTGTGTGGATTACAGACGGGGAGAGGAGCGAGCAGGGAGGGCTCACTTCTGCATGTCACACTGCAACAGGAGCACGATGGACGGGTCGCTCTTCGCCGCCTCCTTGAACTCCTCCAACGAGATCTGGTCGTCGTTGTTCTTATCCATTTTGCTGAAGATCTTGTCCACCCGCTGCTCTGGTGTCAAACCATCCTCGTTCATCTTCATCATGATCACAGTGCCCACCATTTTGTAGATAGCCTGTGGGTGAGGCGCAGCGAGAAATTAGACTGAGGATTGATTCTTATGTAATCCTGTGAAGAGCCCACATGTGTTCATTTGTTTATCGATGTAGATCAGTGGTTCCCGACAGGTACTTGTGACATGGGAGCACTTTTGCTGTTGTTGAGGAGCACAGGGACCCTTAACTAATAAAAAATAGACTATAATTTAATATGTTAACATATTGTTGTAAAGAAAAATAGACAACAGTTTGATGTGATGCTAATGGTCAATTTACAATATAAGCTGCCTATAAACTGAGTCACTTGACACCCTTTAACACCACATGTTGTAATTAAGAGTGCATGAAAATTAGCTAGCAAGCGAGCTGAAAAGTAATGGATAAATGTTTTAAATTCTTTGCTTAAAGTGACGAGTAAACAATTGACATGGTAAGCGAATAAAGTAACGTAACGTTTTAAATTGGTAGTTAATCGATTTGAAACTGTTAGCTAAATGTAAAAACAGTTTAAATTGTTAGATTAAACATTTAATTGCTAAAATTAAGTAACAGTTGACACTGCTTGCTGAAAGTGACAGCTAAATGTGTAAAATTGGTAGCTAAAAGAAGTGGATTAGCTAACAGACTAAAAGTAACAAATAAACGCTTGTCGTTAGATAAAAGTAGCCTGAAGGATAAACAGGGGGAGATTGTTAGCTTAAAGTTATACCTAAACAGTTGAAATACATAACAGTAAAGGCTAAATTTGCCACTAAAAGTAATAATATGAATGTGAACTTGACCAATGTAACCTAAACGCTGACAAACAACTGTAACAGTAACTGCTTTTAGATAATGGAGAGTGTTATATAACATGTACTTTATGATCCATTCATAAGAACATATTAGGAAACCTGACAGATGATGCCAGTAAAAGGGCCAAACAGGCCGGGAACCACTGATGTTGATGCATAATAGTACACGCCATATTTATGAAGACAGGAATTGTCAATATGCTCCAATATCACGAAGACATATCAGATTTACTATACTGATTGTGTTTCCAGAAATGGCACAGTGTAATTCAATACGACTGCAGTTTTGTCGTTATGAAACCGGCTGTGCTGAAGGCATTGCAGGTGTGCAGGAGGCTGATAACAGCGACCATAAAAGCAGAGCCAGTCCCCTGATGACAGCTGCTTAATGACTCGATAATCCCCCTTACCTCGATTATCTCCAGCATCTCCACTCTGGTGATTTTGCCGTCACCATCCAGGTCATACATGTTGAAGGCCCAGTTGAGTTTCTGCTCAAAGCTGCCACGGGATGTGATGGACAGAGCGCAGATGAACTCTCGGAAATCAATGGTCCCGTCTCCGTTCTTGTCAAAGGTTCTGAAGGCGTGTTGTGCAAATTTTGATGCATCGCCGTAAGGGAAGAACTGCAAATGTGGGAGAGATGTGTTCAATAATTCAACCGGGGCTTATGAAAGACTTTGCGGTGATAGCACTGGTTTTAACAGCCGAGGCGATGCAGACAAAAAGGCTCTGACAGATGTGAGGAGGAGAGGCAGGGGTTCACACAAACCTTGACATACAGCTGCTGGAACTCCTCCAGATTCAGCCTGCCAGTGGGGCAGTCTTTCAGGAAGCCTTTGTACCACTGCTTCAGCTCGTGTTCATTAAACTCTGTGCTCTTCACCAGATCCTCCATCACCTCGGGAGTCAGCTTGCTGTTCTGCTTTCCCATGGTTCCTGTGGTGCAAGAACACGTGAATAATGCATTTATCTATGCTTGAGCGATGGCAGTATGAGAATCTCTAGCACTACCTTTTTTTTCTTTTTTACGTCCTCTTCAATGACTACAGAGAGTAAATGTGTGTTTTTTGGGGGGAGGGAGTAGGCAGCAAATATTTCCCTGGTGCTCCTGTTCTATTTCTGTCCACTTCAGCCTGCTTGTGCCAGTCTGTGGCCCCTGTGTTGCTCTGACCTGGATCATCACTGTCACGGCAGATCCAGTTCATCAAATGTTTCGATCGGCGCTATCAAGTTTCCACTGCAAACACTGTCCTATAACCTGACAATGACAACAAAGCCTCGTACTAGAGGGACCGCTGCGCTGAATCCAGAGAGGAGGGATGCAGGAGCCCACAGGAGGCCTGCTGTAATCTGGATCAGAAGGGAATATAGCTTATAACCGTGCGGTGTGTATATAATATAGCGTTTAAGCCAGTTGTGGTGCAATCCACAGACCAAATCAGCCTGGATTAGTTTGCTATCCACACTGAGGGGCCTCAGTAACAATCCTGACAACTTGAGCAGCCTGTCAGAAGCCCCAGATTCATTAATTATTGACTCACGGCGTGGCAAATGACATAAAGTGGCCAAGAATGCGTCAATCCTCAATCCATAATTTAACAAAATGAGACAGCAGAATGGTATTTGCACGTCCAGGCTGCACATTGTGGGAACCTCCACCTCTTGAGACCAGCATATGGTCCACATCTCTGCAGCAGCAGCAGCATGACAGCAGGCTGGACAGCTCCACCACACACACAGACAGCAGCAGCAGCAGCAGCAGCACTGCATTGGCTCGGGCCTTCCACAACAAACAGCAGAAATGTGTGCTGCAGCCAAAATCAGTGCAAACCACTGCCTTTAATGTGCACAGGCTGCTCGGCATATAAGCAATCCCGCCGAGCATGATTGGTAATTATAGGAAGCGACTGTGGGTTTAATCTCTAAAATAGGCTGCAGTGAATGACCTTGAGGACAAAACATTTTGCAGGAAGATGTCATAAACGGGAGCAGTTTTGCGCTCAGAAAAACGGCTCGACATCAACTGCGGTGATTTTTTTTTTTTTTATAGGAACACCCGCCTCATGTCGCTCGGGCCACAGGTACGAGGGGGCTTGTTCGGCCCGAGCAGAGGCCAACAGATGCTGTTTTTATTTCACGCTTTGGGCAATGACATCCCGAGTTAATGCTATTAAAGCTAACCGCCTCCTGTGAGAGCAGAGAGGAAGCTGCTGCTGCTGCTGCGGCTGCATTCCGATGGAAACGACGCAGTGAGAGTATTTCCAGATCAGATCCCACCATCCTGCACCTAATGACATCTCTGCATGCGCATCGGGGCGTAAAACATGTCCAAAACACCAATTTCATAACCAAGACCTATTTTTACAAACAAGACAGCTCCCTCGGTGCCACCGCAGAGCCACATCACAGGCCCATGAAAGCCAATTAAATGCGCAAATCTCGCTGTCAATTCGTCAAATGCTCTCCTCGGCGCCCTTATTTCATGTTTTTTTATCGCTTGTTTCCAGGCAAAAAACGCAGTGGCTTTTATTTTAAGGGATGCGCAGGTGCCCGTTGTGCCAACCCCCCCTTCTTTTTCTCTGCTCGATCCCATTCATTCAAACAGGAGGAAAATATGAGAAAAAATACTGCGTGACACATTCACATAAATCATCCACCGCCCGCTGCACCCATAATCTAAATAAATGTAACACATGACATCTGCAGGCAATCACTTCTTACCTTGTTACAGCCTCTGTGGTGATTCTCTATCGGGATAAATCTGCTCTGGCTTTCTGCAAAGTACAGAAAACCCTCTTCCGATTTGGAAACGTTTGCCCAAAAGGGGATTATTCTCAACACAGCTCGCCTCCTTAAAAAAAAAACACCCCGCTAATGAAATTTCTGGATTTTCCCGACGTTATTCCAGATGAGGCGCAGCAGGGACCGATCCCACGCCAGTCTTTGGTTATGCGACTACAGGAGCGCGGCGTCACCCGTGTGCATCACAGCCTGATCATAAGTTCACTGCTGCTCTGCTTTGGCTTCAGCTGGATCCTGTCACGTTATAACAGCATCCTTCATCGTGATGAGGATGGTCAGTCTGGATTTCTCATCAGCAGGACACGTTTTTGTGGGATTGAGGTGCGCAAATATTGTGTGATTCCTGATCAGTCACTGGAACTAATCAGGGAATCAGATTCAATCAGGGGGGGAATATTTGAGTCACATGGTCATCAAACGTGGCATTAAGAAGAATAGTGGAGGTAAATTGGCCCCTAGAAGCGTCATGTGGGCTTCTAGGATTTAAGAAAGTCGTGAGTCCCCACTCCTCAGGAGGTTTTGAGCACACACCCAAAGGTCAGGAAGATTCAGAAACATCTGCTTACACTTCCCTGAAACATTAACAAAAAAAACAACATGGACTCGTAAATAAACTGGAGTGTTGAGGATGACTTCAGGAGTCTCTGTAGTCTGGTGGTACGGCAGCGGATACTTCTGTATCTCTTGTCAGATGAACAGACCGTGGCCGGGGGGTGGGTGTCATCTTTTCCTTTGTGCTCTGTGCAAAACATCTCACTTCACTGATATCGCTGACGATCAGTAGACTCGGGCTTGGGGAGTAATGGGAGTAATACATGTAACAGGATTACAAAATCGGGACTGTATTCTGGTAAAGTTACGGAAAAAAATATGTATTTAGATTACAGATGCATCAAGTCAAAAAGGGGATTGCTGACAGGTCTAACCAGTGCGCAATACTGTGCAGGAAATGTGTGATCCTGATCAGTCACTGGAACTAATCAGGATTCAGATTCAATCAGGGGGAAAATATTTGAGTCACATGGTCATTAAACGTGGCGTTAAGAAGAATAGTGGAGTTAAATTGGTAAAAAATAGGGCTGGGGAACAATATAGACTCATGAATAAATAATAATCAAGTCAGAAAAATAAACTATTCATGTCAGAGTGTTGAGGATGACTGTAGTGTGGTGGTAAGGCAGCGGGTACTTCTGTATCTCCTGCCAGATGGCAGCAGGGTGAACATAGCGTGATGCTCGGTAGAAAGGCTTGGGGAGTAATACATGGAATATACGTGTAACAGGATTACATAATCAGGATAAGACTGTATTCTGGTAAAGTTACAGAAAAAAGATGTATTTAAGTTACAGATGCATCCAGTAAAAAGAGGGGATTACTGACAGGATTACAATTTTAATATAAAATAATGAATGATATACGAGTCTGTAACCAGGCACATGTGCACACATGACAACAATTCATGAGTCTCACACATCATCGCTGTAGTGTGGCGTAAAAACATATACACACTCATCTTTATTTGCATACGTTTGGTACTGAGGTCATCCAACCATGCCAGTTTGTGATGTTTCCAGTCAGGATGCTTTCTACTGCTCCTTTCTTCAGCCGTCCTAAGTTTCCAATGATCTGCAAGTTTCATCTCCCTGCACAAACGCTTCAAGCTTTAGTCTTTATGCTAATTACTGACTATTCACTGAGCTTTCAACCGTTTCCCCCAGAGGACGTTTTTTCATGTGTGTCTTCAAGGTCAAGAGTTAATCCCGTGCTCTTTCTTCACACTGTAAGGACGTAACATTCTTGTGGGAAAATGCTGAGTCCTTCATTCATTTCTGGTCACGTTTGAATATATAACACATATTGAAATTGTGTATTATGGCAGGCGAACACCATTTTAGACTTCCTTCTAACAATATATAATAATGTCCATTTGTAGAGTGAAGGAGAAATGGTCGCTGCAGCTGTTCCTCCTGTTCATACTGGCTCTGAAGAGACAGGGCCAGGCTAGCTGTTTCCAGTCTTTATGCTAAGCTAAGTTAACTGGCTGCTGGCTCTAGCTTCATATTCGGTGCACAGGTGTGAGGGTGGTATTAATCTTCTCCTCTCACTCAGCAAGAAAGCAGATAAGCGTGTGTCCAAAAATATTAAATGACTCCTTTAATGCCTTTATTGTTACAGCTGATATCGTGGTTAGCTATATGTTGCATATTACCAAACTAATTAATGATACACAGCAAATCTGGGGTGAGGCAACATTCTAGGAAACATTTATCTAATGCAGACAGATGGAGAAAAACAAGGGAGTCATTAAAGACCCACCTGCTCATTTCTGCACCGTTGCTCCTAAGCATATTGATCCAGACATGACTAAAATTAAAACATATTTCACCATGACTCAATCCTGGTGATGATATAAGGGAGGGATCCGATAAATATTTTCATGCCAAGGACCTCTAAATAGATCCACATTTGTTCACACACCTACAAAAGTTTGCTGTGAGGTGTCAGTTTTCCCAGAGTTTATGATATATGCGGGGTTATTGGAGTGAAATCTGTGAAATTTTACAGTAAGTTAAACAGTAAAGAAGTGAATCTGTTCCTGATTTATGGAGACCCCACGAGATCCCTGATACGATCCCCTTGGAGGAAACCAGTTTGGGAGCCGTCGATATGGGTCACCTTTGTTAAATCATTCGTTTTGAAGCACAGATGAGGCCCCCAGCTAAAGTAAGTCTCAGACGTGTGGACCCACATCCAAATCTGGATCCGCTTAAATTTAAGTATGAAAAACAAGCGATAACTTTCACAGCTGCATCCAGAATAGACGCCAAAATTGGGAAATAAAAAGTCTGACTCACACGTACATCTCTGATTACTTGATTTCTTAATTTAATACTCACATACAGTACAGTATACACATAAGATTTCCTTTACATCTCACGAACACAAAGGCAAACAGTTAAATACATAGATAACTTTTAGCACCAGCATAGAGTACTGATCCGCTCAGCTTTCTCTAAAACTCTTATTCATAGTGATTTTCAAAATAAAACACCTCAGCTTGATCTCACTAGGCATGGCTTACATGTAATATCTTTACAGCAGCATTCACTTACAAAGGTTAATTGATTAAAAAAGGATGCATACTGTACACCAAAAGTGGTATACAAAAGCAATACTATATTATATACCCATTTACATGGCCGTTTAGGTTTTCTCAGTGTAACATTTACGAGTTTAGTGTGTTTTGAAAGCTTTTGTATCAACACCGATGCTTTGATAAAAACATAGAAACATATGAATTTAAAAAAACGTCTGTATGAGTATACATGAAGAGCCTATGGAGATAATTGGCATTGAACAATCTTGCATATCGAAACATAAATATATCACGTCCACAATGCTCTCATTTTTCTTTATATATACTAACAAGAGGGCTACTGTCTTTCTATGTATGTTTTGTTTAGGTTATACTTGTTTTTTTAATAATAAATTATAATAAAAAAGAATGACAAATCCAATGGGAACATTACTTTTTTTTTGTTACACAGTAATGTGAAAAAATAGTATCAAAATGATTTTCTACAGTAAATCTCTCAATCAAAAAAGCAATGTAGTATTCAATGCACCATTCTGAAGTACAGTTATAGATATGTTTGTTTTCAGCGAGTAAACAAGATCCTTTATAGTAAGATTTGACAAAGTGAGAGTTTCTTAAGGTATAAAGTGTTTTCTGGTGTACATTTCTCGTCAGATGATGAATATATAGTATACATGTCATGAAATCTGCACGCGGCACACAGATGTGCCGCTCATGAAGGTTTGTGAGACTTTATTCTTACACTGGCCTTCTTTTCTAATTATGTTAACGAGTGTATGACGGATGCAGTCCACAATCTGAGGGTTTTTAGTTCAAAATCTGTGCCAAAAATAGAAGAAGTAAGTAAGAGAAGAGAGAGAAGAAGAAGAGGGGTGAATTTGTGACTATCACTACATGACATCATGGAAATCTTCAGCAAAATGTGACGAGCGTCAAACCGTCGACTTGTGAGCCATCGGGACAGAAAGTCCAGCTATGAGGTGCTTCACTTCCTTCAGTCTCATTTATTAAACCGGATTTGAACATTCAGATTTCAGAGTTACTGTTTTGGTTCATTCTCACTGCTCTGATAGCCAACTGTACACAATCTGCTCAGCACCAGAATAGCAGACAGACACAGTTAGCAACTAGCTTAGTGCAGCGTTCAGAAGCTAAAGAGACAGATATTTCCCTTGGGGGGTTGGTATATATGGAGGACTAAAGCCACCAAAACCAGAAATAAATACATAAATAAATAAATTAGTAAACAAATAAATTAATATGCCATTAAATGACCAAAATGTAGAGTCCAATACATAAGAATATTGGACTTAAATTCACCAGGTGGCCATTAACATGACTCCAAATGAATGATAATGTTATAACATCATATTTTTTGCTTAAAAGGTGGTAATACATCACTTTCAGTGAACGTTACTTTGACTGTCGTAGTTGCCCCAAAGGATTACATTGCTGCTGTGTCGTGGCTGCCAGCTGAGGTGATCTACTGCACCAGTCCCAAACATTTTGGTGAGTATGACTCATTTACACATTAAAATATAGAACCTGGGTTTAAAAATACCAGCATTCTCCTTTAACCCTACAAGAGTTAACTCGGATCCTAAAAGACTGAAGGTAAAGCTTATCTGCCCAGTAACTGAACATTTGATCCCTTGTGTGTCTCTTAGATTTCTATAAAGGATTTAAATTAATCGTGAAGTACTTTCTTATATGCTTTAATAAGTTTGTGACATCTTAATTCTGGGGATCTTGAAGGAAGTGATGCACCACATGCCTGTCGACCCTACCTTCTTCCCATTGGCTCAGAGACCTAGACGTTTCAAATGTACTCTTGGATTCAAGGGGGGAAATTTAAGGTAGAAGACATTCAGAACTTAGTCTGCTTTAGTTTGTCGATGTGGTAGCAAAGCTTCAAGGCCGGCCCCAGCTTGAGTCCGAGGTACTTCATGATCATGTCGCTCTTTAGGAGCAACAACGCGTTTCCATCGATCTCCTGAGGGAGGCAGAAGAAGACGTTGGTGGCAAATCGCCAAGAAATAGCTGGCCAAGACAATAGAAAGTGAACTTACGTGTTTCCTAAAGACGTCTGCGTGGGGCCCGAGAGCCTGGGGATCTGCATCCCTGATGAACCAGACAACATCTTCAACAGACCAGGTGGATGGATCCTTATTGGGTGGAGCCTTGGACTCCTGGGACTCTGAAGATGCGTTATAACCTCCTGGAAGAACACAATTTTAAAATAGAGCTTTACTTTCAGAGAATCAAACACAGAAGCAGTCTTGGTTTTGTCTTTCTGTGACTTCCCACCTGTCCTGTTGCTCTCTGGGAACGTGTTCGGGCTTGTGGCCGACTGCCGGCACATGCTCATGGAGGCCGAGCCGTTGGAGAACTGCTGCGACGAACGAAACCCGTAGGAGGACTTTGGCGAGTAGGACGAGCTTATGGAGCTGAAAGCAGAATCGCCGGGATCCACAGAGTAGCGTTTGCCGTCCGACTGGTCTAAATGGTAGTCCTCGGCCATAGACGTCTCAGCTAAAGACAAGATTAGAGTCAAAATTAGTTCAAAGAATCGGTTGATATTAGCATAGCAGCTTCTATTAGACAAGTACCATCTGATTGGTAGGAGCCACCACTGTGCTGGGTGATGGGCTGATCACTGAAGAGGTTTTCACAGTGCAAGCTGCGGCACAGCTTCTTCAGAAAACGAAGCACATAGTCGATGCTGTTCACCACGGGGAGGCTGAGAAGGTGCTGCTTCCCATCAAACGTGGCTGGAGGAGCAGAACAGGGGACAACACCACCGTTTAGATGCAATTTTTAAGCTTGAATAAGTGATTTCTACTCAGCACCATCTCAGGTGAAGTGGTTACAAAATAAAGCTACTGAACAAATAGAAAGCAACACCTGAGGGAGGTCTTTGTACAACACCTGATATTTTTTCTCCCCCGTAGCCTTGTGTGAGGAGGGTGAACACTGTTTTCTGCTGGAAGGCGCTGTCGATGCAGCCTTGGACGGCCTGCTGGAGCACCACGGAGGGCCGGTCGGGTCCGAAGTGATCAGGGAGCTGCTGGATCTTCTTCCTGTCCAGGTTGGGGCCCGTGTTGGCCTGCTTGTTGATGTAGATACAGACTGAAAACACAGATGGAGAGAAAGTGTCTGTAAAAAAGGGGCCATTGATGCTTCTTACGCTGGGTTTAGAGTGTTTTGTGTCCTACCTGTGAGCACCTGGGGCGTGGCAGAGTGGGGGATGGTGGCGGCATCCTGAGGAATGGAGCTCATGTCGGGCTCAGGGGTGCTGCTGGGTGGAGAGATAGCCAACGGTGTCATCACCATCCTCGGTTTGAGCTGCAGAAGAAGAAGTTTTTACATTCAGGCAGATCGTTTATTTACTAAATCGTGTCGGGAGGGGAATGGTGGAATAATCAGGATCCCAAATCTGTAGTTTTTCTGCTACTTTGTGTGACATATTTACAATAATGACATCCCCTTTCATGATGTTCAACTACAGCAGATCGCAGATGTTAAGTCTCTCTCTGTTACACTGGGGTCCCACAAAATCTGAAGGGCATGGAGCCTGTGTGTCTGTGCCTTTCTGTGTACACATGCATTTTTAAACACACTGCACTCCCAGACAACATCCCCTCGTCCCCCCCCTCTAGAGGCTGACCTTGAAGCCCGGCTTTCTCCCCCTCTTCTTCGGCACTTTGAGCGGAGGGAGCGACTCGGGGTAACGGTTAGGAAAATCCATCTTGGCGACATTGCGGAGCGGGGGTCTCCCTCTCTTCCTGCCCGGTATCTTCCCCGACTGGCTGGGGATGAAGGAGGAGGGAGCCACTGCAGCTGATTGCATCTCACTGTTGTTGTTGCCGTCTGATTTCTGTGCCGTCGCTGCAGGTACACTCATTTGGAGCTGGAGACAAAGGAAACAACCGTTGAGCTCAGGCTACAGAGATGCAAGGCAACTTGCACTTTTCGCCTGCACATGAATCCTCCTCGTCAGCAGCTACACATTTAGGAGCAGCATCAATTTAGAGGAAGCAGAATGGCTTGGCAGAGGCAGCAACATCCAAACACAGAGAGGCTGCAGAATTCACAGCTGAGCTATGCGGTGAGAGGAGAGCACCATAATAATCAAACAACACAAAAGGCAGCCATGCATGAGCTGTGGGGGAAACAGCACCTCCATCCTGCACTGATAACACACCAATAAACCTGAGAGAGGGAGAGAGAGGAGGAGGAGGAGGGTGTCTATTACCTGCTGTCTTCTATTGTGAAAGCCCAAGAGCCGAGCCCCTTTTGTCTTAAATCCCAGGAGCCTAAAGGTGACTACGAAGCTAAATCCCTAACAATGCAGGGAAAGCCATCTTGCTCTCGCTGTGTGTGGCTTTTTCCTCGTCCCCTTTTGGTTAACACACTACTGCTACTGCTGCTGCTGCCGCTGCTGCCGCTGCTGCTGCTGCTCGGCACACAGGCTGCAGACATCTCATTAGACTAATGCATTCAGCAGTGGCAGAGGGAGGGGGGGGGGGGAAATTGACTTCACCATGGCTACCCAGCTATGAATTACCATTACGGTGACAGCTTCCACCCTAATCTTTAAAAGAAATGATAAAAAAACAGCAGCTAGAGGAAAATAAACCATGTGGCACTTCTCCCATCCTGCAGCAGAGCTAACGGCAACAAAACAGCGATTTAAACCGCCATCGTGGATCCCATTTATAAGCAGATTTGTCAAAGGATGCAGCATGTAAACAAACAATAACCGGTCAGCAGGCACTCACCATCCAAAACAGATGTGGAGTGTCCCCCTACGCTCCTGGCTGTGTTTCCTATATTTTTTTCCTGCTTCCTGTAGCAGAGCGAGGATCTCAAAGCAAGGCGGATTCCACTGTAATACTGTATATGTGTGTGTGTATGTGTGTACAACAGAGGCAGACAGACAGAGAGAGAGTGACAGTGTGTGTGTGTGTGTGTGTGTGTGTGTGTGCATTAAAGAGAGACTGAGAGGGGGGGTGGATGGCTCCTCTGTTGTCATGGCAACAAGCCCGTAAGCCCTGTAACACCCTTTCGGTCGTCTGCCATGTTTGGTCTGCTCAGAGCTGTGGAGGTATAATTATAGCGAGGACAGAGTTTCTGCTGTTCATTATGATGAGAATATTCATCAGGAAGTCTCAAAGTATGAACGTTATTTTTCTCGGTTTCTGCAGCAGCATTCCAGCTGTGTAAACGGTGTAAATGCTGTATAGATTTTGATCTATAATTAAGAAATGGTATATTTAGAGGCGGTCAATTAATGAGACGATCGATAGAAAAATAATCAGCAACGATTTTTATAATTTAATGATCATTTTAATAATTTTTTGAGCAAAAATACCAAACATATCCAGGTTAAATCTTCTAAAATATGAGGAGCTGATGCTTCCTTTTGTCATATATGATATTAAACTGAATATATTTGGATTTGGATTTGACGTTTTTATTGATTTTTAATTTAAAGATAGCCACAATCAATACAAAGAACAGTCTAATAACATACTAATATAGACAAAGTGTGTACATATCACAAATGCACTATCTTGTATGTCATTTAATTTCATCACTGCCTTTTTAATGCAATTTTCGTTATCCCTGTGTTTGTGCATGGGAAGGTTCATTCGTTTTTGTATTTTCATTTCAGTGATTTGCATACGTGCAGTGTCTCTGCCATCCTTTATTTCTGCCACATGAAACACAACATGTCATTGTAGTGTTTCCATTGCAGTATTTCATAACTTGGGCGTATATGTTCTAAATTTAGCCTAAAGTAACAGCATGGGGCATTCATTTTTGTTCTTGATACAGAGACACCAGTGGGTACAGTCATAAATCTACATCATGCCAAATCAGGTGTAGTGTGTGTATTGTGCAAGGTTGGGATTAAGACTGCAACTGTATTCGTTTTATTGATTTAACCATCTAATATTGTTTTTCAATTGATTGTTTAGAGTAATAAAATGTAAAAAAAAAAAAAAAAAAGGTCTTTGATTGTGTTGTTTTTTTCAACCAATAGTCTAAAAACAGTTCAGTTTGCAATCATATACAATTGAATCAAGCAGCAAATCCGTCCGTTTAGGATCCTAGAACCAGAGAATAGTTGTCATATTTCAAAAATGTGCATTTTTTTTGCACATCAACGAATTTAATAAGCTCTACTTGAGATAAAATACAATAAAGTACATAAGGTAAAAGAATAATAAAATAAAAAGGTTGAAATAAATACACGGCCTCTCTGGATGCCACTGTGTTCAATAAATCTCAGGTTTATTTCTTTTCTGTTTGCCTTTGACTTTTATTAAATAAAAATCTGGACTTTTCATTCGCATCCTGTTCTGAACTGTAATTTATTCTCCTGTTTTATTCAATTTTATCTTGTGTTTTATAATCTATGTTACCTTATATTTTAGTTATTTTATTAAAAAACACACAAAATAACAAGGATAACATCCAGTGCAGGAAGAGGCAGAAAACCTGGCATATTTGAAGCCTCCATGTAAATAATGTTAAGATATCACTGTTATCATTTAATACCTTTTATGTCCTACATAAAGCACTTTGAATGGTTTGTTGTTTATTGTCTTGCTTTGAATCTATCAGCACAATAACAACACACTTTAATTATCCCATTCCTTATTATAACATTATGATAACACAGTATATGTGTGATATTATGATAATCCTTAGAATAAACATTAGAATAAAACCCAGAATCGTGAAACTGAACGAAACTTCGCCCCCTGCTGGCCGACACCGGGACGCGCTTCTGTATGTTTTGTATTTGTCAATAAAGTTATGTTGATGACATTTGAAACCAAGATGGCGGCGTGCATACCGCTGTCGGTAAAGATGTCACCCTCAGCTTCTCTGGGCTTTCGGTGTCTTTTAACAGAGCAATATTCCTCTAAATGGCTGCTAAAATCTTTGACAGAGCTCTGCAGACGAGGTGAGACGAGTTTTTGGTGAGTCGTGTTGATGGCGAAAGTGTTAAAAGGCGTTTTTATAACGTTACTGAAAAGTCGATGTAGCTAGCTCTAACCTTACTTTGAATCAGTTTTTGCTTTAGCTTACTCTCTCTTAAAGTTAATCTAGTATCACGACAAATATGAAAGCCTGTGGAGAAACTTACCTTTTTATATTCGCTGGTTGTGTCCAGCTCTGACAGCTGTCAAACTAGCTGTCACTTAGCTAACCTTTGGTCTCTGGCCACAGCAACAACATCACCTTAACTTCACACATCAGTGAACTCCTTTAAATGAATCTCTAAATGTATATAAAAGAGTTAACGTGACGTTTCTGTCTTTGTTGTCATCATACCAAAGGTTACTCGGTGAAAGCCCAGCAGGCGGCGGAGGAGAGCGGTGTGAGCGCCGCCGGGTTCAGCGGCCCTCTGGATCACTACACCGGGCTGATCAGAGACGGGTCACTGCGGGAGGACGAGCACCAGAGAGCGGTGCTGCAGACCCTGGACCAACTCCACAAGACACTGAGAGGATACAGCAACACGCCGACATCCATCTTGGCCAAGGTAGAGAGAAACACCCCATCACTGATGATGTTTACAGCCTTTCACTTAAGGGGAAACACTACAGGTGAATATGGTAACTGATAGAAATATAGAAATAAATCAGGCTTTAAAGACATATAAACAAACCGGAGCTAAACGGAGCTATCTAATTTAATATGCACTAATTCAAATGTCCAGAACAGAAATCTGAACCTAAATAAAAACCTTAATGTGTACATTGGTTGTCAGTCTGATTGACAAGTTATTTATTTTGGAACATTTTTTTCTGCCCATCTGTCTTTCAGTTTTTCACCAAACCGAAGCCTCCGAAAGGTTACTACATCTACGGTGATGTTGGTAAGAGAGATTGGCCTCAGAGTTTCTAATACACATTTAATGTTTTAGATGTACTCTTTTCTCATGCTTTTTATCGTTCCAGGCACAGGAAAAACTATGGTGATGGACATGTTCTACACATATGTTGAGACTGAAAAGAAGAAGAGGGTTCATTTCCACGGCTTTATGTTGGACGTGCACAAAAGTGAGTTCTGATTCACTTCCTTTTTTTGTTCCTTACAGCCACAAGGGGGCAAATAATTGACCTCTGAGTAAGGACACGGATGCATGAATGAATAAGTCAAACATGATGGATGATGGATGAGATGTCCTGCGTCTTAAAAGTGGAAGTTGTGCTCAAAGCTGCAAAGGTTGTTTGATGCGGTGGGAAGAAAAGCAACCAAGATACATGTCCCTACATTAGAAGAAAACTGATGTTTTTACACCAGGTTATATGTTGTCAGTGTTTCCAGATTTAGACACCTGTTTTGTATTTTTGTTAGCTGTTTTTCGTCTTATCAGGGGAGAAAATATCAACCCAGGCCCTCATCTAATCAATTTGAACAGTACATTACAACAGAACATTTTCCTTGTAGGCAGAATTCTTTCCACCAAAGTGCAACACTGTCTCTTAGCTAGCTTATATTCACTCATTCATTTATTAATCATTAATTTCTCATGAAATCACCTGTCAGTGGTTACAGACAACCCACTGAAACAGCAGCTCCATGCAGGGTGATTTGGCTTCCACGACACCGTGCATCCTTGTTAATATTTGGGTGTCAACAGCTCAGTGTATTTTCCATTTCATTTCACATGTGACCTACATTATAAAGAAGAAAACCAAGTCTCCATACTCTCCTATACATGTCAGTATTTTATTCTGAAAGGATCTAAATATGTTTCAGTAAGGGGGAACTTATATTTCATTTTATTGGAACACAATGCTCACATGTCAGTTCTGTTGTGAAACCAAAACTTCAGAACAAACTATATTTAACATAGAACAACGCAGTGCTGTGGTTGTTTAACTGAGCTTATACTTCCTGTTTTAGTCACCACATTTCATTTTGTTACATTTAAAGCACTGCTGACATGTTGCTGTATATGCTTGCTGCTGACACAGCAGTTCAGATGTGTCTGGTAAACCTCTTATCTTTCATTACATAGTCTCAACTGTAACTCTGCCAAGTAAATCTACAGTCTTTCAGTCCCAAGTCTTCAATATTATTCTTTTCTAAGATTAAAAAAAACTATATAGGGACATATATCAATATTTAGCAATATTTATTCAGTCTGACTTTAAATTTTGCAAACAGTTTTACCCCAAACTAAATTTAGAGACCTTACATTTATCATATGTGGAGGTTTGTGCTTCACAGGTGATGTTAGGGTTAGCTCAGCAGTTTCTAGTATTCATGTTTAATATTTTGCTCTTATCCTGCAGAGCCACGAAGACTAAATTTATGCTCTTTTTTCTTCTTCAGGGATTCATCGGTTGAAACAGAGTATGCCAAAGAGGAAAGCAGGCAAAATGGCCAAATCCTACGACCCCATCGCTCCTGTTGCTGAAGAGATCAGTGAGGAGGCTTGTCTTCTGTGCTTTGATGAGTTTCAGGTAAAGATCTTTCGATGACGGTACCTGTGGTGGGATCTTATCATTTATCCTAGATAGTGTTGTTCTTTTTTATTTATTTGTAACACACATTTCAGGTCACTGATATCGCTGATGCCATGATCCTCAAGCAGCTTTTTGAGAATCTGTTCATGAAGGGTGTCGTCGTTGTGGCCACTTCTAATCGTCCCCCTGAAGGTACGTAACAAGTGTTAAAACATACCCTAAATATTTTTGTCTGCCTCAATGCCTTCTGAATCTCGCTGTTGTTTGACTTTGTCACAACATTTTATTTCATTAATCTACATCCTGTATCACCTGGTGTCAAAGTATAGAATTTACTGAAGAGGTACTTTTCAGTGGTACCACACAGAATGTTTTGGATGTTCTCAGGATGTCAGCGTTGATGGTATTCAGTTTATCCTTTATGAATTAAAGTCATATACAGTGTGTTTCTATAAAGTCTCAACGATGATGATGATGCATATTTTCAGTGTTCATAGACCTAGGACAGTTTTTGGGGGCAGCTGACTCTCCTGTACTTTTTTTGTTTTTCCTACTCTATTCTAGCAGCGAGCATCAAGCGCCATCATTTGATTCAAGAGAACATAAAGTTTCAGTCTGGCTCATTTAAAATCCCAAATTTACATTTTCTTTGACTGAGAAGGAATGAATTTTACAGAATTTAAATCATAACGGCAGTCAGAATTTGGTGTGTTTTTGTTTTTACTGTGAACTCAGACAGAACCTCAGGAAGTTTAGTGTTTTTTTTAAAGACATACTTGGATGTTTAAGACTTCTGTATGAATTTTTGTCAACATCTGACCTTTCTTAAGCAAGTTACAGCCATTTATTAAAATATTATCCTCAACCTTTTCTATGAAAAACAGGTGTAATCCTGTATTCAATTTACTGTCCATATGGATGTGTCCATAAATGTTCAGAGAGTCAAAGAAAGGTTATTAAATCAGCAGAGGACATTGAAGCAAGAGTGATTCAACTTATGGCTCTCTCTTCCCCTCAGACTTGTATAAAAACGGGCTGCAGAGAGTCAACTTTGTGCCGTTTATCGCTGTGTTGCAGGTAAGAAAGAAGATGTTTTCATTCATTCATTATGCTCACTGTATTTTATGCTAGTATATTAAGAGACAACTATATTAAAATGTCTTGTAATCGTTTGTGTCTCACATGCAGAAATATTGCCACACTCTTCGCCTGGATTCTGGGATCGATTACCGCAAGAGGAACAGACCGTCTGCAGGAAAACTCTACTTCCTGTCAGTAATCCTTTAAGAAAAATTGTATTGTATGCCAGATTTTGATCTGTTGTTTTCATGTTGTGTGTTTTTAACTTTAACTTTTCATTACCTGCAGCTCCAGTGAGCCTGATGTAGAAGCAACACTAGACAAGATGTTTGATGAGCTGGCTTTTAAACAAAATGACAGTAAGTGGACTTTTAATGTTATTACGCAGCTGGTATGTAATTAGGTTTAACCTCCATGATGTAATAATTGTATTATCATGTGCTGTTCTTACTGTCCTGTCTTTCTCCGCAGTAACACGACCAAGAGTTCTGAATGTTCTCAACAGGAAAGTGCGTCTGAACAAAGCATGTGGGACCATCGCGGACTGTACATTTGAGGAGCTGTGTGACAGAGTAAGTCTCTAAGACCGTTACCTTGTTAAAAGTGCAATACGTAAAACATTCCCGGTCCGGCCGTGTTCACTGAGAGGCCACTGACCCCAGTTCCGTTGGCCGCTCATCTGGATCTGGTTCTTGTACCCATCTTGGCGCTGCTCCTCGACAGCAATACCCGCTGCGTCCTACAAACCTCCTCCTCCCGGGGTCCAAAACTCCTGTGGTAGCGGTGTAAACAACATCAACACTCCCCTTGTGCCCTGAACTCCCAGCCCAGATCGCTAGTTGCACAGCTAACTAAGCTATGGATATGATGAGATCAAAACTCCAGCAACACTTGTCTTGTATAGAACAAATTTGTTGTCTAACAAACGAGTTTTGGCATGTGACCTCCGTCTGGATCATCATGAAGCACTTACTTTTAGACTTTCTCTTCATCTTGCACCTTGGATGTAGGTGAAGTTCTGCCAGAAACTCCTACTCTGCTTCTCCAGGACTTTACGATCGATATGATGACATAATCGTGTCTTTGTATTGAACATTCAATTTTAAAACTAAGTTAACCTCCAAGTTCAGGATAACTAATCAGTTTACACTGCAGCAGTCTGGACATGCTTGGTTTGTCTCAGGAATTTCAGATTTGACTTATTGAACATACAAACTTGGGAGTGTTTAGTTTTGAATGTATTGTGGTATCTACATACTGTTGACACAATCCAGCTATACTACCTTAAAATGTCCTTGTACAGTAAGCTTCATAGACAAACATCCACACTGTATGTGTTGGACACTGAAGCTGATAATATTGAATGGAATTTTCAAACAAAATTTAACAGCTACTATTTCCTCAATCATGATCATTTCACACACCTTTCCCTGTAATTTAGCCTCAGTCTGTTTTGGTGTCAGTTGAAACGGTTTGGATCTCAACCAGACGTTAAAGCAAAGTGAAACAGGTTTGAACAGTTTTGGTTGTGTTGGAATGATTCACTCACAGGTGGCTGAAGCAATCCAAAGAAATAGAAAAGTAAAAATCGAAGTAAGGACAATCTCATAAAGCCACAGGTTTCTAATAAACAAGCACTTTCAGACAAAGTGTGGTTTAATTAAATCTCAGGAAATGTAAAATATGCAGCACGTCAATCCAAAGAAGTTTATTACACACCATTTTTTGTGCTTGAATTCAGCCTTTAGGGGCCAGTGATTACCTGGAGATGTCACGGCTGTTTGACACCATCTTTATCCGACACATTCCTCAGCTGACGCTGAACAAAAAAACTCAAGCCAGGCGGCTCATAACACTCGTGGACGCTCTCTACGACCACAAGGTAAACTGCTGTTATCTGCACACATACTCGACCTACAGTCAAACACCAAACTTCAGCTTTTTGTTTGGGATTTTTATAATTATTTGATCGTGTTGCAGGTGCGGGTGGTGATTCTTGCAGACCGTCCGCTGGAGGATGTTTTCATACTCGATGGTGATCACGGTCATGATGAGAGTCACATTCTGATGGACGATCTGGGGCTAAAAAGGGTGAGAGCGCCGACTGTTTTCACATCTAAACCAGTTTTTCAAGTTGGGTGTGTCCTCTCAGTCGTAAAACGTTGATTACTAAGCTGGCTGAGGCTGTTGACTGTTGGTGACTACAGTTTAAAACTCACATCTGAAAGTATGTCAGACTACTTTGTTCATCTTTACCTGTGCGTCAGTATATTACCGACTGCAGTACGGCTATAAATCCATTAGATCTCATTTTGGACTGAATAAACAGTTGTGGGGATACATGAGTTCAATTTTATGTATAGTGAGTGCTTTAGTCTCTCAGTGTTAAAGGATAAGTTCACCAAAAAATGAGAGATCAGTCACTATATACTCACCCCCATGTTGATGGAAAGTCAGGTGTGATAAGTTTCATAGTCCACCAAACATTTCTGGAGATTCGCAGTAAGACTGCGTTGCAGCGTTCTCCTAAACAACTGAAGTAGATGGAGACTTGTTTTTTAAACATAAACAAACAAATGAAAAAATGTAAAATGGCTCAGTAAAGCTGCTCCAGCATGTTACGTACACCTTCAAGCTTGTGCACCAACTTCAACAACGCTTTTAGCTACGGCAACTCCAACATCCCCAGTTCAAGTTCATCTGGGGACCTTTGTTGCATCTCTGTCAGCCTACTTTCTTGTTGCCTCTCTTAAATGTGGAGATTTGCTGCTTTTCTTTGTCATTTATGAGAGTAAATGAAGAGTTTGGGAGTTTTTGACTGTTGGTTGGACAAAAAAAACAATCTGAAGAATTTTTCACATTTTTTGACATTTTATACACAAAAACATGAACGTGAAAATAATCTGCAGATTAAGCGATGGTGAAATAATAGTTGCAGCCCTAATGTAAAGATAAAGACTGTTGTAATAACTCATGTAAAGCCATTTGATTGATGCATGTTTCACTATTCAACTTTTAATATGGGTCTCGACAGGATGAAGCGAGCAGTCTGGCCATCTTCAGCGGAGAAGAGGAGAGGTTTGCCTTCCAGAGGACGGTGTCTCGACTCACAGAGATGCAGACAGAAGAATACTGGCTCGAGGGAGACAGAAGCTTAAAGTCACAGGTGTAACATTTGGAAAAGTCGGCCATGTTACACAACCAACATACTCCATAAACTGCACTCTGCCAAAAAAAAACAGTCCAGACCGAACACTATTCCTCCTACTCATCTCGTCCAGCACAAACCCAGTGGGACTGCTCAACAGTATGAGTGCAAGTGTTGCACAGAGAATATTTATTGAAATCTTAAGGCCTTTATGACTTTATTGTGACGTTGCACTTTACAGATCATTTTTAAGAGAAACGGGAGGGTGTCATATTGCTTTTAACTCTGTATCATATCGTGGTCCAACTGTATTTACTTTTATAAACCTGAGCTGGACGACCTCTGAAAATGGATTCCCAGAGGAGCTTTTATGAAGATTTAAGGGACATTTTACTCACTTTTGTGCTACACAATGTTTATGAAAATATAATGCATCGCAACGAGTTATATATGATTCTCATGCAAGCCTAAATACAATGGCAGCTGAGCGGTTGGGAGATTTAAACTTGTGTGTTTTATTTCTGATTTGTGGATGAGGTTTATGAAATGTTCGTCTGACTGAAAAATAATTTCTGACAGGATTCATCAGTATTGTAAGTAAGTGTTTCCTCCAGGGCACTTCATGTTTATGCATCTGTCTTCGATCAAGTGTCGGGAGTTTGCTTTAACTTTTTTGGCAACTTGCATGAATCTTTTCTTTATGTAAACACTGAGTAATACACGCCGCCTTTCAAAAACAAAGAAGCGTGGGCAGTGAAAGTGAGAAAAACACTTTAAAGTTTAACTCCTATACAAACAGAAAAAGTGTTATTGGTACAGAGACAGTTGGTGGCATTTTATTTAGTGGAAGATATTATTTTTTGCAGAAACTAAATCTCAAGTGTGAATTTCAGCAGGTTAAAGCTCAGATGAAAAGAAAAACAGCACTGTAAAGTAACTCTGTCAGTTTTATTAATTTTCATCACAAATCTTGACCACATCTTCTCTTCTTAAACCCTCAGATGTCTGCTGTGATATAACAGCAATATTGTAGCTTGTAGCCTCACTTAGGACTGGGCATGCGTTTGATATTTCTTTCTAAAATGTATTTATGTATATACATATGGTCTGTGGTTGCAACTTTTGATCTCACAACAACAGACTAAGCGAAAGTTCTGCGGGAAAAAAAAAAGGTAAGTCCTGGAATTCTCCATCAGTAATTCAGTTTTTAAGTTAAGACTATACAATATCTGTATATCAGACTATATTGTTATATTATGATATGACAAGGCCGCATTACAGTAAAGTAATTTCCCTACAATATTGTGGCAACATCGATATCAAAGTATTTGGCCTAAAAATACAGTGACATTTGATTGTAGTCTTCATGAAGTGCTTTAAAAGAGTTTCAAAAAATATTGATCTACATTGTGCATCTCAGTATGGACAAATAAATATGAAAATATTGTTATATCATTATTCCCCATGAAGGGAACTATGGATGGAATATGGGAATATATGATGTCTGATATGTGCAGATATGAATATTTTACAGAACATTGTTTAGCTATAAAATATCCTACCTTTATATTTACCTTTATCACAAGTGTTTGATGACCACACTTTATGATATATTCTATATATTAGCTGATATGATATCGGATCTTTAACTCCCTAATATCGATATCGACATCAGCCCCCCAAAAATCGAGGATCAATCAGGCTCTAAAGGTGTTTTAGCCTCAAATATTGTGATATTATTTCACCCAGTCATGTAAAGTCAGCTGTATTTTGCAGAATTAGAGACTCCCATGTTCATATGAGAGGTGTAAACGGTGATGTCACCGGCCTGCAGACATCTCCACACTGTCACTTTAATTTCAGTGCAGTCCAGGGGGCAGGATCGAGGTTTTTTTTTTTTTTTTCCTTCCTCCTCTTGGACTCGGAGCGTTTGCGCAAAGCACAGCAGCAGCAGATTGAATGAAGTGTTTGCAGGCTGCTGGACGCGCAGAGGAGAGGACACCGTGCTGCTGCTGCTGCTGCTGCTGCTGCTGCTGGCTCCTTCAACATGCCACACATGTACAGCCAGGATGCATGAGTGTTTTCTCCGCGGATTTGAGCCTCGCCACGTTTCTCCACCAGCCCCCCTTTAAGAAGAAGAAAAAAACGCTGCGGGGCCTTGAGAAAAAGGCAAATCTCCGCCTTGATGGTATCTGGACAGCAGCGCAGCGCTCAGGCGGCTGGCAGCCCTCTGCACGGATGATAAAGAACTTGGGAGAGAAGGAAATGGTCAAGATGGCAGCTGTGTGCGGAGTGATAAAGCTGATGTGGAGGCATTAGGTGGAGTGGTGTAATTTTTTTTTTTCTTAGTTTCTCTGGCATGCACGTCGCAGGACCGCGGTGCAGGACGCCTGTGAAGGAACGCGTCTGGACACTCTCCGCGCACTCGTCCTGTCTTTAACTCCACATTTCAACCACATTGCAATGCATGTTGGCCAGGGTGTGGGCTGTGCACGAGAAAAGCCAATGTTTTGTTAATGCTGCGGACTGGACGCCGTGCAGGAGGACAGACGGGGACGGACTGACGGACACGTGTTTGGGACTGGGGCTGCAGGCTGGACATTTTTGCATACCGTGCATAGTAAATAAACTGCCTCTGAAGCCCGCACACAACATTGATGGAATGCGACCTGAGTGATTTTATAACCCTTTGTGCACCGACCGAGATATCGCGATTAAAATGGCTGAGGCGCCGCGCAGCAGCAACGAGCCTCCCTCAAACGTTGAGATCGATCCGGATTTCGAGCCCCAGAAGCGGCCGCGCTCCTGCACTTGGCCCCTTCCCCGTCCGGAGTCTGGTGCGGGCAAGCCCGGGACGAATGACGCTGACGTAATCCCCGAAGAGGAGGATGATGAGGGTGGCAGCACGGGGAGCGGAGATGCGCAGAAAGACAGCGGCGGCGGTGTTAAACCCAGGGAGCCGAGCAGCAGCTCCGTCTCCCAGCCCGTGGAGGTCCAGCGCGGCCCCTGCAGGGAGGAGGCCGCCGACGGCTCGCCCTCCTCGGCGCAGACCCCCTCCGCGGCTCTGGGCGGTTCTGCCTCCCAGCAGCTGAGGAAGTCCTCCGCCCGCAGGAACGCCTGGGGCAACTACTCCTATGCAGACCTCATTACCCAAGCCATCGAGAGCTCCCCCGAGAAAAGGCTGACCTTGTCCCAAATCTATGACTGGATGGTGAGGTCTGTGCCATATTTCAAGGACAAAGGCGACAGCAACAGCTCTGCTGGCTGGAAGGTGAGCGGTGGCATGCTGGCGCTGCTGTCATCATAACAAAGACCATACTGTGGTCATGTAAAGACACACAAGGCATGCACACACACAGATGGAGGAGGAGGAGGGTGCAGACACCAACACGTACAGGATGATTTTATGAATATGTGAATAATAAGCAAGGGGATCTGGGAATGTTTGGCCACCTGACACATGATATGCTGTCACAATATAAGGTTTCAGTTGCAAGAGTGCAATCACACTAATCCAGCAATAACAAGGCAGCAGGTTAGGGGTATGAAAGTCGATACTCAAAAACAGGCGATGCAAAGTTAATTTTCACTTTCAGACAAACTGCTCACACTGCAACAGAGGGGCTTCTTACAAGCCCCGCTTCTGTTTGATTTTAAGGATTAGTTCGGCCTGGAAAACCAATTCATCTGTCATGGAATCAAGTCTGATGAAAGCTTTGAGCTTTGCAGGATTTAGATGTTGTGGTGGGGGTGGTGGGGGGCTAGAAAAACTCTGGAAATAGGTTTGTAATCCTGCACAACTGTGTGGATGTGGGCTGCAGGCTGACTCCAGGAGGTTTCTTCATGAAGGGTCGATGCTTTGACCCTCGTCAGTGTGTTTGGGAGACAAATTGATCCTAATAGCTGATTAATCTGCACAGAATCAGCTGGTTAGTTAATGCATCAGATTAGCGGCGCTCCAGCTTTTCATTCATGTTTGGATGCTGCAGACGGATACAGGCTTGCAGATGCAGAGGAAAGGGTTAACGGTGAGGCTTTCAGAAAGTGCTGACATCAGCATTTCCTGGGAGATGCTTTGTAGCTGTGTGACATTCAGCAATCAGCTTTAAAGGTTGGTCATCTGCATGAGGAGGAACTGTGAGCAAAAAGAAATGTCCTCAGGCATGTTCAGGTTGTAAACCCAGACCTGGACACCAGGATCACACCAGATTTCACTGACAAACGTTGTGTTGTCGCTCCAACGCGAGGGTTAAACGCTCAGATTTCCCTCTCTGATGTGAATCCAAACAAAACACTCGGCTCCTGTATAAATGATGACCATGCAGGCAGGCAGGCACAGCGGCTCGACCTCCGCTTGTGTGCCACACTGTCTTTTCATGTGGCCCGGGCACAAGAATCAATCAGCTGACTATAAATTATGTAGGTCAATGTGTAGCAGTGTGAGAGAAGCTCAGTGTTTTCTCTCTTCGGATCTGGCTCTGGCTAAACTGGCATTGCTCCAGTCCCCGCTCAGAACGAGGCTTTGCTCAAAGGCTGCTGCTGCTGCTGCTGCTGCTGCAGAGCTGCTATGACTGCGTGGGGGAGGGGCAGGCAGGAGTTGCTCTTTGTGATTTATCTTTTTAAAAACGCTGTATGGCTCCTACTGTACGTACCTGTGCAGCATTTGGGAGATTTAACGCGTCCCCGAAGCTTTCAAGATACAATAACGTCCTCGAGATCTTTAATTCGAGATGCAGGCCGGACGGTTTCAGCTGCTACATGTCACACAGACCCAGAATAAAGCAGGAATGTTGTGTTTATGAGGAGACATTTGAATTGTTCGGGGTAGATTATGTTGTATTGTTCTGTTGGACTGCTGTTTTGCCCACCTGCTGTAACATAATACAGTCTAATCCAGCAGCTTTACAATTTACAGCCTCATAAATGTCTGGAGAGTTGATCAAAACCTCTCCGACAGGCTCAACCAGAACTGAAGTGTCACAACGGGTTGGTTATTTATTTATTTATTGCAGGGCTGTTGTATTGGATTTCATGCTTTTAGTGTGTCTGCTCCCTGTAGGTCATGACGTGAGTGATTAATGGCTTGCTTGGCTAATGTTTTTAATCTGTAAATTTTAGCATCTACAGACGGGTACAATTTGTTTCATTTCTCGAGGAAAAACACCTACAAACATACTCTTTCATTCTGATTAGGTAGAAGGGAGCTTAAGTGCTCAAATCCTGCTGAAAATAGGGATGAAAACAATCGTAAATATTCATATTTGGTCCGGAAATCAAAAACCACCTCCGAGTTGCTCCCCCCTGTGTGTTTTATCAACACCTGCGCTGCTCTCAGCTTCATCTCCTTGGCACTCTTCATCAAACAATCAGAGATTTATCTCCTTTTAATTATCAGTCCAGTCCTCTGGTTATAAACCCAGCTAAAGGAAATGGACTCAGTCCAGCTGATGAGGAAATGTGGAGACTTGAGGGTTTTGTTTAAGCCACATTGAAGCAAGATGAGTCAAAGATCAGGTTAAAGGTCAAAGGCGTAGTGCTCAGGATTTGTTGGTTGGTGTTTGCAGCAAGCAATTCTGAAGAAAGATGGTTGATAAGTCTGATTCACAGGTCATCAGATACCAGCGCGTTGGACCTGAAGTGTCAGTATTTGACAACCTGGGAATGAGACTCAACAAATTGTCTTTCGGATGTCCAGAAACGTCCCAAACACAGCAAAACAAAAAAACTAAATACAGGAAAAGGGAAATGTCTCTGCATAATAAACCATTAAGTCTGAGGATATATTACTTTTTCATATTATTGAATAATCCCCTAAAAGGGCCAAAAACGAACAATGAATTGATCCTACTACCAAGTACTGTCTGTGTAGACAAAGCCTGATGTATCTCATTCCTGAGTGCCATAGAGCTCCATTGTTGTCCAAAAGCTATTAAAAACACATCAGTGAGTCACGTGGGTGCACTGGGTGACATGTTTGTTGATAAGGACACCATCCTGCTGCTGTTAATAGGCCCACTCACAGGCGCCTGTTCGCCTATTTTCTGGATAAAAATAGTCCCAAAAAATTCACATTTGTGAAAAACTACAGTGCGGAGCTGTTGTAGGAAATTTCTTTTAATCGCTCCGTATTTTTCCGACCTGATTTAAGAAACAAGATGCTGACGAGGAACTAACCGTTAACTGTTACCCTTGTTTCCAGTGTTTGTCATGCTGGCTTCCCCTGTTTATAGTTCCCACTGCCTCCATTGTTTGCTCCTACTCATCCACATTACTGATGAATACTTATCAAGCTTCGTATTTAACGCACAGACCTGAGAGCCTGGACTGACTGCCACAGTTTAAGGAAGTTGGAAAGTATTGAGAGACAGACGAGCGCACTGTCTGTTCTGGTCTTTTCGTGGGATTTGTTTGCAAGATGTAAACTAAAGAAACACACCACCCTTATCTCAAAAGTCAGAGGGCAAGCCAGACACTCCAAATATAAGAAAATATGCCAAACCAACTGAGTCACTTCATAGTCAGGAACCTCATAAGGAGATCTTTGTTTTTTTCTGAGTAATAAGCAAAAGCCGCCAACTTTCCAGCTTATCTGCGGTGAGAGAAAATAAGAAATAAGAGCAGTGAGGTACTGCTGTGTTATTTCTGCAAGCCACATGTTCTTTGTTGCTGTAAGTGATGAAAGTGTTTGCTTGTTGGCCTAATCCTTTAATTGGCTTGTGGTGAGGGCTTTGCTGGAAGTTTGGTGTCAGCGGGTCACTCCATTGACTCACTGCATCCAGAGGAAAACCGTGGGCGACGCTCGTCTGTGATCTCTCAGTCATCACAAAGCTGGAGAGCAATTTCCCTTCACATCTGCCATTTATAGGATCCATATTGTCAAGGCCATGGGCAGCTGTAGTTTGAATGTTTGTGTGAGCTTGTTTAGTGTTTGATTGGTTTAATCTTCTGAGGATTGGATTTAAATATGACCTCAGTTTACTCGAGTTAATTCAAGCTTAAGTGAATTATGCTGGACCTTCTCCCAGTGAAGTCGGCCTTTGGGCTGCAGAGATCACTGCAGACTTTTTCTCCTTCTGTTACTGCAGTGTGACTTAGTGTGGGCCGGTCACGCTGGCTCCAGCTGTTTAATTTTGTACATGGTTGGGAACATCTCCAGGGAAATCCTGTAGACCTTTCCGAGCAGCCAGAAATAGGTCACACAGTGTGAGGTGCACAGGAGACGTGTCTCTTCGAAGACACTGCAGTGTTAGTGTGGCTCGGTATCTAGTTGTAATAGTTTAGTGTCAGAAAACCCTGAATCTTCTGTTGTGGGAAGCCTACAGTGTTAAATATCTGTTTTTATCTTCAGAGCAGTGTTTATTATCCTCTTTTGGTTTGTGGCCACTTAAAATAAAGAAGTGTCTGCTTCTGACTTGGATCGGGCAATGTGGGTAAAAAGTATCACAGCCTGTTTAATTACGACAAGGGCCACAAACCACGGCCCTTCCAAAACATGCCCACTGGTACACTACACTATGGTGGCCCAGAGGGGCAACAGACCACAGCTGATAAAAGATGAATTGAAAATGTTAATAAAGTTAGAACATTTTAGCAACTGTGAGGCAAAAAAATAACAATAACACCCTAAATAATGTGGTTTTAACAACCAAAATGTAAATTTCCTTAATAAAGTAGGCTATGTTTATGTCTACTTAATAAAATAATGAAAAGAGAAGGTGCCTTAGGCAAACAAAATAATTTGAAAATCTAGAAATGTGCTTGGTATTTTACACTTAAGCAGAAAGCAGGGGGATTAACTGCTAAAATTATATTTTGATATTATAAATTATTTTATTGAGTGGTCTGTTAATAAAATGGTCAGAGCGAACTTAAGAAAACAAGACTACACATCCATTAGCAGTTATGCAGCATATACCGCCTATGACTTTTATTGTGAAAGGTACAAAAACAGAGAGTCTGCCTGCAGCTGTGAGTGAAATAAAAGTTAGCTGTTCAGACTACGGAGACAGAAGTAAGAGGACATTATATACAGTGATCTCTTATAATTGCCTGAAAAGTCGATTGCAGATGCCCTCAACAAAAATCTGAAAAAAATCTACGTGATTTTGTGCGTCAACAGTGGTGATCAGATTACTCAAACAGCTCAAGGTCCATTCAGTAGCTGTTCTGGAGCTTTCAAACGTGTCACATGATCTTCCACAGCAGATGCACAGTTGTCATGGAGTTGTAGATGTCAAATTGTCCATTTTTCTGACGAATTTAAAGACCTTTGTGTCCACGTTGGCTTGAAAGACTTAAACTGATGGTTAAATTAACCCTCAAAATGGAAATCTTGCCGTGACGGCTCGCCACCTGCTGAGGAAGATTATGTGGTTCCATGGAAAGCTCCAGCTCGGCTACTAATTTCTTGACCTAGTTTCCAAGGTCAAGAAATGAAGTTTCAATCTCAACTATTTGTAGTAAACGTCACAGTTTACAGACCAACTTTCTGTCTCAATTTTGACTGACTGAACTTGCCGTACGAAGGAACAACAAGAATTAAACATGTATTTAATTGTTTTCGTTTGTTTTTATTTCAGAATTCCATCCGACACAATCTGTCCCTCCATAGTCGTTTTGTGAAAGTCCAGAATGAGGGGACAGGGAAAAGCTCCTGGTGGATGGTCAACCCTGAAGGTGGTAAAGGAGGCAAAGCTCCCCGACGACGGGCTGTGTCGATGGATAACAGCAAGTACATCAAAGGTGCCCGAGGACGTGCCACCAAGAAGAAAGCCTCGCTGCAGGCAGCTCAAGAGGGCAGCTCAGAGAGCTCCTCCAGCCTCTCCAAATGGACAGGAAGTCCCACCTCCCGCAGCAGTGACGAGCTGGACGCCTGGACAGACTTCCGCTCCCGGACCAATTCTAACGCCAGCACACTTAGCGGTCGTCTGTCCCCGATCCTGGCCAACCTGGAGCTGGATGAGGTGCCTGATGATGACTCGCCCCTGTCCCCGATGCTGTACTCCAGCCCCAGCAGCATGTCCCCGTCCACGGGGCCCACGGGGCTCTCTGACCTGGCAGGTACCATGAACCTCAACGACGGGCTCTCTGACAACCTGATGGACGACCTTTTAGACAATATCAGCCTGACAGCATCCCAGCAGCCTCCTCCTGGAGAGGAAGACAACGGAGCCAACGGTCAGGGGTCAGTGTTTACTTTCAGCTGCTCAGGAAGCAGTCTGGGGAGCCCCTCTGGCAGCTACGGGCCAAACCCTCTTTTCAGCCCTCCGTCCATCACAAGCCTGCGCCAGTCGCCCATGCAGACCATCCAGGAGAACAAGCAGACCACCTTCTCCTGCATCCCGCACTTCAGCGACCACCAGACCCTGCAGGACCTGCTCAGCCTGGACTCCCACAGCCACAGCAACGTCATGCTGACGCAGTCCGACCCGCTGATGTCGCAGGCCAGCACCGCCATCGCCCTGCAGAACTCGCGCCGAAACGCCATGCTGCTCCGCAAAGACCACATGCTGGTGAACCACACCAGCGCAGGTCAGGCCCAAAGCTCTTCAGTGCCTGGTTGGCAAGCTGGCTTGTCGACCTCTGACAACGACGCCGGCCACAACGACGCCAAGCAGCCGCACCTGAAGTCTCCCAGCAAGAACGCCTCTATGCAGCTCGGCTCTGGTTTATCCGGCCAGGACCGCTTTCCCGCTGATCTGGACCTCGACGTGTTCAACGGCAGTCTCGAGTGCGACATGGACTCCATCATCCGCAATGAACTGATGGACGCAGACTGCCTGGACCTGAGCTTCGACTCTCGCCTCACCTCCGCCCAGAACGCCAACAGGAATTCAGGAAGCTTCTCGAGTTCGAAACAGACCTCCCCTCACAGCTGGGTGCCAAGCTGAGAAGCTCTGTCAGAGCTCGGCATGAGTAAAAGAAAAAGAGAAGTGGGGGAAATGTAAATTGGGGCTCATTGTGCAACTAGAGGGAGGAAAGTATGTAAAAGTGTATTCATGTAGTATTTTTTTCTATAATTTCAACGTGAGGCATTAAGTTTGGTACTGTAATCTAAGTGTCTGAGACACACAAAGGTGTGTTCACAGAGGAGAAACAAAAAAAAAACGTCTTTAAAAAGATCAATGCCTGGGCGGTGTGAACAACAGTATTGACTGGAAGTACAGGACATTTTGTTAAAACTATATGAAAAGCATCAACTCGTGTTAGTCTCAGGGAATCACTCGTACAGTATCACAAAGTGATACATGAAACTGAAGATAAAATATGTTTTCACCCTGCTTTCTCTCCTCTTTCACACCCTTTCATACCTAAAAAGAAAAAAAAAACATTTTTGCCAAACCAGCTGTCAGCCTGTTGCGAGTTGACAGCCTGTTTACAGAAAAAAGCTGCAGAGAATGTTACATTATTACGTTCCAGTGGAGGATACTTGACAAGCTTTTTTTTTTTTTTCCTTAAAGTTTCTTTGAGAGACGTAGCCTAAACGGACTAAAAGATTTAAAAAAAAACAGGTGTTACTGAAAAGCTTTTTTTTTTTGTCCTATCGATGCACAGAGTCACGCACCAAATATCAATCTGTAGAGGTTAATAATGTTATCAAGATGTGAACTGATCTACATTGTGTGGTTTTTTTGTATGTAATGTTTTATTTTTATTTAGCGAATTTTACCCTGTGATTTTAGTGACATTACTGTGAATTCTGTTCCTTCTGAAGAGGTGCATTACTGAAGTCTTGATGATATGGTGTTTCTGCTGCAGATCCCCTTTCACCATCTCCCCTCTTCCTCCTCTTCCTCTCCCACTTACTGCAATATTGGAAGTACTGCTCAGTATACAGAGTTTAGGACAGACGTTAGGACCATGTTTAGCTCTAGTCGACACCATTTACATTAGCAAACACTTAGAACTATCCGGATTAAAAATAACCACCCTTTAGAGACTCCACAGCACTCAACTACAATATTTTTGGTGTTTGTTAATTTGAGGGAGTTCTTGGTGCTATAAATAAGAAGATAGCAGGGAGTGGCTGCAGATGGAGCAGCATTAGTAGCCTCCCCCTTTGTTATCAGCACTATAGCAGGTGCTGGGCAAAATAGTGTTTCCAACCCTGTGAGAGGAGGGCATGTAGTATGTTAGAGCCATGTTTGCCATTTGAGGAAAAAAAAAAATCAACCACAGTATTTTAAATATTGCCAAAATATTTCTGCATTTAAACAAGTGGAAATAAGAGGATATACAGTGTATAAATGTAAGGAACCAGTGCTATAAGGGCAAAAAAATTAAATCGTCATCAGCACAGTTTTTGTAGGAACGGCAGGATGATTTTTTTAGTTTACATTTTTATCAACTTGTCCATTTGTCTTTGTTTTAAAATGACATTTTATTTATTTTTTCTTTTCCACATGTACATATGTTACGCTCTTCCATATGACATGAGGAAGAGCTGTGTAAAAGCACTTTTGTTTTCATGGTCTGTTCACCTCCCATCGGGTATCGATCAGGACTGACAACGGACGGCAAATGGTGCCTGAAATAGTGTCCTCCATTAGAGGTGATTTTAACCGACATTAACTGAATCGCAGTTTGCTTCATTTTTCGATTTCACAAAAATAAATTCAGCACAGACGTGCTTCCAAATATCATTTTTGTAGCTTCACGAGGATGATTTAGTCCTAAAAATACACAACGCTGACTTGAAGCTTCATTTTTTTTTTAACACTCACTGCCAATATTCAAACACCATTTCTTCCTATTGCTCCTACAAAAAAAAGAGAGAGAGAGACATCATGTTGACATTGCCAGTTGTAATTCCAACTCCTATCTTGGTTGTATCAGAGATGGTGCATGTAAATAAAGCTTAAAGAACCACTGAAACCTGGAGTTTTGTTTGATATTCCTTTTTTCATGTCTGTCTCTGGAGGAATTGCACAGCTGCAGACTCTGCAGTCACCACGGAGGTGATTTCCTATTGGATAATCACATCATGAGCTAAGAACCAATCACACACTGTATCCAAGAGGACTGGACCTGCTGAGATTAAATGAAGGTTTTTTGAATGCGTGATTGCTGAAGGTATGTGCAGCTCAACGACTGGTGCACCATGCATTGTGTCATATTTACATACCTCACTGTATATTACAGAATTACAGCTCAAGTGGTGAGTATGTAAAAAGGTAAACATTACTGACATCATTATTCTAACAAAAGGAGCACTCCAGTGTGACATTAGAGCCCTCTACAGATCAAATGCAGTCACTGAGTCCTCACGGGGACAGGAAATGGTAGAGGAAGTCCAGCTGCATGGACATTAGTCTCCATGGATACACCCCAACAAGTCAGCATGTGGAGGCAGAGATTTGGCAGGACTTAAGGAGGTGCATTTCTTTTTTTTATGTTGGATTTGGCAGTTTCTAACCCTGTTAACCCTGAGCAGAGAACAGGTCTGCCATGTGTGACGTATACAGAGTGTCCTCCTCTGTTAAAGTGGAGCAGATGGAGGCAGAGCTGTCACATCAACTCTCAGCACTCAGGGCAGAAATTGAAGAAAATGGATTTCCCCACAGAGAAGTGCCCTCCAGATGTTACAGGTGTGGAAGCTTGGCTGATGATTATTTTATGTAACGGTGTCAGATAACAGCTGCAAGTGATTGATTTAAAATGTGAAGTTTGCCAAGTAGGTAAAGTATCTTCTGCTTGGTGTTACCTCAGCTGGATGTTTTAGCTTCATTTTGCAGTTTGACACAAAGTTTTCATTTATATATTACCTTAAAGTTGAAGATGTTTATGTACAAGATGATTTTGTGATGGCATAACAGTTTGGAAGATGATCATGGTCCATCTTTTTCTTCTTCTTCATTTCTTCTATCAAAAGTCTCACTTTAAATGCTTTTTAAATTAATTCCTAGTTTTCTTTTAGCTCTGTTTCACCTCCAAAGGATATTTCCTTCTTCCGTGTGGAGAGGGAAAATGTATTGAGGAGAGGGCTTCAGGTAAGAATTAAAATTGACTGAGGGCTGCAGAAGAATGGTAACTTAAAGATAAATCTTTTTACTAACCTTTTAGCCTTCTCTGGGCTCCTCTCTCCTCCTGGTTGCAGGTGTCTGAAGCTTTGCCAGTCCAGTCTCAGGCTGACATCGTGCAGAGAGAGCTGGACAGTTGCTTGAGTTTAGAGTACACTCCTGAAAGTCTGCCTCCACTGCTGCACCAGGTGAGGACAGCACAAACACTCACAGTGAACAGGAGAATATAAAAGACTGAGTCGAATACAATAGAAACAAGATAAAGATCATTAGAACCAATTTCCTTTTTTGTGTCTGCAGTTCTTTACCGACAGATCGTATCACTTGGCTCAGATCAAATATCTGCTCATGCTGAGATGGAGGAGATTCTGCCGCCACAGTGGTGTCATTGAGACGCTTTATCCTCATTACAAGGTGACAACCTGAGGTCTTTTTAACAGAACTGCAAAAATGACACATCAGGACTCATATGACAGGAGGTGTTTCTTCTGATGGCTCATTGGTGATTTGTTTTGTGGAGTGTGAAGGCAGATAATCGTTCTCTATTTCTCTGTTTATGCCAGAAATATGATGATTATATGATCTTTAAAATACTTTCAAGGAGTTTTTTTTGGCAACTTATCATTTAATTGTTCCAGCTTTACAAAATAGATGAAATACATGACTCCTTTTAGTGCATTTACTCTGCAGGGAGACGATACAAAGATACAGACAAACAAATCTTAACTGAGAAAAAAACAAAAACATTTTGGCACCATGAATATTCAAGGGAGACCTCGATAATCTTACTACTGGAGGAAAATCCAATTAATTCTTAATTCTTGACACACACAACAAAAGGAGCTTAAATATAAGACTAATGACAAAACAATAAGCTTTCCTATCTGCTGTTGAAGTAAAGAAAAGTTAATCAAACCTTCACTGCTGTACCCTAAAGTTTTTAGCTCTTCTGCAAATGTGTAAAAAAATACAAGAGGAGAAACAAAGATTTTTATAATTGTTTGCAGGATATTGCCTTCTCTTCTCTACCAATCACAATAAAATAAAGGAGCGGTGGTGGTTTCATGATCAGTGCTGAGTCTAAATAAATTATGATATTTTTATTGCCTGCACACAATTTTCCGGCTGATTGGTCACATCAGACTTGTTCTCCCTCAGGATCAGGTGTCGTATTTGACGTGCGAGTACGAGGATGCCGTTCAGAGAGCTCGCAGACTGTCGGTGAGCAGAGATAAGATCCTGACCGGCCGAGGAAATGCCGCCAACCTGCTCACTCAGGATGATGTGGTCATTTACCTGCGCTGGCTGGTCTGCCATCTGCACTCTGTTCAGACTGTTCACAACTTCCTCAGGGTACAAAAAAAAAATCCACAGACAGCCAGAGGCTTTTGACTTTTCTGTTTTATTTTTAAGATGTTGATTTCCTTCTTTAAAACAATCTTGGACAGGTGCTGCACTACATACCAGCATGTGAAAGAAAAGAAGAACCACAGTCAAAGGTTTATGAGGGAACTTCACATAAGACTCAACATGCTGCTGGTGAGAATCAAACCAGCTGTGTTCTTTTAATTCTGTTGTTTTGTAGTTTGATGGATCAGACAAACATCTCCATTTACAAATACAGGTGTTTCAGGAGCGGCTGATAATGTTCCCCTGCACACTGTTCACCTGGAGGAGTTTCTACCTGAGCTGCAGGCTTTGATCGCTCACTTCCACCTGTCCCACGACCCTCAAAAACTCAGGACCACTGCAGACGAGATGGAGCTATTCAGCACGGTAACACTGTCCAACGAGCTACTCAAACAACTTGCAATATTTACGCTTGTGCACTTGAATGGCATGAGTCAATCTGAATCCGTCTCCTCAGGTGTGGAGGGAGTTCAGGACGGTTTTCAGACAACAGGAGCAGATGAAGACGTTTCCTCAGTACGATGGTACGGAGGTCAAACAGAGCCAGTGGGGGAGGAAGAGTGCCAGCCTGGCTCTGAGGAAGGAGGCCGACTGGATCCCCTTCATTCAGGTTCGAGTAAATAAATTGGGTTGGAGGACAGTACAAACTGGATTCTGATTGTTTGGATTCTGTCCTGTAGGTGAAGCCCAAACGAGATCCGTGGCAGCAGAAACTCATCATGAAGCTGAAGGAAAAGAAATCTGTCGACGAGCTGCTGAAGATGCACAGCAGGTTTCTTCAGGTATCAGTGACGTCTGCTCTGACACAATGTTTCATTACACATAACTATCATCTATATAATGGCTTATTAAGATATTATTATGTTGATCAGAAAGTATCCAACAGTCATTTTTAGTCCTTTAAGGAGGGACAGTGCAGATGAAAGCACAATTTTTTCATGCACCGCCAATTTTGAGCTCTATTTCATCATGAAGCTTCAGGTTGTGTATCCAGTGTTGTCTTTTCTGTGTCTCATCAGGTCCCTGATCTGCTCCGCGTGGCCGCAGCTTTAAAAGCACACGCTGCTCATGTTGCTGACTTACAACCTGCACCGACTTCCTCCTCACTGTCACAAGGCAGCAAGACGAAACGACACAAAATCTCCGAGATCTGGACGAGTATTTACAGCGCCGTCTCTCTCACTCAGGCAGGTATCGTCCAGTTTTTCTGCTCTCCTCCGAGCTGCCTGGTTCGGAAAAGATGTTATATCAAAAGTGACATTTGTCTTGTTAGGAAACACATGAGCGGTCAACCAGATCTGGAGGCAGAGGAGGTCACGAGAAGGAGAGCTTGAAGAGTCAAACAAAAGAAAGGTGTGTGTGGCTGAGGGAAGAATGTGGCTACAGTATGAGCCATGGACAGTTGACTTTGCTGTCTCTGTTGGCCTCCTGTTTTTATCTTTGGTGACCTCTTGACCACATCATCACCACCAGCCACTTTTTACTCACCTTAGATGTATAAAACATAGAAATACTCCACAAAACTATTTTTTCAATTTTCACGGCCTTTGCTTCCTCTATAAAACCACAGCTACTCTTTCGAGGACAGCCTGCAGCTGCTGGGTCTGGATGAAAGTTTAGAAGGGGGAAGCTCGGATCCCATCGTAACCAGAGGTGCTTACCTGTCTCTGATTCACCTGCGTCATCTCAAACTCAGACAGCTCAAGGTGAGGCAAACAGCACGTCATGATGAAGCAAGATGTGCTCTGGATGATACTAGACATCAACGTCTTTGCCTTCACTTTTCCCGTCCACAGCGCATTTCTCTCGGGCTGCTGAACTACCTGCGCTCTCTGGAGAGGACTTTGACCTTTGACCTGGCGGGTCTGCAGCTGGAGGAAGGAGAGCTGTGCAGCTCAGCGGAGGAAACAGGCTGGATGAACGCAGCCGGAGGAGGAGGAGGAGGAGGAGGGGAGGCAGCAGGCCTCGGCTCGCTCCAGTTCAGCCACAACACTCCTGTTGACTGTAAGGTGAGAGCTGAGATTCTGATTGGTGGGTCCGTCTGCTGGAAGCAGTAAGAGTCACTAAATATGACTAAATATAATACAAAATGTAACAACAAGGAAGGAAATGTAAAAAGCCTTTATGTTAGTGGCTAAATGGTTAAAACAGAAAACATGTTTCGACCACTGTAGGTCTTCAGGTCTTCAAAAAACTACCTTCAATATTTCCTCCCTTGTTTGTTACATATTTGAGTTCCTGGATTGACCTCTAGCAGGTGTATTTTATATGGAGCAACCAGTCATCTCTTTTCCATCACTCTCCTCCTACTTTAACAAAGAAACTAACAAAAACAGGTCAACTTAACCTCTGTGAAAATGTTTATTTTAAAAAGCCTCTTCAAAGTTCTGTTTATGATCTCTGCTGTTTGCATGAATACAGTATATGACGTCTTCTTAATCCAGGTCCATTGCTCAGAGTTCATGGAGTTTGCAGAGGTGGAGAACCTTCATGATTTCTACAGTGTAGAAGGCCGGTTCGTCCACACTCAGGACCAGAGAGGTTTCTATATCGTGTACGACGTCACTCTGAAGGACCTGGAGGAGCTGGAGAGGGAGATTCTTCTAGTCGGCTCATGTTTCATCCAGAGAAACGCCATTAAAAAGATGGGAGATACAGAGACAGCAGACGTCCACTCCTGGGCCGGGACAGAGGTCGACCGTGTCGCAGTGCTCCTCGACTTGTGGACATGTGAGACTGAGTTTTTGGAGAGCAAAGTACAGGTACAGTGACAGAAATGAGGACTGTGGATTTGTTTTTGTCTGTCAAATATCTATTGGACCAGTTTAATCTCTAATCTTTTCCAAAGCTTCCAAAGTTAAATGCCATTAACTGCTCGTTCCTCCTCGCTGTTCTCCAGCTCTTGAACTGTTACTACGAGGCGTACCAGCATGCAGCAGGGACCGAGGAGAGGTTTGAGTTGGCTCGAGTTGTTACCGACATCATGCACAGTCGGCCACAATTGGACCTGAACCAGGATTACTTTGTTCAGGCCTACAGAGCTGAGATAGACTGCCTGCGAAGCCACCAGCAGCTGATCAGAGACATTTTGGACAATCAGGTGAAAACTAAAAGTTTGCAAAGGATTTTATTCATGTGTGAATGTTACTGTTTGACTCAGAGCTGCAAAAATATGTAATTTGTTTGATTATTAGACGATGTTGTGACAGATTGTGTTGTTTGTCCCACCAGATCGACAAACAGCGGCAGTACCTTGAACGCATCTGGAGAGATGACCACAAAGGCTCTGTTCATGATTTCGGCCGTCCACCAAACTACATCCCCAAACATCAGGTCTCACTCGGAGGCAGCAGGCGAGTACATACAGAAGTCTCACTACCGTAGATTTGGTGTCCTCCAAAAATATGTTTACCTTCTTGTGTCCTGTTTGCAGCCCTGCACTGATGAATGTTTTCCTCCTGGAGGTCCATCCGTCCCTCTGCCTGGCTTCTGCAGTCTATCACAGTTTAGTTCAGGCTCACACAGAAATCTGTCAGCTGCACCGAGCCACCAGCACCACCGACAAGCTCGTCCTGCGACAGAAGCTCCTGCAGCGGGCCCTGCAGAGCTGGAACAACCTGGCTTCACCTGGAGCCCCCTACAGCTCTCAGATACAGAAGGATGTAGGTTTGTCTGTCTTGAAAATCTGTCTAAATCAGCTTAAAATAACAAAGCCAGCCTAACCTCTGTTTGTCTACGGCCAGTTGTTCTCAGATGTGTTTTTTGAGGACCCGGTTTTGGTCCAGAATGTGGGGTTGTCGTTAGTGAGACCTGCAGAGGAGACAGACATGATGCAGGGAAGAGAGAAGCAGCTGTACGCCGTGGAGACTTTCTCCAAGCTGCTGGAGCTCGTCACCATCCGCCATCGCCTGCTGGAGTCAGCCTCGGAGACGGCACACCTGGCTCAGTTAAGATAACATTAACCATAGAGAAACACACAGGGAGCAACATGTTGAAGGAAATGTCAAAAATGATTTGCAGAGGTTTGGTTAAATCACTGTGAAGCTGTGACAGACTGTGACACTGAATGATTCTTCACAGGTTGTACAGAAACATGGCTTCAGAGCTCGGCTTCAACGACTTCCACCTTTACCTGAGGCCGGTGCAGTTCGAGGTCGCTGAACAGAAAGACAAAGTAGAGCAGAGGCCTGTTTTTATCACAGCAATACTGGAGGACGACAGCTCTGTAGACAGGTAAATAACTGCAGAACATGTCCCATTTCCAGTGTTCAAACCTGCCTCTGATAATTACAGACAGTCTCTTTCTCCTGGACAATCATGAAGAGACACTGTAAGACCTGCAACAGATGTTAGGATTTTTCTGAAATGTGTACACACAAGCACTGAAGTCTCTCTGCTGCAGGTTCAGCCCGTCCCACCTGCCCCTGAGCATCCAGGAACTGGACGAGAACCAGATCGGGAGGTTCAGCTTCAGCTCAGAGGAGGCGGTTCTTCATGTGAGTTTAAATCCTGGGGCACATTATCTAATGATTTTTCTATTATGGACTGAATTGAACCCTTTTTTCATCTCGTCACAGCTCATGAACAGACACAGTGTGGAGAACCTCCAGGTGACTCTGGCCTGTCAGGTTACACAGAAGAACGCTTTAATCAGTGCAGTGAAGCTGGTTTGTCTTTGTCGTCGGGCGGAGAGTGTGACGCCTTCAGCTGAGGTGGGTGGTGTTCATGATGGAAGTATGAGTACTCAAGTACAAGCACTTCTACTTCACTACAAACAGCAAATATTGTACTTTAAATCCACTGACAGCTGGGGTTACTAGTTATGCTTCACAGTCATATTTTCACTAATAATATAATACATAAGATTTCTGCATTAAAACATCTAAAAAGACTCAATCTTTGTTATTTATTAAGATGAGTTGTGTACCTCAACACTCTTTTATATTTTTATATATATTATATGATATAATATATCAACCACATGGCGCATTTTACTGCAGAACAAGTACTTTTACTTTTGATACTTTTAATGCTTTAATTACATTTTGCATTTACAGATTTACAGATTTTGAATGCAGGACTTTTACTTGTAATGGAGTATTTTTACATGAATGTTTTGATATTCAGAATACTGCCTCCACTTCTGCTTTTGTTTATACTTGAACACAAATAAACTGCAGTTCAGATATTTCAGTTTGTTTTCCAATTTCCTCCCAGTGTGAAGCCGCCCTTCATCCTGATAAAGATTTAACAATCAACTACAAATGTGAAAGCGGCACCGACAAACAGCAGGAGAAATCCAACTCTTTGCCTTCCGAAGGCTCGGCAAGAACTCCCACCACGACCAAGGAGAGGTAATTTCCCCACTCCAGAGAACAAATTACACCGCCGATGATTAACAGCGCCTTTGTTCTGCCTCTTTAATAAACAGAATCTTGTTTTGTAACTGCAGGCTGATGGAAGCTTTTGTGTCCATCCAGCTGGAAAAAGTGGGCCTGCGTGACGAGATGCTGAATTCATTTATGAAGAAGAAACAGGCTGTGGGGGGTCTTATAAAAACCCCAGTGAGTTGCACACAGTGGTAGATGATTCTCAGGCGGTTGAGCAGGATGATGAATGTGATTGGCTGCCCCGTGAAGTAAATTTAATTTCTCTCACACTGCAGGAGGAAGCCGCAGCGATCAAAAGGGGGCTCGTGATCGACTTTCTCAGGATGTACGTCCGTTAAAACATCTGAATCCCTTTTGTTACAAGACAATATGAGATTTCCACACTGTAGAAACTGTGTCTACCTGTTTTTTTTAACAGATTCAGCTCTCAGATATCTCAGTACTGTGTGAGAGCGCAGATTGTTGCTTATTACTTCAGTCTAACCTCCCTTTTGGACAACGTCCCCATCATCCGTCAGTCCCACTTCATGATCGGGAGAGCTGGCGAGCCAAAAGTCTTTCTGGATTCAGGGGCTGACCTTTGCCCCGACCCCAGGTACAAGCAGCTGGAATATTATGTATCATTAACGTGCAGAATAGAAGAATATTTCACCGCACATCACATGTAGACATGATGATGTGGGTCCTTATTGGTCTTATTTTGAATATTTGTGTCAGACCTCTTTGTCTCAGATTTTAAAGGGTGAGGGGTGTTTAAGGGGACATGAATACATCTTCAGACATTGTGGTTTAGAGTCAGTGTTCAGGTGTTACTTACATGCAGAAGCAGAGAAAAACCTGATGCGTTAATCAAACCTTTCTCCCCAACAGGACCTTTCAGCGTCGGCCGCAGCAGCTGCTGTCTGCAGATGGAAAAACTCTCCTCAACTTGTGGTTCATCCCACACTTCTCTCAAGTGCTCCACATGTTCAAAACACTGAGTGTTTCAGTGAGTAAATGTAGCTGCATTCACGTCAATTCATTCAGTTTTCATTTTCTTTGTCAATAATTTGCCCTTGCTCCGTTGATCTGATTCAACAGGCCTGTACCGCAGCTCTCCATCACACTCTGCAGATAGTTTCAGCTCTTCATGACATCATTTATTACCTGGTTAGTTTCTCCAGACTGGGGAACACAGGTGAGGACGTACCGGGCTCCCTCGCAGCTGACTGGGGAGGCACTGAAGGCATCGGTAGGTGGATCACAGTTATTACAAATACCTCACTGAACACTTTCCAGATCATCTTTTCGATCTCAGCTGACCACACGATAAACAGTATCTAACAAAAGACCAGTAGAAACCAGTATGTTGACCCTCCTCTCTACAGGAGCAGAGCTGCTGGAGATCCAGCGTCAGGTCGACCGTCTGCCTGCTCCCAGCAGCCCAGAGACTGTCGGCCGTCTGCTGCAGCTGCGCAGGCAGGTCCTCCTGCTGCAGTTTGATGCTGCAGTCAGACACCTCATCAGGTCAGTCATCATCATATCCTGCTACAGTTAAAACATCTGGTTTGAACAATCTCATCTGTCTCTGCTCTCAGGGACTTTCTATCACACCCGTAAAGGCACTCATTAAACTGTGGATTATTTTATGTATTTACTCTTTTTGTTGGTTCCCTTTGTCATGTCCAATGTCTCACTTTGGCTACTTGCATGAAATTGCAATTTTGTCCCCTAATCCTTTACAAGAAGACAGTTTCCTTCCTGGCAGGCCAAAAAACAAAAGTCTTGCCTAAAATTAAAAAGGAGAAAGAGCTTTTTTTTATGAAGCAGTTACTTCACATTGTCCCATTTTCAATTCCTCAAGTGATCTTCATACAAGACAAGATATTTTTCCTCTCACCTGTAGTGCTATTTACCCATCTAGATTGTTTTGGTGTGAACTGTCGAGTTTATGAGATTTCAGCCATAGAGATGTCTGCCTACTAATATATTGGAACTAGATGGCACTCAGCTTGTAGATATATTAGATAGCAGGCAGACATCTTTACGGCCGATATCTCCAAAACTCACACCAAAACAATCTAGATGGATAAAAAGCACTACAGGTAAGGATTTTGGGGTGAACTGTCCCTTTAAACGCCTGATATTGCATGAAATTTGGTGTCTCTGGTGTTCAGGGAGGCGTTCCTCTCCTCTGGTGATGTCGCCTCTTACCAGAGCGTGAGCGACAACATGGCGACCGCCCTCCCCCTGCTGAGTGACAGCATCCAGCCTGACATGTTCAGTCTCACGCTGCCCGTTCCTCCACCTCTAGAGGCTCGAGGCCATCAGGTTGGTTCAGCTGCGTCATGTCAGCGGACAAATATCATATCACATCAGTTTAAAGTGTAACTCTGCCTGTCAGGTTATTTTATTTGTTGTCTTCCTCTGCAGGCACAGATGATGTATCCGTGGAGAAGCTTCATGGCCTGTCAGGGATTGTTCCCTCTGCCTGTTTGGGACGTCCCTCCCATCGAAGACTGCATGCAGGTTCAACATCTCATACGATTTTACCCGTTGATGATGTGGCCTTAAATGTAACCCAGACAATTTGATTCAGAACATGATTTCTCCCTGAAATTTGAGAAAAATACTCATTTACTTTGTTTCCTCTTGCACTGTTATCAGGACAAATTGAGCACTTAACACACAAATATTAAATTTTCTAGCACACAGATGAACACACAATCATGTTCCCTTGAAGATGAACTTACAAACTCTGAGTTACTCTGCTGACTCTACTGCGTTCGTGAGCTTTTAAGTCGTAATGTGAAAACAACATGGTCGCTAAAACCACTCGAATACTGATTTACCTGACTTGTTGTCAGGATTAATGCTAATAAATAACTTCTCCAACTAATCTAGCTCGATCTGTGTGGACAGCAACTAACAATTACAACCTGAAATCATAGATTCAGATTCAGATCTAGATTGATGTTGTGCAGGGTGTGGAGACTGGCTCCTAATTAATGATTGAGAGCAGCTTGGGGCATTTTCCCTCATAGATGTTTGAAAAAAAAGCCTCAGTTCACCTTAGAAGCTGCCACCTTTGGTAAGTGGAGAGTTTGTTTTTAATACAAACTCTTCGAGAACTTGACATAGTGTGTTGTGTTTGTGTGTCTGCAGCTGTGCCTGAGCGGTCTGAGTGATCGCAGCAGACTGCAGGCCAACGCTGCGGTCCTCGGCGTGTCGCTGCTCATGGAGGACGTCCTGAACAGCGGAGGAGAGGCAGAGCCCGTTCGTCTCCATGGCAACAGAGACGACCTTCTGCATGATGGAAAACCTAATGAAGTAAAAGACTGTTTATAAGTTGTTAAGCCGGTGACAGCTTGGATCATCTTTAAATAATTGAACGTATCAACGAGGCCACAAACACAGTTCTATTATTATCTGTCACGTTGTGGCTTGTTTATGTTTTGTCTTTGCTTCAGCGGGATGAACTCTGTTTGGAAGCTGAGGCAGAAAATACTGGAGTGTCAGACTCCACGTCTCCACACCAGGACCCGATCAGAGTCCAGTCAGTGCTGAAAGGTTTTCTCCTGCTGATGAAGCAGCTTCAGGTGTTCAAGGAGAGCTGGGCACGGAGACGTTTGGGTGTCCAGATGTGCAGGACGCCCAGTTTGTACCAGCAGTTTGTGAAACTCTACAGGTACTGTGTCAAGTCCGGATACAGTGAGGATTTTAGTTCAGATTTATGCTTCATTTGCATATTTAAACATAAGATATCAGAAAACTTAATACAGAAGAATAATTGTCTTACTTGCTAATCAACTGAAGAAGTTATATGTTGATATCTATTAGTTAAAAATGTTTTTCATCTGTAGTGTTTACACAACTCGAACTTGAACATTTAAATATCCTCTATTCAGTAGGTCAAAAATCTTTGCATTCTGTTTACGTTTTGAACACATTATTTAACCCCATATTTGAATTGTCTGTACTCACTTCACAGAGCTGAGATCATTCACCCCAGTATGAGAGCTCTGGCCCAACACATGGGTACAGAGCGGGACTACGAGCTCTTACTCTCTGGCAGCCAGTCTCTCCTGTCGCCACCCGGAGCCTCGGAGGTCGATGTGAAAACCTGGCAGGTACAGTACAAATACTAACTGTATTACACTGTCTTCTGTATTTACACCTTGTAAATACTTTGTCTTCCTCTCAGCTTCACAAACTGCTGGAGAGCTGCGAGTGTGACATGATCAGAGCGACGCAGAGGAGGATCAACACAGAGCTGACGCTGGTGGTGTCAGAGAGGACTCGACAGGACACAGGCCTCCCTACAGGTAATCAGAAAAAACACAAAATATTCCTTTTAAGGAAGATTATAGAAATGCAAAAATATTGTGTGTGTTCAGATCTGTGGAAGAAAGCACCCTTGAAGTACAGTTTGTCTCCTGAGCGGCCACAGATTGTTGAGACGTTCATCCAGCAGCTGATGGAGGGAGCTGAGGAGGCGGAGGGACAGGTACAGTTAATACATTATCTTCATGTAAATACCTACTAATAACATGCTGTAGCTGTATTTTTGAAAGAAGAACTTAGATCTGTTACTGTCCTCATGAGTAATAACCCTCCTGAGTGTCTCCTCTTCCAGCTGAGGGTCTCTCACGATCGCCTCCAGCAGTGTCTCACTCATCTGGGCTGCTCCCTGATGGAGCGAGAGCGTCGCAGCTTCCTGCTTTACTCCCAGTTTTATGAACAGATCCTGCAGCAGGAGACTCAGCTGCTGCATCAGAGAGAACAGGTGCATCACACACACAGTACAGTGTTTCATTTAGCTTTCTCTCAAAACTAACTTGGGCAAGTTTTTAATCCTCCTGCAGGTGTCACCGGGTGTTTTTAGTAGCACGTGTGACCTGTTTCATAGATCTGTGGCTCACAGAATCATCACTATATTGTTCTTTAATGTGTCGTATGATTTCTTTTCCATTTTCAACTTTAGGATCTAAAGAATTTTACCGACCCTAAGACGAGCAACACTCACAACGAGGTATTAACTTTTAAAATGACAAATTAAGTGGTTATTTATGTCATACTGTGTGTTATGCTACATGATTATTATTATACTCATTAATTTAGTTTTATTTTCCCTTTTAAGAAACCTATAGCAAATGTTGTGTGTTTTAAAAATGAATAGATAAATATATAAACATTGAAATAAAGTTTTAGATTTGACATTCTTCTATATTTTTAAATATTTGAAAATGTATGTTAAACATTATTTCAAGTAGGCAGTTCTCTTCTCCTCTGTCTGGGCCACCTTGTGGCAATAAGGCCCAAGGCGACCTAATGTTTAATAAAAAAAATGAAAATATATCTTCAGTTGTGTTGCTGTCTGACAGGTGGCTGCTGTTTGTCGCGGGATGATGTTGGAGGTCTCAGCGCTGCAGGCTCGGGTCGCTCACCTGGAGCAAGAGAAGAGCTCTCTGGAGGAGAAACTCAGTCTCACATTCAAAGAACGCTACGACCCTTTGGTCCGACACCTGTTCTCCACTTGCATCCAGCTAAAGGTGAGAAATAAGATCTTTAATGTTTGACGGCTTCTTATCCAAATAATGGGTGGGATTTTGTACCTCTGACTCATTTTCAAGTGTTAAAGTGCATATGAGACAATTAGTCAAACTTGTGTGTTGCAGGTTCATCTTCACTTTTTAAATATTGTAATCTCTATGCTGAAACTACTGTCTTTTCTCTCTATTGTATGAAATTGCTGTTTGCAGCTTTTATTCTCCAATTTCTAAGTTTCAAATGATGTCCTCGATGCATGTTTGTATCTCAGGCCAGGCTAGACGAGTACCGCCGACAGATGGAGCAGGATGTGAGTGAGATGGTGAACAGAGTCAGAGGCGAGGGAGTGGACAGAATTATTAAACTCAAGAAGACGTACGGCTGCACCAAAGACAACGACGGACTCACCCTCATACAAATAATGGTACGGTAAGGCAGACAGAGCAAGAATCTGGACTTTAATCAAACATCAATCAAACCCCCCGTGATCATTTCGATAAACATCTCAATTTGTTCTGCGTGTTTTATTAGAAAGAAGAAGTCCATGAGTTGCAGCTGGAAAACAGGCAGCTGGATGCTGTGCTCTGTAAGCTGAAGGCACTGAGCAGCTGGAGGCAGCTGGTCAACCAGGAGAAACTTCAGCAACAGCTGCTTCAGACTCAGCAGGTCAGCAGCAGAATCACCAATACTTATAACTCAAATTCATCCTCAGTAGGACGACGACTACAGCAAAGTACTGTAGATTGACTGACACCAGACCACCAATCAAGAAGACCAATAACTGATATTTGTAACTGAATTACATGTACATTAACAGAAAAAAATTTAAGTTTAAGATAGCCAGTGATCGAATGCAATGAAGTACAACACTCAGCAGCCCAATTGTTTTTGATTCAGGGTTTGCTGTTTGGGAATGTGGACATAGTATCTCAGTGAATACGATAATGATAATTACATTTTTCATGGTGTCCAGAGGGAGATTATCAGTCACACCGAGGCTCTCAGAGTGAAGATGACCTCAGAGGAGGAGGTGGTGCTCCTGCAGGAGGAGCTGGAGGCTGTGAGGAAGGTGTTGGCTCGCTGTCAGGCCGAGTGCAGCAGCACCAAGAGGCTGCTTAGCAGGAAGGTACATCGAGTCTCATCCACACTTTCAGATGCCCAAACGTAGACCATACTTACATTTCTAATTTAAGTTCTAAGTTAAAAATTAGGAAAAAATGTGTAAACATGCACCTTCCATTTCCATTTCATGGAAATCTCGACAATTAAGTTTTAAATGATCCTGATATCAAACTCTGGGAGGCTTATAAAGCTGTCGAGTGCAGCCTGGATGTTTTTCCAACAAATACCCACTGATACACAGACAGAGGAGCTCCAGGTGTCCAGGCATCAGTCGGCTCAGGAGGCCCGCAGCAGGCAGGAGCTGGACAGCTATCGAGTGCAGCGGCTGGAACAAATGAAAGTCGACGTGGAGGACAGAGAGAGACAGCTCAGGGAGCTCAGCCAGCAGCTGGACAGAGGCAGCAGGATGAACCAGTTACAGCGACAACGCAGCGCCAAAGAGATCCGACAGGTCTGTAAATGATCTTTATCTGACTCATAAGTGTGAACCACAAAGTTACTGCTCAGGAGAGTGTAACTGCTGTCATTTTGTAAATTGTGGTGCACTTGAAATCTCACTCAAGACCACAAATGTCAACCTCATGGTGGCGCTAGAGAAAAAGTAAAAGAATATCTCCAAAGTCTGGAGTGCTGCTCCTCTGGAAACCATGAATGTCTGTGCAAAATTTCATGGCAATGCATCAAAGAGTTGATGAAAGTTTTGGTGGTGGGCGAACCAACTGTCTGACAATACCAGCCAGAGACACACCACCAAAAAGAAAACAAGAAATGATCAAGTGATAAAAGATTCTTCTGACTTCATGTTTTCTGTTGTGTGGGTGTAGGTGAGGGGGCAGCTCCAACACGAGCTCAGCCTCAAACACGAAGCCTTCCAGCAGGTGGATAAACTGCAGAGCCAGGTGAACGATATGGAGGCGGCTTTCTCCAGAAGCAACTCTACGACAGGTACAAACCAACAGACATACAGTCTGATGGAGACTCCTTGTGCATGTTTCATGAGAGTTTCGCCATTTCAAATGATCTGACTTGACATTTCACTCCTAATTCTCTCTGTATCTGTTCCATCACAGGGCAAAGCAGGACTTATTACACGCTGTCAGTCAGCAGATTGACCACTAGAAGTCCCTCAGCAGGTACTGTACCCACTTTAATCTTACCTTCATCTCAAAGCAGTGAAGTGATCATCTACAAAGAAATCACATCTTGTGAGTTAAACCTTGATTTCTGTCTGCTCATGCGGCAGAGATACTCCTAACTCTTTGTGATGACATTTTAAATTCCATCATAGATTGTATTTTGGAGCTCAGTGTCTGTTCTATTTGTGTCTCAGGTCTACACAGGGCCGGTCGGCAGCAGTCCGCCCCGCAGCTTGGCAGCCTCACAAACCACGCCACACTTCAGGACTTTGCTGCGGAGCCAAGACACCAGAGAGCCGAAACAGCCAGGAGCCGTTCTATCACAAGAATAGACCGGCCGAAAGCAGTGAGTGAGCCTCAGCAGCACAGAGGACCGTGTTTTAACAAGTTCAACTAAAGTTTAAACTTTGAAAAGTGCTGAAGTTAAGTTTAAAGAAAAGAGGGCAACACGAGCACATAGTAAAGTCTTCCATTTCTGTAATATTATGATTGTATTCTTTACAAAACAGATGTAACGTCGTGTTATGAAGTTATAATGTCAGTGAGGCTGCTGTTACAGTGTCCACCATCAACATTCACATCAGCCTTTGTTGTTGTTTCAGGATCCGACTCGCCTGCGTGTCAAGACTGCTGAGACAACCCTACCAGACCTGTGAGCTTTACCCCAGGGCTGTTCTGAAAAGCAACACCAACTTGTTTAACAAGTTCGCTGCCGTTTGACATGCAGAGCGCTCTGAGGTGTCTGGGCCGACTGTTGATTCCACCAGGTCTTATATATGTTACTTTAAAAGCTGAAACACAAACCTCAGACAGGGTTTGACTCGTTTTCATTCATCAAGGCCATTTATTATTTAGTATTTTATCCACCAGCCGTATACTGTACATGTGTCATCTCTTCAAAAGCGCCATGCAGCACCCTTACCATAGTTCAGTCCCACATGTTAACGTAAAATTCAGTAATTATGAGATCATTTCTATCAATTGAAAATAAAATGTTATATTCAGTCTTGATATGTATTGCATGTTTGCCAAATGTATTGCAACTCTCAGATCTCAGAGGCCAGAGTTTCCTAGGAAACAAAATGATACAATAAACTTAGTAGAAAATAAAAGGTCCTGCTTTGACTGTTATTTTGGGATGCTTTGAAAGATTACTCCATTATGATACCTTAGTTCATCCATTATTAATGTGACCTGTAGCAGCATTATTAGTCTGAATCCAGCCCACACTCAGCTCTCCTGCGGCAGCCCGGTGGTGTACAGGTAGGACACGGTGCCTGCCTGGATCTGGAACGTCTGTCCCTGGATGTGGTGGCTGGAGATCTGCTCGCTGGTCTGGCTGATGGAGATGGGCTGGCTGCTCTGGCTGCTGATGTGAATGGCCTGGCTGTGCTGCTCTCTGCTCGTCTGTGAGCTCTCCTGAGTGACGGCCAGCTGCTGGACCGGGTGGTGCATCACCTGCAGCTGCTGGATGGGTCGCTGTGCTATCTGAAGGGGCTGCGGGGGGCCGTGATGGGCCTGTAGCTGCTCCATCGCCTCTTTACTCAGAGTGATGACGTGCATCTGCTCAGGCTGGTGCGTCATCTGGCCCTCCAGCATGCTGATGGTCTGAATCTGAGGGCTCTGCTCCACCACGCCACCCTGAGCGACCAGGGCCACGTTCTGCACGCTCCCTGACGACTGGGTGAGGAGGGTGAGTCTGGAGTGGGCCGACTCTGTTGTCCCCCCCTCTGTGGTGATGATGCTGATCTCCTGGTCCTGAGCCGGCACAAAGTTGATGTTGTCCACGTCTCCGGTCACCACCAGCTGGATCTCCTGTTCAGAGCTGGAAGGCAGCTGGTACTGCTGCAGCTGCAGGATGTTACGCACCTCCTCTGGCGCTGCTGCAGCATCCGCTGCATCTGATGAGGATTCTGTTGATGCAGCTCTTTCCTTGTTGTGAGTCTTCATGTGTGTTTTCAGATTGTCTGCGCGGGTGAATGAAAGGCTGCAGAAGGAGCAGGTGAAGGGTTTTTTTCCTGAGTGAGAGGTGACGTGTCGTCGTCTTGCGCTCGGGTCTGAGAACGATCTGTTGCAGATGTTGCAGTGATACGGCCTCTCACCTCTGCAAAAAGACATTTTGACTTTAAGTTTGTTTTGAATTTGAAGTGGCAAGAATAAATGTTCTCTTAAAGTTTGTGTGTAGGATTTTTTTTTGCATCTAGCTGTCAGGTTGCAGATTGCAAACAACTGAATATACCTGCAAGCAGTGACAATATACTGTGATATGCGATTCACATTCCAGGTCTTTGTTCATTGTCTTGTCTGTAGTTTAGTGTTTTATTGTGTTGTCTTGTCAGTAGATTAGTTAATAAATGTTTGATCCATAAAATCATTGCATTGGTTTTCTGTACTTTGACATTCTCGTTCTTATTCTTTCGTTGCTGTTATCATGCACACCATGAAATATTACTGCAGGCCGACGGATTAAAAGTAGTTTGTGTAATAACTTATTAACATTCCCCATATTTAATCTATAATTTTCCCCATACTGTTCATTTCATTTTGATCATTTTAACTGAATGAAAAATGGGATTGTCAAGCAGACAGACTGACAAATACTGTCATGAAAATGAAATAATCCCCCTCCCAATCCCTGATATATTTGTTTCTTACCTGTGAATTCTTATATGAGTCTGCAGAGTGCTCTTGGTTGTAAAACACTTTCCACAGATCTCACAGGTGAAAGGCTTCTCACCTGTAAGGATATTATTAAAGTCATCAGCTGGCAGTCAGTCATGATCTGTTATAATAGCTCAGAAATGATTTACAGGTGTGTTTAAGCCTCGTCTGATTTTACCTGTGTGCGTTCTCAGGTGCTTTTTCAGCTGAGCCGTGTCCAAAAACTTGTGATGACACTGAGCACACTCTGGTAACGATTTGCCTTCAATTAAAGCAAATAAAAAAGACATTATTCAGCCTTTAGGAGCGACTACATCAGAATTAACCTGCTGCTGTTGAAGTGACGTGATTCTTACCTGTATGAACTCTGAAGTGGCTTTTAAGTTGCCTCTTCTGACTGAACGTCTTTCCACATTTCTCACAGCTGAATGACTTCTTCCCTAAGGATGCAGGTAAGAGAGATCATTTAAGTCCAAGTAGAGAAAACGAAGAGCTAAAATGATGAACTCCAGACAGATTCTACCTTCATGGAGGTTCATGTGCTCCATTAGGGTGTGTTTGGAGGAGAGCGCTTTGGAGCAGACTGAACACACATACGGCTTTTCTCCGGTGTGTATGCGCTGGTGAGACAGCAGAGCGTGCTTCTGGGTGAAACCCTTCCCACAATCCAGGCAGCGAAAAGGCTTCTCTCCTAGAAGAAAAATGATGACAGTTTAGGAACAGTATCATCTATGAGAAGAAACACACTGAGGTTAATTAAATCAGTGACTACGATTACATGCACACTAATATTCCATTCTGAATTTGATACCGGTCATGGAAACAGCTTAGTAGGAGTGCTGTTTTTTTCAGAATAAAGGCAAAGCCAGAAATATTTGTGCATTCAGATGTAGTCAGTGTTGACAGACAGGCGCTCCAACTTAACACTTTTCCTCACAGAGTCCGACATCTGTGATGAATGGTACACGTGTTAATTAAACCCCAGTCAGCAACCTAACTCTGTAACACACAGGTAGATATTTACTCTTTACCTGAGAGCTGCCAGCACAACTTAAGCTGAGCAGCTGCATCTTTCACATGGGCACCTCTGCCTTATTAAAGGGTAATTCTGGTTTATTAGGAATAATTAAGTCAAAGCTACGAAAATAAGATCAAACTTATAATAAACTGAAATCATCCTTTTATGGAGGGGAAGGTGTTTCTCATGATCAGGGATTCAAACCACCCGATTTAAGTCCTAACTAACAGAGCAGATTACCTGTGTGAGTCCGCTGGTGAATCTTGAGAAACAGGTGGTTTTTGAACACTTTGTCACAGTCGTCACATCGGGCCTCAGTGTCGGGGTATTTCCTCTTCCTGCCTCTCTTCTTCTCTTCTTTGCCTCCTGCTGTGTCACTGCCCACCTTGTAGCCCTCGTATTTTACTGGAGGCCGGACTTTGCGTTTGCTCTGCCGGTGGGCTGCTGGGTTATAATCTTCATCTTCTTTAGGTGTCACCAAATCGTCACAGTCTATATCAACAGCTTGGGTCTCTTCTGAACTCTCATATGGTGCACATCTTGCCTCTGGCTCTGTTAGAGGCAAATCCATGTTTTTCTTTGGGCGTCCTCTTTTCCGTTTCAACCGATCTGGCGCCTGGGCTACAGCTGCTTTCCCCTCATCACCTCTGACCTCTGCAGCAGAGTGTGTGAGTTCAGTTAGCACCTTCACCAGGTCGTTGACCTCCATAAGACGAGCCGTGGCCAGTAGCTGCTCTGTGGTGCTCTCCTCCACACACACCTGGGCACTGTAGATGAACTCCAGCACTGATGCAAACATCTCAGCTGCCATACCCTCCAGCCTGTAGGTCGGCTGGCTGATACGATCCTCTGCTGTGAACATGAGCGAGAAATACTCGCTGCTTGCTGCCAGCAGGGCTTTGTGGGCCTTGAAGTGCACGTCCTCCACAACGAGAGTGATGTCACACAGCAGGTCTCTTTTCCTGAGCTTGTTGAATTTGCTCAGGATGCTCTGCTGATGTGAATCTGAATGGACGGCCATGAGTGAGGAAGTTCTGGTTGTTGCTTTCTGTGACATGTCACAACAATCACTTCTGTTCCTGGAGGAAGGAAAAGAAACTCTCCATCAAAACAAGGTTACAGTGCAGAAGGCTTACAAATACCTCTCAGATCAGTTTCAACCTACTTAATGTTGCACAACTTTATTGGTACTTACAGTATTTCTTTCTTTATTTGGGATAAATATATCCGGCTTATAAATTATCTTGAGTATTTGATATGTATGCAAGGTTTTTGTAAGTCTGTTGCTTGCTTGTTTCTTTATGTGAATGTTTTTTTGTATAAGTTTATTGTGTGTTCTTGGTCAGGGCTCCCTTGTAAAAGACATTTTGAGTCTCAATGGCAACACTCCTGGAAAAATACATAAAATAAAACAAGATGCCTTTAAAAAGCTTATCTGAACATTCAAAACCCAACCTAACAATGTAAGTTAAGCAAGAAAGGGGTCAAGGCGTCCTTACACTTTGAAAAGCCAGAAACAAGACTGTTTGGCATTTATTTCCTAATAAATTACTGATTTTCAAATGCTATTATGTCAATGTTTTAATCATTACAGCACTTGTGCATGCTACCATACACACATCTTATTAATCTAACCATATTTTCCACAAATATTGCGTGCAGTGCAAGTATTTTGTACTGTTAACCACATCCAGACAAAGTTTACTGACTGATGTCTGGTCTCTGAACTACACATAAACCTTCTGCAGGGATGTTAGCAAACAAGCTAACTCAACATCGCCTCACACAATGCACTCGCAGCTCGCCAGAAACGGGCCACAACTCGCACAAACAGCAGGATAGCGAGTTAAACGAACCACAGTGGAGTAATATCTATGTTTGTGACAGGACCCGATAGGTTGAAGCGCTCAAAACCGCGGCGTAATTTAAAGTAGTGAGCTTTTAGGACCTTACCTTCTACCACCGTTACACGAAGGACGTGAATGTGACTTATCGCGAGAGATGACGAGATTCACGCACAGCTGAGCTACAGCTGCAGCGGATCGCAGGAGCACCTTGCATGTAAACAGAGCGCATACCTTCACATGTTTAACAGAACAAAACCTGCACGAAATAGACATTTAACGAGCTATTTCTCTGCGGATGTTCATTTTTAAAATGTCAGCACAGTCAGGAGAAAGCTTCAGCACGAAGAGGACATTATTTTTTTTCTAGAGGACTTTTGTTCATTCATTGTAAATAGTAGTTGTCACTGCAGAGGGGACTTTGTTCAGGACCTGTGCGCCCTGTAAACACGGCAGGAGCAAACATTTATCGACCTCTGTGGAGAGAAAGCAGGAGAAAGTCATACACATTACAGGCAGGTGAAGTGAGGTGAGTGAGTTGTACTCTGACTGTAGTGAAATATTCTGTCAGAGGCTAAAAATATCGTGTTTTAATCATATTACACGTGTGGATCAAATCTCACTCCTCACTCACTGCAGTCAGCTGGATCTCACTACCTGTTCTTGCATTGGTTGCACTGACATGCTTCACTGTATATGAACCATAATATGAACCTGAGATCAATAATAACCTCCAAATGACTTAGTTTAAACAATTTGGATGCACTTCACTTGAGTATTCCTATTTTTATGCTGCTTTAAAAATGGAGCAGGCGTACAGAAGGAAATATGGTACTTTTCACTCCACTATATTTATCTAAGATAAGATAAGATAGAGCTTTATTAATCCTGAAGGACATTGTTGTGCCAGAGATTGCTACAAACATTTACAGTACAATGGAAAAATTACTAACTACAAGTAGGTTCAGTTTAAGACAATAAATAAATATATAAATATAAATATTAGTGAAATATACAATATATATAGTGTTTAAGGAGTTATATGCAAAAAACAGTGCCTAATTCTATCTTACAATAGAAGGTAGTACTTGAGTAATATTAAAAAGGTATCTGATAAAAGTATCATAAGTAATTTATTGGATTTGATATTCAGCATTTACCTTAATATCCGCATCAGTTTTATATTTTAATCTGATTGCCAATAAAATAAAACAAATTAAAAATACTGTTTTGGCTCTGATGCAGCATGTAGCCAGCAAATAAAACTAGTAACTGAAGTTATCAAATAAATGTATTAGAGTAAAAGTACAATATTTGCTTCCAAAATGTAGCAGAGTGGAAGTATGAAGTCGCAGAAAATGGAGTAAAGTACAAGTACCTAATTACATTCAGTCACTGTCTACAATATTCTAACAGTACAATGAACAAACAAGAACAATGTACATCAAAGAAAACCTCAAATGAGCGACTGGCTGTGTGTCCCAGTTTACAACGTGTTATGTAATGCATTATTGAAGCAGGCTTTGTCTTACTGATCCTTGGACCGTGCGGTTATTTTAGATGTTAAGGCTCGCAGTTGTGGATTAACTTTTTCATCACAAAGGTTGTCTCGTAGCAGTCGAGCAGCGTGTGACACAGTTCTCTCCTCCAGTTTGAGTCTCAGGCCCGTCCAGGATGAAACGTGTCAGGGTTTGTGTGGTGGGAGCAGGCGTGATCGGCTTCTCCACCGCGGTCTGCATCGCCGAGGCTCTTCCCTTCTGCTCCGTCACTCTGCTGGCTGACGAGTTCAGTCCAGACACCACCAGTGATGGAGCTGCTGGGATCCTGTTTGCTGCAAAGTTTCCAGGTATGCAACAATCTCTCAGATATTAGTACATTTTAACACACATTACATTAGCTTTGCATGTTAAAAATAACAATTTCTCTGTCAGATATTCCTTTGGAAAGACAAAAGCACTGGTTCAAGGACAGCTTTGATCACCTGTTGGCCATTGCTCAATCCCAACACTCACCGGAGGCCGGAGTCATGCTGAGCTCTGGGTAACAATAGTTCTATGATGCTATGAAAAGTGCCAAACGCTCAGCCAGGCAACTCTAATGAAATAGATTTATTTTTTCTTTGTTTTGATCTTCTTCCAGCTGGCAAATCTTCAAGGAGGTTCCAGCCGATAAGAAGCCCTTCTGGTCAGATTATGTGATCGGCTTTCGATTCATGACTGAGGGTGAACTGAAAAGGTTTCCAGATCACAAGTTCGGCCAGGCGTTCACCACCATAAAATGTGAATGTTCCAGCTACCTGCCGTGGCTCGAGAAGAGGTTTGTCTTCTTTATGAAAGTCTCTTTAGCCCTCGTTACATGTACAATATTATTAATAATTACAGTTCAATTTCTGTTCTTACACTGAGGAAGAGGTAAACAGTTGACTTCACCCTTGCTGACATAAACTCTTGTCGTACCTGTTGTGTTAAGGTTCAGAAAAGCTGGAGGCCACGTGGAGCAGAGGAAGATCAACAGTCTTCAGGAACTGAGCAGCAGCTACGACATCATCGTCAACTGCTCCGGTCTGGGCTCCAGAACGCTGGTGCATGACAACCAGGTGTACCCGGTCAGAGGCCAGGTCCTCAAGGTGGAGGCCCCCTGGCTGCAGCACTTCATCAGAGATGGAGACGGTAAGACCTACATCTACCCCGGCATCCACAGCGTCACTGTGGGCGGCACGAGGCAGGAGCAGGACTGGAGACTACAAGTGGACGACGGAGACACCAGGAGTATCCTGGAGCGCTGCGGCAGGCTGGAGCCGTCGCTCAGCAGAGCCAGAGTTCTCAGCGAGTGGGTCGGTCTGAGGCCGAGCAGGAGGAACCCGAGGGTGGAGAGGGAGCTGGTGCAGCTGCGGGGTCGCAGGGTGCCCGTGGTCCACAACTACGGCCACGGAGGCTGGGGAGTCACCCTCGCCTGGGGTACGGCCCTGGACGCACTGGGGCTGGTCAGGCAGTGCCTTGATGAAATGCGGCTACAGGCTAAACTATGAGTAAAATACTTTGAGATAACACTAAATCACAATACACACAGGCAGGGAGATTTAAATCACTGATAAGACAAAAAATCTAAAGATTTGCACTAGGTTTTACATTTAACACAGTGTATGTAAAGAAATTAATTATATAAAAAATGATGTAATGGAAAGATTACAGTGGTGAGCAATTGGTTATGAGAGAATGCTGCTCTTTAATTTCTATGTCGTGCCAATAACAGCTGCTTTAAATACAGAGAAAATTAACTCCGTTCAAACAGACAGTTTATTTTTGTCAACAGAGATTAAAAGCCATGTCAGCATTTTTTACAATGTATATAGAAAAGAAAGCTTTATTAATTAAATTAATGAACAGGAAAACACTGTACACAGTTCACTGATATGAAATAAACAATTTGTAAGACGAATGCTTGCTGGGTGGATTTTTGTTCAGCTGCTAAATTACTCAACTTTCTGGCAACACTTAAAATGAAACTGGTCATTAATTACTATTATGACTCGCAGTTAGAATACGCGGATATATACATGTATAAAAAAGTAACGATGGTCCTGTTCTGACCACGTGACAGTGAACCAACATGTTCTCTACCAGGACCCTGAAACTGAAGCAGCTACATGGAATTCAGCACACAAACTTTTATTAATAACACTATCAAAAAATATGGTAATGGAGATAAATTATACACATATATACTATATACACTTGAGTCAAGTGAATTGACTAATGAAAGCTTTGTTTCTCGGGGGATAAATGGCCACAAGGAGGTTATGTTTTCAACCTGTGTCTGTTCTATAGTTGGTTTGTCAGCAGGATTACACAAAAACTACTGAACGGATTTCCGTGAAACTTGGATGGAGGATGGGTCTCAGCCCAGAATAGACCCCGGTAACTTTTGGTGCTGATCAAGGAATTTTTTCTCACTTTTATTAACATTGTGAGAAAGGCATTTTTCGACATATTGGTGATTTTCTCAGGGACTATTGCATGGATCTTGATGAAAAAAACAGGTGTATTTAGGTGGCTGGTATCTGTAAGTACAATTTGATGCAGATCCTAGATCTGGTGAGCTTAAATTAAGGTTCTCTGTGGTTTAAAATTTAGAGTGATAAGGGCTACTGAGTTTGATATTGGATTCTTGGTGGAGGTTTGCCCTCTAGTGAGTGCATCTATAGCTTCTTGTGTAACTGTTGGACTCTGACCTCTACAGACTGGATTCAGTTGAATGGAGAACGTCTACAATAGATATTACCAATCGATCAAACTGTAAATAGTTAGTAATATAAATCAACTATGTCTAAACTGTAGGTATGTGTCCTTCAATAAGATTAATTCTACTAGACTGATTTTAGTTTGGATGTAATCCACCTGAGCCTACCAAAAAGTGACAATCCTTTATTTATACCCATTTTTATTAAACTTTCTGCAATCAGGCAGTCGGCTGAATAAAGAGAAGGTAACGCCTGCATGCTTACTCCGTGCCAGAGAAGTTTAATAAAGACAATGATCTGAAAAACGTTGTCTTCATTAAACATCTGTGGCATGGAGTAAGTGCAGACGTTACCTTCTCTTCATTACTGTGGGAAACTGCCCCACAAAACACATGAATCAACTTGCATATCCCCCTCAGATGAAGTTTCATGGCACGCTATGAATCCATGCTCACACTTTCAAATATCATTGGTTATCTGGAAGAAAAATAATTCAAACATTCTTAAAGAAATATGGTTTTAAGATGGTCATCATCCAAAAGCAGCTATTAACATCTGTGAAGCGACAGTTCATTGTACTCCTGAGGCTAACGAACCTTGTCAGAAAGTGGCTCCATTTTGAGATCGGCTACAGTCTCTCTTCTATCAGGGAACCCAGATTTACTGAGTTCACTGATGGCTTCTTACTTCTCTTCATTTTCAGCCTGCGGGCTTCAACAGTGGCTGAAACTGAACGACGGCTCGTCTCCTCTGGCAACACGTGGTGTGTGCAGTCGTACAATCCGGCAGTCTGTGTCGTTACGGGCTCTGGCCATGGGTTTGTTACGGACGGTGTAATTAAAGTGTGATTGGGCCTTTCTGCTGGGACTGTGGGTGGCAGCTGGAGGTGTGTGCTTTGTGTTGTTTCTGCTTGTTTAGGGGCAAACACTTTAACTGTGTCTCTGTTGAAAGTGCTGCACACAGACTGGGAGGACGGAGACATGACTTCACACTGTTTCTGAGGATTTACTGTGTCCTGCGTGCTCTCCTCAGTCTTGGTGTGAGGGGTCAGATTCCAGTTTTGAGGGTGGAGTCGTCGTCTCTTCTGCTCTTTGTGGAGGACGGTCAGGGAGAAGCTCCGCCTCGGCAGCACTGCTCCTCGGTTTCTTCTTAGCTCCATGCAGCTCTGGCTCCTGACAATGGCTCCACTGGGATCATGACCTTTCGCTGGGCTTAGGAGAGTTAAGCTGCTCTTAGGGGGCCTTAGTGATGGTGAGATACAGGGCAGGCATGCTGGTGGAGTCTTACTAGAGCCGCTGGAGGTCAGGGTGAGGGGGTGGGCAGGGAGATCTGGAGATGGGAAGTGGCTTGACTCAAATCCGGAGGAGGACCTGCTCATGGATGAAGATGTCTTTCTGTCCCTTCCTGAAATAAACAAGTGAAGTGTGTGCAGATCATGCAGGTGCCTGTGACATGTATTTGACTTAAAGGAACAGTTCACCTGGAAATAAAGATTCAGGTGTTATCTACTCACACTCATGTCGATGGAAAGTCAGGTGAAGTTAAGTCTCCTAAACAGCTTTAGTAGCTGGAGACTTCTGGACCCCCAAAAAACTATGAAATAGCTCCATACTGCTCTTCTGCGTTACCATGTACTCATCTGAAGTTGGTGCACAGGCTTGGCCTCATGTCGAGGGGGCTGTACAGAGCCATTTTATGTTTTTTCCAGTTGATTTTTGTCCGTTTTAAAACAAGTCGGCACCTATTTCAGTTGTTCAGGAGAATGCAACAAAGCTCCAGAAATGTTTTGAGGACTAGGAAACATCATCTGACTTTCCGTCGGCATGAGGGTGAGTAGATAATGACTTGGATGAGCCTTTAAAAACAGAACAGCAGCAGAGCGCTCGGTGTTGCAAAAGAGGAGCTGTTGTGAAAGGATGCTGAAGAAAAATTCAAAACAAAATGAATGATGAACGAAAGAGAAGAAGGAAGCAGTCAAGTCTGGTGAAGCATGGAGCAATTTATTCCTCACGCTCAACCATGACAGAAGCACACCTCAGAAAATGAGACTTCAGACCCTCAACCCGCCACACTTCTGTCAGAAGTGTTAGAATGAGTTTAACTTTTAAACCGTTTTTTTTAAAGGTTGTCCTTAGTCTGCATTTTAGTGCATTTACAGTTATACAAAATGCCATATTTGAACAATAATAGTATTTAGTAAATATTTTAATTCTTCTGCAGGATGCAGCTTTCAGGCACATGATAAAATATTGTGCAACGTTATATTTTACTGGACTAAAAAAATATACACACAAACAGCAACATCTTGAGAGAAATACACTGTACAAGCGTGGCTGATCTGACATAAGTTCTCTAACCACATGACCTTTTGACATTCACAAGAACTCTTTGCATTTTGACAATTTTTAGACTTTTTTTTAAAGACCAAATAACCACAATAAGAATGATATAGCTATGAATAAAGCAAGCGTTCACAGTAGATATGTACTGCAATTACTGAGAAATGTTTTTTATTTTACTATTTAAATCTTATCACACGCTTATTCAACAGTCACCATTTTCAGCAAACGCAAAAAACCACCACACAACTCACAACTGCAGCTCTATTTGTGAGTAGACCTACAAGCGGCTCCACATATAGTTTGCTTAAGGGTGTGAGAAAAAGTCTTTAGAGGTCACTGCTCTGAACGCGAGTGAACTTTCTAGTCCCATAATAACATATAACCTTGTGTGTTATCCCATTTTGCTTGAAAAGAAAAGGCAAGTAATGCTCTCAAAAGCACTGAACGGACAAAAAAGTGACTGCAGAACAGTTTGGTTCAATGATGCAGAAACAGATGAAAGTATGACTTGAAGAAGAAGAAGATGCTTGGGAAAATAAAAACAGAGCACCAGGAGTAAATGTGACGATAGCAGAGTCTGTCCAGAAGAGCATGGAAACTGAATTTTGGCGGCTTGGAATGCTCGAGCATCGAGAAGGACTGAAGACCACACGAGTCTTTTCTAGTGAAGGATGAGGCAGAGGAGCAGGACAGTGTTCACAGGCGACTCAGGCTGTCATTACCGTTCTCCAGGTTCTCATTACTCTCGTAGCAGCCGGAGTCCCGCGGGGAGTCTCCCGCGAGGCCACGCCGGTCCAGGAGCAGCTTCTCCTGGGAGCCTCCAGACTGACTGCTTCGCTCTGGGTCGCTGCTTCCTGCAAGGCACAACACCACCAGCAGGGGGCAGACAGTCACATCTTATGATCTCAAGAGAAAAGTGCTGGGCAGCTTAGCATGTGTTGCTTTGAAGACACATTATTTAACATGGTGACGGTCTGGAATAAGCTTCATCACAGCTATAAATATTGCTAAAGGTTTTTTCATGTTGTGCTGTGCTCAGGTGAGATGTAACACCCTGTTGGTTACCTGACCCACCATCATACTCTTGCAGCAGCTCCACAGCAGTGAGCAGCACCGCTCTGTGCTGGGAATCTCTGATGTTCAGCTCATCCAGGTCCTCCTCCTCTAACAACTTGAACGTGTCCAGATCCTCGTAGCCGTTAAAAAGGAAGGTGGGAAGATGCTCCTGTGGACAGGTGAGGACAGGTGAGGACGGAGGAAAGAAGGCATTAAAACTTGACCGTGCACAATTTGGATAAAATAAGAACAACAACAACAACAACAAAAAACTTGTAGATGAGAAGTGTCCCATCCCTGTTGTAAATCAAAGATTCAGCATTTCTCTCAAATTTCAGATTACAAAATGTCAAAGTATAGTTTAACATTTTGGGAAATATAGCAAGACTGCATGGAAAATATGAGGCTAGAGCCAGCATATGATTAACTTAGTGCCTGGTAGGCTACAGCTAACAAATATTTCCATTGTCTATTATTCAATTTGTTGTCTGGTCTATAAAATGCCAGTAAATGTAAAAAGAAAAGTGGCTCAAATCAGGGAATAATTACTTTTTCCCCAAAAAACGTACTCAAAGCAGTTTATAGTCGTAAGCTAACCAAACCATTGCCTGGTTTTACCTTTTTATAAAGCATACACACATGAAAGTGATAACAATCTTCTAATCTATCTCTCAAGAGACTGAACATGTATAGTTTCCAAAACGTCTCACTATTTTTGTAATAGAGCTAAAACCAGTGTTGTAAAAAGTACCTAACAGTCATACTTGAGTCAAAGTACGGGACTAAAATGTACTTTCACCCACTGGTATTCTTTTTATCTAAAGCTCATACATTTTAGAAATCCATACAGTGACAATCCCAGAACTGGTTTTGTTTTCAGGACAGATGGTGATGACGTGTTGAGTTTATTACTTTGAGGTTGATGCGATCAAGCAGCTCCTCTACAGACGTGGGTTTGGGTTGTCGGGCCTTCCTCCTCCGGCGCGTCTTCTTGGGCTTCACCTGCTCCTCGTTCAGGACGTCCACATAAATGAACTTGAAGGTGCCGACTTTGCCGTTCAGCATCCCCATCCATGTACCCATCGGAGGCTTGCTGATGATGTCGATGACGTCTCCACTCTGCAACGCAGGATGAGAGGAGCTCAAAGAGATATCAGCTCATCTCAACGTCTTGTGTGATTTACTGGACTGACAACACGGTCATACCTTCAGTTTGAGGGAGTCCGTGTCGTAGGGACTGGGGGTGAAGTCAGTATGAACAAGAGCGCGTCCGCAGAAGGGTCCGCGGTAAGGCAGCTCATCCTCTTCCCCGTCCTCAGACTTCACGCTCTCTCTGTTGCTGTTGGAGGAGTCAGTGGTTCCCACTGTCTGACCACCTTCGTAAATCACGGAGAGACACATGAGCCACTTCCAGAGCACAAGACTGCACGGGTGTGTTAGTATGTGAAAAATATCTTTAATACGTCTTTGAGTCTAACTGGGGTCCCACACGGACAAATACACAGAGACCAGAAAGTTTAGACTATCTCAAAGGCGTCCTTGAAACACCTTTCTGATAAACAGCACACATCTGGAGTTCAAGGCCAAGTTAAAACAAACACGAGAGTTATTTGCAAGTACACCCAGATCTGGCACACTGTAAACACGCAGACTTACTCATGGAACTTTGTCCGCTGAGGGAGCTCCTCAGGCTTTCCACAGACCCTCCAGGCTTCAGTTTGGGTTTCTCCAAAGAGTCTGAGTCCGTCTGAGGTGAGTGAGGGCAGCTGGATATGCGGTCTGGGCTTGACTAGGACACAGAGAAGAAAAACAAAATATAACCTTTTTCCTCACAGACTTCCAAACATTACCTTTAGGAACAGTCTATGGTACATACCTGTTCAGAGAGAGAACAGTGGTATCTCTTGGATATGTGTTTTCTCATCGTTTCTCTCACTGACTTGACTTTTTTGCCGAGGGAAATACGAGATGTCGGTGGAGACTTGACGGGATCTTGCAGACCGTCGCCGTCTTTATTCTAATTCACATACACAAGAAGCAGAACAAAGGCAGATAAATAAACAAACTTCTGATTCAGACAATGGAAATTGAGGAGGAATGACTGTTACATACAGTGTTATCATTGTCAGAGATGACCGCGTGCAGTGAGCGGTTGGTCAGGTCAAATCCTCCAAAGCTACAAGCTCTCTGCGGAAAAACAAAAAATAAAAATAAAAAAACCTTCATAAGCGGAGATGCAGAGACGAAGGTGAACTGAATACAGTGAGTCTTTAGAGCACCCAGCCACCACTGGAGTAACTGTGCCTTGAGCACCTGCTACAGCTGCTGGTTTGTTGAGGATATGTGATTATGTTTAAGCTGCAACATGCATCATATACAGTAAGTTCCTGGAGTGAAGGTCACCACACAAACACAAAACAATTCCTAAGAACCACCAAATGATTCATGTGACAAAATTAGGACATTTGTAAAAACAGAAATCTTTTTTAGAGTCTGTGCAGGAAGGACCCTAGCTTGCAAAGATCACATCCTGTGATATATTTGTGTGATGTTGCAAATTCATCGTGCCAGGTTTCAAACTACGTGCATGTGGCCAAACACAGTTGACCCAACCAGCGTCCTATGAGGAGCTACTGGCAGGCACAGGCATGGTTTAGGTGTGACAACTACTGCAGCAAGAGAAGCGACTGTTATATCAGAAGTGGAGAGTTCATTTAATTGAAAGAAAAACAAAAAAAAAACCCGGCACTGTAGGATTTTCTCAATGGAAGATATGTTGTCGCTCTTGTTAAGGCGTGTATCAGTGTGTGTCAGTGTGAGACTGGACATCACTGACATACACAACTTCCTGTGCGTGGCCATCCGTGAGCTGGATTGTGGGTGTTACAGTTCTCTAAATCTCAAGCTGCAGAACGCTACTTGAAATGATTGGTTTTGCTTAAAGAGGTCGAAGGATGCAACCGACACGACAACTTCCTACACTCACCCCGTGGTGGCTGAGCGGGTTGAGGATCCGGTGTCGGAGCTCTCCGTCGGTCACTGAGCGAGCGATTTTGGGTTCCTCGTTGCAACCGTCCATTTCAGAAAAGCTGGAGCCGCTGCCTTCACATGCCTCCCTGGCCTCCCCTGCTACACTTGTCTCTTGATGAACGGGGCTCCCACCAGACTTGCCGAAGGCCTGGAAGATCTTCTGGCTGCTGCAGGTGTCCAGGCTGCTGGAGGAGGGGGAGGTGGTCAGGCTGTCAGAGTCCCTGTCGTAGGTGAGCTGTTCCCGTAGAGCTGAAGCCAGGGAGTCCACAGGGCAAACAGCAGGCTTCTTCTGCACACCGGAGTACAGGGAGCTGCTGGCGTCTCCACAGGGAAGGCCATCTGTGTTCAGGTTATCTGGAGGGGAAAAACAGGGGAATGGAGGGAGGAAATCAAATCATCTTGTTTACAATTTTTTTGTAGTAAAAATGATCTTAGGACTTTTTTTATGTTGGATTGAAGTGTCCCACATCTGTTTCAGAGGAGAACAATCTACTGTCCCATCACTGATAACTTTCATGTTTTGGCTTTCTAATTGTCAAACAGAAAAACATGTTGGAAAAACAGTATTCTTCAAAACATATATTCATGCAGACTACACAACTAGTGAAATCACGAGGTAAATACTGTTATTAAAGTAAATATACTTAGTCAAACAGTAATTACGTCTAGCACAACTACTGATATTTTGTCTAGACTCTGCGTCACATTCATGCTGAATGTGTGTGTTGTCCCAGGTGCACCATTACGCACTATGTCCTGCCTGTAAACACCTGCGTGTTTGTACATCACGGCTGCATGTAGAGCGACATATTTATGGACTTCTTCTGAAACTTCTTTCACACTTTCTTTTTTTAAATCAAGTAGCAGCAAGAGTTTCGATGGCTGCCACATTATAAGATACAGTCTGTTATAGGATTAAGTACCATCAGCTCCGGGCCTCTTAGACTCGTCGATTCTGATCAGCTTCTTCTTCACCTTCCGGGTCGAGTTGACAAGTTTATGGAGTCTCCTGAATGTCACAGATTCCTCTTGTTCAGTGTCTGACAGGTCGCAGGGCTGATGGGAGAGACCAGAGAGAATTTTATCTCTAAAAAAACTTTTGTCTTATTACAGGAGCTTTGCAGCTATGGTGAACTAACACTATGAGTCAGTTGGAAATAGATTATTATTAAGTTGAGATATGACAGGATATTACATGATACCGACACTTTTGATGTCTTTATACTCAGATATAGCACAAGAGTTCATAAAATTGTTTTCCACTTCTTGTAACTTGAAAATGAAAATAAAAAGGTACGTGGTCTGTGTTCATGCTACAGTACTGAGCCTTCTGTAGAAACTACTTGTAGCTTAATATAAATATGTGGTAGGAAACCACAGTGATGAACCTGGGGCCGTGCAAACAGCTGTCCCACAAGCTGTGTGTCACGGCAGACTAGACAAAAGTTTTTTATATGTGGGAAAAACACGAAGCTGAGCTTCTTGGAAATCACCTAAACCATCATATGAAATATGGTTAGTAAAAAAGTCAGCGGTACATTTGAAGACTCAAGGTCACAGTTTGAGGTTTCATCTGGTGGACAAAACATGAGCGGTACGTGTACACCCCAGAATAAGCATCAGAAGACAAAATGAAAGCACATTAGCAGTTTTAAATACACGACAGACATGCAACGAGATAGAGGTGGTTTATACTTATAAATAATTAAAAAAGAAACAGCGGGGGACAGGGCAATGGACCTGCAAACATCACACACTCACACAGAAAGAGAAAGTGAGAGGAGAACAACACACAAACACACACAGCAAAGAGAAATAGTCAGGCCATCCAGACGAATCTGAAAAATGTGGCCTGAACCTGAGCCCCCTAATCACCCCACCCATGCATAAAAGAGCTGTGGCCTGCATAACAGGGCCCTGTGCTGAATCCACCCGCTCACTACAGCACAATAGGGGGTTAGCGCTTTGACAGCGATGAATAGAAGTCCGCCCAGTGGCCTGCAGTTGGGAGAAGGCCCTGAGCTGCAGGGCTTTAGAGGGGCCCCGGTTCATCGGTGGGACAGGGCAGAGGGAAAGAGAGGGGCGCTGTCAACAGCTCAGCAGCCTTGGCACTGGTGGATCGGAGGCCTTCGTGCACAGCGCACCGCCTGGAGTTGTGATTCAGCATTAAAAAAGCAACTAAGATGCCGTCAGACCGGGCGCTTAGACACTTACGTTGCAGTTGAACAACTCATTCGGGCTGGGACTGGAGGGCTCGGTCCACTCGGTGGGATCGGACCTGCACGTCTGTCTGTTTTGTACCTCAAACTCTTTCAGCTGCAACAAAAGAGGAACCTGTTAGTACATTAACCCACCAACTGACCTGTTATGTATCCTTGAGCTGCTGGCACACATAAAGGGAATCATGAAAGCTGCATTATTCAGACGACAACATGCTCTGAATATGAGCCCACATCAGAATATTATCAGAAAATGCTGTTAACAGCTCACAATAGATCAACTATTTTCAGATTTACACACAGATTTTGCTACAACTCAATAAAACCTTTTTGCAAATGATTCAGAATTCAGAAAGGGCTTCTTGTTTGGAGAAACCACCCATATAATATTAAAGAATAATGTGTTTTTTGAATGAACACTGGGACATCATACCCGTGCCAGGGCTTCCTCTATAGAGATCATATTCTCCTTCACCATCATCATCAGCTGGATACGCTCTTCATCACTCATGGTGATTTCACTGGCCACAAAACCAACATCATCACCTGTCAGGTAGAAAAGTAGAGATATCAGCTGATCGGACCGAACAAAACCGAATTTTATCAAGACACATACTGAATGTCAAATCACTTTGTGCTATTCTCTGAACGTACCTTTTGAAATCTGACGCGTCACTCCTTTCTGCGACTTTCGAAAACTCTGCCAAATAGACTTGCTTTTTCTCTTTCCGTCCCATTTTCCTTCATGGTACAATGATTTAGTTTGAGTTAGTGCAGGAAAAACAGCATCACCACAAAAATAAACATATCCATTTTATAAGCAAAAGACGCCCCAAAAAACCCAAATTAGTTACTCAAAATAAGATATTCTCATAATACAATCATTATGTTCACTCTGCATGTCAAAGAAGAAATATGACCTTCAACTAGCAATACACACAAAAACATTTTTAAATGAGCTTTTCTTAGTTTAGTGTAAAAACAGCTGAGACATTTTGATATCAATCTGATTGCACTCTACAATTAAGCCTCAAGTATATGATGCATGTAAATAAGAGTCATATAAAATGTTCAACTCACCTCCTGATCCATCATCAGAACTAGATTTGTGCACAGGAAACCTAAAAACCAGAACAAAATATTAACTTCACCTGAAGAGTTCAACCGAGGAATCACAGCCATGCAGAAACAGACCGGTACCTGTTGTCCAAAGTTATTTTCTTCATTTTCCCTCCTATCCCACCATCTCCCTGAACATATCTTTCTATCCTCTCGACTTGCGTCAGATTTACAAAAAAAAAAAAAAAAAAAAGAATCACAGAAGTGCTCTGTCCATCATGACACTAGCATCATAGTGAAGGGGAAATCAAAGTAGTCAAAACAGATGAAAAAGACTGGCTGCTGTTGGCTGATGAACAGAGGTCAGTGCTCTACGGCCATGGCAGGAACAATAGAGTCTTTTTCATGTCCAGTCAGGGTTTTGCAGCAGCAGCAGCGCAAACGTGGCCTCTGCATTCCCTGCACACTTTCACCCTCCCTCTCTTTCTCTCTCTCCGTCTGTCTCTCACTCTTCATCTCTCTGGGCTGTTTGTTGTCTATATCTGTCTCTCTCTCTCTCTCCCTCCCTCTCTCTCTCTCTCTCTCTCTCTTCACAGTCTCTCCCCTCAGTTGACACTTGTTGCTGGTGTTGGGTCAATGCACTGTATGAGTGAGCAAACAGATCAGATCTGTACTTTTTGTTTTCTAAATGAGATATTAGTTGTCATATCTTCCACTGCTGAAGTGATAGAAGTAACAAAAACTGTTACCTGTAATCAAATATATACATTTTTGTTCATATTTAGATATTTTTTTTTACATTAATCCACAAATAAAATGTCAGTACTCTGGTTTTCGGTGTCTCTATAGCAGGAGTGCCCAAACCTTTTCCCTTAGATGGCCTAAAACTGAACATTAATGGAAGGCTATGGGCCCAAAGCAAGCACCTGCTGTACTGTGTTGTCAAAATGCAAAGTGGGACAAGGATCCCAAGTTCCCTTAATTGACTGACTGGGTGTGCAAGGTGTCTTTCTGCCAGCTGTGCTCAGATTTTGAAAAATAATTAATAATTAGGAATCCTACTCATGTCTGTCCTGGGAGAGGGATCCCTCCTCTGTGGCTCCTCCTGAGGTTTCTTCTATCTTTTTATTTTTTTTCTCAATATGGCAAGTTTTTCCTCACTGGAATCGAGGGACTAAGGACGGGGATGTCGCTCGCTGTACAGATTGTAAAGCCAACTGAGGTAATGTGATCGTGATTTTGGGATATATAAATACAACTGATTTGAAAGAGCATTTTAAATGATTTTTAATGCTGTATTTTTCTGCTTGGAACAAATTTGGACCATATGGTGGCCAGCTTTGGCCTGCGGGCCCCACGTTCTGCAGCCCTGCTCCAAAGGATACACCGAATATATTTAGACCATAATAAAATCTTGAACACTGCCTTAAATATCATCTGTATGAGTGTAAAACATGTCTGTATTGGTTATTATGAAAGAACAATTCATTTTAATACACCTTCACACAGTTCATGAGGCCAGGAGTAGACCATGATGTTCAAACTCGACTCAGGAGTGAGACATCAGCACCGTTTCCCCTCTTTGATTGAAGAATGTGGGAGACAATAAATATTTGAAATATTCTGGCATGAAAATAATAACAATGAAGTTTGTGTAGCTGTTAACAGTAACAATCTCGAAGGTCGGTGCCACGTGAACTGTGATAAGAGCAAGAAAACTTCTGAAAAAGAAATATTGAAAATTGGAAATGTGTGCAAAAATATACAGAAAAGAAAGAAAAAGATTAATTAACACTTTTAAGATATCGATTGACAAATAATGGTGCAAGTCATCAAACTTATCAGGTGCATTTCCCACTAGGGGGCAGTGTAAGTTTCCTGTGAATCCCATCTTATTGAAGGATATTTGTCTGAGCTGTTCCTATCCAGGTTCTGAATAATACAGGCCTGTTTGTTATTATATCAAAATCCTTAAAAATGTGGATATTGCTCATTTTTGAGAGTTATTATGACTCTTTATCAGGCCTAATCAAATCAATATGCTGCGTTATCATTAGTCATCGCCCGACTCCTTCATCACATGACAGAGCGAATATGACTAATGTCCTCAATCTCTCAAAGGAAACAACAGAAGGAAGGAAGGAAGGAAGTTTAGAGGTGACACAGAAATGCCTCATAAATGCGACTGGACGGCAGCAGGAAGCAGAGGAAAAGCACGAGAGGCACAAAGAGATAATACATGAGGAGGAATCACAGGTCAGCTTCCAACAGTGATCTAACTAATAAATGATAATGTGTCTGGAAAGCCACGACACCACACACCATCTGGACAAAATAACTGTTCCAGCCACTTTCATGACTTTTATCTATTATAGTGTTTCCGTGTGCTTATTATTGCCCCTTCAACCACGTATGTCCTTGTCCTACTTATTGTTCACCCCAGCACCTCCCGAGTCAAGAATGCTGGACCTCTCTGACGCCTCAAGTTGTGGATTCTCGACGTCCTTTTAAAAAAATAAGTCATTATTGGGATTTTCTTTTTACCTTCTCTCTGTCTCTGGAGTGGAGGTGTTACTGCTGAGCCCGAGGGATTCCTGAAGGAGATGAGAAACATGTGACAGTTTTGTTCCAGATTCAGATAACAACCCTTTAAATAAAAGTATTTTTTAAGAAACGACATTTTAAAATATGGCATTTTCCTTTCAAGAAAAGCAGACAAATGTGGAGCAGACAAATTATATTATACAGACAGAATCGACTGTGATTAAAGGGTAGCAAAAGAGGAATTCAGGGTATTCCCTTATTTGTAATGTGTTGCCCTTTTAAAATCTTGTTATGTGGTGGCAACAAAACCCACATATGCCACTAGTTACATTTTTAGGATCTATTCCCTCACATTCCAGGACAGTGTGAAGGCCAGCTCTCTGCATCACAGACAGTCATATGATGCTTTTAAATCTTCTTCTTGGGTTTTACTCAGGATAATCATGACAGGGCAATTCCAAGGCCCCTTATCGGCCCGTCTGCTGACGCACACAGCAGGAAGTTGCCTCCTCTTGGGGGTCTCACACACTCGGAGCTGGACACTCACCTGGATCTGCGAGCGGAGCTGCAGTGATGTGGCCGCTGAGTCAACCTTTCCCTGAAACACACAGGCAGGGGAAGCGGAGGAGTAAATTATAGTGTCATCCTAACGCAGAAATAGAAATAATATTCAGCTTGCTGAGTCGGCCAGCACATGTTGTGGAATAACACCAGTTACCAGCTATGTGTTACCTCTGCAGTGACTTTACTACTAACAGGAAAATATTTGACTTTTATGAGTTTTTATTTGACATGATTTAACAATGTCAATAAACCTGCAGGCATGTTTTCATCTGTTCTCCAGAGGCGGGCTATAGGTAGCCTCAGGTTAAAAGCAAATAGTCATAAACTACTTTAACACAGACACTTAACACAGCATGAAGGAAATATAGACCTGTAAGTTAAAGGACCAGTTCAACATGTCAGGAAACTGAAACTTCACTTCCTTGCTGAGAGTTAGAAGAGAAAATCTCACCGGACACACTCATGTCCGACATTAAATATGTACCTACAGCTGTCAGCTGGTTAGCTTAGCTTGGCATGAAGACTGGAAACAGTTAGCTAGGCTATAAAATGTTCATTTGTGAGTTTTAGTGGTGCTGCTAGGTGGATTTTGTCTGCAACAAACGATCGATTGATTAATCGATTCGTATTTGGTTAGTGTTATAAAATGTCACAAAATTGTAAATAAAATCCCAACCAACAGTCCAAAATACAATGCCTCTTCATTTACTGTCATAAATGAAAGAGAAAAACAACAAATACTAACATTTAAGAAGCTATAACCAGCAAATATTTGACATTTTTGCTTGTGAAAAATAGTTGGTTGGTTAATTATTTTTCAGTCAATCGTCTAATCCAGGGGTACCCAAACTTTTCCTTGGAGGGCCCCCACAAAAAATAAAACTGCATAAAGAGAGATTCATTTTATGATTTTCTTTTCATTCATTTCTTTTGCGAGAAACATCTGGCAGAAATCAAACCCAATGATGGGCCAACTTTGGCCTGCAGGCCTCCCTTTGGGCAGCCTTGGTCTCATCAATCAATCGACTCAGAGTTGAGGCTCAACTGGTGTCGATCTTTTAATCTTTCCCAAGAAGCGAGAAGTGAATAAGCATATTATTTAGTTTAACTATTCCTTTAAAGTAATAATATGTTACTTTCCAGAGTAAGATAGTGGATTGTTGAGTCTCATCTCCAGGACATCAGATATTGATGCTTTGGGTTGGTGAATCAGATACAATGGCAACCGAAAGCATCAGTATTTGATAAAGACATGGTGGTAAATTATGGCAGCAGAGAGAGCCTCAATAATTTAACGCTGAGATATTAGATTTTTTGATGAGCCATGGTTTTTACTGACATGAAGAAGACTGATAAGGCTGTTTACCATCTCTGCATCTTGCACTACTTTGCGTTTCCGTAGCTCCTCCATCCTTTCACACACGTCGCTGAGGGAGGTGCCGTAATACTGAGAGTACTCCTGAGCCAGGTCATCAAGGTTCCCCACGGAGCCATCCTGAAAGAGATAAAGAGGCATTCAAGCACTCGACCACAGACCAGAAGAGGAAAACGACACCCCACAGAGGTCGAGCAAGATGCCGAACAGCAGGCAAACACTGTAAACACTGACCACTGTCATGATTACAGCCATTGTCTTAAGGTTTAGTACGGTCACCAGCAAAACAAACAGCCAGGAAACACTGAGATAAAGCACCAGGAGTGTAAAAGCATCGCAGACGTCCAGCTGTGATATTGCCTCTGTCTTCACCAGCTTGTCGTCTTCCTGCCCAGCGACCCCCTCCACCTCTTCAGACCCGACCCCCTGACCAGAGGAAGCGCCGTGTGACGCAGCCACGACTCTCACTCAGCTCTCATACACTCGTCAGGAGTCGACTCAAGAGGCCACAGTTCAGTCGACCGTAAATCACAAGAAGCAGAACCACTCAGTCAGATGAGTCCTGACACAGAGCGAAACCTCCTGGACGTAACCCCTTTTAGTTTCCTACAATTGTGCTACCTGAAGTTATGTGCCTTTTTGCCATGTGGGAAGAAGGAACGAATAAGAGATAAATCACTTCAGGGATTTTTTGCTGAGTTTTATGACCTAAAGTGACCTTTGGGACCACACAGGGCTGGTTTCCTTCTCAGTGGAGTAACAGTTATTTGCAGATGAGTGTACAGGTTTCTGTGCTTTATTTAGACAGTCACCACAGTTTCAATGCCTCTGGATTTACTATTTCTTACATAGATTTACCTTTATATGAAAGTGAAATACATTTTCGCTGCCTGGATTTTGTGTTCTCATTCATATCCAAAAAGTTGAGATTTTCAGGTTATACTGTATGTTCAATCTCAACATTTCCTCTATATGACAGTATATAGCAGAAGTTTTCAATTAAAATTCAGAGAGTGAGCAAAGCGTGAGAAATGTCTCTGACCCACTTATTTTTCTGACTGTTGTCTGTTGTCTGGTCTCTTCGTGTGAGTATCTCTCACTGACTCGAGTTGCAACACTTATCAGACTTGATTAGCTGAGCAGCATCACGTAAGATGATTTACAACGTATTCAACTGATCTGTGAGTTTCCTCGTCTGGGTCTGCACCTGGATCACCGTCCGCCTATTAGCAACCTCGGCTATAATGATAGTTTCTTTTATTTTCGTGTCACCCACACAAGTGCCCAACATTGGTTTAGGAGACACCAAAAGCACAGTTGCAGCAGTCAAACATTTCATTTCATTAAAATTACAGGTTATTTTGAAGCTCTTGATAGATATTCTGCCAAAATAAATCAGCATAAATGTCTATTTCAACTCGCTCACACAACAAACAATGTCTGTCCACCTCTGGAGTCAGACCTCAAATAGCATCAAACCTGCTATTATACTCCTACAGTACCTGTGATGAAAGTAAGCTACATTAACTGATTTTTTGGCCACTCTGGGGCAGAGGAAACAAGCTGTAAAGAGAATATATCATCATATCATCACTTTATGAAGTTTTTATGGCTAACATGTTAGAATCAGTATTTTGACATCAAGCAGACACGGAGCAACATTAGTTTTCATTCGGTGACGTGTTTCTGTCCACCTGAGGTTACGAGCATTCACTCCTCTTTTAGCTCTGTTTTGTTCTCCACCAACTCCTTCTTCGAAATGCTCCTCAGTGTAAACAGCCGCCTGCTGCATTTAGAAATGACACTATGAAAGCAGTGAGGTTTTTTTTCCCCTCGGCAGAGCTCACGTAGACTGCAGCATTCAGGTGGTAAGTATCTGTGGGTTTGTCACCACAAGAGACCAGTTTCACACACACATGTATTCAGGTGAGATGTGGTTAAAATTGACATATTTATTATAGCCATTATTAAGAAATAACTTATGCAAACCTTTTTTTTTTTGGATTGAGTCCTATCCATGCAGTTTGAGGCCCAGTGAAGGTGGCGGTAGAATATTTATTCAACCACAAATATGTGCATTTGTTTCCTAGTCATCCTGTGAGTCGCATTAAATTGGGAAAAAGATCATTTAATTCTGAAAATATATGTTGCCTATTTCACTACTATTTCCTGCTGCTGTGTAAACAAAGAAAGACTTCTATCATGCAGTTAATGAGACAGTTTGAGTCATTCCTGACGCACACAAATAACTAGATAATAAGACAAATAAGATATAATTATATTGTGGGTGCGACAACATGTAAGATACTTCCCCATCATGCCCAGTCATGAGTTAAGACTGGACAGACCAATAAAAGCTGTGTCTCTTCATCAGTAATAGCCATCCAGTATGTCCATAAACTGTTTCACGCATTGTTATTATTGTTATTGTGCTTCGCTCATGCCGTACCCTGAAGGTATGCAAATGTGCCAACTGAAAACAGTCCTCTGCAGTGAAAAGTAATACTGTGGGCTCACTTGTCTCGTGGCATGATGGACTGTGAGTGGCTCAACTGTCCAGAAAAGAGGGCCATTCATTTGGTAAATGACATGCCCCCGGGTGGAAAACGGCCTGAAAATCTGGCTGCTTTTCATACAGTCGAGAAACGAGGCTGAGGCCCGACTGAGAAGCTCTGCACTGTGCCTGGCTGCAGCCTCTCTTCTGTCACTGATCCACATAAACAGCTCATTGTGACACAGGCACATGATATTGCATGGCCCTGAGTGCTTATTAGACACGCAGCATGTATACATCCTCGTCTCAGATGTAGGTAAACACAGCCTACGCACGGATAAAACAAACTGACCTGAATGTTCAAATCAAATAAATAAAGAGTCCAATTCTCGTGCTGAAAATTCAAACAAAATGGGAGTTTGGGAAAATATTCCAGTGTGCTTTATATTTCCCTCTGTCTCCAAATTAATGGCCTCCAAGCCAAAATTGCAGCATGAGACATCAACCACAGAGGCTTGAAAAGGAGAGAGTGGTGTCGCATTTCTGAGGCTCCGAGCATCTCGTAGGCAGACAAAAGATTCACGTGCCCCCAGGGCCCGCAGTGTCTAATGAGTGTTTTTACAGTTCCTCTGTCTTGTCTCAACCTTTCAGGCAACCAGACCTGGGTCACAAAGTACCAGCACATAATTTGTATCACTTTACTTTTGCTTGGAGTCAGAGACGATTTACAAAGAGCATACAGGGAATCAGGTAACAGCTTCTGTGATAACACATTTCCTGAGGGTAAATTTAAGTCACACTCCTTTTAAACCTACTGTGAGTTTGTAAGAAACTGTCTTACACAGATTACAACATCTGACTGATGATGCATTGACTGAAAAGTGTGTTTGTTTTATATCCCATTTGAAGATTTCATTTAAAAACAATACATCCTACATTAACTTATCATACACATGTACTTGTGAGAGCCTTGTCATTCATCTGTCAATCAAATAAGCTGTTTTAATCAGATGTCAGCAGAGAAATACATGTTAAAACCTCCCAGACTGAAAGACTAGTGTCTCAAACAGTGTATATAAGTGATGTTTCAAAAGACCACATGAACAAGCATCGACTTGTTAAAGCTTTTTCTCAGATGCACACACTCAGTTGTCTTTTAAAAGGCTATATAGAATTAAATTTTGCTCTGTTAATCTACAGGAAACTAGCCGCTCTAACCATTAGACTACATTCCAGCGCAAACATAAAAATACACTCACCACAAGCAGGCATCTGGCTGCCAACAGTAGCTACCCAGCACTAGTTGCTCGACACAGTTTTGAAACTTAACTCAGCGCAGCAACTGGAGGACAATACATCCTGAAGAGAAGGGGAGGGGTGTCCGGCAGGCGTAAATCAGAGGGAGTTTTGGTGAAGGGGAGGCTGGCTGGGGGAGTTGCAACCACATGTGACGCTGGTGCTGCAGGGTGGGGCGCTCTACTCTCTCCAGCTGCGGCCCACAGGGACTGGCTGACTCACATGTTCAAATAAACCACCACCTCTTAGTGTGTGAGAGTGTGCCCTGCATGTTTATGTCTGCAGTGGAGTTAGAGTGATGTGTCAAGCTTTATAAGAAAGGTTGACTAAAGGGTCAGATCTGTCTCCCTCTGCTGATATGGAGGCTTCCTTCTGACTGAGTCTTAGCACTTTTTATTTTATAGGTTTTTTTTATAAATTGTTACTTTGAATCTACCATGTAAAGTAGTGTTGACTTGACTTGAAAATATCTATACTTGACACAATGTTTGATGCCACAGGGGGAAAAAAATAGAGGCAACAATGAGGGCGTAGGAATTTTAGATTTTAAAAGATAAATATAACAAAGCTTGCATGCTGTGTCGTGAGAACAGCATCTAATTTAATTTACTTCTGAGCAGAACAGTGGGAGGAGACAGGCCTATGTGGGAATTACAGCAGTGCGTGTGTCAACTCGCTATCGGAGAGAAGAGAGGTGTACTACTGGTGTATCGATACTGCGGAAAATAAGTATTGAACCACTGTGAAGTTTTCTTGTTGACATATCTCACAAAATTGGATTGTGTAACGGCTTGAATATATTTCCTTCCTCATACAAAATTTGCAGCACAGATTTGTGATTGCTTTCATACGTCCATGTTTGATAACTTTCAGTCTTCTTCTTCACTGAGGAAAAAACAGAAATATACTGACCTAAGCAAAAATGTGCATTGCCCTGCGTGTGTGCTTGCACAACTCAAACATGAACCCACTTGTACATAAAACACTGTAACAAACTGCTACAGCTGGTAAAAAACTTGGAAAAGTTTGGTTTTTTTAGTCCCAAATGCACTTTTACCATCAGCCTTTATCACTGAATGATTGGCTGAATGAAAGAAAAAGCATAACAACATATATATTTTTTATATCACAACACCTGATCTATATCTCCATATTTTGAAAACTCCTCAAAAGCACTTTATAAATGTTTTATAGGACTCGGCGACAAATCTCACAATATCTATGATCAAATGTTGAGACTGCGACAATATTGTAGGGTTGACTTTTGGTAATTTCACATAATATTAAAATGAGATTTTTGATAAATAAGAATCAGTAATATGGACATAATGACTAAGTGGGTAAAGGCATCAGAACAAGTAGAACAGTTACATCACTTCAGCCTTTAAAATCAGGAAAAGCTAACACTTTAGATAAGATAAGGATATATACGGATATATTGGCCCGCCCTTAGTGCTGATACCGATTAAAAACTCTACAGGGTCCCAAATGTACTTTCATCTATGGGTCTTTATCTATGAATGAATGACCTGATGAAAGAAAAAGAATGATAACTGGACTAAGTGTTCATCACACTTCATACATATGTGACAGATATACACATGAGCATCATAGAAGAAGACTAAAGTAAAAATTACAACACTGGCAAGATGGTAAATTACAAGGTTTACTAGCTCCCATCTCTCTTGTTGTCATCTTTCATAAAAGTAAAGTAATCCAAACAAAGGTGTAAATGCTGATCAGTCTGGAGGTATAGCAGTCTGTGCACCAGCAGGGGGCAGCAAATAGTAACTCTACATCTCTTACTTACTGATGTGCCCCAGAGTGATGAAGGTAACTGTGGTGAATTGAAAAGCTCAGTGAAGCGCACACACTGACGTGGAAATCAAATATGCCCTCTCAACATAAACAAAGTGAGGTGATGTCAAAGAATTCTCTGTGCATTAATAATCTATAAAATATGAGAGTCAGCTCGCACTGAGCCTCGCAGTAGAAGTGTCAGCAGATCCAGAAGAAGCAGAAATGTGTGATTCCTCCTCTGCTCATTGCTGCTGTCAACATAAAGGCATCTTCACATATCCTCAAGGTATTAAGGATCAAGGGTGGTGACCTCGTTTGTTTGTAGCATTAGTCAGTGAGATTAAGTGTGGAAAAATAACCCTCAGCATCTTTGATTTTCACGGCCCCACTTCCTCTAACCTTCATCTTTAGTAGCTGACGACTGACTCCAGAGCAGTGAGCAGCAGCAGCAGGAGGTAACAATACCAGTGTTAGATCTCCAGCGGGAGGCTGCAGATAACGCTGAGCTGCAGATGGATGGTGGAGATGGTGGACGGCTACGTTCTGCGCTCTGTGCCAAAGGGCCAAGGCAGCTTGCGCCAGAAAGGGCAGTTTTCCGCCTGGCTACACAGCGGCGAGCTGCTCGTCACCTCGGAGCGCAGGGGGAGACGGGAGATAGACGCCATTCCTCCCTGCCAGCCAGCTCCACTCCTATCACCGTCAAGGCTTCTGATTTTGCCTGTGCCCAACCTGGAGCGGCCTGAGCGCTCATCTGAGCTTTGATCCCAGCGGAGATCACTCTGTGTGTGAGAGACGCAGTTCATGTGTCTGTGGAAATAATAACCCATTTGATCACGACTGTGGCCTCGCAGCATCACATCGACTGGAAAATCTGTAATGGCAATAACACAAACTCTGAATTTAAGTCCAGTTCTAGGGCAAAATCTGTCATGGCACAAGCCTCTGCTGAGGGATGGATGGGTTACTTGAGGTGATTTTCTCAAAACCACAGAAAGCCATGAACTCATTCAGCTGAAGTTTAAACATTTAGATCACTGAAACTGCAATCACAAGGCTTTCACATGCTCTGCTCCTCTGACTGGAGCAGAATCAAACCAGGCTGCACTCATTTAGGAAAAAGTGAATATAACAGTGAGAATGTGTATAATTAGTAGAGTTATTACAGTACTTATTCATATTAAAACACTACCTTGTATCAACAATGTCACTTTAATATATATTACATATACAAGTACTGCTTACACTTTTCTAACTAGTGTATATTTTTTTGGTTTTATCTGTTATGTCCCTCCAGCGTATGAATAAACATACATACTGAAACTAGAGCTGTATGATATTGGAAAAGCTCACACTGTAAGATTGTGATATAAACTGTGTTATGAAAAAATGCAAAAAAATGAATTTTCTTTCACCAGATAACTTGGAAATAAGTGTTTTGTAGGGGAGTGCATGATAGTGTTTTTATAGTGTTAAAATCAAACTGTGAGAAAAGTCAGTGTGCCAGAAGGCTGTATATTTGATGTTTTAGAAAATAAAAAGATACCGCCGTCTTTTAAGCTTGATGATAACATCTTTTTTAGATCCTCCACTGTTTTCTGAAATGTTTCCATCTAAACTGCTACAGAGATGTCTAAAACTCATGCAAGTCTGAGAACTGTAAGCAAAAAGAGCTTCAAGTGACAGCAGTGACATGTGATAGATGTGTGAAATGTGAGCGTGTGTGAATTTCTGCTGTTCCAGAGCACCCGAGGGCCCAGTCCAGATCGACAGCCCCGGGGCCCCCTACAGTGAAGAAGAGGATCAGTGGAGGAGCTTAACCATTCATGTCAGACTGGTAAGTGGATTTTGACAAGTCTCAAACGAGGGTCTGATGAGGAGGGTCACACTGTGACATGCATGCTGTCAGTCACAAATACACACACTGCATATACAATACCTGGCCTTGTTTGAACTGCATTAGTAAGGTCTGCGACACACAGCTCCGCTTCATCCTGTCAGTCACTGAGCAAATATCTCTCACTGCTGACAGAGACAAAAGAGCTGCTTCACTGCTGACAGAGACTTCTCAGGCTCTCAGTCTGAATGGTGGTCAGAGGGAACAGAAGTGGACGCAAAACGGGTCCGAAAAATAAAGTACACTGATCACCAGGATGAGTGAGTGGATCGGGACACAAAACTAAAATGGAGACAGTTTCCAAAAAGGCAAATAAACAACCACATTGTTGTCTTCCTTCATGCGGCAATACAGATTCATGACACTAAGAGAAAACAGCCTGCGGTCCAGATTAAAAAACGATGCGATGAAGCTCCAAAGAAGATTAAAAGGGCAGAGGGGAGGCAAAGAGCAAACCTTAAATATGGTAAATCTAATCAGGATTTTAAACATTAGCTAAAAAAAACACAGAGTCCAGATTTAGACACAGGAAACACACAATGCACTCTCCAAAAAAGCCATTGGCTATAAAATGCTGGACAATTCTCATTTGGAGATATCTATTATTACTGTTATTGCAAAAGCACCCTGCTTGTTTTAAAGCAGCTTTTGGATTGTCCCTGTTCCTTGGAGCATGTTTAATTCAGCAGCGCAGAGATCAAATAGAGACTCATCCCCTTTAAATTTCATTTAAATTACATGCATGGAAATTCATCCCCTCTGGATGGCAGTGTGTTTTTTGTAGTGGGGGGCTGGCCCGGAGATCATTCCCATTCCTTGGAGCATGTTTAATTCAGTGGTGCTGAAAACAAATACAGAGACCTCGCTCTAAAATTCAACACTATTCACACCTAAGAGAGGCCGTGTGTAGATGTAAAAGGCTCTCGTGAATGGTTCGGGGTTCGTAGTGAAGCAGCCTGTGGATTGTTCGTATTCCTTGGACCATGTGTAATTCAGAGGTGCTGAAATCACTTCATCTGCCCCTCACCCCTGTGCTTGAGTAATTACCCTTGTGTGACTGCGCCGCGATCCTCTGAGACACGAGTGCCAGCTCACACCGTCTCCGGCTGTATTATCAGCGAGCCAGCTCGCCCTCACAAGACCACAACATCCACCGATCCCTCCAGCGAGACACAACGCAGGACTCAAGGGCAGCTGTCCATCATGCAATGTAAGACCATGGGGCCCCCAGAATGAGGTCATTCTACATGGTGTGAACAACAAGTGAATTGGTCCAATGAGGAAAGAAAATACCCTCTGGACATTTCTCTTTTGAAACTGTCCATGGGAAAAACATGCAGAGGAGGCACTGACTTGACTTTAAAAACAGTGCACAACAATTAGTGGGGTGAAGAGAAGAGAATGAACAGACCTGTGACCTGAGAAGTGACTGATGTAAAAGTGTTACCAACACAGCTGCAATGAATGACTATTCTCGTTATCCATTGATTTCATGACTTGATCGTTTAGTCTATAGGGTTAGGGTTAGTCAAGGGATATCTTTCTTTTCCAACCAACAGTCCAAAACCTAAATACTTTTCATCTACAATCATAAATTACAAAGAAAATTCTCACTTTTAAGAAGCTGGAATCAGCAAATGTTTGACATTTTTGCTTGAATAATGACTAAAACATTTTATTGACAATCAGAATTTTTCTTTTTTTTTTTGTTTCTTCCCTTTTTCACTTTTATTTTCAGTTCCTGTTCTTAGTCGTTGTTTTTACACTCACTGTTGTAGTGACTACTCACCTATGTCTGTTTTATTGTTAGTCTTTACACCTGTAATAGAGCGTTGTACTGTGTGTTTTATTCCTTAAAAGCCTAACCAGGGATGAGGACTGCAAATTAGCTACGGCTAAAAGTCCTATACATTGCATCTGCTGCATTTTGTTTGGATGTTACAAAGCCTACAGGTATTGTTCCAGTCAAATAATCCAATAAAATGAAAACATAAAATTAGCTGGAAAGTAATTTTCTGTCTCGCTTCACTAGAGCAGTCTGAGGTAAAAAAGTAAGAGTGCTAAAGAAAGCTCAACGGCAGCAACACCAAATGTAAGTTAAATGTGATGCCACTCTTCAGTGTTGTAGTGCTACTACAACAATGCTGTACTACATTAAGAACAAGCATCCTGCTGCCATGTCTGAGGACGTCTCACAGACAAAGATTGCGTCGCTGCTAGTTAATTTTTATGGGTGTCGGGGCTGTTGAAAGCAAAATTAAGTGAAATCAACATCCCTAGCTGCAGCTCCAGTTAACAATGGTGTCACATGAATGGCTTTCATGCAGAGTGGGCTTTACTGATGTCAGTATTTCAACTTTATTGAGACAGAGACACCAGACTGGATCTCAGGCCAACAGGAACATATGTTGTTCTGCAGAAACTGAGTGACACTTACACAACTACATTTTCTAAGGGCACAACCAGAACAGTCGTCATTCTATGGGAATTAGTGAGATCGTACTAAGATGTGTCTGACAACACTTCTCTCTGTCGTCTTGTCTCTGCCAGACTTGCCATTTAGCTCTCCCCTCTGGGAGAACCGTCTCTCAGAGAGCTGCATCTTAACACCGCGGATGATGTACTTCGAACGTTCAGGAGACGGTGCTCGCTGATCGCACATGCCCCTTTTGACAACCGCAGACATCCCAGCAGACCTGGTGACAATGTCTCCTGCCCAACTCAATTTGCCTCCTCGTCTGAACTCCCAGTTCCGTCTCCTCCTCCGCCATTCCAAGGACATCCACCTTGCAGCTACTACATCCGTTAATGGATGCTAACCGCAGCTAGCCAAGCATGCTCTGACATCATAAGAATTGCATGAGGATCTATAATGAACCTGAAGACCTGTTTCCAGCTCAGCATCCGAGAGAGGTCTCGCTTTCGGTGTTTGACATCTATTCCGTGACGGATGACTAGCTATTAAACCTTGATCTCTTACGACTCAGATATTCCCCCCTGTAATCCATATACTGGTAAACTGCTAGAAATGCCAATATATAATTATTCTGCTGCAACATCTTATTTCTCACTGCAAAAATGTATTTCACTTGAAAAAAGAAAACTCTTTGAAAGACTTGATGCTTCATGGTGATTAAATATGCATAATCACTAATCAAAAACTATCTCTTAATCGATCAAGCTCATTCTTGAGGCCAGCAAAACTTATGAAATTTATCTACAGAGCTCTGTATAGGTGAGCTTTGAGGGACAGTTGGACTATTTTTTCCTGAAGTGCATTTAGATGATCGGTGGAGGCCATATAGTAAAAATATCACACAAACTTTAATAATGCAGAATGCTTAAACCGTGTTGAGTCAAGCATAAGCACTCAGTAATAAAAAATTCAATAATTAAATTCATGCATTATAAATGCTACAGCAGGCTGTACAATTCACACAAACATACTGTGGCTACAAAAACAAATCAAATGAATCGATACGATGAATTTAAACTGCAAGAGTTTCTTGATTCGGTTGGATCTTGTTCCTGTTGGGTTACATCACTCATCATCGAGAACTCATCCAAACCTGGCCCTCTCCATCTCAGAGGAATGTCAGGCTTCGATGGCTCTTCGATCTGTTTCTTGATTGAAAATCTCTACCTCATCCTCGCCCGTTGTCATCACACAACGGGCTTTAACTGCCGCCTCCTCACTAGCTCTGTATTTGGCTCTGCTTATTCATAACCCTTACTTTTCTTATCTCTTCTGTCCCACTTTTTTTCCTTTACTTGTCTTTATCTCTCTTCCCTCAGGCCTAACGTCTTCTTGCCATTATTTCTTTAGTATCGTCACCCAGTCTGCCGACCACTTCAGACTGCAGGCAGATGCCTCCGAGTTTGCTTGATGATGCATGAAAACAGGCATTATTCTGCATTATGTCATAAATCCTGTTCTTAGAGGGTCTAAATTACGACTGTGCATTTGGACGTTGAATGTGGATAATAAAAATAGATGATTCATACAATGTGGCCTTGTAAAAGCACTTTCTCTGAAGAGGTGAAATAAGGGTCATGGCAGGGTGAGGAAGACATGGGCCAAGAGAGTATAAGAGAAATGCTAAGTAGTGATGAAGTTAGTCCATATAGTCAGTAATGGCTACTGCATGGATGGGTGAGTTGGAAGTAGAATAAAATAAATGTAAATAATCTAACAGTGCTGCGCAAAACCTTAAAGAGAATGTTGCAGAGTGATGAAAGTTTTGTCGCAAGTAAAAATATTGTCAAACATACACACATTTTGATTACATAGGAATATTGCATGTAACGCTCAGCTTGTAGACTTGATTAAATGCAGACTCAGCTGTGTTCTGCATTTGGCAGCGTAATTATGTGTGAGGAGATCTAAATGACCCGGGTGGTTGAGTCACACTGTTTACTTCTGAAATTGGCCATGCACTGACTGCACGATCCTGCTCATACAAGCATACGCTGTCATACACCAGACAGAAATATAATTAGTCTACATACTGCATGACATATTTTACTTTTCATTTTTCAGCACCGATTTACAGTCATGTCATTAATTAGATTGAAGGCGGCACAATTATGAAATAACACCAATAATTGTCATATTTATACTGATGGCATTAAACTAACATAAGTGTGGTGTGAGTATCAATATATCTGTGCATAAGAAACAACTGTATCATGTTTTTATCATGTGTTTATTTGTCTAACTATGTAAACATATAACTAATTAATCCCGACAGGAAGGTTACCTGCCAACTTTGACTTCAGAAAGGTCGCGGGGGACTTTTTCATTTGCCCCGTCCATCCTGCAGGCCGAGCAGATACCATAACTGTCATACAACTTCCCGTCATTCCTCACAGAAATGCACATTGTGCACTTTCTTTGTAGCTTCCCTATCACAGTTATCACCACAACACTCACATCCTCTTTTTTATGTTCCCTTTGTACAAACAGGTAGACTGTTATTAAAAAAGAAACCACCATCAGAAGTATGCGGAGTGTGTTCATCAGCCATAAAACATTTTCCATGTTGAAGGACTTTGTGGTGAAAACATCTCAGCCATGTCATCTACTGGTACTTTACAAGGGTTACCTGACTGAAATCGCACAGCTCAATATTTTATTCTACTGCACCTGTTTAGCTGCATGTTTGGAGGAAAGAGTCTGGTTGCCTGCACCACACCCTGATCAAAAAGTCACCTCAATGTCTGCCCTCCCTCCCTTTGTTGTAATCTGAAAATTAAAAAAGTTACTACTGCAGTCTTGTTTTTATTAACACGGGGCCCAGCTGAGCACATTTTATTTCCTTCCAGTCATTCATCCATTTAATTTTACTTGAGCAGCTGAGGCTGTATGGGAAGGCTGGCAAATCATTGATTTCACTTGAGCCAAAGCTGGGTGAGAAGCCAAAAACACAACAAAAAAAAGGCCAAAATCGACTCCAAGCGGCTCCAGCTCAGACTGACACGACTGACTGGAGCTTTTACAGGTATGAGTGAGCAGCTGTTTATCTGGCACACTGTCAGGGTTGCAGCAAAACAGGCTTAAATTATGTTCTCAGATCAAAGTCAAACAGGCATATCAAGCTTAGTACTGGGCCGAGGACAATTTTTAACAATAATATATGCTATATCAGTCTTAAAACAAAGGTGAGCTTAAAACTAGCACTAAAACTAAGACATAGTGCTGTTTTCAGAGAGAGGATACAGAGAAAGGTACATCACAGTTAAAAGCACATCAAAGATATGGCAAGCTGTCAAACACGACTTCAGTCTGTGGAGCTCAGAGTGAAATTCCACGACTGCTTGCAAATCTGGCAACCAGGTACGATACTGACACAGATGCCAGATTTGCAGTGAAGCTGAAAATAACATCATTAGCTACACTGAAGGTGAGTAACATTTCTGGCTGTTCAGATGTTAACATCAAGGTTATAAAGTGTGTAAGTGATGTTATCAGTTGAACCGGCAGTAATGATCTCAAAGGGAGCTCAGTGTCTCAGTCACTCCTCGGCATATAAGGTGATTTAGGCCAACCGAGCCATCTTTGTTAGAACAGTGGTTTGAATGCAATTACAGACATTGATGCACACAATAAAAGTCCAATCACAGACACAAAGCTCTTTGAAAACTGCGTGAGGACATCTACTGGAACAGTTATCACTATGGTCCAAACACTCCTTTGGCAATATGTCTGGATCTGTGTAAACAGGTCAAAATTAGGTTACGGTCTGATGATCGCAAAATGGAAAATATTTGGCAAACGACTGGGATTTCTACATTATTTCCACTTAGGAGTCATTCTAGTGGGTAAAAAGGAAAATTATTGCTTGAACACAACAACACAGCACTGGAAACACTGGAAATATCCATCAGGTCGGTCCAGTAATAAATTCTTCAAATCTAGTTTTTCTTGAACGATCTGCGCAAAATACATCAGTAACTGGTTCATTAGGTACTTCTAGCTCAAATTAAAACAGTCTTGCAGTCATTCCAGTATTTATTAAGCTGTACAGGTATTACACGGTGTTGAATATATAACTGCGTGGTCATTGTGGAAGTGCTAATTATTTTCTATTGCCTTACCTCGACAGGCTTTTCTGATAAATTTTCCATCCGATTGATATCAGTGGGGTCCACCTGTCATTCTAATCTTCATTAAGGATCTACTGTTTCTGTATTAGACTGCATTAGTTTTAGCTACAGTAGGTTTACCTTATAAACTGGAAACTGAGTCAATTCCTGAAATCATTAAAAACCTATATTCATTCCTTTCGGTGTGATTTTTGTTGTCAGCACAGATCTACTGAAGTCGTCCAGGTGCAATAATGTTCAAAAAGTGGATTTACTCTCTCTTCTCAGCCCGTCTGCAGCAACGAGCCGTGTAATCTACTTTAATTGTCTCTTATTTGAATGCTGAATGGAGGGGAAATGTAGGATAAAGACACTGGAGGATAACAGAAAGATTAGGACTCTCTGATACAGTGCTGGATTCAGTCTGAGCTAAACTGAACACAAATTCAGAAACTATCATACAACTAATGTAGATCAAGGATGTGCACAGATAGCTTGTTAGCTTTAGCCAGATGTTTTTAAAGCATTGTTACTGTCAACATAGCGCAGATCACTTAAAAAAAAGCTCTCAAGACAACTTTATTTTGGTACATCAGACAAAGATTTAACGATGAGACATGCAGAAAATACACGAACATCGTGCGTGTCTTTTTTGGAGGAGAAGCACATAAAACCCCTTCCATCAAGGCCTCCAGGTGCAATCACATGGAAAAGAGAACAAGAGAAGAGACAGCTCCAACTTCCAAAAGGACAAAGAGGACAAGCGGCTTTAGTCTGACTGTTGTAAAGAAAATGTCTACACCCATCGGCAAAGGATGCTTGTCTTTCACAGATAGAATGCAGTAATGCGTTTTTTTCCCTGTACTTCACCCTAAATGTGGATATTGATTTATTTTGTCATCATAATAACACTGAGCTGTGTACATGATCTGATTAAACTTTCTATGGGCACACTGAGTAATGGTGTTATCTACAGCGAGCTGCTGCAGGAGAGCATCTACATACTGTAAATCATGCATGAGGTTAATTTTAAGTGCTGGAGGTTACTCTGTCTTCCCCACAGAACAAAGGAAGCACATTAAAGAACAAAAGAAGTTCTTTCTACAGCGTAATAAAAACTCATTGCGCGCGTGATATCCAGTATGTAAAACTTATATGGGGACGAGCCATAAATATGTCACTCTGCAGAGCTAATGAGATAATAGATGAACACAGTCACGTTTCTCGTACAGACTTTAATGGCCACCATGGAGGCAATTACGTGATAATGTCTAATAGGCGTTTAGAGAAAACTGAGTGAATAATGGATGCAGTGCTTCAGATGTGGACTTAACCTTGACGAATGATATAAAGACCAGACAGGCAGAGCAATCTGTATTTTACATTTTATACACTGTACAGACCTAAGACAAACAGTAATGTATACGTAAAAGACCAATCAATCCACAATTACTCAAAAAAAATTACAACTGAGCCTTTAAATACCAATTTGCTTTAAAAAAACAGATCAGTGTCAACTTCAAACCCTGAAGTACGAACTCCTTATACTATCTGTTATAAATGGCATCTTTGTGGATGTGGATTCAAGCCAAGAAGTTATCTTTTACTCCAGAAATTTTACTTTACATCCATGGTTGAACCTGTCTGTGTCTGTCTCATGTCATCCATGTAAAATGTATTGCACTTTGAATCAATTTTTCTGCCACGATGACCCCAGAGAGGAACTTCAGCGAGCTGAGAGCTAAATGTCAGCGGCTCTGACCTCTCCCTTGTTTACTTCAGCGTTTCATCAAGACTAAATTTTTTTTTTTTACTTCAAGTCAACCAAGTTTTAACAAATGATCGAGTGATAAAAGATCCACAGTCAGCTGGGTAATATGTTCAGACACTTAAGCTCATGAGAATGAAACTTAAAAGCACGTTCGAATGATAAATATTCAGCACGGTGGATTTGAGCCACAAATGGATGCATCCTGCCTGCAGGCAGACCTGAGCTCATCAGGGACAAACAAGACTTCTTCTAGGAATCACTGCAAACTCAGGTCATGCGATGCATTTGAGGAAGAAAAAACACTGTAAAAATGAGAATTGTGAGAGATAAAAATGATTCTGGTACCGATACACTGACTTCGATCCCGCTTCCTAAACAATACTTTTTTCATTACCAACTCTATGAAATCTGTATTCACATAAGATTACATTGCAGAGACACGTGCTAAGCTCGTCTCTGAGCGTAGTCACCAGCACTGCTAGATCTTGGCAGAAAAAGCATGCTGCATGATTATTGGCTCATCCAACAGCTATTAAAAATTAAGATGGAATGCTATTATCTTATCGTTACATCAGTGGAATAAAACGATCTTAAAATTACAATGACATATCGTGCATCGCAATTTTCTGGGACAATGAATCCTCCAACAAAAGTGGTTATCATTAGCCAAATTATGAACAGCATGTAAATATTGTTGACAGCGTGCAAAACTAAATATCAAATAACTAGCAGTTACAGCCACAGGCAGACATTTCAGACATTCAGACAAGTATTTCGAGTCTGTCCTCGTCAGTTGGTTTGATTTGCATTCATGTTTTGACTAATGTAACTGATGCAACCGTCTCCAGCACTGTTGACATTTTCCTCCAAAGGCATGCCCCCGACCTGGCCCTGTGAACGATCCATCCATCTGCTACACAAAGGAGATTAAAACAAACGCTTATTATTTGCCAACAATACTTGACGCAGGTCCAACTGCACTGAGCTGATGTTTTCCATCATTGTTTGACTTCAATTTTTTTATTTATTTCTCTCTATTTTGCTGAGATCGTCACACAGCTACTGCCGAATGTTGTTATGGTCTCCAAATCAAAGTGACATTTTAAAAACACGGAGAGGACAATACGTTAACCTCCAAACCGTGGCACCATCCACAACCTTTTCACTGAACTTAAATCTAAATGCCAAGAATAGCTTGGCATGGTTCCTGACAGTGACATAATAACTATGTGACATTTAAGAAACTTTCTGCAAGATGCAAACTGTCTACTTGGATAATAGTCAAGAAGGGGTAAGCAGGAGGCCGAAAATCAGGACCTTAATGAGTCATATCTCTCTTTTGCCAAGTTCATGATTTTAATATTCATTAGATGCATGACTAGAGGCACTAACACTCTAACTAGTGAATCATCCTGACTAGAACCCACCAGACACGGGGCCAAAGGCCCTGGTGCGGTGGTACGTTGGCCTCATTGTGCCATATGGAATTTTTTTTTAGCTTGTCTGCACTAATCCTCCTGAAAGCCAAGCGTACGCCAGAGGACATGCCAACTTCTGAAACCTGCTAGTGCAAAGGTGAACCCCCGGCTTCAGTATCTACCACAGCTGTCATGTTTGGGTGGATGACTGTGGGAGCCTGCAGCAGAGTGGGCAGCAAGACGAGCCAGGGTTAGTCATGAATGCAATAGCTAATGGGCCTCCTGTCAGTCTGCCAGATCAGACTCCATAAGGTACCTAACCAACACTCACCCACTCCACCCAGAGGGTGTCACTGAGCTAATGACTACCCAAAATGCACTGCTCAAACAGTAGTTGGACAGAAGCAGCAGCAGTAAGAAAACAAAAGAACAGTTTAGAAACAAAAAGCAATATTCTTGATTGAGACGTGCACATATTGTTGGCACAGTAATATGTTTAGACTGAATCCAGCATTACTGATCCAAATAGCTGTATGATCGCAAATTGCCTCTCACAGGACTTATTCAAATCCCTCTGTAGCTTTCCATAAATAAAAGGTTACGCAGAGGATAGGATGGATTTAAAGTGCTTTGATATTATTAGTTTTTTGTATTCTCAGAGGAAGGTGGAACGGTTCACAGCGAGGTGGTGTGTGGATTATCCTGTGTATCCGGCACATTGTGGTTGGAAAGACACATTGCTGCACGGTTTTCAAACATTTTTCACACTTAACGCAACACAAATACAGTTCTACACTACACTGAGCTGCAGAAATTATTTAACTAGAGATCTAATATCCTTGGCAAGTAAAACAGAATCCATCTGCATGATTAGATACTGCTGGATTTTAAGTAGTGAAAAATGTTTTTCCTCTGTGACACTGTTTTCATTACTAAATGCCACTTCAATATGATGATTTTCCACAGTGACTTGAAGTGACCTGCCATCACCATGTTTCTGCACTTTAGGCATGAGCCATTAAGGCCTAAAAAAAGCCAGATACTGTGCATGGATAGGAAAACTGCACTTCCTGGGCCCCTGGTTCTACATGACATTATCAGATCACACATCAAGGTCGGACACAGGCATCGCAGTGCAGTCTCTCCATCACGTATTCTCTGTGACATACGACCTCACACACAGCTCCTAATGGACCCAAGATCAGATCGAGCTGCAGAGAGGAAATTCTCTGCAGTTCTCAGAGTGGAGCTTTTCTGACCAAAATAGGCACAGAATTAAATTATAATGTGAGCGAGTGCATGAATATACAAATATCAAGCACTCTGCACAACTGCACTCCAGGACTTTAACACAATACAACAATATAATTATGGTTAACATAAAAAAAAAGTTATTTAATGACGGCATCTCGTTTCGTTACCCAGAAATAGCCATAAGAAATGAGAGGTTAAGCCTAGAGGAGGTTTATTTGTAAATCCTTAATGACAGGCAACAGGATGCCGCTAGTGTGTGGACTTGCATGGAATATAATAGTTGGGAGTGTTTAAATTACTGTAGTGTGTCAGTTTTGGTAAATTTTCCTTACAATAGCCCGACACCAATTAAGCAGTAACTAACTGGTAAATTATAAAGGAAATAAAACAGGCAAAATGATGTGAAATCCAAGAGGCACTGTCCTTTTAGTCCAGTGCTGCTCCGTTGACTCAATGAGCTCTGGTGCACCACAGAGATCTTTTCAATGTGTTTAGTCACAGCAGCCCTTGTGGCCTAACATAGTCTGGCTTTGAAACCCTCGCCCTCTACCAAACTGATTGGCAGCATATATTATCTCCTCGGACCAGTGCATCACACTGTCTCCGTCCCGCCTCGCAGCGACGTGATCTTTGTGTAGGAGCCATCCTCAGACATGGCAGCAGGGTGCCTGTTCTGAATGTGGTACAGCGTGGTACTAGTATCGGACATATTAACTTCCAGTCCACTTTGTTGCCTTTCTGGAGGAAATGAACCCACACTGAGCTTCATTTAATGTGCTTCTCTCTTAACTTTGCAGAAGCAAAACCGCAAATTAAACTAAAGCATACATGCGTAACTGGTCAAAAATATTCTTGGTGGTTAACCATTGATGTCCCGAGTTTTAACACGCGTATACACCTCCCACTGCCATATGTAATTGCCAAATTTAGCATGAATAATATGTTTACCTCTATCAAAATGAGACCAGGTAAGCAGTTGCATTGCATACTCCTGGTTTTGATGAATAAATCCAGTGAAATTCACTTTGTAAATGAAACAATAATATAAAAACACTTATTTTCTCAATGATCTGGGATGACCAAAGTCATATACATGTAAATGTGTCGAAACACACGGGTTCAAACAGTTGGATCACACCTATTACAGCATGAATGATTCAAGTAGCTCTTCATCTTTTTAAAGACGTATTACTTCCATTAAAAATGATCACTTATGATAATAAAACAGTAAATAATGCACAGATCCACATACTGTGACTTCCTATTAGAAAATATAGATTTCCATTCCTGTCGTGCCTTTTCTGTGCGACAGACTTTAAGGAGGGCAAACAAAAGACTTTCAACACATGAGCAGAAATCCGAGCTACAATTAGACAAAGCGAGTGGGATCAATAAAACTGTGCCAGAGGGAATTCCCTAATCAATGGTAATTGATTGAATTGAGCCAATTAATTCCGCCCTCGTTAAGTGCCGCTGCAGTTTCAAAAAGGATAACACGCAGTGGTTTAATCATAGCCCTTAGTATCTTCCCTCAGAGCTGTCTACATCTATGACAAAATTTAAATACATGCTAATTTATCCAAAAACAAGGCAACCCTCATCAACTGAAGCAAACAAAGCCTTCTGGAAATCATGAATTCCTCTGGTAGGGTAAAGAATGAAGCTATCTACAAATAATCTGTGTAATATCACCCTGTTGGCAGCGCAGGAGAAGGGATTTACCCAAGCTATCACTTGAGTGCCGGGCAGTATAGGTCAGTTCTACCATAAGACATCTCATTTAACATTTAACTGAGCCAGTTGGCAAAAAACGCCAGAGGATGTTTGTAACATTCGTAGCCTGTCTGGCTTTTTTTGGGCTTGCTGCCTGGCTACTGTTCAGTTCCTTCCTTCACTAAAACACAACTCTCTCTGTGGAATTTGGGGAATCAGCACACAATGTCAGACTAAGTGAATATCTGGACACAACCCAAACACACAGTTGAGAGGATGCAGATGACTGGAGCCTGGAGACTTAAAAAAGGCTTTCAACGCTGGAAAGATGGCCATTGCCTGAAACTGGGCTGTCAATGTGGCTGAAACGCAACTTTTTAAATGAAATTGTTGCTGCACCGGACCAACAAACTCCCACGCTGACGGGAGACGCACTTGCGAGCTGGGAGGTGCTTAGTTTCCGTTCATTTTGAAACAGGAAATAGTATAGCTGCCGACTGGCAACACACTACATTGTATTACATCTAAACAGTTCATTAAATGTGTTTTTAAAATACATTCTCAGCGAGAAATAGACAGTGAACAGGATTGTGGTTCATATTTGATCAGCAATGCCTTGTTTTACGGTACGATCTCAGTTTTTCAGCCTCTGTCTTTACATTATAGAGTTCTGGGTGCAGAGATACACTACCAGAATTGTAGTGACACAAAGTTGGCTGAAAATCGCCAAATGTCCTGTTTAATGAAGACGATGCTTCAGTAGTCAGCTGTTTATCTTCGTCGTGTTAGCTGTATACAGTTTTAAACAGACAGATCCTCAGGTTTGTAACACTTCTGTCCAGCTTCTTGACATCTTCTGTGATTTCTTGGCATCATTTTGTATGTATTCAGACTTGGATTCAATAATTGGTTTGGTTTTCCTGATACCTAATGGGATGGGTGTGTGATCACAAATACCTGGCAGAGTTAAAAAAGAGAGACATCCACACACTAAAAAGGCTTCTGTTGGAGGACCTTCAAAGGGGAGCTGTTGGTGTACATACCTCTCTCTTTTCCAAGTACACCGCTCTTTAAAAAAAAACACTTAATCATAGGTTTTACATTTGGAAATACAAGAGCACTGTTTATTGTCCATTTTAGTCTTGGGCCGGAATAAAGTGTGATATGCTTTGGTCTGTCTTGGCTTCGTCTGAGAACTGTTTTGGGCTCAACTCCAACACATCACATTAACAAATCAAGAGGGCGGTTGTGACTACAACTCTGTCTACTCTCTTGTCTTCACACAATGAACAAATGCGTGTTTAATCAGTTGTACCAACTGCATGAAACATCTAAATTAAAGGGGCCAATCCTCTCTAGCATTTAGGATTGGGCGACCTTACTGTAACAAATCCTGGGGAAGAACTTTCATGTTAAAAGTTCAGATTGTGTAACCATGCTCAGTCTGAAAGGTCATGTCTGGAGCAGGTCTGTAGCTCCATGCTGTCGTACCTGTAGGGTTGACGGATCCGTCCTCCAAGAAGGAACAACAAAAACATCTAATTGCTGTAGCAATCTAATCATATCAGATTCAAAGTCACTGCTGTCGAACTAAACAAACTTGATATTCACTCTTAAATCAGGCCTTTGAACCGTGGTTTGGCTCATCTCATGAAGACAACTGAAGCATGCGAGTGACCTTTTCAGCCTTCAACCTTTTAATCTTTTTAGATGGCATTGACAGTCGGTAACCCCCAACTCACTGTACAGGATCCCACTGTACAGTAAGATTAAAGACTAAGCATAGCCACGGCAGCAACCCTTTCACTAAGCCCTCCAAACAAAGACTCTACAATAAACAGTGAGACATAAGAATGTAAGCAAAAGAGAGCAGCACCATGAAACCTCGCGGCACCGCCACGACCACGCCAGCAAACAGGCACCACAAAAAGCAGAGAGGAAACTGACCACAGTCTTCAGCCCCAAAACTGCAGCAGCATCTCGTGCAGATATAAAAAGTGACAATCAATATTTCACAACGGGCACTACTTCTTATGTGGATATGCATAGTCTCACAGAGTGCTAAAATGTTTTTGTTTGCCCTGATTCTTTCAGTTGATAACACAACACCCACCCTAATGGTTTCGGAGACATACTCTAACAGCACTATCACTTTCCTTCAGCTTCTCAGCGTTCACCTTAGGGATACGTCGTAGTCGTACGGTACACGTGAACTATTACTCCAAACATCTCCGCTCGCTGCCATCTACTTTCCCAGGAGGCACAGCCTGCTCCTCAGAAGCTTTTTTAGAGGAAGACGCTTCTTCACAGTCACTGAGGCAGGAAAAACATTGCTATCTATTATTCAGAGAGTTGTCACATGTATTCAGATAAGATGTAAAAGATATGCAGCATGGAAGCTCTTGATGAGACTGATGAGAAGCAAGAGAAGAACAATTCAAAGCTGGTTTTAAACCTTGACTTGAGGTCCATTATGCTCAGTGTAAGGTTTATATTCATATGCCTTTTTCTACCTGGATGTATTTTGGGAACTATTTACTTTGTTCCTCGCAGCAGAGAGTTTTTTTGTTTTGTTTTATTGAATGATATAACAAAGCTTGTGTTCTGTGTGTTAAGCACAACAGCGATCAAAGTTAATTTACTTCTGACCACAACCGAAACAGCTCACGGAGGCTGTGGACCTGCTTTCAATAATGGGCTATAACAACATAATAAAACAGAGCAAATGAGACGATCTCTAAAGAAGACGAGAGCAAGAAAGCATAGAGAGTACCAGAGCGGTTAAAAACAGGATGCATTGAGGGATTGATGGGTGAATCATAATGGAGTCAAATCACGAGGTAAAGAGTCACACCTCTGGTTCGATGACTGAATAAATACCAGCGATGTTTGACGGACAGCTTACAGAGAGTCTATTGTGCTACACAAAATATACAATTTGTTTAAGACTGTCTTAAACTAGCTTCACGGTGCCGGTGTGAAGATACCAACTTGAGAAAAAACGTATTTTTTGTTTTTTGTTTTAAATTGCGTGACATCAGTCCAGCAGATCTTAATGTTTACCTGTTTTTAGAGAAGAAATGCATTTTTGATGAGGTGAAACCTAACACGTCAACAATGTCCGAACCTGTGTGCCACAACAGCACTTTTCGTCATGTTCATCTGAGCATAAACCTCAATTTGACATTTTTGAAATCGTTATCTAACCCAGGCAGATGCTTCCAGCCACTGCCGCCACAGTTAAACATACCATAATATTTACATTTATCAATAACCCCTCACAGCAAATGGGTAGTGTAGAGTGGATGTTTTATTTTCTCAGGTTTGAAATGTTGACTACACTAAAGCTGGATTTATTCAGTGGTCTGTTTGCGTTACTTAACGCTTCAGTGATCCTGCAACCAGAAGGCAGTGGATCAGATATTGTCTGGAAGGTGCAACTGAGGAAGTCTGTGATGCATTAACGCAATCAGCCTTCTTGCATTTTCTACTTTGAGAGAGTTGTTAGTGTTTTTTGCAGGCTCAGGTTACCAGCCTCGCTCTATACAGAGAGGAAGGTAGCAATGTAACAACATACAATATTGGCTGCAAAAACATCCCATAATGTAAATTAACACTTATTATAATAATAGTAGAGATGTCTTCTGTATTCTTACTTTAAACTATATTGAAAAATTCAATGCAATATGAATAATTTTTAAAAAGTGAGTGCCAATAATCTCGCAGCCACAATGTTTCCTATAATCCTTCACATGTGGAGCGAAAAACAGTTCGTAAAACTTATAATAATCCACTGCGACTGAAAAAAGGAGGCTAATGGGTGAACCAAAGGCAAACAAACACGCCACAGCTACTCGATATAACTTCGTTTTCTTGGACTGAATACATCATGTGTGCTGACAGAGTGGCATTAAGAACATTAAATATTCCCGGGGAACCAAATGCAGAACAATGGCGATGAATTTAAGAATCGCATCCTCTTAATTTCACATGGCGTTGAACACAGGAAATGCCATATTTTATGCAAATGGCGCATCAGGGGAAGCAGCTCAGCTAACAGTTTGTTGTGGCTAAATCTATGCAATAGTGTCAGTTGACTTGTCATACGAAATTTATAAGGGAGGAGGGCCGTAGCTGCTATGGAGAGGAGGAGGAGGAGGAGTGAAAAGTGGGTCACCATCTGAAGATACAGTGTTCACTCTACTACAGGCTTGTGACCCTTGGCTTTTTCCCTGTATAAACACCAATAGCCTCCCTGAAAGGTCAGATTCAAAGCTGTTTTTACAGTATGGGCAGATCTTGCAATCTTCCAACCAATACAACACAGCTGGATGGAGACCAAGCCGCGAACGACTGTCCTACAGCCTACCAGTGGACAGAAGAGGCAGCAGCAGACTCTGTGGGGAGCTGGACTGTCACTGGATGAACATGCAAACTAAAGCTGATGTGAGACTGCTCTTTACATCGTATATAAGGTGTATTCCCATGGATTCCCCAGGATATACATGAGTGAAATATCACTTCTGTGACGCTTTTGTCAATGGGTGGGGCCAGTCAACAGAACAAAATAATGCAATATAAAACAATGCATTTCCTTCAGTTAAAAAATAGGTTTGCAGTAACCAGACAGTAAAACCTTGTCTGCGAAAAGTGTTTAAAGAGATGAGAATCATAAACTGATTGAGTCTCCTTAAGCTCTTAAGGCCCTGGCAGCAAAGGCACCAACAGAAGACATCCGATCACATTCAGTTCGATTTATTTTAGTTTTTTTTAGTGTTTTCGTTTCGATCGTTTATCGCCGAACACCCAGCGAACAGACGCACAGAAGCAGAGAACAGAAAAAAGATCAACGCAGATCAACTTAGATGGATACATGTCATCACGGCACACTGTACGAGCTGTAACAGTGGAATATATCTAATCCCTTGGCCCTTTAAGGCTATATCACTAATGGATCAGAACACCACGCGGATGGATTGGAAGCCAGAGATTTACTCTAAGCCACTAAAGTCAAACCACTGAAGCGTCCCATTGACCACATCAGAAACCTTCGCACGACATGAACAGTAGAAACTCAACACTGCACCTGAATACATTCATAAGAGTGCTGACACATGTTTGTGTTTCATCCACGTCAATGAGTTCCTGCATGTTAACTCCAATGAGCCCAAATAGTTATTTCAGTTTGTCTCTCACTCACCCACATGAAACCTCTCTCTTTCTGTCTCTCTTCATGTGTCTATTTTCAGGCCGGTCACGTAGTCAGCGTTAATAATGCTGTTTTAATCAAAAAAGTTTAAATGATGCACCAGTGCCACAATATATCTGACCTAGATTCGAACTGGTTAAGGAAAAGTGTGTGAAAGCAGGTCAGACAGGCCTGGAGAGGCCATCAGGAGCACTGAGAGAAATCCCAGTGACCTGGCAAGCCGAGTGGCCTGGAGTGTCAGGCTAAGGCCAAAATGTTAAATGAAATGTGTAAAGAAAGAAAGAAAGAGAAAACAACACATGGCAGCTCCAGTTACTCAGAACTGTAGACTGTCAATCCCCCCACGCGGTTAGTCACCGCACATACACGTCAACACAGCGTTTAGTCAGTGAGCAACAGACAATACAGGAGAGACAATGAGAGAAAGAGAAAAGGTAGAGCTGAGAGGAAGCACATCAAAAGGAGAAAAGACCCCGAGGAAAGTGCTGCTAAAAGAGAAAAAACATGCTGGCAGGGACGCCTCTCAACACGTCACATCACAGCTACATTTCCTGACTTGATTTTGTGTTTTAAAAAACATCATGTAGGAAAACAAAAGATGCTTTTAGGTCCAGTCAGAGCTCTGAGCTGCCAGCTGCAGAACTGTTACTCCAAAAGTGCACAAAAAATAAATAAATCAATATTTATTATGTTACTGGCATAAACCAGTCAATATAAAAAATAGTTCAACAAAACGCTGAACGTATACGCGGTCTGCTGTGAATGGAGTGACGGTGGAGATTGTCCTGGACTGATGTTAGATTCCCAGCCTGAATCATTATCTCGGCCTGCTCCTGAGGTTAGATAACGTTTGCTGACCTGATAAAGGGTCATTACAATCCTACACAGGAATTCAGTGAGGAGATGCACTGGCTTTGTGCCTGTAAACAGATGACACAATCTGTTCTCAGCTTGCAACGTTTGGTAATATTTTTTATTACTTATGTAGCATCTTCAGTGGGAAATCCATTTACTTGTGTTTGGGTTTGCCTTTAACCAGCCAGCACTCAGACAACCAGATGTTAGGCTTAATTCGGATCTAAATTACGGAGCGTCTTGTTGTCATCGTCGCATAAAACGCTTCCCACACTTCACCGGCTGGTTCGGTCCCCACTGTGACTGCCAGACTCACGCAGCTCGGTGGGTGTTTCCACACTCAAAACAAGTTCACAAGGTTAAATATTCCCCAAACAAGACAGACGGCAAAAACATCCTGTTTGATTTATGAGGGCCTCAAAGAGAAATGCCGCGCAGACTTTAACATTAAAATCGAATGGAAGGCAGAGAGCTTAGAGCTCTGAGAGAAGAATTTCAGCTTCCTTCCATGTTTAACTTCTTATAATTGCTTCTGCTTGATCATCTTCAAAGAGAAACCTGCAGGCCTGTCTGGTTGGGAGCTTTGTTAGATAAAACTGAGATTGTGGAGATGCTAACAGAGCAGAGACACACAAAGTATTAATTTTTAACTTTGAAAAAAAAAAATCTTTATGCCGTTTGTTTGTCAATTAAAGATTTAGTATCTAGCGTCTCGCAGGTGTTCTGACTGGATGCTGCAGTAGCTGAAATAAGCTAAAAGCTTCTCCTCCTGTTGACTGTTGACCTGAGAAGAGTTGAAGCTTCAGTGCCAGACAACCTGAGCGATGCAGTGGGCGTACGACTGCCTGACAGGCACGATTCAGAAAAAAGTATTTCGGTGTTGCGGGATGTTAAGTGCTGAGCTGACCTGCGGAAAACAAGCTTGAAGTGAATTCTAAAGCCGACTGCCAAAATCTGCAGAGATTTGACCTGTCGGGTAATGTGTAGAGTTTTCTTGTTCTCTCTTCCGCCTTTTGCATTTTGTATGAGCTGTGGGCAACTTTTAGCGTTTTGTATGGGGGGGCAGAAAAAGCAGACAAAGTACAGATGAAGACAAAGAAACGGAAATTCAGCAGATTATCAAACAACTAGAGCGGCGAATGAGTGCTAATCAATTTTTTAAATGAGTTTGTGATGCGTCTCCACTTTGTTCTGACTTTTAAAACTTTAACCAAATGACTTGAAAGTGAAGCTGCATTTGTAATTTATTGCATTACATTCCTCTGATCAGAGTTAAATAAATGGGGGGGCATTGTGCATCTCAACACAGTTCACAAATCACAATCTAGTATTCTGTTAGTTCGCTAATTGTCTGAATGTAAAGCCCTCAACTATTCGGCAAAATCAATACTTTGTTCTACAAAACGGTTGCTCTCTTTTCAAATGACCTCAGGCAGTCAAGTGGTGCTGTAGAGTTCATTCAAATGAACAGCTATACAGCTGCACACTATATAAGAAGGCAGTAGAGACTAAATAAATACCAAAACAAAAACACTCACACAGATTGGACCGACATCACATCCTCTCTATGATGCACTGAATCACAGTGAGTCACATTATTAACGTGTCGTGTGGAATTAGCACTAATGTCCTGAGAGAGTCTGAGCATGTAAACAATCTATAAGCTGCAATCCACATATGACCTATATTTCAGAAGAAAGTGGATTGAAATATCTCTAATGATGAGCGATGAGAGCAAAGTCCCTCTTATTGTCCCGTACAGTAGAAATGTGTTTGCATTTGTGGGTGATGGATTAGTGCAGTCGGCCTGAGGGCGTCTAGACAGGTCAGTTAGGCCGGGGCTGGCCACAGTGTTAATGAATCTTCACAAAACATTTAGTCACTAGAAGCAGATGTAAGCAGAGTCGTTATAGTCCAATAATTAGACAACACACACAGAGAAATTACTACATTTTGGCTGTCAATGTGATACAAGTCCTCTACATTTACTCACATAATAAATATATCCTTATATTTGTAAAATGTTACATTTCCATTGAAACTTTCCCACAGTAAAAAAATAAAACCAGAAATGAATGGATTGACTTTTGTGAAATACTAAAATTAAAATTACATTAAACCTTTGCAATATACTAATAGTTTGTACCCAACCATGCAAAATGCAAAACCTAATACATAAATAACGAAAGAAATGTATAACTGCATTAGAGTAATGGTGCCTCCCTTTGAAAGAAAAGCTCTCTAATCTACCTCCAGAAACGAGGTTCCTCTGCTTGACTGACTGAAAATACTTGCTAACCCAGCTGAAATGGCCCACCGTGCACATGCAGTAAAAATAGCCCAGCAGAGAGCACGGGAAGACCTTTGTAATGGAACGTGATCAAGGTCAATGTAGTGTGGCTCAAAGACCTCCAAGTGCCTGGTGGTGACGCAACACACAGAGAAAGAGGGGTCAGGGTCAAGGAGAGGCTCAGAAACAAACACAAGCCAGGGCCGAGGCACAGCTGTACATTAGTCCGGTCAAATGATGAATGTTTTTTGATCAGCTGCCTCAAAGATATTTAGAATTAAAAATAAGAAAGCCATTCAGCTTATGTTTCTGCTTTACTTATTCTTGGAGGACTTGGGCGATGTGGTAGAAAAAAATAAGTAAGACACTTTGAGGATGGAAATGTCTCCAAAGCAGCTTTAAGAACATAATATGATGTCAGAACTGTTCAGTGGAAGAAAAACTGCGACTGACTTAAGGCTCTGTCCACACAAATCCCTAAAACAAATCTTTTTCTATGCCTTTTGGCCTTTCGTACACACAAAAACAGCATTTTAGGTCCCTGAGTTCTTCTGAAAAATTCCCTCCAGTCTGCAGATATTCAGAAACTCAGAGTTCACATCTGGATGACCAGACACATTTGGAAATGATGACGCAGACCCCAACGTTCGCTGCCTAGTGCGGCCTTATAGTGTCAGTGTAGCATCATTGTCATATGTCCCCGAAAAGTATTACTCTCAAATATCAGAGAGGGTCGTGAAGACATTCTGCGCTCGGCGTTCGCTTTGACACTTCAGTCAAGCTCCCCCTCTCAATTCAAACGCCTCTTGCGTGTGTCTGCTACGAAGCGAAAGAGGCTTTCTCTGTCACTTTTCTCTTTAGTGATTTAAATTCAGAGAGCGCCTCATACTTTCAAAGACCTACTTAGCATTGTTATACAATCGCTGAAGCAACAGAGGTAAAGGCTGGAGACTGAAGAGTGTTTCAATAGCGGGGGGTGCTTAAGGGAAATGATTTCACAAAATACTTCTCATTCAAAGAGAGGAGAAAGATAAAGCCCTCCCCTCGTGTGCTGGTGTGTTGCCGGGCATAAACTGAGTGCGTGATGCAGTACTCTTGGTTTCTCTGGGCATCGCCCCTCCAGATGCTCTTCTGAATAATTTCTACTTGAAGGAGACATGAGGGCTATTTTGACATGAAAATAAAATAACTGGAGAGAAGAACACAGAACAATGAGCTACGAGCAACATCTGTACTTAACCTCCAGTCCGATGACCATCTACTGTTCTAATCTTATATTCACAAATATAGGTCAGTGATTATGCCCTGCTTCACACATTGGTTTACATTATACATAGCACAGTATTCCCTGTGTGCACAACATATACATCTCTGATATCGCTCAGCAGTGATGTAATGTGCAGCGGCTGAACGTGAGCTGGTACGATGACAGCTGTCCTTGTACAGTCTTGTTTTGCTGGGGAGACGAACACACTTCTGCATGAGTAAAAAGCCGGACAGGACTTTAAAGGATCTCAAACTATAAGCGACAAGCATGTTCATGGCATGTTAAGCTTTTGAGTGCTATGTGCAATACTGCTCAACACACACACACACACACCCCCTCGGCACCATCGGTCCAATAATCCAGCAATATTTCTGTAATGGCCTCCTGGTTTGACTTAATCTATACTGACATATCATGAATAAAGGCCATAAGTAGGCCCTCCCTACATTACACTACATGATGAGCAAGAGGAGGGCGACAACAGAAAGATCACAGACACAATCAAATGTGAATATATGATTTGTGCACTACTGCATGACTAACGAGGTGGACGGAAATTTACCAAACAGCTTCGGCTGTTTGTGTTCAAACAGGACGGGATACTTCAGACTACACCATGAAGATACGGAGCAAGATTTCTGAATGAAGTGGAAATAACTCCAGTGTGACAACCTAAAAAATATAGCACCATGTACGAGGGTTGGGCAATATATCGATGGTTCCTGGTTTTGCTTACCAGACTGTTCTATCATGACAGCATTATGTAGCCTAAAAATGATTGTATTAATTATTATTCTATTATACTATATATTATTTTAAGCTCTATCGCCAACATTAGGACAAACCAAGTGATTTGATTTTCCATAATTTTGGTATTTCACCAAAAAATGTTCACCAGGCAGCATTAGGAGTGATAATTACACACGCAAAGATCCAATTTTTTCTTTCCATCTCGATACAGATTACAGCACCTCAATCTGAAGGTATCCGCCGACATGGATTACCAACCTGATATCCTTTTTTCCCCAATGCTGTAATCTGTATACATCACTGCGTTGGATTTGTTATACATGGTAACATGAAGCCAGGGATTGCCGTGGTATTAAAATAAATAGTTGGTGCCCTCCTGAGACTGAATGAATGATAGTGAAAACACAGAATTGTAACACAGAAGAAGAATCTTTATTTAATGTGGATCAGTCACATGTGACCGATACTTAATCTGCTTAATACGGATGGAGAGTCTGGCCCGGATAATTCCAATAAGGGCTTTAAAGTTGAGCACATTTACATCACAATATTTTTATTCTACAGATTCGTAGTGGTCAGGGTGCGTCAGTTAGATTACACATTTATCCATCCGTCATATCATCTGTGCTAGTTTATCCTTAACAGGGTAGCCTGAGGCTGGAGCCAATCAACTTATATTAGGCAGGAAGCTTATACAGGCCTGATACATAAAGCATACGACAAGGATCCACACACAAACCCATGGGCAATTCACTGAGCTGAACTCAAACCCAGGAACTTGTTGCTCTGAGGCGACCGTGCTCACCCAGGCCAAGTAACAAGTTGCTTTGTTTCAGAGGTGATAGGGACGAAGCACTGAAGTAAACAGAAGCAAAACTGATTCATGTTATCAATCGTTAAACTACAAAACCACAGCTCCTCCTCCACATCCCGATAGTAAAAATCAGTGCTGGTGTTTTGAAACCAACTTTGTTTGACACAACCAGTTCTATTCAGTGTCCTTTTCATATTGACAAAGGCGGCGACAGCTGTCAGCTGCTGCAGAGCTTGTATTTTGCCAGGCTCTATTCAGACTGGCTTTTCTTCCGTCAAAAGCGGCCTGCTGGTTTTGCTTGTCCTCCGATCCTCTGGCAGAGCAACACAGGGAAATCTTCTGAACAACTAAGATTTGTTCCCATTCTGAGGATGTTTTTCAGGCCGGGCAGTGCGAGGAGGCCTTCGAGGGATTTAGAGCCCTTTTGTTAGGACAGCTATAAAGGGAGTCCTTCCCAACGGGCTCTGTGTGATGAACACTATACTTCATGCTTTGCTGTCTAATGACAAAAGCCGATCATTTGAAGCACAACTTAAAAAGCCTGTTGATCATCTTGATGAGAACTGTTGAGCTTGACAACTACATTTTAAATTCAATAAGGAAAGATTTTTATTTTTATGTTTTAGACTATCAAGAGACGAGGCAGCAGCTGAGAAGAGCTTCTCATTCCCAACAATATTTGAAACTTCTGGTGTGGACTACTTTTTTACAAACAGGAAGTGCCCAATAGAGTGGTGTAGTCTGTAGCTCTAAACCCCAGAAATCAGTTAGCATTTTTGCGCATTTGGTTCCCTCATCTCAAAGTCTATGAGTTTTTTGCATTGGTTTTCTTGCTGAACAAAATGCTTATGGAGGGAACTAGGCATTGCTACACCGATCTGTTGCAATTAATTTTGTGAGCAGAGAGTCTCGACAAAGTTTGGTATAGCGCATTAATCAGCCTGGTAAACATAAGTATCTGACATGCATTTTACAGTTTTACGTTATTTGTGTGTGTGATAACATTTTGAAGCTGCAAACAAGTAAGTGACCCCCTGCACAGCACAACAACGTCTGGTATGAATTTAAGTGCAATTTGTTGTTGTGGATTTGTACCTACAGTCCCTAAAAAATTCACAACTCTTGTTATTCTGACAGCATGACCGGGTCAGTCCAGGTTTGTGTGAAACAAGCAAAACACCATGTACTGTTGTTTCCGGTACAATGAACCCACATCTGGCTGTAAAATGTGATGTGTTTATTTGGGTTATACCTTCGGGAGAGGCAACTTCACAGTTTTATGTTTAGATTGTGCTTTTTCATGCTGTGACTTCTGTTTTATGTAAATCTCTTATACACTTCTGTGAAACACTTCACGGCGGCAGTGTTTAGGTCATTTACAGCTCAACCCGCTTTAATCACATCACTTTTTTCTCTTTCACTCAAAGTCACTAATAGGTCCTCTGGGCCTGAGTGAACAGGAAGTCATGCGTGCAGAAAAGTCAGGAGAGTGCATTGGGAATTAATTGCATTACCGAACCCAGACAGGCAGAGGAATCGTGGGATTAAAGATGTAAACTACTGCAATTCCTGAACTGCAGACAGAACAGGGCCTGAGGACAAACCACACTGTTGTTTGATCTCACATAGATTAAACTCAAACAAGGCAAATGTGGGTTAAACAAGTGTGAATAACAGCGATGGTATGAAGTTGACTTCATAAGTATTCTCACATACGATTCATTAACTAGAGCAGCTGGCTCATAAAGTAATATAACAAGGGTATACTGTAGTGTTTCAGACTTTTAAATACATAGTTTTTATGCTGCAGTATTTGTGTGTGCCAATACCACTGTACCACAAAAATATTGATACTGACAAGTTTGACAGTTTACTCATTTTCTGCAGTATTGATTGCAGCTGCATGCCCTCACTCTCTTCTCTCTCACAGTGAGAATATGCATAAATATACATAAATACTATTTTTAAGGCCTAAGCTAAAGAGAAAAAACTAATATTTTCAAAAAAAGAGTGATATTTATCGTTTCCTATTCTTTCTGCTGTTCTCTGCAACAAGCCAGGAAGGGAATTCATTTTTGAATAAAAATCCAAAATTTGATGCCCCCAATTTTTCCCTTTGGTATCGAAAATGGTATCGAATATCCATATTTTTCAAGAAATTGTATTAAAGTTAGAAATTCCACTATGGTGTCAACAATACCTGTTTTCCAATGTGTCATTTTTGTCACGTTTTATGGTATTTTGTCCAAAAAAACTAGAAAAAGACAACAATAACCAAAATCCCTGACCATATTTAATTGCAAAACACAATATTGATGTGTTAAAATGATACACTGATATTCAGCCTAGTTCTGTACAGATTTACTAAAGGAGTATTGCTTACAGAGCTTGACTTAGCCTGAAGCTGCTGTATGCTATTCCTGGTGAGAAAATGGGCCGCAGTGGCCTACATACCTGCATCCTGCAACTATTTAATGGACTCAAATCAATCTGATGAACCTGGCTCCAAAATGCCGTTATCACACAGCGCTAACCTGTCTCCGCTGATTGTTTTAAATCAACTCTTCTCTGAGGAGCTGCTCCGAAGCAAAGGTGGTAGTTAATATTCATGCAGTAAATAAATGAAATGATTGTGCATGTCCTCTTAATGAGAAGTTTAATTAGTCGGAAAAAAGGTTGGCCTATTTAACACGATGACATAACACGCCGAATGTTAACCACACTGTAAGGCTGGAGAACCACAGTTAAACATAAATGATTTGTAATGACAGTAATGTGTTGCTTTGCACGGGTTCTGCCCTGTGAGTGAACTTGGTTGTGCCGACTCCACGGCTGGTGAAGAAGAGAAACTTCTCGGTTTGACTCTAACTGTGCCACTATTGGCTGTAACCTACAAAAAGGCTGGAAGTGAATCACAAAGTGCCTTTGCACTTAGTAGTTTATAGCCTCTGAATCTTTCATGAACAGCGTATGCGTGGAGCCGTGAAACTGGCCAGAACCATACAGTACTGTTGGTACAGCGCAAATATATTAAAGGTAATGGCACTACAGAGGTGCAACGTTAACCTTTCTAATTAAATTGTCGTTATTAGAATTAATGAAAATGCGCCAAACCCTGCACAATTCTCCCTTTAGATACATAAAAGAGTGCGCATGCAACAGAACGGCTTGTGTAAAGGCAATCTAGCATCTTCTATGATTTGTTTGTGACAAAGATCAGTTCA